>NW_027122575.1:1200000-1862272 GCF_030686945.1 Centruroides vittatus
TTCAATTATCCTGTATTTAGATATGAATAAGTTCATAATCCTAATCCAGAACAAAGAAAAAGGAGGAGGCTATCCAGACACTATGATTTATTCATATACACGCACCTAGTGTATCTATTGGGTAATCCATTGCTTGTAGTATATGTTATAAAAGAACTTTAAATTTAAGAATTATACATAAATATTTACCACATGCATGCCATTCTCTCATATCACACGATGCTTTTACATAATACTCATCAGTAGACTTATACCTAACTCAGAAAGGTTACATTTGAATAAAATTATTTATTCATATCATGTTAGTAATGATTACATACTATGCAGCTCTCCTGATATATAAAGAACAGAACTGCAAAATTGTGAGATGATGATTTCATCAAATGTCTTGCAAGTATTTGTTCAGAGCTCGCACATTATATTTGCTACTAGATTAATCCAGCAGTGCACACATTACACCTGAAAACCTTAAAAATAGTTTCTGTTCTTTATTTTTAAGAATGTTTGCATAAGAACACACTTGATTACTATTCTTTCCTACAAATAAATCTTCACATTTCAATTATCCTGTATTTAGATACGAATAAGTTCATAATCCTAATCCAGAACCAAGAAAAAAGAGGAGGCTATCCAGACACTGTGATCTATTCATATTCTTATGCTACTTGGTCAATCAGACATTCATTTTTGAATTATCAAAGATTAATGATTCTTATCAATAAATTATTGTTTAATTTCAAGCTTTCTTCAATAGCTAAATTGACAGATAAATGATAAGTATATTTAATTAACTTAATTTTTTGGGAATGGCTGAGAGAAAATTACTTTTCCATCTGTAGTAAAAGTTCCATCTTGGAATTCTCTTGTCCATAAATACAACTTACACAAAAAGAATCTTTCAGAGTTACATTCAAATCAGCAGGGCACTGAATAAAATTACCTGAACTGCATATTAAATATAAAGTAAAACAGCTGCTATATTTAAATTTATTAATTTAAAAAATTTTGAATAAATCCAGGCATTAAAAAACAGCTGCAAAATAGCCATTTAAAAATTCAAATGTAAAGGAATACAAACTCTGGTAATTCAACTTTTAAATGTCCAACAATAACTGTTGGAATTATGGCTACATGTCATAAAGCAGTATGTTTGCTGACTTAGGTATATTGATGTGCTTTCAACCTTTCACATAGACCACCCTTCAGATGTACTGTACAGTACATTATTGCACTTAGGAATTGCCCATTAATTATACATAGGTTTTTGAGCCACTTTTGGCCACTTGTGAACAATGATATACTTTTGACAAACCTCTTCCCTTTAACCATTTCGTGTGTCCTACAGATTCTACTTAAAAATAATGTAAAATTACTTGTATATTTTAGTAAAAACTAAAAGTTTTTACTCTTTCAAATAAAGATCTTCCTATTGGCAAGACATTCTTTTTGTTGCTCTTTCTTAAATTTATAAACAGACCACTTACACTAACAGTAACTACTGATCAGTCTCCCTAATGCTGTTGACATGCCAGAAAAACAAGAAATATGATAAATATGAAGTAACCAATAAAATATACACAAATGAAATACATAAAATTAGATTAATTTGGCTCAGAAATTGATGGGAAAGTCAAATATTAAAGTTTGACTTCTCTACATAACATCAAGAGAAACATATTGTAACATATAAATCTGAAGGTTACTAATAAGCAATTACAGAAATTATCATTCTTATTAACTACAAGATTTTGGTTTATTTGCCATCAAAGAAATATTGACCTTTTTTATATATTTAACTAGCAGACCCGGCCACGTGTTGTTGTGGCTCAAAATGTATTTATTATAAATGTATAAAACTTCCCCCGTGGGGGGAATTTTAAAAAATTCCTTCTTAGTGTACATTCTCTTGACGAACCCTATTAATACGCAATCAAAACCGCAAAAACCACATCTAAAATAGTATAAATAGAAGCAGAGTTCTTTATAGTAAGTCTTATTCCTGTCCCTCTCCCCGCGGGGGAATATCGGAAAATACCTTCTTAGTGTATATTCTGTTGACGTACCCTATTAAAACGCAAAAAAAACCGCATCTAAAACAGTATAATAGAAGCAGAGTTCTTTACGGTAAGCCTTAATTCCGTCCATCTCCCCTGGTGGGTGGGGAATTTCAACACGTATATTATACAAAAACACATGCGTATTTGAATGCAATGTTGCGTCAAAATTTCAAAGGAATTGGTAGGAACAAACGAATGTTATATTTTATTTATATAGATAGATGGACTAAAGCAGATCATTTTCTATTCTCACAGAAAGGCATAATGCCTCGCAGAAAAGCAAACTTAGGTTGTCAGAGTTAGCGCCATCTGTTGGACATAAAAGCCTTAATCCTAGATGATATCTTTTAATTTATATAAATGTTTAACAGAATAATATATAGCCTATGTCCACCCTGAAGGTCCATTCTAAATATTGGTGAAAGAATTTTTGAAATCGGATGAGTAGATTCGGAGATTACCTGTTACAACGAAACTTAGTTACCTCTTTATATATTAGTATAGATAACTAATAACTAATTAACTTTTTATTCTCTTAATTATTAAACATTTATCTTAATCAGAGGTTGCATTGTATAGTGCCAAAATTGCTACTTGGCAATATTTTTATTAAAGTGGTGATAAAAATATAATACTGGCAATAAAAATCTGTTTATTTAAACATTAAGCATGAAATTGAATCACAAAGTATGCTTCAGGAAAAAAACAGAATGTCAAGTTCCTATGCACCACATACCTAGCAATGTCATGAAGCCATGCAGCAAGTTCAAACAGGAAGATACTGAGAACAGAAAGTAGTTTTCATGCAATGCCATCCAGTGTTTCCAGATTGGGAATTTTTTTATTGACTGACAGAAAATTTGGGGAATTTTTTGGGGTGACAGTTTTCACTTCGGTCTTTTTTCAATAAACTAAAGCAGGGATCACCAAACTTTTTTCACAGCGAGCCAGATAACTGAGAGAATGACGAGTGCAGGCCACATAACCATTTTCTTCAATACAGTACAGTGAATACACAAAAAATAAAGACAACAATATATTTATTTACCAATACACAAACACGATCACTGCAGCAAGCTCATCATCTCTTTTCTTAGAAACTTCATTGTAGGTACTTACACAAAAAGCGCTCTGATATCCAAAGTTGCAAAAAGTCGGCAAATTTTTTATTTCACTGATTTTCTTAAAAATTATATTACTGTCAGATGCAAAACTGAGATTGGATCACTTCTGGCATTTTTACTTACTATGTAGAAAAAATAAAAATAAGTGCAAGTTCATCTACAATCTATGATATTTCCATATAAATAATTACATTTTACCTCATTTGTGGCACAGTGTGGCAGTGGGCCAAATGAACTGACCTTGTAGGCCATAACTTGGTGACCCCTGGACTAAAAGATAAAAATTTTGACATGACAGAACACTTGAATACTGTTTAAGCAATGCGATCATGTGTGTTATTTGAAATTATTCATTAGAAAATTATTCCAAAATAATTGCTTTTCTAAGTGACAGCTTAACATGTTACTTTTGGTTTCTAGATTCCAAACTGTTAAAGGTAACCAGCACCTGCATTAATTAGTAAGTAAAACTGGTGGCAATAAATAATTTGAAATTGCAAAAAAAATTTTAAACTGGCAAATGGCTAGTGATTTTTTAAAATTTTCCAGAGCAACACCTGCTAAATATGATATGATGTATATGTTGATATCTGAGTTAAGAATCTGATATCTGATATAATACTTGAATTATGATATAATACTTGAATTATGATGAACTCTTAAGAAATAAAATCATTTTAATGACATGTGTACATAAAAAGCAATTCTTCCAAAAACAACTGAAAGTTTTATATTTATATATATGTTACAGTCAAAACGCATTTTAACTAGTTGAAACTAGTTTATACTGGACGTCTTTGTTAAAACCCGTTTTGTCTAGTTAATTTACTGCTGTACACGTTTTGATTTTAGATAAAACTAGTTTTAACTTTTAACATTAGTTAAAACTAATTTTAGCTTCATAAATATGTTTGGGGGAAATAAAGTTATGTATAGTGATTTGGGGAAGATGCCTAACATTATGCATATGAAGAAAATTAGAGAGATAATTTGGGTTTTGGAGGCCTCTAACGAAAATATTATGTTCTTGAGCATGTTTTTCAAATAAAACTTTGGAGTATATGAAAAATAATTGTATATTCTGTTTGCAAATGATGACTTTTTACTGTCTGGCATTTTAGGCATCTCACCCTAAATATCCGGGTGAGATGCCAAATGCCATTAGGGTAAGAACAAATATAATTGCATAAAATTAATTTTCGAATATCTTAACCAAATTTAATTTATTGCATATGTAGTACAAAGTACTTCATAGTAAGTATAACAGCACAGTATAAATGTTGTTAAGTTTCTGCCCGTTCTAATGTGCTCTATAGCTAGCTGAAAGCTTTTTTCAGTCCAAAAACCTTTTTGAGAAGTCCTTATATAATTTCTATGCATACCCTGCAATAAAACGAGAAAACAAAAATTTATTAAAAATAGGCATATTGGAATTCAATTAACAAAAAATAGGCATGTTACCCCATGAAAAATGTGGCATCTTTTCCATTTGTCAGGGTAAGATGCCTACATTGTACGTGTCGTAGCATGTCTGATCAGGATCGGCAGTAGCTCACAATGGAAACTTTAGAACCTTAACTACATCACACATTAATTGTTTTTCACAATTTTTAATAAATTCTATTTTAACTTTTAGTTTTAAAATGATTCTAGAAACATTTCACAACAAAAACTTTGTTCTTATCTTGCTTTTATTCTTCTCAGATGTAGAAAATGAGGTAACGGTAGCCAACTACAGCTTTCCGCACTCAATATTGGCCCAACGATTCATCATACAAACATGATATCTGACGTCACTGTTTGAAAATATCAAAAAGTAGGCATCTTCCCCCGAATCACTCTACAATTATGTTGCAATCAAAACCAGTTTTTAGTTAGGATGCATTTTAACTAGTTTATACTGGATGTCTTTGTTAAAACTCATTTTGTCTAGTTAAAACTAGAATTTACTGCTAGTCAAAAATGAATTTGAGTTAAAACTAGTTTTAACTAGACAAAATGGGTTTTAACACAGACATCCAGTATAAACTAGTTTCAACTAGTTAAAACGCGTTCTAACTAAAAACGGATTTTGACTGTAACATATACATATTTTAGCAAAGTGAAAACAAAGTGTTCTCGTATTTTTTCCCTTAAGGTCCTAATCATCAGAAATACTGGAGTGAGAAATGAACTGTCACAAACAAAACCTTTTTTACCAGTATTGAACTAAACAAAATTTTCTAGACTAACTTCCTAGACTTTCCTTAAACTTCCAAAATTTCCAGGAAGTTTTGTTTAGTTCAATGTTGGTAAAAAAGGTTTTGTTTGTGACAGTTCCTAATCATCATTTCTATTTAACTATCATCTCATACTCCTGTCATATCTAATTTTTATAGTTTGTGTTTACCATTTATCATCATCATTTATTTTTCATATAAAATAATAATAATACTGTTTTCAGTACTGATAGCAAAAACAAAAATAGATACATTATGGAAGGAAGTAAAACAATTAAATGATCTGTTAAAAGATTTTCACAACAGTAGAAAACTTAAAAATCAACGAACATAATTTGGAAATGATGATTTAAAAAAAAAAAAAAAAAAAAATGCAGAGCTGTTGCCAAATGCATAGAAATGGTTATATATAAAAATATAAATAAAATGAATATAAATTAAGGTGGTTGTAAAATTCTGGACAGACAAGATTGTTATACATATAATACAATATTAATAGCAATTTTCTGCATTTAAGATTAATCATAATATTAATTAAACTGAAATGTAACTACTTTTTTTTCTTATTGATACAATTAGAATGTAAGTTAGCATGTTCATATAAAGAAATGACATCATATCAGATTATCAATGTAATAGTTTGAAAATATATCATAAAAAGATATAAATTTTACACAAAATTAATATTGAAGATATTATTGAAATTTATAAAATTTAAGTGAAGATTTTCTGAATGTTTATATTTATAGTTACTATAGTAACCATAAATATAATCTAATGGAAATTTTTTACATGTTCAGTCTTGAGAATAGATGAATAGTCAAAAAATATTTATTTTGAAATAAACTGTACTTCATTAAAAGCATTTAAATGTTTCTTTTACACGTTAACAAATATCTGTTAATCTAATAAAGTACATCTAAAAGAACATTAGGCCGAAAACTAAATACCAAAAATAGCTAGATCGAAATATACATCCAAAATCTGAATCTACAATTACTTTGGAGTTTTCTTTATTATCGATACATCACAGCTCTGTTAGTGTCTGCCACATCCAGCAGAAAATTGCATCATATGTTCTTCAAGTGCATTTTATGGAATTTAGCCGATTGAATTATAAAATTACATATTATTTCAACATTTAATTCAATAACCAATATTTTTAATAACCCAAATCTTTAAAATATCATTTATTTAATACCAAAAACTAAATTTTCTTTCTTTTTTTTTCAGTTCAAATCTGTGGTGTTCACCTTGTCTATCCTAATTATATATTACACTATACAAAATTTTATGAAGATTTTAAAATTAACATTAACCACATCAACACATTACATATACTGCTATAGAAAAATATCTGATGATAAAATATAATCAAATTCAATTCAGATTAAATATAAATGATTTATACATGAACCGGTAATTAACATTAACATTTTTGTTCTATTTAGTTAAAGATCAATAAATTTAGCAGTTATTTATTTTAACATTAAAAATTTTAACTGCAAAATTAACATATTAATCATCCAAAACAAGAAATGTGTTAATAGTTTATATACAGTAAATAATACATAAATCGGATAACAATTATATAAGACACTACATATTGCTAATGTAGAATAAGTTGAGTTAATAAGGGAGATTACAAGCTTGTTCGTCAGTAATTACGCAGATTTGTAAAAATAAATACCATGTTCTCAGTCGAATTTATTAATACAACTTAAGAATTTGCATATTAAATGAAGAAAAATAACTTGCGATCGATATTATATTTTGAAATTTATTTAAATGTAAGTCTCTTTAAATTCAAGGACGATTCAGTGTAATGACGTTATATTACTAACTCTTTCCATTTGATAAAATTTTAAATGCATGTAACGTCTTTCGACATCGATGCGAAATTTTCCCCCTTTGTCAATCGATTCTATGTTTAAATTCCATTAAGGGTTTATGGTTAGGGTAAAAGATTTTTCGAGCGTTCTTCCCTAACAAATGGTGCAGTAAGAAAATTTGTTTGTTTTCTCTATGTTACACATCGAAACCTCACAAATATTTCAAAACATGTACGAAATACAAGCAAACTTACCTTTCAAAGCATTTGTCAACATTATCCGACATCAATAAAAGCATACACAATTGTTCTAAAGCGATCATTTGCATTTCTCTTTCTTCCCCTTGTCCCATTGAAAGCCATTCTAATAGCGTTTCTGGATCAATCTCCGCCATTTTCGATGGTTAACGAACTTCGTCAGAAGATATCGCAAATTATATCGAATGAGTACCAGGGGGCGCTAATAAATTTTTAGAAAAATTTTATTATAAAATCGTGATTCATTAAAAATAAAAATATATATATAATGCGTTTTAAAATATAAACTTTAACCATTTTAATAAATTGTATATTAAAAAAAAAATTTTATTGTTCCATTCTTCTTCACCCCTTCTTATATAGTAAGTGTACCAATTTTGGTTTCATTTGGGTACTCTTTCAAGCTCCAAATAGAAATACGTATTTACACACAGTATATTTGAATGAATTTAAATATTAAAATAATTTGTTTTTGTTTTGCAAAATACAACTGTCTATCTCGAAGACCTCTTTATCTGGAAATTAATTCTTTCCCCTTCATTCAATATATTTTCCATGTTTCTCAAATAATTTTCTCCCAAAACCTCTATACCTCGAATTATAGACTGAAGTGTCAGTTACAAATTCAAAGTTCGGACTACATTTTGATAGCATGAATTGTAATTGAGAAACGTTCTTCCGACAAATCCGAACGGACCACCCCCCCCCCAAAAAAAACCTTCGTGGGACTTTTTTCTGTTTTTTTTTCGCTTTCAATTCTTCAAGGCAGGGACCGCTTTTTTTTTTTAACTCTTTCCGCCCTATGGGCACTAAGAGGGCCTCTTTTAGAAGGCCCATTATGGGTTCGGCCAGGCCCACAATGGGGCGACCGGGTGGTGAGGGACGGGGCTCGACATATCCGAACGGACCACCCCCCGAAAAATTCCTGGGGATTTTTGACCCGTTCGGATTCGATCCCGGGTCCCCCAGAGCGGTAGGCTGCCACCTTGACCGCTCGGCCATCCGGCTGTCAGGCAGGGACCGCTTGTGAGGATGAGTTTTCCTCTCTGTCACTTTCTCCTTCTGCAGACCTGAGTCAGGAATTGGCATATCATCTTCTGGAGACACGGACACAGGCACGAAAATATGATGTCCCACTAGTCACTTTGCACGGTGAAAAGGGCTGATGCAGGAGTGGTCAAGGTTAGCGGCTGCCAAGGAAAGAAGATTGCTAGGGGCGGCAAAATTGGCCAAAGAAAATAAAAATAATAAAACATTCTTAATTTCAGATAATTAATTTTTTAATTTTTGAAAATAATTAAGTAATTAAATGTGTGAAATCCGAGCCCTCGGATCTTTCGATTAAAATTACACTATGTTTATATTTAAAATGGTGGCAAATAACTATCTTGCTCAGGGCGGCATAATTTGTAGGTAGGCCCTTGCCGGTGTCTAGAGGGACTTCATTTATTTTCGGGGACAGCTAGTATTTTTATGGTACCATTTCGAACACTTTAGAATGCTTGAAGCATGGATAACCCCAACTACTATTATCAGGCCGTTTTTCTCATGTATATACGTTACGTACCTTTTTTTAACTCCTTCCGCTCTGTGGCGACACTAAGAGGGTCTCTTCTAGCAAGGCCATTATGGGGTTGGCCAGGCCCACAATGGAGCGGCTGGGTGGTGAGGAATGGGAACCGACATATCCGGTCGGACCACTCCCGGAAAATTTCTGGGATGTTTCGACCGTTTCGGATTTGATCCCTAGAGAGGTAGACTGCAACCTAGATCTATCGGCCATCCGGCCGTCTGTATATACCAGTATGTACCAATATTAGCTACTCAAGCATCTGCAGAGAAAATGAAACTATTGAAATAGTCCTTTAGGCACTAACTTATGTAATTATCGATATTGGTACACCAATTTCACCAAACATCTAATTTTCGCTAAACATAAATTCTTTTATTTTGTAACTATGTTTTTCAAATATTTTACATTTTTAAATTCAAAAATGTAAAATATTCGAAAAACGGCACGTTCCATTTTAGAACATTTATAATCTTAGGCCCGACGATGACTTATATTAAATAGGTTGAAAACGTTAGTAAAAATAAAAGAATTTATGGTCAGCGAAAATTAGGTGTTTGGTGAAATTGGTGTGATTTATTTGCTGAGAAAGCGGTGGATAATGATATTGATACAGTACATTTGTCACAAAATAAATTTCAACTTATGCATCAATAAAATCTGTATTTGAGCTGAGCATTTGCTTGTGATAGCCTCGTTAATAAGCAGGAACAAAATAGAAACAAAACGGGGTAGTGGAAAATTTTTCAGTTTGCCTCTTTCCAGTCTGCCCCATGAGCAACATACGCACTAAAATGCCACATGCTCAGACAAAGACAGCGTATGATAAGTTATAGGTAAAAATTTCAAGCTATTATACTTAGTTATCGGAAAATAACACTCGCATTTAAATTTATAAAAGAACGTAGTTAATACAGCTTGCTTGCTTACCTCAAAACTTACAACAAACAGCTAAAAAGATTACTTTTATCTGCACCTTTATTGTACTAGCAGTGGTGATATTCGAAATAGTTAACAAAGGGTTTGCTAGCAGAAAATTTTTCCCTGACAATCACCGACAAACGAAATGGAAGTTTTGGCTATAAATAAATACGGGTGTACTATAGATTACTCCCTATGGAATTTCAGGACTTTGATTATATATTTGAACTCAGGGGACCGAAACGAGTTCAACGGTACCCTATTTTTGGACCGGAGACGAAAAATAAAAAAGTTATCATACTTTTTCCCGGCGATCGCGCGATGATAGGGAGTCGCGTCGCTCTCCGCTAAGTGGCCTCGCTATCGCGATCGGGAGTCGCGTACTTGCCGTTAAAATTGCCTTTAGTAGACGTTTCCCCCCTTTTTTTACTTTGTTCAAGAACTACCGTGAATTGATCACTAGTTTAGCACATGGTGGCGTGTGGTGGCTCCCATACGAGAGGTCAGTCGGGAGCACGAACAGTGGAACGGCCGCCATGTTCGCGATCGCGCGATGATCGGAAGTCGCGTCGCTCTCTCCGCTCTCGTATCGCGTGTTTACCCTCCGGAAGATGACCGTAGTCCGACGTCATGATTTGCAGACTTTACCGCAAGATGGCAATACTAGCAACTACGGTGCCGTCTGCATGAGAGCATTAAAAAAGTATGGTAAGTGAAAAAGTATGATAACTTTTTTATTTTTCGTCTCCGGTCCAAAAATAGGATACCGTTGAACTCGTTTCGGTCCCCTGAGTTCAAATATATAATCAAAGTCCTGAAATTCCATAGGGAGTAATCTATAGTACACCCATAAATGCAATACCTTTTCTTGCGATATATCTAATAATCAGTGGCGTATTTGGAACGTAACGAGCCCTGGGCAAAGACCAGGTAACAATAGTATATTAGTGCTGTCGACCTTTTTTTCTTTTTTAGGCAGAGAAATTTTTCACCCCAAATGGCACTACTGATAATAGACAGATGTCATCATCTCTCGAAATACAATATCCTTTTTATTTCGCTGTCCATAGCCCGACACGTGTTCCACAGCCATCTTGTACTATCTCGCGTGCGTGAGATTGTGGGATCTCCCTTATGACTGGATCTAGTTTCAAGAACTCTCTTGAATCGATCGCGATTAAACCTCGTTTCGGTCGAGATTGAAACGGTCGAGAGAGATCGCACCAAGACATAGCCCCCGACCTCGCTCATAATCTAGATTGAAATACTCGGTGCGAACGGGATATAAGGCTCTAGTTTAGTAGTATTACAGAGTATAAGGGCTGTTTCACACTGTCACCGACTGGTCCGACCGGTCCGATCCGACCGATCCTATAATCGGACCGACTAGTAGTAAAAGAATTCACACTGAGTACGATTATGTCGGTGGCCGACTCGTAAGGACCAATCGGAACGCGTCTTACAGATCAGAACACTAGCCAATCGTGGTAAGTTTTTCAATTTAAACAGAAAACATGGCCGTCTTTATAAGGTTGTCGTGTGTTCGCGGGCTAACGACACCATTTTAGCATTTTTAATGTCGCTTTCTCTTGTAAATGAAATGTATTATGGTGAATTAAAGTAATTCGTTTTGTTAATATCGATGAGTGCCTGCGTATTTCTTAATAAAGTTGTTCTTAAACGAAGCAAATAGACGGAAATAAAAAATCGTTCGTAACTTTTAAACGGTTGATCGTAAGTAATATTTTTTTAATACCAATCGATTCAGCGTATCAAATTACATTTAGATGTGTCTACGTCTATTCGTTAATATGAAGTTTAAGACTATTTTTTAGCTGGATACCTTTCGCTTTACTCTAACCAATTATTTTTTTCAATGCCGCCTTTATAATCGGCTCGCCGAATATCATAAAGCCATGGATATTTTCTGACTTCGTTTATTAAAGCTTCCGAGAAAACTTTACCTTCCGCCATTTTCTAACTTCGGATAAATCTAAACTCTGATTGGTTATAGCTTCGAAGCTCTCATTGGCTGTAGCTCACCGACTGCTCCGACGCGACTACAAATATTTAACTTTTTAAATCTGTCCGACTGGAACGACCAGTCTGTCGACCGACTGCTGTTGCCATGGCAATACGACTAGGAGTCGGACCGGTCGGCCCAGTCGGTCATAGTGTGAAACAGCCCTAATACGTATACAGTAGAGAGTCGTTAATCCGAATCAATTGGGGACTGGGGTTGTTCGGATGAGTGATTTGTTCGGATAACCGATTACGTGCAGTACGAAAAAATATATACAGGTATACCTCGAGTTACGTCGCTCTCGAGTTACGTCGTTTGTCAAGAAAGTATATGGAAAAATAAAAATCAAGTTTAAATCAGTTTATTCGACTTTAAATCCGTCCGCCACAAACATTGAAGTCGTAATATCACTAGAAAAGCATCAAAAGCACATAAAATCATATTAAAATATGTATATTTACAGTAAATGCTAATATAATCATCATAAATCTTAGAGAACGAAACATGAAAACATCTGTGTTTATGCGTTGTCGTCTTATTTAGCGGTCTTTAAGTGCTCATTATTGGCGTTTAGTTACGACGTAAGTCGAAACTACGACTTACATCGTAACTACACAAGTAAATTCGACTTACGTCGCCTCTCCTGGAACCAATTACCGACGTAAGACGAGGTATACCTGTATTAACCTGTCCGATGTTCAAATTTTTCTCCGTTGCGTGTCGCTTTGAGATGAATTTTCGTCGATTTTAAGCCTAACGAAAATTTTTATAATAATAATCGAGGCTCTTGTATCGTTAAAAATTATTTCTGCATTTTGTACAAACAAAATAAATATATTGAAGAATATAAAAACATGAAAATTATACTTTAGAAGTAAATCTAGTATCAAAAAACGTTCGATTCAGCACGACACAGTCCGACTGAAAATCGTTCGGATAACCGAGGTTCGGATTAACGACTCTCTACTGTATTTTAATATATATATATATATATATATATTTTAAAAAAATAACAAAACCACTGAGAAATGTTCCGTGTGTTTAACAAGGTTCGGAAAACTGAAAATTTTAACAACGGGTTCGGCCGAACCTGTGCGAACCCGCTGAATGTCACCACTGTGTACTAGTGTTTCATTGGCTAGTTAGCCATTAGCCATATGCAAATATACCGTTGCTGTGATCTTCGACACTCATGTACAGTACCTGTACTTAATGTACATAACAAACGAGTCGGATTATCCAATCAAAACATATATTTATTTTCACGAGTTTTCACTTCTCCCCTTCATTCGTCTTTGACCCAACTTTCCCTAAATGATCGCAATTAACGGTGCTTTTCTCTGATTGGCTACGAGTTTGGCTTGAGTCTTATTGGTTAAAGAAAGTCAGGCATCAGAAACTATTGACAAATTATTTTTATTAAGATATGTCAGAAATGTTCTATTTATCCCTAATACAAGTATGTACAGTACAGTACCTGTACTTACTATTGCGATGAGTCAAAAAAATGGTCCCTCCAAGATTTTTACATTTTTGGACTCAGGAGATCTTGAAACGTCGAGAAATGCAAAAAAATTGGGAGAGGGGAGGTTTCTGAATGTATGGATGTATGGTGTGGGGGGCATGATTTTGTTTACCTAATTTTGAGCTTGATAACTTCTGTGTGTTTTGTCAAAAATTTCTGAAAATTTGCTGGGATGTTTGTATATTAGAGGGATTGGTTTGTATATTCCCTGACTCTTGGAAACACGCGCGCATTGTGCCTGTACCTAAACCTGCAACTACAGACGACTGCCGGCCAATTTCACTCTTACCGGTACTTGGTAAAATATTAGAACGATTAATAGCCAACAGATTACATTGGCACCTCGAGACCGATCAATACTTACATAGCTGTCAGTTTGGGTTCCGACCACAACGCTCGGCCCCAGCTGCTATTGAGAGTGTAATCAAATGTATTAACTCATTACTTGAAGATAACCGATACGTTTTAGCAATTAGCCTTGATATTGCCAAGGCCTTTGACAGCGCTTGGTGGCCGTCGATACTGAATAGCCTAAGGAGCCGACAATGCCCTAGAAACTTATATCGTTTATTAACTGACTACTTAGATCACAGATACGCAGATCTTTGTTGCGGGGCACACACCATTCACAGGAAAGTCGAACGTGGATGCCCGCAAGGGTCGGTATGCGGCCCAATCTTATGGAATGTAGTGTTTGATAACTTTCTGAGACAAGATTTTGGACAACATCATATTATTGCTTATGCGGATGACGCGCTTGTTTTGTATGGGGGACGCTCAAGATCTGCACTTGAACAAAATGGCAATCATATCTTACAAAACATTTTACTCTGGGGGAAAGAGTATAAACTCAGTTTTAACGCCAAGAAAACTAAATGCATAATTTTCAATAAGCCACGACACCAGCACCTATATAGGAGGGTTCCGACTATAAAAATGGGCGGAAACACTGTGAAGGTTGAAAAAACCATCAGATACCTTGGGGTAATACTAGAACACCGACTGCTCTGGCAGGAACATGTGTCATATCTCAATGAACGCACTGGCAGAATCTTCAATACCTTCGCTAGCATGGCGAAAAGAAGATGGGGCTTAGCCTCAGAGGCAGTCAGTACTATATATAAACAGATTTTCATACCTATCGTCACCTACGCATGTGGTAGCTGGGGTCACGACATTCACAAGGTACACATTTACAATAAACTTATTGCTGCTCAACGGAGAGCTCTTATTCAAATTACAAAAGCGTATCGCACTTCACCGAATGCCTCCATTCAGGTCTTGGCTAGAACACCTCCGATCACGAATGTGGTAGAATATTATACAAAACTTTGGTACATCAGATGGGGACGGAATATTAACATCAACGACCAAATCGTATATGCAGCAGATTTTGAAAGACCCGTTCTGTTCTCTCGCTCTAGTCACCCTGCTATGATAAACAACATCCAATTTGATTCTAACGATAATATGGATATTGAAATATTTACTGATGGATCTAAGTCAGAAGCATTGGTAGGATGCAGCTTCGTGGCTTTCCGTGAAGGCACGGAAATTGAACATCAACAATTCAGACTAGGTGAGAGTTGCTCTAGCTTTCAGGCTGAGCTATATGCAATACGCATGGCTGCATACTGGTGTAGAGATCATTTTTCGCAGCAAAAAATTAACATTATAACTGACTGTGCCTCTGCTATAGCTTCTCTTAAGACAAGAAGCTTTCATCCACTTGTGAATGAAATCCAAAATATCATGAATTCTTCGACCTGCCAATACTTCATAAATTGGATTAGAAGTCATCAGGGTCATTTTGGTAATGAGCGGGCTGATAATCTTGCACGTCTGGCTTCGACTAACACTGATCTTCCAATTGCGTACAAAAACATTAGCATACAAACAATCAAATCTAGATTATGGATGGAAGTGATCGACAAGTGGCAATTAAAATGGGAGGATAATAATTCAATTACCAATCATTTTATTCCTGATATTCCAAAATTTCTCGCTATTAAATGGTATTACCCAAATCACAATCTGACACAAATGTTAACTAACCATGGTAGATTTTTTACATACCAATCTCGATTTTGGGCACCACCTCTACCATGTGCACTATTTGCGAGTGCCTGGATGGAAGCAAACACTACATTCTACAATGCCCCATGCTTGAGCCTGAGAGATTTGTGCTTAAAACTCTAGCTGCAGCGCATAACCTTGCTTGGCCACCCCTAACTTGGAAAGTTTATTTATCTTTAAAGACACATACGACGCATTTATCCGGCTTGTCAACATGTACTTCAAAAGAACTACTGTCCCAGCCTACATCAGCAGATAACTCAGAATACAAGCAAGAAGAAGAAGAAATTTTGGCTTCGCACCTCGTCTGTACCGATCATCTTTGCAACTCTACAAGGCAACATCAAGGGACCGTGCTGGCTTGTCTGCACATTAGTGCTGATTCCAACTTCAATACCGTTTCATTGACAGCACTGCAGATTGGTTTGAGTGAACAAGATACACGCTTTAGTTTGTTCACGGACTGTACAGATTTCTTGTACAAAGAACAACTTGGACTGCACAGATTGACATGTGCTGACTCACTCATACAGGAACTCTTCAGACTCCGACAGATGATGATCCATCATTATGCAACTTTAGAACTGTTCAGATCTACGTGAACACAGAACCTACTACTCAATTTGGACGGCGCAGTTGCACACTGGCTGTTCTTTTCTGCTTTACAACCTTCCACAGAATTCTACCTGTGCCGACCCATCTTTACTGAAGAGTGGTGGACTGTACAGCTTAACTTGTACAAAAAGTTGATCACTTGTTACATTTAGGTGTTATTTTAAGTTTTGTTATTTAAATTCAGGTTACTATATTATATATATATGTGTTATTATTTGCTGTTAATATTTTATTTGATGATAGTTAATATGTTTGTTGTTACTTATACATGATATTTATTTATATTTTATTTCTTTATGTTATGATGTTCGATGTCATGAATGTGCTGTTGCTCTAAATGTCTATATAATGCCGAATTGTTAATGTCTTTATTATTGATGTATTTTATGTATTTTATAATATTTAAACCTATTAATACCACTATAGATAATTCTTGTTCTTCAGAAAACTGCTTAATGTATCTCATGTTCTCACCCGGTTTTGTACTTAATGGCACCGGGCATGTACCTTATGTATATTCATCAACAAATAAATAATAATAAATAATAATAATAATAATTAGAGGGATTGATGCTATGATATTATGATGGTAAAAGGTCGAAGGAGTAGGGAGATAAAGGGGATCGTGTTTCCTATCTCGATTAGGGTTGGACTTAATGATGATTTTACTAGTCATTATCATTTACAGTTTTTGTTTTATAAAACCCATCCCTAACCTCAAGTTAAGTTTTTGTCATTTTATAATAATGAAATATAAAGTTTTTAATAATAAAATATGATAACAGATGGCGTCACACGAAGTTTTAAATGTTGCCGGAAAACTTAAGCAACTCGTTGTTGGATTTTTTATGAAAACGTAAAGCCTAGTGTTACTACAGTATTATCGAGAATATTTACCTTAATTCTGGATAGCAGCTACATTTCTGTTTAGTGTTATTAGTCTACAATACATGCAATTCCAAAAGACGATCCTGAATCTTATAGATCAGTGCATTTCGACCTTTTTCCTATCGCGGACCGGTAAAATTACGGATAATTTTACATGGATCAAGTAATTATAAGCGACTGAATTATGCTTATTTATTAAATTTATATATGTTTATTTAGAGTTTCCATAGGTAACAAAGTAAGTACAGTAACTAGATTACTATTTAAATGTCACATGTAATCAACTTCAGCTTCTTGTACGATAAAATATTTTTTTGCAGATCGATGAAATTTTTCGCAGACCGACGGTCGAAAAACCCTGTTATAGGCCAATCTCCAATTCTCCTGCAATATTTACTGTTTGAAAATTGTTCAGTTTCAAACACTTTATCAAATCGTTGTCTGCTTGTCTGTCCTTCCTTAATCTCGCGAACAGAGTTAGATAGATAAAAAATCAAGACCAGATATGGAAAGTTTGGGCAGGAGGCCCCGATTAACTGTATACAAACGTACAGTTTGCACCGGAGGTCACGTTATTTCAATTCAAAAATTTTCCCCAAAAGGTGTTATATAGATGACCAGCACGACCCTATTATTAAAGGAAAAGTAAGATGTATAGGGGCAAGACACTACTGATTTTAGGTGGAGAGCATGCAATTTAAATTAAATAAATTAAAAATATGATTAAAAATTGTAGCCCGGCATTGTTACGATGTCACAATAAATAATTGCCCGTATTCACCCTGTATTTGTAACCTGGTATAATAATTATTTTTTCCGGCAGTTGATGTAGCTTTATTATCTTTATTATAATATAATGTACAGTAATACCCCGAACTTACGCGATAGGTGGGACCGAGCGATAACCGCGTAAGTCGCATATAAATACTGTACCTGTACATACAAATTATTTTTAATTGGGGCCAGAGACTAAAGAAAACAATAATTTAGAAAAAAATGTTTAATAAGATCTTAGATAATACATATGTATAACAAATTATATTATTAAAATCGTAAACCGAAATTATTTTGATGTAGAAGGCTTCATAAAATTAACAAATTCGTCTGACGGCTCAAACATTTTTTTCTCCTGCAAAAGTTCCTCGTAGCATGCTAATAATTTTTTTATTTCTCGTTTTGTAGAATAAATGCGCTCTTCGTTGGAGTCTATTTTCTAAAATTTGTAACCCCTTTTCAATTGAACTGAGGCCTTCTGTCAAGTTTTCACAGCTTCGAGAATTTTTTCTTTACCTTTTATAATTGTTCTGACCGTCGATTCCGATAGATCAAACTCCTTTGCCAATTCACAAATTTTCATTTTTGTATCGAAGTTTTTAATAATGTTAACTTTACATTCCAAAGATAAAGTTTTTCTTTTCTTGTTTGATGCAGAGGAATCAGTTCTACTTCGTTTGGATGACATAGTAGAGTCTCTCAAGGCTCCGTAGATATAACAAACACAGAAATAAGTAACACAAAATAAACTGTAGCTATTCGTTGATTCCGCGCGACATGTCCGAACATGTAAGCTGACCGATAGTATGGGGAGAGTGAGTAATCAAGAGTTGCATGGCGCTCAAACAAAAGACGAATCGACGAGATTTGGAAATTATGTAACTCCGGGTTCGCGTAAGTCGGGGTAGCGTAAGTCGAGGTATTACTGTATCAGGTTTCGTAAGATGTTTATATTATTTTTTCCTTCGTACATTTAAATGTGAGGCTCCGAAAATGTTTCGGGCCCACTAAATTCGTTAATATTTAATATATTTTTCCATAAAAGGTAAAAAAATAATAATAATGAAAAAAAAACTTGTTCTCAGAAGCATGATAAAGGAAAACTAGACAATGTATGCTTTAAGATCAACTATCTGCTGTTGGAATCGAATTAAATGTCGATTTTGACTCATCCCGCGATCTAAGTTCAGATCTCGTTACACTTAGTAATAACTGATCGACCATTTAGAAAGTGAGAACGAGGAAAAGCGACCAATCTGAATGGGCAATCAGGGACAGAAAATGTAAAAACCCCGAATTCCAAGGACTAGAGAGCTTCTTTTAGTGTCGGACTTTTCTTGGTTGATTCTTTAATTTCACTTTCGACTCTCTCTCTCTCCAGATCGATCACTTCCTCTCAGGACCGTCGATAATATCGCCCCGAGGCCGCCGAACAACAGAAGGATCCTTCTCTCTTGGACAGATCCTCTTCTCTTAGAACTCTCTTCCAAGGAAAACAAAAGACTCGACGGACCTTTCTCCTCACTTGCAGAGAACACCAAGAGCACTGGTTTCTGTAATCCTTTTTAGTATAAATAAATCGAGACGATTTTTTTTTATCACATCCACCTCTGCCGTTCTGACTTGGGTTCACAATTCGGCAACCTCAAATAAAATAAAAATAGGCGATTTAATTTTTCTCTGAATTTGTACCAATTTGTGGAAGTCGACGGGGTGTGGCTGTACGCCTTTATTTATGTATAGTTTTTAGTTTAATTTATATTCTATTTCTATAACTCTATCCTTCTTTCCAATTTTCTTTGTCTCATTGTCTCGAACTTCCGAGAACTCGGACTTACCCGTAGCCCACAGGAGGTAGGGGAAAACAATAGACGGCGACGAGCCTGGAGGGAAAAGGAGCGTTCCACTGAACATTCTTTGGCCGGACACGAACGTGGAAAGACGTGTGGCTGCGAACCTCGAGAGTGAGAAACTGGCGAGCTCTACGGAACAGGGCCAAAAGGAACAGATTGAGAAGAGAATCCGATCACTGGAAGAAACCGTCATTGTACGAGCATACGAGCATTATAGGTCGAGACAAGGATCTGCGTTCAACAACAGCCAAGGAATTGGGTACCCATCTATCCTATAATCCTTCTTACTTCCCTTTTTTTCTTCTATCCCTTCCTATTAGTTTAAGTCCGATTAAAATTCGCGCGCGTTAGTTAAGTAAGATTGTCGGGCGGCATTTGTAACGTACTGTACTACGCGGATTACGGTTACGATACGAACACCGAGGAACAACGGGAATCCATAAAGAAATTGTACCATCTATTTTTAACGCGAAATTAAATTTATTTTAATTGATCAACACGTGTACGTGTTTTTCTTTCGCGTCGTACTTTTAACAGGGGTTCATATTTGAGTATCTCATTTTTCATTTCATATATCGATAATAATTCACAAAGTAATTTTTTCTGTGTTACGTATGCGCGAATGACGATAAAATTATCAGCCATGAACCAAAGATTCTTCACTAAGATATTAATACCGTTACTGCAGTATTTACCTAAAACTGTTGTAAAGTTTAAATGTATTTTTACATATACGTGTTACGTTTATACGTGTTTTTTCGCTCTTACGAAAACTTTCATATATTCTAGCTCGTTGCTTCAAACTCTATTTAGCGTAAACAATTCGGTTGTGAAGTATGTGGATAAAATTTTAAATCTGGGAATTATTTTTTATAGTAAGATGATTTTTTCTGATTATATTAGGCCTAATATTGGTAAAAATTTGGCTGTTTACAAAGCTATTCTTTGGAGAGACTGTCGATTTATCTATATATATAATCGAGACAAGTTGATAATAATAATAATAATAAATAAAGACTACTGAAAAGCATTCGACAGTGTTCCACACAGTTGGCTGCTACATATTCTACACATGTACAAAATACATCCATCACTCATTGCATTCTTCCAAAACACTATGCAGCACTGGAGAACAACACTACATCTCAGGGTTCATAACACTTCCATACAAACAAACCAAATTTTTATTAGACGAATTTTTCAAGGAGATTCCTTGAGTCCTCTCTGGTTTTGCCTAGCCGTGAACCCATTATCCAACATGTTAAACAACACACAATATGGCTACAATATCAGGCATGAGAAAACAACACAGTTTACACTGTCACATCTCATGTACATGGATGACATAAAACTTTATGCATCCACACAAAAACAACTTCATCAACTCCTACAAATCACACATTCATAGGACATACCACACCAAGGACATACAAATGGAATTTGGCCTAGATAAATGCAAAACACTTCACATAGAAAAATGAATCCTGAAAAAAGAAGATTTTGTACAGTCAAATCTGTTTTTGTGCGGGGGATAGGGACCGCATAAAAGAAAATGCATTAAAAAAATCGCGTGAAACTTCACGAGCGGCTATAAAAAATAGTTTTCGCAACACAATTAAAAAAATATTTTTTATGCGGTGAATAGGGACCGCATAAAAAAAGTCTCACGTAGAAAATAACTCGAAACCGTACGAAATAACTAGGAATTGCTTTTTTAACTCCTTGGGCCTTTTTCTGCAACACCTAATGGGGAAAAAATCCTCTAAGAATTTTAATTTTTATATTAATTAATTATTTCCACTTAAATACGAATCTAACATTAAAAAGTTAAAAATAATCGTTAAATAATGATTTTATTTGATAAATATAGCTGCAGGAAGTGTTATTTCATTTAACAAGGCGTGAAATTTCACACCTGCAGTCCAAAGCTGGAGGGGAGCTAACTTACCCCATCTGTTCAAATATAACATAATACAGTCAAACCTGTTTTTATGCGGGGGATAGGGACCGCATTAAAAAAACGCATAAAAAAATCGCACGAAACTTCACGAATGGCTGTAAAAAATAGTTTTCGCAACACAGTTAAAAAAATATTTTTTTTATGCGGTCAACAGGGACCGCATAAAAAAAAGTCTCACATAGAAAATAACTCAAAACCGTACGAAATAGAATTTATTGACAACAGATGTCAGCACTTGACTGCATTGTCTGGTCTATCGTCTGTTTTACATATTTTTGTCCAGGTGGTGTTTTGTTGACTTAAAAAATAAATTATTTCATTTTTCGCATATTCATGCAATAATATTACTATAATAAGTGCATTTATGCTATTATAAGTTTATTTAGCTATAATAAGTCAACGTGAGACACGACGAATCGCACGAGACTAGTCGCCAACTATACCGCACAAATAAAAAATCGCACAAAAAAACCGCACAAATTAAAAATTCGCATTAAAAAAATCGCACAAATAAAAATCGCACATAAAAAGAGCGCATAAAAACAGGTTTGACTGTATTTATGGTTTTTATGCTATTAAAATAAGAGGGGACCGAAATAAACGTATGAGAAAAAAATTTTACTGAATAAAAAATGAAAAAACCTGCTGATGTCATAGAAAACAACCAATAGAGTTTTTAAAAATTTTACAGGAGTCAATTATGTTCCAATTTGATTGAAATTTTCATATACCGCACAAATAAAAATCGCACAGAAAAAGACCGCACAAAAACAGGTTTGTCTGTACTTGGAAATGGAGACGTTATTGAATCCATGGAAGAGGGCGAGTTTCACAAGTATTTAGGATTCCAACAGGCCAAACTAACAGAACATACACAAATAAAGCAAAGATTAATTAAAGAATACCAAAGTAGGTTAAATGCTATTCTCAGAACACAATTAAATGCAAAACATACAGTTAAAGCAATAAACACATATGTCATTCCAGTACTTATGTGAAAATTCGAACCCGCCGGAACCAAACGCTGGCAATAAAAATTTTATTGCTTGTTTCCCACGGAGAAAAAAAAATGAATCATGAGGAACAAAAACCCGAATAGTGCTGGTTGGTGGAGGAGAGGAACGTGACCGAGAAGATAAAAGGGCGACGAAAGAGGGAAAGGGGGTCGGTTACGGAGTGACCGTTAAACAGTGTGTCCGTCCCGAGGGAAACCGATGTCGTACGAAAGGAACCCGAGCCGAGGATACCTCGAACTTGTTACAAGAACTACTCGGACCAAGAGGTAGGACCTTCCCAATTCGTGTGAACTCTCCCTCCGGGTACCCTAAACTTAGGCGACGGTATTTCGCTCATATTTGTAGCTGTAGCTTTTAGTCTTAATAAATTGTTGTATTTTCCATTGATGTCATTTATTCGAGTATCGCCGCCGCTCTATCGTCGGACCCATCCACTTCCTCACTCTCACTCGCGTAACGCGTAACAAATCCGAACCGCCATCTTGACCGTGAGCAGGTCTCACCGACCTGTTAGCCGAGAAAAAGGAGGTGCGACTCCGTCCACCTCCCGGCGCACCCACACTTACATATTCTTTTGGAGTTATACATTGGACTCACAAGATCTTGAGCAACTCCAAAGGAAAACAAGAACAACACTTACTAAGCATAAACAACATCATCCTAAATCCGCCACAGAAAGATTAACCCTTCCACGTAAAGATGGCGGACGTGGCCTGATTGACATAGTTAACCTTCATTACAAACAAATACAGTCACTGCGAGAGTTTTTCTACAAAAAACATGAAACATCACAGTTACATAAAGCAGTAACTCTAGCAAACTCAAATAACACGCCATTAAACTTACACTCATGTCGTACGGACACAACACAACATATAAAAAGCATAGACACCATTAAGCAGTCGTGGGCTCGAAAGGCACTCCATGGCAGGCATCCTTATGATCTGGCCTAGGATTTTGTTGACAAAACTGCGTCAAACAGCTGGTTAGCACGGGGATGCCTCTTTGGGGAGACGGAAGGATTCACGATCGCCATATAGGATCAGGTCATAAATACTAAAAACTACAGAAAACACATACTCAAAGATGCAACACTCACAAATGACACATGCAGAAAATGTCACATCATGCCAGAAACTATACAACACATCACCTTTGGTTGCAAGCTCTTGGCACAGACAGATTATTTACACAGACATAATCAAGTAGCAAATATAATACACCAAGAGCTTGCAAGGAAACACAAATTAGTAGACATCCACGAACCATATTACAAATACATTCCACAGACAGTATTGGAAAACAACACGCACAAAATGTACTACGACAGAGCCATAATCACAGATAAAACAATTTACCACAACAGACCAGTCATCACACTCATTGACAAACACAATAAAATCACATACATTATGGACATATCCATTCCAAACACTCACAATATACAAAACGCATGCACTGGAAAAATTAGCAAGTACACAGAACTCGCCCAGGAAATAAGGCATCTGTGGAAGATGGATAGGGTGCTTATTGTACCTGTTGTTCTCTCCTCTACAGGTGTGATACCACACACACTACACAAAAGCCTGGGCACATTACAATTGAACAGAAACACATACATCACACTACAGAAGGCCACTATATTGAATACGTCATATTGTGAGAAAATTCCTGAATACAGACACACACACTGATACACTTCTTTAATTTCTGTTTTGGTTACTATGCCTTGACTTTGATACGGCATAGTACACAGCCACCGGTGTTAACCGAGTATATCTCACTTAACCCAACATAATAATAATAATAATCAGCGCAGAGCCCAAACGGTTAGGACTTGAAAGTTGAAATTTGGTACACAGTTAGGGTACGTCACGAGAACGCACACTAAGAAGGGATTTTTCGAAATACCTCCCCACGGGGGAGAGGGACAGGAATAAGGCTTAACACTTCCATTAACAATGGAAGTGTTACGTAACAATGGAATTGTTAAGAGAAAGCGACGTGCAAGACGCAGATGCAGTTTTTTTCGTTTTTGCGGGAAATAGAACATATTTTTAGACCCATCTAAAAATTCTCTAATTAGTCTGGAAACAGGGGATCCCAATTCTTGCATTCTGTGAAAACGGGTAAGGTTGACTATTTAATGTAATAATCTTAATCTTCACTATCGTTAATTTTGCCCGAGCAACGCCGGGCCCACCCACTAGTTATTTATAAACTTGAAGTTTGTTCCAGTGGCGTAGCGTGAGTGTCAGCCGCCCGGGGCGGAAGAAAATTTCGCCACCCCCTTATTTAGGTACAGTAGAGCATCGATTATCCGACTCAATTGGGCACTGGGGTTGGTCGGATAACTGAAAAACGGATAACCGAAAAGTATGAAAAAATACATTATTAGTATAGTATATTAGTATATCCCGTGTAATTAGTATATCGCTATTAACCTACTTCGCGTTGAATTTTCATCGATGTTAAGCCTTACAATTTTTTTTTTTTTTTTAAATGCTGTACTATCGTCGCTATTGTATCGTTAAAAATTATTTCTTTATTTTGCACAAAATAAATACAGTACTGTACTGTATATTGAAAAATAGACAGTAAAACAAAAAAATATATATTCGGGTTACATATTTCACATAAAGTAGGCCTATACATTAGAAAAAAGAAGTCCAAAATTTTCTTCTGCTTCACAGCTGACACTCGTTTTTTTGCCGCTAAATCTCGCACACGTTTTAAAAACAGCAATTGCATAGCGTCGTTACATAAAATTATGCCTCGTTTAAACACTGGCCTCCCTTTCATGGTCCAGTCAATGTTACCAGCTAAAACACGCAAAAATTTAACAAAAATAATATTATTGTAGCTAAGACATAGTCAAATATTGTAGCGCCACATCACTAGCGGACATTTGAATTTGCCGACTAGAACGCGGTAGGATAACCGATGTGACGGTTGATCGGGGGTCGGATAATCGATGCTCTACTGTATTTCAATTTAAAAGACTAAAATATACAGTAATTCTAAAGCACTTTTCAACAAGAACAATCATCATTATTGTGTATTGTACAGGTTCAAATTTTTACAAGATATTATTATTATTTATTGTGAAATTTTGCCGCCCCTTAAAAGTGCCGCCCGGGGCGGGCCGCCCCTGCCGCCCCCACTACGCTACGCCACTGGTTTGTTCAATTGTTTACGTCAATCAGTGGTGGAATGGTTAAAACTACTGAGCTATTGCTATTTAGTCCTGGGTTCGCGTCTCTCCTCCCGAACGGGCTGGCCGCATGGAGTGCTAGTTTTCTGTAGAAAATCCTCCCGGGAGGCATTCGCCCGCTAGTTGTATTGCCATATAGTATATGGTAATACAAAGTAAAAGTTTATTTACTTTTATTTTAAATTAGCCAACTAAATGCAAGTGCAAAATATTTTGACAAAATCTTATTTTACAAACTTCTTAATGGATTTACTGACCAGAAATTTTTATACTTGCGTCTCCCAGAAAGAACCACGAGAAACAAATCACGTTAGACTAATTCACAAAATCGTTTAGTTGTAATTCAGCGATCTTTTTTTAAACGCACACACGTAATTTAAAAGAATTCGAGTATTTTTTGCATCTTAAATTTTAAAAAAATTTAATATCTATTTATATCGAATTTTTATTCACAAAACATACAACAACTCTCCCATAGCAGTGCTAGAGGGTGGCAAAATGGCCCAGCAGCTAAATATAGCTTGGGGACACGGGACCGAATTTGTACAGATCGAAAAATCCCAGGAATTTTTAGGTGGTGGTCCATCTTGCTATTTAAGTCGGGCCCCATCTCTTATCACCCATCCGCCCCATTGTGGGCCTAGCCAAACCTATAGGCTTGCTACAAAGAGGCTTGCCAACAGAACGGAAAGAATTAAAGGAAAAAAAGCAGTGCCAAATTGCATTTTTATTTTTAAAATCACCTGGAAAGTTTAACCCTCTTGCTCTCATGTAGCGGGGGTAGCTGTTTTACAAGCCTGCACTAAAAGACTCGGGGCAGGTTGAAGGTCATTTGAGTGAATGTACTTGTATTATTTAAAAAATTCGTATAAAATCAAATTTTTATATTAGAAGTATGAAAAAAATATTGCTAGTACGCAAATATCAGTAGTTTTGTTTGGTATACTTTACATCCGCTTGTATTTTTTACTTTTTTCAAAAAAAATCGTTTGTTTTGTTTACATTAACGACTTGTAAAATCGTGTCCAATCAAATTGCAGGAAAATCATTTAAACTCATATTTTCTGTTTGGCTATATGCTATTTAAATGAAGAATTTTGTTTTCTACATTTTCATATATATTATGTTTGTATAGTTATATATCTTCGCGAATTATAAGACATTATATGAAACAATCCCCTGACCTGTAAACACAGATTGTCAGAACAACCTTAAAATCGAATTTACTGTTTACGACTAACAGAGTAAGTTGTTTTAGGATTTTGTTTTTGACTTTCTAAATGTGTATGGTGTTAAAACAAGGCAGTTTTCTCAAGAGGGGAAGGATTTAGACTCTTATAAATAATGATAAAATATGCATTTTATATTAAAAAATATCCCGTTGTCGGTGGCGTGCGTTTTTATGGATCGTAGCCAGAAGTGCAACAGAAGAACGCTGATTGGTAAGTTAATGTAGAGAAATTGAATATCCACGATGCGGATTTTCTTCCCATGCCTACGCTGCCTAACAGTATATTTTGTAGAATAGAGAGTGAAATTAACTTATTTGTAATTCATTAATATCATTATACAGTATATTATCGGATTTATTTAAAATATTATCGCAGTTCTTTAGTAGATTTCAAACAGACTTACAAAAATAACCTCGCAAGGGCATATTAAGAATAATTTGATAAATTTCCTTTAATACAGTGGTGTCTTTATTTGTCTTTTTTACAAGTACAATAACAGTAGCGCTCATCAGTGGCCGAGTGGATAAAACCACTAAACACTGGTCGTGGGTTTGCGCATCGCCAACGGGCTGGTCACGTAGAGTTTACCGGGTTTTCTCCGCGTTTTTAGACACATAAAGAAACCCGTTGGCGAGGCGCGAAACGACTAACTACCAGCGTTTAGTGGTTTTATCCACTCCGCCATTGGTGGCCTTCTCAGAACTCGAACTGGAGATTAAAGGGACCAGGGTTCCAGGAGTCTGATAATTTTCAATTATACTACGATGTAAAATTTAAACCTGTCTATAACGGAACATTTATATAGCGAAAACCTATCATTAACGGAAAATTTCTTCGGTCCCTTAAATTGTTTGCAAAAAGTAATGTAAATTAACTTATATATCTTACAGTAAAAACCCGTTTTTAGTGAAAACGCGTTTTAACTAGTTGAAACTAGTTTTTACTGGATGCCATTGTTATAACCCGTTTTGTCTAGTTAAAACTAGAATTTACTGCTGTACATGTTTTGATTTTAGATAAAACTAAAATCAAACATTAACTTTTTAACTTTTAACATTAGTTAAAACTAATTTTAGCTACATAAATATGTTTGGGGGAAATAAATAAAGTGATGATTGAGATTAAAACATTTGTATTATTTAATACGATATTTATTGAAAATATTGGTCACACATCTGTGTTTTTTTTTTTTTTTTTTTTTTTTTTTTTGTAACTCTTTCCACCCAGTGGGCACTAAGAGGGCCTCTTATAGCAAGCCCATTATGGGTTCGGCCAGGCCCACAATGGGGCGGCCGGGTGGTGAGGGACGGGGACCGGCATATCTGGACGGACCAAATAAATAAGACAAAATAAATTGTAGCTATGCGTCGATTCCGCGCGGCACGTCCGAACCTGTAAGCTGAACAATAGTTTGGGGGGAGTAAGTAATCAAGGGTTACGTGGCGCTCAAACAAAAGACGAATCGTCGAGATTTGAAAATCGCGTAACTCCGGGTTCGCGTAAGTCGAGGTATTACTGTACAGGGTGTTTTTTTTTTTGAACTGACGTTACTCAGAGACATCTGTAGAGCAATCTAACAGCCGGACTGTCGCCAAATTTGGGAGAGTGACTAAGGACGACATGGGAAAGAGATTCCGCGAAGAAAATAGTAGTACCCAAATTTGCCGGTAGGGGTGGATTTGGCGCTGTTGCAGCGAAACAGCTAAGAATCTGCATAAAATCCAGCTGCAATTAACAAACACACGAATGAATAATCAGACAGAAGTTTCAGTGTAATAACGAAAGTTTAATTAATTAGCAAATAATCTTCTCCCTTCTTCAACGTGATCACCGTCCTGCTGGACAACTCATTGCATCCTGAACACCGTGTTCTCTATGGCCGAACGTAACATGTTCGCAGGAATGTTCATCATAGTTCGAGAAATGTTGTCTTTCAAAGTCATCAAGTTTGGGACACTACCAAGATAGACCTTGGACTTTAAGTAACCCCACAGGAAAAAGTAACATGGGGTTAGATCCGGGGAGCGAGGCGGCCATGCAAGTGGAAAAAAGCGACTGATGACCCTTTCTTCAGTGAAGTGCTGGTAGCTTTTTCGCTACAACAGCGCCAAATCCTCCTCTACTGGCGAATTTAGGTACTACTTTTTTTCTTCGCGGAATCTCTTTTCCATGTCATCCTTAGTCACTCTCCCAAATTTGGCGACAGTCCGGCTATTAGATTGCTCTACAGATGTTTCTGAGTACCGTCAGTTTAAAAAAACCACCCTGTATATATTTTTTTCCGCTATTTATTTTGTTTATTTATCTATATTTTGTCCGTTTGGACGTTTTCCGTTAATTTTTATATTTATTCCGAACACATTTTATGTTCTGTATTTAATGTTCTATTTTTTTTGTAACCGAGGAAGATCGTTAAAAACGATTGAAAACGTTTTTATTTTATTAAATTTTGCTGGATTGATAAAGGTGTAATTTATTTAACTTATTCTACTTCCAGTACATAGTTTTATATACTTATAAATAACTACAGACTAATATGTAGAGCCTATATATAAAAACTGGTAAGACTGATAGCCACTTAGCCACTGATTATCCGTCCTTACATTATTATAATATATTAATATAAATTAATCAGTAGAATTACCTTTGCTATTATTTAACTTAAAGATTACATTATAATTATAACCTAACTAAACATTTAAAGTTAATTATCTCTATCTCAAGTGTTAAACCGAACCAAAGTTAAGTTTACTACCTAAATGTGTAAGAAGTTTTAGTGATTTATAGTGACCAGTCTAAATAATAAAAGCTTCTTAAGAATTTTTTAAAAAATGTTTTATTTCATTAAAAAAAACATAAGGATAGATAGACAGACAGATAATACTATTGCACCAAAAATACATCCGCGCTGGATCCAGCTGGAATGATTTCAATCCAGAAAAAATCCAGCTGGATTCAAAACACTGCTGGATTGCAATCCCTAGTCATAATATTTTGCAACCATTTACCGTATATATAATTGATTAAAGTGATTTTTTCATATCATCTCTTTCCGATTAAATATAGTAAGTGCTCTAGTAAGAAACTATATATTGATAAACTTTTTATACTTTTTTATACACTATAAATTCTTTATACAAAGATTAACTAAATGGAAATTGATATTTGTATAGTCGTCTCGACGTGTGTCCCAAATTTCATCATATTTTAATAATCTTATCTCTTCTGCCAAGAGAAAATAGGCGATTAAAAACACCGATTTTTTTATTTTCAAAAGACTAAAGTCCATTACATCAAGAATTGCAAACTTCAGGAAATTATGTAACGAATTTTATGATTCATATCGTACACCAATGACTATCATTTGGTATATGATGAGTCACGAAATTTGTTACGTAATTCTTCTAATATAAAAAAAAATAAGTTAGATTATTCTGCATTTAAACAATATTAGGAATATCTGAATAGGAAAGTAGATGCTAGACAGTGGCGTAGCGAAAATAACTGGCGCCCGGGGCCAGGCCCGGATCCAATAAGTGCGGGGCCCGATTGGATTTTTTTTGCGGGGCCCTCTATATATTAAATATTTTAAAAAATGCATTTTATATATAGAATTTGCATATATATATAAATCAAATGTCATGGATCATAAGATAGGTACACTTCTACATACATTAAAAAATAAAAATGCACAAAATTCAAAAACAATTACATATTCTATATTATAATGTTCAATTACATATCTATATTATAATAAACAATAATAAATCTTATCTATCAATGCGAACTTAAAATAAATATATTTTTAATTATTTGAATAATTTATAATTTATCCTTTATCGTCAAAAGCAATTTGCTTTAAATTTCGAAAATAACTTTTTGGTAATTTTGGTGGTGATGCGGGGCCCCATCAAGTGCGGGGCCCGATTGGGCCCAATCGCCTCAAATCCGGGCCTGCCCAGGGCATAATTGGCGCCCAACACTTTATTGGCGCCCCGCTTCCCCCTCCAGAAGCACATATAGTTTGTCTTGGAAACCATTTGGGCGCCCCTCTCAGAGGGGCGCCCGGTGCATGATACACCCCCTTGCAGCCCCCTCGCTACGCTACTGATGCTAGACCATGAGAGCACTTAAATATAGCATAGTAAAGTATACACGAAGTTTTTAATTGAAGACAGTTAATATAAATAATTAATTGAGGAATGATATTATAATTAGTGTAAGAATTCATTTTTATTAGTGTGAAGATCGAATGAAATATTTAATTCGAACGTGTCTAACTTAAAAAAAGTCATGTCAAATATATGGCAATTTTTTTCTTTTTGAATAATTAAAGATTATATTTTTATTTGAAATAAAATGAAGAAACTCTCAGATACTTAAATATTTAAAAAATGTATTACATAACTAAATAAAATACATAGATTAACAACAAAAATTATTTTTAAACTAGACAGAAATAAATACTTCATTGTAAATATGTCAAATTGTCGGTAAGTGATCAAACTGACGACTTGAACGTGTTTGTATCTTTGAGTCTGGTGACATCGTGTTAAAGCTACCAGGCAAATGTGGTAAAATAGACTGGTATTGACCATGCTAAGTTAAAGAAAAAAATTTTTTAATAATAAATGTAATTTAACTACTCATAATTATTAATATATAAGAATAATAAAATTACTTTTAATCGTTCATGTCTAAGTCTGTTTTCGTCCAATTCTGGTATCTTAAAATTGTCAAAGTATGAATGTTTAAGAAGCTGTTCACAGTTATAACGCTTATCAGGATCTTTATCTAAACATTTCTAAGAAATTAGAATTATACATTGTTAAATACATTTATTTAATAATAAACTTTTTAAACTGAAAATGAATATATTCAAAATCATTTATTTTAAAATTTTGTTATTTAAAGATTAATGTATTAACAATTGCTTAATATATTAAAATTATTCAGCATTTTTAAATTCAGATTAAACTTACACACTTCTCAAAAGTTAAATCACAACACCAGGAACGAATGCACATAGCCACATGCAAACTGCAGGACTGGTAGAAATGACAGAGATATGCAAATGATTAAGTTTGCAAACACATCAGATCATATGGTATCTAATTTCAGGCTATAAAGACCGGCAGCTGGCTCAGGTTGTAAATGCTATCAGTGACTGATCTGTTGTCAGAGTATCAAAAATGTGCACCAGAGCTGTCTGCTGATCAAACATGATGCCTCCTCCCCAAACCATGATGCCTGGTGTGGGCTGATGTGATGCTCGGTGAAAAGGGCTGACATATAGTGTTCCCTGGGATAATGCCACACCTATCAATGGCCATCATTCCTCCACAGACAGAAGTGGGATTCATCCATAAACAATACCCAATGCCATTCAGTGGTCCAGTTGCAAAGACAAAGACACCATGCCAGACATCAGACCTGTCTTGAATGGTTAATGGCACCTTGTTGCTGGTTGCCTTGCATGCAGCCCAACTTCATGCAACCTGTTGTGAATGGTTTGCACCCTTTGACGATAACAGGTGACTTTGGATATCACTTGCTGTGGTGAACAGATCCTGATGGGCCATTTGGTAAATCTGCCAGTCTCTGTGGACCAATGCAATGCACTCCCTCTTCAGCACGTTCACAGATGTTCCTGTGTCCATCGTTTGCATTGTTTGTCTGGCAATTGTGGGGACTGGGGTTCAGCCATTGGTGCAGACTGACATGGTGTTCCAGCAAGATTATGTCCAACTGCACGTTGCATGGTGAACTCTCAACAGCCTAAATAGAATTCATATCCTTTCCTGGCCAGCAGCCTTTCCAGATCTCTCTCCCATCAAATATCTGTGGGATCTCATCTGACATGAGGTACTGTACATCAGGGCCCACTGCCACATACCATAGACAACATGCACACCACAGTAGCAAACTGTTAAGAAAACACAGGGGATTGTTGAACACGTGTGTAGAGGAAAGAGTATATGACATAAGATGAGAGGAAAGGGAGAGTTTATACTTCATAGAATGACTTCCAGGTAGTGGGAAAGGAGTCAACGTTGTGATAATTTATGGCTGAGTTATGGCGTATGGCCTTGTAAATTTCCACTGTTCCAGATGTTTAAGGGAATATTGCTTAGATTCAATATGTAAGAGGTGGAAATCTACGTGGATGCCTGTCAATATCTGGAACAGGTGGAAATTTACAAGGCCACCTGCCATAACTCAGCCATAAATTATCACTATGTTGATTCCTTCCTCACTGCCTGGAAGTCATTCTATGAAGTATAAACTCTCCCTTTTTTCTTCTCTTATGTCGTACACGCTACCCTTACACATGTGTTCAGCAATCCCGTGTTTTCTTAACAGTTTTCTGCCTGAGGATGCCCATTCAACATGGGTGAAAACATTTGCACTTTGTTTAAAATATTATTGCTGCATTTTAGGTTATTTGCAGTTTTTATTAATTTCTAGTTTTAACCAGTTGTAAAGTAGCAGTTGTTAACCTCATAATTAAGATGAAATTATGTATTATAAAGAATGCTTGGTTCAAAATGAATTTATATAATGCAATTGTATTTTGGTTCCAATCCTTTGAATTTCACTATTTTCTTTAAATTTTTTTTTTTTTTTAAATTTATTATCTTAAAATATCACTTTTTATTTGCCATCCATACTGCAACTTCCTGACTTGATATCACTGACACCAGAGACTACAATGATGACAATAATGTGGACACATGGATGAAGTGTTATGGTGTGGGGTATTTATTAAATTTAAACTCATGCTCTTGTTTCATACACATTATCAGAATCATGACCAGCTAGCAGTACATTGAAGAGATTTTGGAAGATGAAGTTCTAAATTACTTGCAGACATTCATGGTGTCATCTTTGAACAGTGCAATGCCTGATCACACATGATTAAGAAAGCTTTGCATCTGAATGCAAGACATCACTTTCTCCTTGGTCTGCAAGATCATTGGATTTATTATCCACTGAACATATCTAAAATATGATTATTTAGCAACTTGCTCATCATACTATGCCAGCATCTATCAAGAATGACCTTTGGGGTTTGAACAGAAGCAGCATGGCATGGTAGAAACAGCCATTTAGGTTCTCTTTCATTCAATACCACAACACATGCAACTGTTACTGCCACATAGGACAAGTGCATTCAGTACTGAATAGTTTTTTCCCTCTAAATCTAAAACTTTATATTTTTAATCATTTACATCTTTTATCATAGATAATCTACTTCATAAATTTCATTTTGTTATTTGGTGTCTTTCTTTATGTTGAATATCTATAAACAGTAGTATGTATTTAATAAAAAGTTTTTAGCCAGAACATAAGTATAAACTTTGAAAAATTTACAAATGAGGAAACCTTTTAACATTTTACATGTTGAGGTGGGGAAGTAGCCTTCAAATAAGGTCATCTCTGTTGTGAAATTGTTATTTCCTGATGGTATCTGAAGAGACAATGAAAGAGGACACTTTTACAGTTTGTCCAATGAAAATTTCATATGTAAATTTTTTCAAAGTTTAGATGTATATTAGATTAGTGAAACTTGTTAGAATACAAAGTCAAAGAAATCTAATTAATGTACTGTACATTTAGAGAAAAAGTCAATAAATGTAAATATAATTTTAATTCCTACAGTATGATACTTTTGTTTTATTTTAAAAAACTGATAAATAAAGCATTTTAATCTCTAAAATGTACCTGTAAAAAATCCATTCCATTGTTGTCAATATTTGAAGGTATTTTACTTTCAAGAGAATCCTAAATAAACAAAATTACAAATAAATATGATTACATTGTACATTAATAAAATTAATTTATTCTATACATTAACACAGTATTTTTTAATAAAATGAAAAGTTGTTATAAATTTCAGATAAAATTTAGTTGAAAAATGAACTTTTTAAAGTTAATTTTTATTTAGTATTTTTAGTAATTTATTCATATTAAAATAACTTCATAAAAATGTTTCACATAAATAAATATTTATATTTAAAAGAATTTTTGAAAATATACAAAATTAGCTTTCAAATTAAAAGACATTTACAGGCTCCAATTTTCAAGGTTTAAAAAATAAAAAAAATTTTTTCTTATAAAAGTATGCCTTCAATTTCTCTATACAAAAATATTTTTATTTTACAATATATAAATGATAAATAATATTAGATCATATCATATTATACTGACATTACAAGTAAGTATTGATAAATACCGTATTTACTTGGGTATAAGACGAGGTTTTTGTTCATTTTTCAGTGCGTCAAAAACCTAGACTGTCCTGTATGCATAAGCGAAGGATTCTTTGCGTTTTTGCAATAATTTTTGTGAACTGTGTATAGTTTATGCTGCCATTACAGGTCTACAGTCTATTTATCATAAGTTGGCACCTACTGTAAACAAACTAATATACACCTCCCTTTGTTTATTGGTTTGAACCTACATCCATCAATTAAAAACCATGTTGCATCTTATTTGTCCGCAGAAAACAGTTTCTCGTTACTTATAAAATCATTAATAAAATACTAGTCACTTAGCAATGATTATAAATTAGTTATTTCATATTTGTTAAGTTGCTATTTTTAATAAATGTTAGCACATTCTGAATGATTAAAAATAAGCTTTTTCTGGTCATGCACATTATAATGTTTTGGTTTTGTTTTCTATTCATCACATATTAAGGCAAACAACCATGTCTGCCTTAATACATGCATTTAATAATATTTTATTTGTGATTAAATGAAATATGATTAGAATTGTATTAATAAATCCAATTTTCTTTATTTTGATCTTTAAAGTCACACCTTGTCCTATATGCAAGATTGTCTTATATGCAAGTAAATATGGTATTAATATTCATCAACATTATCAACTCAAAAATTTCTGAAAATATCTCCATTGACCATAAAATGATCTTGAAAGTGCAATAAACTTTTCCTGGCAAAGACTTATTACAAACCATTTCATCCAGATATTTTTCTGCTGACTGAATATTCTTTGTCAACAAATGTAAACATTATGCTTGCGATTGCATTTTCATTTCAAATAAGTTTTCATTTTCAGTTACGCACTTATCAACGATATCTTAGTAATATATGTAGCCATATATCCCATGAAGTTTTTTGCATTTCAAGCAGAGTAGACACTTGCATTGCTGAGAACAGTGCTCAGTTTGAACATTTTGATGAAACAACAATTAAAATCAGTGCCAGAAGATTTTTGTTACTTCAGCCTCAATTATATATGATTATTGTGCCAACAATTTTATTATGTTTTGCCTAAACTGACATATTACGAAATATTTTTATTAATGTACTGTTATCTTCTTATGTTTACAGTAGAATTTTTCTCTGTTCATCACACTTTTAAGATAATTTTATGGTCAATGGAGGCATTTTCAGAAAAAAATGTGAGACAAAATGTTCTTATATTTTCAGGTTTAATTCAAATTAAAGCAACAACAAGTTATATGACTTTTCCAACAACAAGATTTAAAATTGCATGTGGCACCATCTGTTGATAATCAATTAAAAATCTTTTTATATAATTATTATAAAATGACCAAAAGCTTAATTTTCATGGTAGAAATGTATTGTAAATGCTAATCAGTAATAATCAGTAAAATCTTCATTAAGTCTGACCCTATTCAAGATATGACATATGACCCCCATCTATAACCCCACACCCTCAACCATTAACCACCAAAATTTAATAGCATCAATCCCACTAATACACAAACCTTTATGCAACATTTCAAAACTTCAGAAAATTTTGAAAAAATACACAGGAATTATTAAACTCCAAAGTAGGTGAACAAAATCATGCCCTCCATGTACACATCCATACATATAGAAAGAACCTTCAAATTTTTTTTTTCATTTCTCGACATTTCAATGTCCTGAGTCCAAAAATGTTAAATAAATCTTGGTGGGTTCATTTTTTGACCAATTGCCATACTTTCCCTTTGTTATATATAACAGCTGAAAAAAGTAAAAATACCACATTTCAATTTAAAAACTCAATTCTTTGTCTGGAAAGCCCATTTCCATAAGTTGAAAATATCACCATTTAATAAAGTATATCTGATTTAGGATTCAAAATCTGTATCAAAATTTTTAGGATTTTTTTTATGCAACTCACTTCTCTTCATTTTACAAGGGATATATAGGTGGTCTGTATATATATACACACACAATACATAATTAATCAAATTATTTATTCTGACATTGTCACAATGCCAGGCTGCAATTTAAAAGATATGCTCTCCACTTCATATTAGTAATATAGTGTTTTGCCCCCGTACATCATACTTTTCCATTCGCAATGGAGTCGTGCTGGTCATCTATTAACTGCTTTCAAGGAAAAAGTTTTGAATTGAAATAACATGACTTCTGGTTTGCATTGGAAGTTCATATACTATTACTCAGGGCCTCCTACCCCTAAGGTTTCCCTATATCTAGTCTCAGATTTCATCTAACTAACTCTGTTCTTGAGATTAAAGAAAGACAGATGGATGGACAGACAACTGATGTTGGAAATTTATAGGTTTACAGTTTTTTCAAATTGCAGCCCAATTAATAAACTGATAATTTTTAATGTATTGATGTTTTATATTTTATTTACTTAAATAAAAGAATATAAAATATAAAAAGAAAACCATTTCTGCTGAATAATTAAATAATGTAATTGTAATAGAATGTAAAATTTGTAAATAGTACAGTACAATGAAAATTGACTGTACATAAAATATATAGTAAAGTTTAAAATAAACAGTAAAATACAGGGTGAGCCAAAAGTCCTTTTCATTTCAAAAGTACTGAAGATATATTAATTTTGTTAATTTTCCTAAATGATTTAATACAGATTCTGCATAAAGCATAAAATTTATTTTAAATTTAAGACTTCATTCATTCATTTTTTTTCCAAATTTTCTCAAAAATTTTTGATAATATTTAAGAGTTAATCAAATTCATTTTATGAAATTTAACTTTTATTTTTTAAAAATCTAACAATGAAATACAGTAATACCTCGGTTTTCATTGACTTCGGTTATCATCGATTTCGGTTTTCGTCAATTTTTTTTTGCGAAAAATTTGTCTCATTTGTCGATTGCCTCGGATTTCATCAGCGTGCCCAGTGACCTCACTGCTAATTTTGCAAACAAAGGGCGACCCATGTGTTTTCCGACTCAGTGTGGCATTATTTCTCATTCTGTGAGCATTACCCCATGACGGCCCACCATTGGCCAACGTTTCCATAAAGACTAGAAGCTCATGTCCAACTAACTTCTACAAGACAAGACATTACCCTGCGTATCTAGCCAAACAATTCTATTGCTTTCCTTTAGATTAGTTTTTTTATATTAATTTCTTATTGCTTTTAGTATTTAACGCTATATTAATTCTCTATAAAATGTGTTTTTGTTATGTATTTTGGACTGTCTATAACAATTAATTGGATTTACATTGATTCATATGGAAATAATTGCCTCGGTTTTCATTGGTTTCGGATTTTGTTGATTGTTTTCGTACAAATTATCGATAAAAACCAAGGTATCACTGTAATTAGTATTATTATATTTAAATTTATTTTCATTCTTATATATTTCATAAAAATTATTTCCTTACTATATTTTCTGGTTCTGGAATTATCACTCCAATAAAATAATCATTTGCTTTAAAAATCTGCATATGTCTTGGCATCAGATCACCTTAAAAATATATATTCTATAATCAATTTTAACTATAAAAATTTTATTGTAGTATTTATGAAACTGTGCCGGTACTTATTCTGCAACTTGAACACTAACTATATAGTGTATTTACTCGGAAATTTGCCATGTGTCCGAGTAAATACACTATATAGTTAGTGTTCAAGTTGCAGTATAAAAATTTTATGAATTATAATTAAACAATCAAACAAAACAAAATTGGTGTGTAAAATTACCCAAAGTTTTACGAATCAGATATAATTGATCAACATCAGATTTTCCAGGCCATAATGCTTCTCCTCTCATTAATTCTGCTGTCACACAACCAATAGCCCAAATATCAACAGAAGGACCATACTGAGTATCACCAACCAATAATTCAGGTGATCGATACCATCTAGTAGCAACATAATCTGTATAATTTTCTGCTGGACCTGAAAGATAAAGAGAACTTTTAAAACTTTTTATCATCATTTAATATAGTGGTACCTCATACTTCAATCAACTAACTTTAAACATACCAGAGTTTAAATGCTAAATTCAAGAGAAATTCAATTTGGAGGTTCAAATGATTCTTCTAGATTTGAATTGTACTCGTGATGAAAAACTGCACTTTCTGAATAAATGTCATCTGTTGTGTGCCCAAGTCATCTTTTGCTCTCACTGTAAAAGCATCTCTTACATTACATTCTGTCTAGCACAGCAGATAAAGATGCTTTTGCCACGATGGAGGAAGATGTAACAAGGGGGAAAGGAGGAAGGAGCCCATTTAGGAGCTTGGCAAGCACCTTTTCAAGATGATAAGTAGGATGGGTCCTTTTGTTAACCAGTGGCCTCAGTGGCCAGCTTCCTTTACGTGTTTTGACCTTAAAGAAGAGCCTGGGGCATGCTACATTGGACGGAGGTTCCAAGCACCTGGGAAGAAGAGCAGATACACTCGGAAGTGATATTAAGTATATAAGTACAATTTTTACAAAATGGATATTGTTATTCTCTACATTACATTCATGTGTTTTTGGTGCTTTTTTGCTTTATTTTTGGTGTGTTTGTTATATAACTCCTATCTATTAGCCATGGTATCCAAGAAAAGTGTGCAAGCAACAAAGCCCAAGAGGAAGGTTATAGTTGTGGTGTTACAACACCATGTTGATTAGTATTATCATTTTTTTTTGTTTGTAATGGTTGTGTTCCACGGTAGGGGAAGCCACTGTGGAGGAGTATTTAAGGTGTCCCCCCTTTGTTCTTAGCACTTTTGGGTTGTGCAATTCGTCAGGAGAGAAGAAGTGGACAAGCAAGTCAGAACTACAAAAGGGAAGTGTGTAGAACTTTATATATTTTTTTATCCATTTGCATCGGCATTTTGGAGACGACTCTTCCGTACGAACTACATCAGGACTGTTATATTAGTTGGATTGTACCGGGTGAAGTAATTAGTTTTGTGCCAAAACCGGAAGATCGGTAAAATTTTGTAATAGTAAATTCACATGCTCATTATTGTAGTCTGGCCATTTTGATGTACAAATTACATCAGGAAAACTTTGTAATATTGCCTTCACACGCTTAATATTGTAGTCTGGCTGTTTTTCGTTATAAAATTAAATCGGATTCCCCTTAGTCTAGGACTACCGGGAATTACATAGTATTGCCAATGAAGTAAAAAAGGAAGCTTGTCATGAAGCTTGAAAGAAGTATGTGTGTGGTGGATCTGGCAGCCATGTTTAAGATGTTGAAGTCAACAGTGTGCACCATTCTTAAGAACAAGAAGGTAATAAAAGCAGTTATGTGGCTAAAGGTGTAACAATATTGACCTCCAGGAAAACATGGATCTGGAGATCAGTGTTGTTACACCTTTATCTGCCATTTGCCTACACTAAGAGAAGATGGAACAAAACTCCTCCTAGTGTAGATAAATGAGAAGCAACTAGCTGGTGGTGATACCATCTCTGAGATGATTATTTGTGGAAAAACTAAGCTGCATAATGATCTTAAGAAACCAACCATGTGGATCATCACCACTCCTCACTAAGGTACATAAAATATGTAAATACAGTATAATAAAATTACATTTATTTATTGTTTTAATTTATTAGTTAGGATAAAAAATAACAATTAAATTCCCTAAATTATGTTTATTTGTTATTTAAGTTTATCAAAACGGATAGTGTCTGGAGACAATTCACTTTCCATTATTTTGTAAAGTGGTCCCATAGAACTGTCTGCAGAACTACAAAAAAAACAAAAAAAAAAAAAAAAACAAAGGACAAGTCAGCTAACAAATAAGTTGATTATATGCTTCACAATATTCACAATACAAAAATTACTATCACACAGTTCACAATTCATTGACAATTTGAGACATATATAACAATAACCATATAGATTAACATGCAATTCTCACTCCGTTTCTTTCCTCCTCTCCCTACAAGGGGCTCCTCTGCACATGACAAACAAGAGGCACGTAAACAAAAAAAAAAAAAAAATCACCTACTCACAATACTGTGGCCGTCAGCCATATTATAATTTGTATATAGTTTATAATTTCTTTATTTCATTTCTATTTTCTTATTTTCTGTCTATTTTCTTTAAAAACTTTCTATATCAACTGTTACTGCTGGAGGGGGAGGATGACCCTTTCTAAGAACCAAGGGTTAAACAAAGAAGAGGGTATTAGGACTTCCATGAATTTGGGGAGAGAGACAAAAGAAAGGAAGGCTCGAGGTGAGAAGAGAAGAGAGTGGTGAACACTTTTTGGCTGGACCTCAAAAAAAATGGAGGTGCAAGGCAGTGATCCAGACTCAAAAGAGAAAAAGGAGACTGCAGGACCGTCGAGGCCAGAGAAATATAGGCTCAAGGGACTAGAGAACACTGACAGAATCGGAGAACGTCTAGGATGAACAGCCAAATAAGGAAAAAGGATAAAAGACCAGTATTGTGAAAGGGCACTTCTCAAGGATATCGGTCAATCAACGTGAACCCGGCTACTTTCTATCTATTTCTATATACTTTCTATCTTTCCTAAGTCTATCCATTTCCCTATTATATTAGTTTTAAGGTAGTTATAAGTTTAGTTTTTAAGTCGGTTATAAAGGTTTTATGTTATGCGCGTGTATTATTGCTTGTACGCAAATAAGTGGCAACCCCTTCCCCAGTGAAGATATTAACCTCTTAACAGTGAGGGATGATTATAATCGTCAAAGGCGATCGTGTGGCAGTGGTGAGGGACGACTATACTCGCTAAATTCTTTTGGGGGTATTGCCAAAAACTACCGCGAAAAAGAAATTCACATAAAAAATGAATTATGTAACAATAAAAAAAGACTTTTCTTTACTAGACAGAACTGTTTACAAAATCTTTTTCCGAAATGGTAATGAGAAAAAACGCTTGAAAATATACTTTAAAAATTTCCCACATTTCTCCACAACTAAGTGGGAGCCCCACACCTGACTGTTCCACTGTTGAAGGGTTAAGGTAAAACTCTGTCAAGTTGGGATCAATTATAAATAAAAAAGAAAATAACCGTGTTCCGAGAGCAATAAAGGAATATTCAATTGTATAAATAAGTCTTTGTGTTCCTATTTGTAACGTTTATTTGCGGACTTACAAATCTCTCAATACAAACAACCACAATACAATCTTTCAATTAGTAGAAACAATGAAATAGAAAACTAATATGTTTGGCAATGCTTTCTCCACTTCTCTTATTTCTGAGTATGTTCTTGCCCGATGTATGAACGCTCCTAGTTCGATGGGAATAGATTGCTATGTGCTGGCCCCTTCTCTCAATCCAGTCCTTTTTCATCGTTTTCCTTCTCAATCTTTTCAGTATATTTCGCAATCAGTACCCACAAAACAAAACAAGAGTGCTACCCCACATGGGTCCCAGCCTTTTATAACTCATCAAGCAGATATCCTCTCTTTCCATGTGACACCCACTGGCCAATCTGGATGCCACCCATTGTAAACCAAACATGAAAGGCGATATCATGGACAAAAACAAAGGGATGGATGGAAAACCCAAAATGGCACAATTCATAAGTCATGAAGCACTACAATTTCTTATGAGAAAAACTGATTCAGACTTCGAACAATTCAGAATTCAAATGGTCTCCTGAACAGATTAAATTTGAAGTATGAGACACTAATGTATTTGAAAAAATTATCATTAGAATTGAGGATTTTGAAAGTATTTATTTAATAATATCAGATTGTTATTATGATTATATTTACCTAATAGCAACAACCATCCTATTGCCAATAAATACTTTCAAAGCTATCACTTCTAATTACAAGTTTTGTCTTTATTGTTTAACATGCTGCAACATACAGTATTCTTGGTCTTATTTAATTAAAAATCTTAATCTAGAGAATTATCTAGATCCTAACCACTGATCTTACCACTAACAGTTGCTCATCTCACAATATATCTGTCTTCATTTTATAGTCTTTTCCTATCACATACATCATTACTATATCATTTGATTCCAGATAATGAAACTTCATTTTTATACTGATTTTTAATTAAATTTCTCCTTACTCTAAAAGTGATTAAAATCAATTACAGTCAACTTTCTGTATCTGCAGGTCTTGCATCAGCAGATTCAACCAACTGTGAATTGAAAATATTAGCAAAAAATCTTCTAAAAAGATTCAAGAAGAAAATACTTGTATTTAAAATAACAGTCTTCTAATCAGAAATACTGGAGTGAGAAATGAACTGTCACAAACAAAACCTTTTTACCAGTATTAAAGTAAACAAAACTTCCAAACGTTTTCAGCCTTCACTTGTATTTGCTTGTATTTTAAATATTCTGTGTTTTATTTTATGTATTTCTCTTTCAGGTCATTAAACAAAAGCAATTTGTAAGTGTTGAAAAAAATAAAATGTTATATTGTTACTGTATTGAAAATATTTCCAAATAAATTGCTGCCTCATCATAAAGATTTCTTACACTTGTCATGGTATAACATTCCTGTCTTAGATTATTTTAATTTTTACAAAAAGATATTTGCAACAAGTTTCTTATTACTTATGTGCATAAGCAATAAGAAATAATTTATTGTAATATTCAGTTAATAGAACCAATTACCTCAAATACCTTTTTCAAAAATTTAGATGATAATGAAAAATATGTTTTTTGTTGATTAATAAATTTATTTAAGAATATAATAATTCATTTTCAGTTAATCAATTGTGTGCTAATTTATAACTGTCAAAAATTAAGAACAAGCAAATGTGCACGCATGCATGTGTATTCTTACTTATTGATGCCATTAAATACAATAAAAGATACTAACATTAAAAAGATACCAAACTAAATTTTCTTAAATTTGTAATTTTATTTCTGATTTACATACATACTAAGTGATAGAAATAATAAATGAGTTTTATATTAACTTCAAAACATATGTAGCTGAGAGCAAATAACTGAGTCCGAAGAATCACTCGGTTTTGATAAATTAAAAGTTTAATATTTACAATTAATAGCGATAGTTTCTGAAGAAACAATTGTACACAACTTACAAACTAGGGAAATACAAAAATACTTGGAACCAACCTTGACAATACTACCGATTGAATCCCATGGGCCAACAAACAAAGGACTTAATCTAATTTATGTCTAGCTTAACTACATCTTAACTAATTTTACAAAATAAAGGGCTCTGGATCAAAATGGAGTTGAGATAAGTGTGGCAACAGCTTTGGTCACAAATCCAAAAGTCGCCACCAGGAGGACCCCTGAACTTAACAAACTGGCAACGCGACCCTTTGACCTCACTTTGGATTCGGACCTAGCTCTAGATGCTCGTGTTCTTACCTCTATGTTTGACTTGTACAATCACGCCATATCTCATGTACTGCACATAATAAATTTAAGTTTTTGTATGTAGCCTTGTTTTTTCTATTGTAATTAATTAAGTACAAAATAGCACTACATAAGAATTAGAAGATTTTGATTTAGACAGAAAAAGAAATGGGTCAAAAGGAGATGACTGGCAAAAATAAACCTAGAGTCCATTATTCTAGAAGGGTCTTCTTTCCATTACTCACTGACATATAGGTCCTCTCCTTCCCAGCTCCTCTCTCCAAAAAGTGATGATTTTCTCTGCTTTCCTCTCTCTATCCTCTCATGTCAGTCCCCTTTGACCAATCCAGTGTCACCCCCTTTTTCCTAGAGACCCATTGGACCATTGGATCAACCAATCATGGTGAGGTCAAGAGAACAAAAGCCAAAAGTGAAGTTTATGAAAGAAAAATGGTGAAAGAAAGAGAAACAAAAAGAAAAACAAGGCTCAACCAAGCCACACGTATCTTAATATTTTGATGACGATTAAGTACTTTGTATTAAATAACAAATTGACAAAAGTTGGAATACTTTTTTATTCAATTAATTAATATAAATGACATTTTATTAAAAGTAATAATAATAAAAGTAAAACTTGATAGATGATGATAATTTCACTTATTACTATTATTAACTTTTAAACAACAAAAATTATTTTTCATAAAATTTAATTACCATAATACTTACTTAAAGTTCTTGCAAATCCAAAATCACACAGTTTCACAATGCCTTCTTTAGTAAGCAAAATGTTTTCTGGTTTAACATCTCGATGTATACACTAAAATACAATTTTATCATCTTTAATATTATTTCATATTTAATTATTTTATAAATTTTACATTACATTAAAAAACATAAGTATAATTTAATAAAATAAAATTTATCTAAATTTCTTTTCACTGTAAACTTTCAGATAAGTTTGAGTATTTCAAAACTACACTTCTAACATTCAAAGGTTTCACTTGACAATGACTATTTGCTTAATTTTCTGTTACATATGCATTTTGGAATAATGTATACTTTCATTCCTTCTCAGTACTGTTTAGATTAAAAAGTAATAGTTAAGAACAATTTTTTAAAATTTATATACTTCCAGATGGTATATTTTAAAAAAACTCATTAAAAACAACTCCTTTATCTGTAATGTTAAATAAAATTTAACATTTATTATTTCATACTATAAATTCTTTTACAGATATTTCCAATACTTATAATCATATTTTACTATCTTATTACAATGATGCTTCATCTGGAAGTATACAAATTTTTAAAAATTGTTTGGAACTATTATTTTTTAATCTAAACAGCACTGAAGAGGGAATGAAAGAATACATTATTCCAAAATGAATATGTAACAGTAAATTAAGCTAATAAAGTCATCATTAAGGGAAACTTTTGGATGTTAGAAATGCTGTTTTGAAATTCTCAAACTCACCTGAAAGTTTACAGAAAAAAAAAAATTAGAATTTCAGCACCTCTTCTCCACACTGTAGTGTAAAAATGAATCTAAATCTTAATTTTAAAAACATTTATCGAATAATCAAAATTACTGAATTTAAGCAGAAAAAATTATTAATTTCATATGAATGCTAAAATTACATAACAATGTAAAACATTACAAAACATAATTTTATTCATACCCACTTCAACCATTACCGATATATTTCATATATAGTGGTGCCTTGTACTTTGAATTGAATTCATTCCAGGAGCCATTTAAAGTCTGAAGCAATTCCATCAAGATATATTGCAATAGAAAGTGAATTAATTCATTCCCAGGCCATAATAATATTCATTTCAATAAACTTAAAACAGCAAATATACATAATTTAAGGTAAAAATAATGCAATTAAAATGCCATAATAATAAATTAAAACACAAAAACAATAATGCAATAACAACTACAACTAGTGGAGTGCTTAATACAGAGGCACAGCCAGGATATTTTGGCACGTAATTTGGAGTCAAGGTATCCTAAGAAGCTGGAGTGGGTGCTGACTATGCAAAAACCGCGCCGGGAGGCCTCACAAGCTGTGCCGTTGATCTGCTGGAATGACATTTTGCCCCCTGACTTTCTAATTAGTGTAGTAAAACATGGTCCAAAGTTTGCACCGAGACCTCCTCACCTACGCCTGGAGACCATTATGCCTGACATCGAGAGGCTCATTGGCGGCTTGAGCGACACCCGCAAGGAGCAATACAGATGGAAGGCTGCATTCAAGATAGGCGCCAAGACCTGGTGTAATGATATGTGGGGCCTCATACGCAAGACCAAAAAATGGCTCGTAAATGAACGCATCATAGTCCTCTACGCAGATAAAAGCAGATCACTCGTGCTGTTAAAGGAAGTGACGTACAGATCCCTCATGCAACAGTATATTGTGGCCACAAACTGTGAGTCCACCAATGATGGCTACGTGGATAAACTTCATTCTCGTGTAGCAAGATTCACGCACACCTCCTTAGCCATGAAATGGAGGCTCAACAACGTGGTTGTAACCTCTCTGGACATGCCCAGGCTGTTTGCGTTTGCCAAAATGCACAAACCGACCCTGTCGCTTAGACCTATCCTTGATAAATCCAGATCTCCTATGTATCTGCTTGAGAAGGCCGTCCACAAGGTCATCGCTAGCCGTTTGAAAGGCTATAGTTTCTCGATCACCGATTCCACTACTTTCATGCAACTGTTACGGCAAGCCGAGGTGGGGCAGGATCCACACATCACGGTTTTATATTTTGTCTCCCTTTTCCCGTCGATTCAGCTACAACCTTGCTTCTACGCACTGAGGGACCTTCTCTTCAATGAAACGGATGGGCACAGGCATCGCAATCAGATTTTGGAGCTGGCACATCTCATGTGCTACACCTCGATTTTCTGGTTTAACACCTCATATTTGCAGGGTCGGGAAGTACCCATGGGCAGCCCCCTCTCAGGGGACCTATGCAAACTAGTTGTGCGGCAGTTAGAGGAAAAAGTGTTACCCAAATTCGTGCATAACATAAGCAGGTATGTTGATGACATCTTCATTCTATGGAAGACCAAACCAATTATGGATGATTTTCTGTCATGCATGAATGACAAGGCGTACGGCCTTTCACTTAACCTTGATCAGTTTAGCGACTCGCACGCCCATTTCCTCGATGTTAACATATGCCTCTGTGCTGGCAATATTGTAACGAGTGTATATCTCAAGCCGGACTACGTACAGTTATATATATCTGTGAGCTCATACGACCCCTTTGCTTACAAAATCGCGGCCTTCAAAGATTTAACCAGGAGGGCTTACACGCACCACACTTTCGAGTGTGACACTATAGCAGAGCTTAAGCGCTTGGAACATATCGTGGTGGCGCATGGCTACAGCAAAGGTTTGGTATGCAGCTTAGCCCGTGCCTATGCCAACTGTCCCACCCCGCGCCGCGTTCCCGACGCTCCGCCGGCGACTGATGGCACCCAGCATCACGTTACAGAGGGCTGGTGCCTCGTCATCCGTTACTGCCAGCAGCTGGACTCACTATACAGGGAGATAGCCAGACACCATCACATCAGTATCACTTACAGGAGATCCGGCACGATTTACGACCTGCTGCGTAATGCTAAGAATGCGATTGATCTGGACAGGGCCCCTGGGGTTTATTCCGTCCCCATCAGAGACGACAGGTTTGGCAGGGACTTGGTTTATGTTGGTGCAACCATTCGTTCTTTGCGGAAACGGTTACGGGAGCATCAGGCGGACCTCAAAAACACAGACACACCACGGCCCTTACAACGTTTGTTTCTGACCCGGAAATTTGGGCAGACTTCCCGGGCACGAAGTTAATTTGGCGGGCCACATACGGCATCTAGAGGCTTGGGAAATTTATAAAGCCAGCGTCAATGACACCTGCATCAACTACAAGGACGGGGACTCAGTCGCGCATCTGTGGAGGTTCCTGTTCAAAGAATTCGAACGGTGCCGGGAGGCGGAGTGAAACACAAAACATAGATTATTTATTTTATGGGCAACACCGTTCTGGCGGTCGTGGGAGGATAACCTTTTACTTTTAGTTCTCAGCCTGATGCAGGACTCAGTGGAGGCCGAAAACGTTCATTGATTCTTTATACAAGACTGTGAAAGGAGACTTTTACTGTGTTTTTAGACTGTCTCTCTGCACAAAAACAATAAATAAAATACATAAATACTGTATAATAAAATGAAAATTGCATTTACTGATCTCACACTGTTGACTTTGGCATATTAAACACAATTGCCAGATCTGCACGTGTACTACTTTCATGCTTCAGTAGTAAGTTCTTTTTTTCACCTCAATCATCAATATTATAACCATTGTCTTAGACTTTGTTGCTTCCACACACTTCTCAGATGCCAAGGTTAATAAGTAAAGATTACATTGAGTTGAACAGAAAGTTTTAGCATATTTTTAACAGTTGTTGTTATTTAGTGTAGATGTGTGATTTAATTATAAGTTTAAAACATTACTGCTAATGTGAGATTGTATTTTTTGTTTTATTATTTTAAACTTTTTACTTCACATTTTGTTTGAGTAAAACCAAGTTGAAATGTCTCAAGATAAAAAGCATATCAGGCATATGTTTGTACATCTTTTCCATACATATTACAAATCTTTTTTACTGTTTGTATGGCATTATTTCCATACAAACAGTAAAAAAAAATTCATAATGTGTAAGGGGACAATGCTACTAAACTTTGAACATGTTAAATGTGGTTTAAAAAGTTCTGTTCAAGATATTTTGAACTAAAGGATACAAAACATGAGGTGCCCAAAAGCTGTCAGCAAAAATAATTGCAGGAAGAAATTGTTAAAAATTGACAATAATACACAATATATATAACCAAACACACCAAAAATTAAGCAAAAAAACACTGAAAACATGAGCTTAACACAAGAGCAAGAGATGACTTGGGTACACAACAGATTAAGTTTATGCTTAGAGCACATTTTTTTCCACTGTGCATGGTTTAAACTTAAAGATTCATTTGAACTACAAAGCAAAATTGTTAAATTTAGCATTCAAACTCTGAAGTGTTCAAATTTACAGTTGTTCAAAGTACAACGTACAACTACATTTATATATACAACATCTGCCTCACGCATGGGTTCTTTCCCTGCCCCTGGAAAGTTGCTAGGCTTGTGCCAATTCCGAAGGACCCCACCAGGCCCTCAGCGAGGCCTGAGGACTTCCATAGTATCTCCCTACTGTCAATCATGGGAAGGTGCTCGAGACTCTGATCAACCAGAGGCTGAAATTCTTTCTGGAGGAAAATCACATGCTTCATCCGAGGCAGTATGGCTTTAGGCAATGCAGGGGTGAGATGAATGCAATTGTGAGATAAGCAGAGGGTCAGGGGTTAATCCTCGCTGACCACTGACACTGCACGAGTTGGCAAAACCCAATCTCTTTGTCGTTGGATGGCTAGGAGGGCAAAAAGTGAGTGGGGAGGTGCGTCGGTAAGTCGACAGGCGGTTTGGATTGTCAGGAGACAGGTTAACAAATAAAACATTTATTGAATAACTAGATTAACTACAAAATTGGTTACAAGGCTATGCATCTAAGACACTCTTAAAAAAAAATGCGATTATATACAATTAAATATAAGTTTACAATTCTAATAAGGACAGCTATGCCTAAAGCTTAATTCTGTCTTCGAGGAGAGAGAGTTTACAGAGTTCTAACAGTTACCTCTATGCGAGATCGAATGGTAACCTGAAGTATGGCAGTCGTATATCTTCTCCAACAGGATTCCGTTCCTTGATATGGAGATTGATGGGCACAAGTATAGGAATAACTTCCGTGTGCAGACACACGCTAAGTTTCCAGTGGCGTGAGCTTTTATAGCATTAGTGTAGGAAGCGGTTGGTTGTTGACAATGACTTGTGAATTCTTGACAGCTAAGTGTCAACTTTCCCACCTAACTATTGATAACTACCGGAGACCTCTGCTCCGTTTCTCCGCGAGGAGTTTTTTCTATCAGTGATTGTTTACAATAATTTTTGAACAAAAAAATGAAAGTTTCTTTCATTTACAAAAATTTTCCCGCTAAAATCTGTGGTCTCACTCAATACTAGACGTCACCAACCAAATCAGCCTTCTTCACCATTCCTTCTCTTATGTTCTGGGCATAAGCCTGGACATTCAGAATGCTTTTAGTACCACTTGGTGGCCCTTCCTTTTGGAGAGACTCGGAAACATGAACTTCCTCAGCAATATTTACATTATAGAGGATTACTTTCACAACAGGAAGGCAGTGTTATTTATTGGTAGGCAGGCCTGCTGGAGTGATATTGAGAGGGGCTGTCTGCAAGAGTTTATTCCTCTTGTGTTGGTCCAAGAGTTTATCTTCATAAACTCTTGGACCAACCCTATGGAATGTACTTTTTGACAACTTCTTGAGGCAGGACTTTGGGAAGAGTTCAAGACTGCTTATGCTGATGACGCCCTTCTACTTATTGATGGATACTCCAGGCATCACCTAGAAGAAAAGGCTAATGCCATCCTAGACAAGGTTTTCACCTGGGGAAGAAATAATAAACTTGTCTTCAACTCAGGTAGGCAGGAGGATAGCACGGAGGATGCAGACCCTTTACAAAATGTGCCCCACTATTAAAATGGGTTCTGTCAGCCTCAAGTGTACAAGCAGTTCAAGTACTTGAGGGTTGTCCTGGACTACAAGTTTTCTTGGGTCCCCACATGTTAAATATATCTTGGACAGGACCAGCCTCATCTTCTATGCCTTGGCAAGGCATGCTAAGACTACATGTGGCCTCAGCAAAGAGATAATCAACACTATTGTGGGAACGCTGGGAGGTAGGACGGAGTTGTACCTCCTTTTTTTTCGGCGAACAGGCCGGCAAAACCCACCCCACTGTCACGGATGGCTAAATTTTTATGATATCCCGACTTGTCAGGATTGGGTATTTATTTGTCAGGTCGAGTGGAAGAAGCGTGTGGGTTTGTCAATAAGTTAAGGTGATATTCGAAATAACGGAACCATGATGAAAACAAATACCGATTTATTTAGACAGATAAACAAAATACAGAAAATCTAATGCGTCCAGTTCCTAACTGCGGGGGAAAGAGAGAGTGTACAAATTTAGGGGTCATACCTCTTCCTAGGATATATCGGCTGTAATTGTAGGAATATCGCCTCGATAAGCAGGAGGATCGGTCGTTCTCCGGTCGTGGAGGCTCGTCGTCGGCAGGCTTGAGTCTTTGGGTTTCGGCCCTCGATTCTTGGGACGTGTGTCTTATGCGGACCTTCAGCGACCCCGTTATCAGCCTTTTCTCCCCTTATATACTCCAGGTCACGTTATCTTCAATCACCAATCGCGATAGTTGGTGAATCGCTGATGATTCGATCTCTGTGACTAAGAGTTTGGATCCGGAGAGAAAGAAAGTGCTTTCTGACGGCGGAAGGCTGCACATCCTTTGAATTTCGACCTTTTCTACAATTTCCCACGAGGAGATTTGAACAACAACAAAAAAATTTTGGGGCCGAGTTAACCCGATCCTCACACTATCTATGACAGCATATTTGACCCCATTCTTTCCTATGCTTCTGCCACATAGACCCAATCATCAACAAGGCACACATCAGCAGGAGGCTATTCAGTGCACAGAGGAGGGCACTTCTGGTTCTGGTAAGGCCATATAAGACAACTTCCACCAGTGCCCTTCAGGTGCTCATTGGAAAACAACCAATTACCCTTAGCATTAAATGACTTAACTGGGTGCACCTTCTGGCCTGGGGTAGGGGTGTCACTGAGTTATCCCCATTGTTGACCATCACAATTTGGAAGAAAGTTGCACCACCAGGGTGACCCATCCCCTTATCGTTAGTCCGTCTGCCTTTGCAAACCAACCTTTTGAGATGCCTGACTTGTGCATTTACACAGATGGTTCAAAGATTGATGGCAGGGTTGGATGTGCATTTGTTGCATATGCCAACCAGTCAGAGATCAAGCTTGAGCAACATCACCTGTGTACAGACTGGTCTGTTCTTCAGGCCAAGCTGTGTGCTATTTCCGCTGCAGCTGAGTAGTGCAACAAGAACTATCATAACTGTATCATCAATATCTTTACTGACTCCATGACCAGCATCTATATACTACAGAATGACAAGTCTCTTCACCCCCTTGCCAGAAGAGTGAATTGGTGCATGCTTAACTCCACCAACAAGTATGCTCTTCTTTAGATAAGGAGACATCATGTTATACAGGGCAATGAGAGTGTCAACATGCTGACTAAGGGGACAGCCATCAACTCTGGGCATTGGTATTTACTTTGCTGTGCCCTTAAGTTCCATCAAGAGACATAACCACCAGGAATGGCAGCATCATTGGAAAATGGGTAGTACTGGGACCATCACTCAGCTCTTCTTTCCCAATCTGAGAAGACTGAAACACATCTCCTTACATAACCTATCCCATCAGAAAATCCAATTTCTTACTGGCCATGGCTGCTTTGCCAGTTATCTGTCCATTTTAACATTAGGGACAATAGTTCTTGCTCCCTATTTAAGGAAGAAGATGGCCCACTACACTACATCTACAGGTGCCCAATTATTGACAAGCATCAGACAGATATTAAACTATTAGCAGACTTGCTTGGAACAGTTGGTTCCAAGCAAGTCTGCTAATAGTTTAATATCTGTCTGATGCTTGTCCATAATTGGCTGTGTGATCCACACATCCTTATCAATAATGAGGCACTCTTTAAGAGCTTCAGGAACTTAATCAGAACCTACTTTCACATCATCAGCAACACACTGAGAACCATGAGGAACATCTGCATAGTTTCCTGTACCGTACATATACATCTGAAAAACCATTGTATATATATATATTGTAGTGTTCAGTGCGACAAGTATAAGAAACAGGTATAACATAAAGAACAAAACTTTATTTTATACAGTATGAACACAAAAAAAATCAGGTTTCAACTCTGGTGCATTGTTAGTGAATACTTTCATACAACAGTATAGTACAATCAAGATCATTACACAAAAGGATCTTTTCAGCCACTGTTTGGGATTCACACACATGAGGTTCAAATGATGAAAGTATACACAAAGATCAGCTGCACTTAAAACTACTTTACAACCTATGTTTTTACTCTAATTAATACTAAAAGAGGGAAGAGATGTTAGATAGGGAGAGATACAGTAGATTTACGAAGGAAGAAATCTTAGTAAAGGGGTACCCGTTGCTTCACGTATCATGATGAAACTATCCAAATATACCTTTGCAGCTCTCCTGGATTTCACTGGTATATGTATTTTCTTTCTTAGTTGTCACTAGTTCTCTTTTCTTTTGGTTTTCCGAAAAAGATTTCCCATTTCAACTCTCAGGACTTACTGGCACTTTCTGTACTGACTGTATATCTTAGTGGTTGTATCCTGTCACTTCTCATGCTACTCAAAGCCCAGAGCTCATCCTCTGCACGTGTCTTCCTTGGAAACTTGACCAAAAAAAAAGTGCTGACTACACTCATGTTTGCCCTCAGGGCCTTCTCCACTCTATTGTCTAATGCTCACACCCATGGAAGCAGGGCAAGGGTGGATAGTTTTTGAACTCAGGAAACAAAGGAAAATCAAGAAGAAAAGGTAAATTGATAGGCTAGGAAAGGGAAGTGATAGAAAATAAAAATAATATAACTTAAAAACAATACATGAATAAATGGAATTATGCCACAATATCTTGTTATTTTTGTTCTGTATTTTGTATTGTATTTATGAAGTCATATAATTGTACTAATAGTTTCTAGTTGCAATGGTAATAATACTGTATTATACTGTTTTGTGCTGTCTGTAAGACATTATTTTGTAACTTTGTATTGTTCTATATTGATTGGATTCGTGCATTTAGTGTGTTCTCTTGATTTGTGTATTACATCTGCATCATACAATATTGTACGGTAAGGTATCATATTGTGTAACCTGGAGTAATTTGTACTACATGGAAACTTATTGTACTTTAATAATTGTAACTTTGGTATATGTTTCCCCTTTTCAAATTGTATGGTGTTATATCCTTTTCAAAAGTCATAAAGCATTGTGGCCGTTGGCTATGATCATTGTATATTTTGTATATATTAAAATATTTTCATTTAGTTTTAAGTCTTTTCCTGTCTCTTTGTTCTAAAATTCTTTCTAGAACGTTCTTTCTTAATCCTTCTCCTGTGGGGATAAGACTGTAGTGCTCTGCCACTTATTGGTTGTTCGGTTTTGTATGTGTATATATTATATATATCATTGTACATAACTTTGCGTTACTTTTACTGTATTGGGTTATTATTATCATGTTATTATTGTATCGTATTATTATTATTGCATTATTATGGTATTGGATTATTATTATTGCATTATTATTGTATCTGGCTTTCCTTTCTTTGTTTCGTTGTTCATTGATGACACGTGACCCCTATTCAAACCACCTTTGAGAGGTGCATGCAAAAGGGGCCCTTGGATTGGTTGCCAAAACATCATGTGGGAGAAGGCAACAGGACTGTATAAATAGAAGGTCCAGGCGTGGAAGGGGAGCTTTTTCCCCTATTTTTTGGAGGTCTAACTTCGTCCACCTCAGCTGGATCGGTGTCATCGAGTGACCTAAAGTGAGCACATGCGTGAGAATCGGAAAGTTTCTGGGAACAAAGGAGAAGAGGACGAGAATCGAACTCCATCGGAGTCATACGAGGAAACAACAAAGTGAAGAGAATTAATACAGAAGTAGGAAGGTCTGAGGTATTGTGCTCAAACAAATATTTTTTTCTCCACGCGGGATAATTGTCGGTTAGACGTCATTGTAGGTACGGAGTTACTGCAAGTTCAATGTTTCTAAGGAACCCTTCGTGTTAGTGTAGAGATTGTGTAAAAACCGTTATGTGTTAACGTAAGGACAAGGAGAGAGAAAGTGCTGTATGCGTGCTAATCGTACTCTAGACACATGAGGGTGCAAAGGAATTCGTGTACGAGTTATTCAGTTTCCGTGTTGGTGTTAAATATAAATAAATACGTATTCTGTAAGCCAACTCCTTTCTTTTTTTGTAGACCAGTAGACCTCGGCCTAGCTTTAGGGTCTTAACAAGACTACCAATTCTGAGAACATGTGAAAAACAAAAGAGGCTGTGAAGCCCTGAGGCAGAAACGGTGAGAGATTAGGGTATTCTGGTAGGAGATCCCATTAGAAGAGGTACAAGGAAGGCAGTGCTTGAGAGTGCGGAAAAGAAAGAAAGAAAAAAGAATACAATGAGAGACTGCAAGGTGCTGAGGGATCCGAGAAAGAAGTGACAGAACAGCGAAAATCTGAGTAGAATATCAAGACCAGTGAAAGATAAGGTCTACGGCAAGAAAGAAATCAAAAGAATATTAATATAAAAGGAGAATAGAATCAGAGAAGGTGTCTTACCCCATGATTCGTCAATTCGAAAACCCCCAGGTATTTTCTAATCTTCCTCTCTGCCCTTTATTCTTAATTTCCATTTTTTTCATTTTCTTTAGTTATAAGGTAGTTAAGTTTTAAGTTAGAGTAAGTTATATCATCCCACGTTTATTTGTTGTGTACTAGGAAGTTAATTTTTTTGTTGATTTAATTGGGAAAAAAATAAAATAAAATAATAATATATTCAATGCCTGTGTATCTGACCTAGGATAAGGTTGTAAAGTTGGGATCTAGTAAAAAGAACTGGTTCATTGTGAACAAATAAAATACTTTGTGTTATAAAAATTGTTATCAAAGTCTATTTGTTGTATCATCCTGCTCGTAGGATCCAGTACATCTCATAACGAACATCACAGCATAATGTGCCTGATATGCTTTTTATCCAAAGACATTACAACTTGATTTTATTCAATCAAAATGTGAAGTAAAGAGTTTAAAGTAAAATTCTAAAGAAAAGATATAATCTCACATTATCTATATGTTAAATTTCACAACTGTTATAATTAATCACACATCTATGTTCAGAAGTCGACTGTAAGCAACCCAATAAATGCAGTTTTCATTTTATTATACAATATTTACATATTTTATTTATGTTTTAATGTTCTAATTTATTATTAAGGCACTTGTGTTATTTTTACCTTGAATTATGTGTATTTGCTGTTTTAAGTTTATTGAAAGGGGTATTGTTTAGGATCTCGAAATGAATTAATTCACTTTCCATTATTTCTAATAGGAAAAATTTATTCAAACTTCAAATGACCTCTTGGAATAAACTGTACCAATCAATAGTTACTACTCATGCATCACTGATATATGTGTGTACTTAGTGTGTGTGGCTGCAGCCGTCTGTCATATGTATATATATATATATATATATTTTTATTTTTGTATTTTTTTTTTTTGGGCTATTTTCGGTTGTGGGGGTATGATGGTTGGCAACCCGTCGTGTACACGAAAAAGGGGTATTTAAGGCGGCACCAACCGGTTATTGGGCTTTTTGTCCTTCCTTGAGAAGACTGGTGAATCATACGGACCCGTGCGGTAAGCTTTTTCACGAGGACAGTTTTTACAGGCGAATAAGGGACAATTCGTAATCGTGATCCATCGACCATTCTACGCCTCGGACAAGTACGTGTGCTCCATATGTGTGTTATCCCCCCAAGTGTCGTGTGTCACTCAATATTTATAGACAAACGTTAATATATTGTGAAATATTCATCTTTACTGTGATTTCTTTGTTCCCAGGACGAACTGAGTTACGGCAGGTTGAACCATCTATACTATAACTTTGTAACGGTGTGACTTCAGGTGCTCGTGAAATCGTATTTTTGTAAACCTAACCATATATATATATATATCTTTAATTGTATCATCATCTCTAATATATATATATAAACTTATTGTCAACTTGTCTCTTTGTGTCTCTTCCCCACGTGGTAATTCACCTACACTCACAAATAGCGTGAACACTTGTTCCTGCAATTTTCCACATCTGGCGTCCGCGACAGGATTACCACGTGGTCTATAATGGAGACAAAGACTGTCGAGCACTTGAGTGATGGCACGCAACCTGAGTCGACCACGAACGTTACAGGAAACCACGACCCAGCAGCGGCAACCCCAGTAGTTACGGGATACCTGGGGATGATTCCAACATTCTCAGGCACTTCAGCAGATAATGTATCCATCAAGCAGTTTTTTGATATTCTGGAGGAGGTGTCAACAATCGCCGGGTGGACAAGCGGAACTCGCTTAGTGGTAGCCCAATCACGCCTGAAAGGGGAGCCATTCAGCCTGTTGTTGGACTTACGGGAAGTGTACCGAAATGACTACAACAGAATTAAGACATCCCTGCTAGGTAGCTTCCACAGACAGAAGTCAACTGAAGGAAGCACATTGAAGGACTTCATCAACATAAGACAAAGACGTAATGAGTCGGTAGGTGAGTACAAAGTTAGATTGTGTATATCGTTTGAAAAGATGGTCTGTGCAAACCCGCACATGGCCACGTTGAGAAATGAGATGTTAAGCAATCAATTTATCCAAGGGATAAACCCAGACTTAAGAATGAAACTGTTAGAGCGCGAACCAAAATCATTTGATGAGGCGGTCGAACTAGCCGAGAAATTAGCCAAGATCGAGCAAGCCTGCGGACTCAAGGAAGTTCAGGTAGGTGGTGTTGTTGTACCACCTCGCAAAGAATCAACTTCTCCCGATAAGAGTAACGTAACTGGATCGGAAGTTACGACTCGTTTAGCTAAGTTGGAAGAGACCGTACTACAGCTGTCTCAGGCTGTCATGGGATTAGCATGTGGGCCGGATAAATGCAACCCAAATAAACCTAAGGTCATACCTGGTCGGGTTAGGAGATGTTTCGCCTGCGGAAGTAGGGACCATCTATGTGCTAATTGCCCGAAAAATTTAAACTAGAATGGGACTATCGTGGCAGCCAGGACGGTGGTTCTGAAGTGAATATTCAACTGGCAAATGAACCGGGCATTAATAACCACAACCTCCCCTTCATTTCCGGTGAAATCAACGGCCATGCTGTGAACTTGTTATTAGACACCGGTGCGGAAAGGTCACTTATAAATCGTCATGAACTGGACTACTTAAAGGGTAATTCCCTTAATACCAGCACGGTCAATGTACGGGTGAAAGGGGTGTCAGGCGGTGTAATGAAAAGCAACATAGAATTATTAACTAATGTAGTGTTGAACGATAGGGCGTTCCCCGTGAAATTTATTGTGGTGGATTCGGTAATTTTGGTGGGTAATCAGGGCATCCTTGGTATGGATTTCCTGCGTGCTTACCCGGAAATGCTAGTTAAAGTAGCACGCCTCATGGATAGAGGGGACCCTCTGGCCGAACAAAATGCGGCCTTTGCAATTGCTTCTCTTCGTGAAGTACCCACACCACCAAGCGCCACTGCCCAAATTGACTTAACTCACCTTCCGCCAGAGCAGGCTGTAGAGGTACAGCAGATCATCAATGACTTCACTGATATCTTCAACGAAGCGGTCGAAGGGCTAACAGGTACAACTAAATACATCCATGACTTCGAACTGTGCACTAGCACCCCGATATATACTCGGCAATATCGCATTCCGCATGCCTTCCTATCGAAATTAAAGGAAAAAATCCAGCAGTATTTGGAAGCTGGCATCATTGAACCGTCAATTTCTGAGTGGAACTCCCCTATGCACATCGTCCCAAAGAGTAATGGAGACATCCGGATCACCCTGGACTTGCGGAAGGTCAACGAGGTCACTAAGGGACAAGACTTTCCCTTGATGAGAATAGATGACATTTTAGCACAGCTGAAAGGGGGCAGGGTGTTTTCTGTCCTGGATTTGAACTCCGGCTATTTTCAGATACCGGTGGCTCCCCATCTACGTGAGGTGTTTGCCTTCACGACCCCTTGGGGTAAATATCAATTGTGTCGGATGCCCCAAGGGGGGAAGAACTCGGGGCGCTATTTCCAGCGTGTAATGAACTCTATACTCTCCAAACATGTGGGTGTAAATTGCTTTGTGTTTCAAGACGATGTAGTCTTATTTTCTGAAAATATGCACGATCATATAGAATTGTTAAGGGAGGTACTCGACCTTATTAGGGAAGCCGAGTTAGTCTTGCGGCCCTCAAAGTGTAAGTTCGCCGTGACCTCGGTCCGGTATCTGGGTCACATGATTGACGAGGAAGGGGTGAGGCCGGATCCAGATAACGTAAGTGCCTTCTTAAAGATACCACAACCCAGGACTGTGAAAGAAGTGAGATCCTTCTTGGGAGCCTTAAGCTTCTACCGCCCTTTTATACAAAACTTCGCACACATAGCCTTGCCGCTCACCGAGCTAACAAAGAAAGGGCGTCGGTTCCAGTGGTCGAGCGAATGCGAGGATAGTTTTCTTAAGTTAAAAGAAACTATCACCACTCCTCCAACGCTGAAGCACCCGGATTTTTCCTCTGTGTTTCATCTTCACACCGATGCGTCTGAACTTGCCGTGGGAGCTGCTCTACATCAAGGGTATGGGGACCAACTCGCACCAGTTGGTTTCTTTAGCAAGAAACTCCACGGTGCGGAACTTAACTATTCCATCGTGGAGAAGGAGTGCCTCGCCTTACTAGCAGCTCTCCGTCATTTCCGGTTTCTGGTCCTAGGCAGACCAATAATCGTGTATTCAGACCATAAGCCACTTGTGTTCCTAAGGGACATGAATAATCATAATCGGCGTCTCATGCGGTGGGCTATTGAATTGACGGAGTACGATCTTAAGATGGTGCATATAAAAGGGAGTGAAAACAAGGTGGCGGATTTGCTATCCCGCGCTCGTAACAGTCGCAAAGATCAACCTGAGGAGGTGGGAGTAAGTATTAACGCTGTGTCACCACTGCCGAATAATAATGAGCAAAGTATAAGTGATTTGGTAATTGCATCTCAAGAAAGTGATGATCACATTTGTTCGACAAAGGGCAAGTTATTAAGTAGAGGGGCGATTGAAGCCCCCACCCACCTACATGACTTTAAGGTAAGGAACGGGATCCTAGTCAAGAGCGGGGTGAACCGACGGGGCGAACGTGTCAATTGCATTTGTGTAGGTGACGCTGCCCAGATCCCGGTGATAAAACACCACCATGAAATAGGGGGGCATATGGGGATCGAAAAAACACTAAGAAAACTTAGAGACAACTACTTTTTCCCTGATATGAGAACTAAAGTCAAGAACTATATAACATCATGTGGAACATGTCAGCGCTTTAACCGGGTCACCCATAAGGCCCCCGTCCAGGAGGTAACCCACCCCAATAATCCGATGCAGGTGCTTGCGGTTGATGTGGTTGGACCGGTGCCCGAGTCCCGGAAGGGGAACCGTTACATTCTTGTGTTCGTTGACATGTTCACAAGATTCGTCGAAGCTATCCCAGTACCTGAAATATCATCCAAGACAATAGCCGACTCGTTATTTGAGAACATTGTGTGTCGCTACGGTGGGGGGCAGACCCTCATCTCCGACCGTGGGACAAACTTGACTTCACAACTCATGACTGACGCATGCAGGTTACTTGGGATCGACCGTAAAACAACCACTGCATATAGACCCACATCTAACGGGACTTGTGAAAGAGCCAACAAGACAATTATCGAGATGATCGCAAAGATCTCGAATGGTGATAACGCCAACTGGGATGAGTACATCCCTGCCGCATTATTGGCATACCGGAATACCATCCATGGGTCAACAGGGGAAACCCCGGCTTTCTTAATGTACGGTTTCGATCCAGTTCTACCCGGAGAATTGAGGGTCGAAGATCCGAAAACAGGAAGTGGAGGGATCGTGGAATATCGAGAGAGGCTGATGAGCAAACTTAGGGTCTGCCGCAGGGCTGCTGACGAGTTTAATAAGGTGCAATTAAGAACCAAACGGGGGTACTGGAACAAGAACCGGAAGTTGAGAAGCTTTCAAGTGGGAGACTTGGTGCTGGTGAGAAGACCATCAAAAGTTCATCATAAAAAGTTCTCCCCGTGGTACTTGGGCCCTTTTCGTGTGCAGCGCATACTTAGTGACGTAGTAGTCCAAGTCAAAGGAATAAAAAAGAAGGATGAACAGACCATCCATATTGACCGTTTAAAACTGTTCTTTGGACCAAGAGACAAAGTTACACCATCTAGAAAGGAGAAAAGGTCAAGCAAATGGACTCAGGGTGATTGTGATGATGAGGATAATGAGGAAGTCGACCCTCGCCAAACCAGTCAACCAACTCGGTACTACTGCCCCTCTACAGGTGACCCACCTCAGACCTTGGAAGACCCGCACGACACATCGGAGAGTCGTGATCAAGTTCATGTGACGCAGCAACGGAATTATCCCTATAACTTAAGACGGCGACGGGTTGATTATGTCACCCTGAATCGAGGGTACTAGTGTTATAAAAAAAAAAAAAAAAAAAAAAAAAATTTATAAGGGTGTTTCCTTTTTTCTTTTTTTTTTCCTCTCTTTAAGGGGGGCATATGTGTGGCTGCAGCCGTCTGTCATATGTATATATATATATATATATTTTTATTTTTGTATTTTTTTTTTTGGGCTATTTTCGGTTGTGGGGGTATGATGGTTGGCAACCCGTCGTGTACACGAAAAAGGGGTATTTAAGGCGGCACCAACCGGTTATTGGGCTTTTTGTCCTTCCTTGAGAAGACTGGTGAATCATACGGACCCGTGCGGTAAGCTTTTTCACGAGGACAGTTTTTACAGGCGAATAAGGGACAATTCGTAATCGTGATCCATCGACCATTCTACGCCTCGGACAAGTACGTGTGCTCCATATGTGTGTTATTCCCCCAAGTGTCGTGTGTCACTCAATATTTATAGACAAACGTTAATATATTGTGAAATATTCATCTTTACTGTGATTTCTTTGTTCCCAGGACGAACTGAGTTACGGCAGGTTGAACCATCTATACTATAACTTTGTAACGGTGTGACTTCAGGTGCTCGTGAAATCGTATTTTTGTAAACCTAACCATATATATATATATATCTTTAATTGTATCATCATCTCTAATATATATATATAAACTTATTGTCAACTTGTCTCTTTGTGTCTCTTCCCCACGTGGTAATTCACCTACACTCACAAATAGCGTGAACACTTGTTCCTGCAATTTTCCACAAGTGTAAGAGATCAAATATCATTCATCTAACAGACTAAACAAACACTTTTATCTTGGTGTCTTATCAAACAGTATAAAAAAAAGAAATTCAATAAATTTCAGAACAATATATTCTCATTAGAAAATCTATTTACTTTTTATTATAGTTCTAATTAGATATAATTCCTAACAAGTAATACAAATTCTGACAAAGAAATTAGTTTTTCAAATTTTAGAATTTTTTAAGAATTTACAATTTTCAAATCATCTAGTTAATAATAGTAATACATTAAAAATTTAACATATATTTATAAAGTGTAAATTTAATAAATATTAACTTTTAACTTACATTATGTTGATGGCAAAAATTTATTCCTTGTAAAGTTTGCCAAATGATTTTCTTGGTAAGATAATCAGGTACACTAAATATTAAAACTTTATCTAAATTTTACTTATGAAATTACAAAAGTAATTTGTTGGGATCAGAAATCTTCAAAATAATAATAAAAAAGTAACAATAATAATAAATATATTGCTTAATCTATCTTCTAAAGATATATCTATGGTGAGGTGACCAATCGTCCTCCTTTCGTAAGTTCTGTCCTCCCTCGAAAAGTGTCCTCCTAAATGTCCTCCTTTTTGATATTTGAAGACTAATCTGTAAATCTCCATATTTGATTGATGCCAAGCCGATCCGTTGCATGTAATGTGATGTGATGTGTTTGTATTTGACATGACGGTTCATCAAGGCTCGGTACAGTGCAGCAAAATGCGATTATGAAACACATGTGCTCTGCACAGGAGACCTTGAGAGAGTGCGCTGCATGCAAGTAGCTTTGTTTACTTTTTACCGAAACACAACACGGCACATACGCATGCACAGAGGCGTACCGAGGGGGGACGTTGGGGTGGTCCGCCCTGGATGTCACCCATTTAGGGGTGACACCTGACTGTGAAAAAATTAGTTGCAAAATAAACCTTGACAATGCTTTAACATTAAGTCATGGAAAGATGGAAAGTTCAACCGACTTGACAACCCATGACTAAAAAAAAAAAAAGTCAACGGATTCACGCTAGTCAATATAAACTTATGAGATGATATCGCTTGTTCAAGTTTGCTCAAGTGCGGGCATATTACAATTCAATAATCCGATACTGTTTTATAAAACAGTTAAGAAGGGTGACACCCACGGTATCACTTGGGGTGGCACCATGATATCCATCCCGGGTGTCACCCATGCTAGCTACGCCACTGCGCATGCAGTAGAGATTATTATAGTGTATTATTATTGCAATGAATAAAATGTTTCTTTTATTTACAATATTTTTTCCTTCAATTTATGTGTCCTCCTTTTCATTATAAAAAAGTTGGTCACCTTATCTATGGTATCAGTCAACACCTCAAGAAAAAATAACTTTTTAAATGGTTACTGTGGAAAACCACTCCATAAAAATTACCTGACCAAATGGTGGTGGTAAAAAATCATCTGTTGCCCGATTCCCTTAAAATTTGGAAATACATTTCTTGAAACAGAAGGTTTCATGCTCAGTATTCAGGATACAGTTATTAAAACAAGAAATTTCAAACTTTATAATCAAAACTACTAATAATGGCCTTTGTAGATGCTCATCAACACAAATAACATGATCATGTTATTTGTGTTGCCCAACAATGTTTAAATGAAGTGGAATATCTTGAAAGACTGTAGCTGAAATTTATTTGGAAATTATTAAACAGTTAAATTTTTCATATCTCACTGACAGTGCCGTAACTAGTGCCCCCATCTGAAAGGGGGGCCCAAAATGCATGTATTTGTTTTATTATTTTCCCAAACCTAATTAATTAAAAGGCCCAAAATGCAAATTCTTGCACATGGCACAAAAATGGCTAGTTACGGCACTGCTCACTGACTCCCTATTATAAATTCCATCATCTGTCTGTGTTAGAAAATAGTCAACATATAATTTATTATGTGATCAGAACTTTGGATGGATACCTAAAAACTATTTAATTTATGACAGTTTCAATGATAAAAGTCTACTGATGCAGGCAAGGCTTAATAAGTTCCATATTTTAGTGAATGGCTATTATGTGAATATATCAAAAAATAGTGTGTAACCATATTGTAGAAGCAATACTCATTTGTTGCCTCTTGCTTAAAACTAACCCAATTAAAAAATAACAATTTATGTGTTAACTTTTCCAAAGAATGGCTAAAGCATAATGATATGTCAAAAATAATGTTATTTATCTTGTTTATGCAGCTTGGATACATAATTACTATCTATATAGAATTTTTAAAGCAAAAGTAAATGATTATTTTTGTTCAAACTTCTCTCCTTTTAATTAGAGTTCAACAAAGACTTCTATTAAGCACCATAATTTTTTGAAGCATATATAATATACCTACATAAAACTAAATCAATAATATAGTTTTTGCTATTGATTTAAAAATAATTAATAATGACCTACTTATTTTGCAATCTGTTTTAAATGACTATACTATTTAAAAGTTTGTGATATATCTAATTATTAATATAAATAAAACTGTTGCAATATGTTCTTTCTCTTATGTAATCAATCTATCTGCATTTGCTATATTGATGATAAAAATACATCATATTTCTAGACTTATCACACTGTCATCAGACACAAGACTGGCTTCAATATATCAATTTATTTTTAATAGTATGCATTTCAGATTTACAGTCCCTCCTCAGCTTTTTTACAAATTTTCCACAAAATTGACATATTTATAACTCCAAATCAATTTTGACATTTGGCAATAGTTGTTTACAATTTTATCCATAAGTATTCAATTGAAAGCGTTGGAACAATGTTTAAAACAATGAGAGACACAATTAAAACAATAAATGGAAAAGCTGGCCAATTACAGCTTATTAAAGACACTTAAAATATCAAAGTAATACACAGCACTCTCAAATTCAAGAGGCCATTATAGCACTCACCAATACATTTTAAACTAGACAAGAAGCATATTATAGTATATCATATGTTCATTCTATTAGTAATCTTGGAGTAATTTTTAATAACAAATTGACATTCAGAGACTATATTGATAGCATAACAGAAAGACATCTTTCAATATAGATTAAGATTATATGAAGATTTAGCTAGCTCTATATCTTATAAACCTACTCTTTATTCTCTTTACTCTTCTTTTTGCAAATTTTTCAGTCTCTGATTGATTACTATCTTCTGATAAGGTCAGTTGCTAATTCTAATTTATTCAATAAAATAAATGTTGAATAAAAAAAAACAAGCTTATTTAATAAATAATTTTCCAACCTCCTTTATACCTATTCTGTTTAAGTAATCTTTGAAGATTTGGTTTTTCAAGTTTTTATTATTTAATATAGCTCAATAAAACATTTATGAAATAAAATTCTAAAGATATTTTATGAACTTGTGGAGTTGACCTTCATGTCCCAAACAGATTAACTTAAAATACCTCCTCTGCTCCATATTAAGCTAATACACATTATTTAGATATTCAATAATAATCATTTTTATTTGGGGACTTCCATCTATGTGGAAACTTAAAAATTCGTTACATGAAAGTTGTTTTATTTTTTATAGTAGGAGTTGTTTGTTTGGAGGAGGTCCTCTCTTGCCTGAATGAGAATTATCATTAATTTTAGAGTAAATAGAAAAGATAAACTTATGTTTTAGGACATGCTAATTCTGATAACATTAAACAACCAATAACAGTATTTGCAATTACAATAAGCAGAATCATCTATTGTAAATACATGAGAGTTGAAAATAAACCACAATTTTAATGTAGCTTTTATTATATTAATAGTACAAATATTTACAGAAGACAATCTTTAAAGTAACTCCTTTTGGAGTTATACATTTCTGCCAACATCCATACTTGTCAAAGCAGTCTGAGAAGCCATTTTTTTATGAGATCTTTAAGTAGTGCAGCTTTCACATTCAGCTTCCGTCAGTCATTCTCAGTTAATGAATATCTGATCAAAAATGGCATAACAATGCTTCTGCAGCTTATATCCTCTGATATAATCCCTAAGGATTTTTATCTGTTCTCTAAAATGAAAGAGAAGTTGAAGATAGTGGGTTTCACTCAGTGGCAGAGGTGGAAACTGCAGCAATAGGAGTCCATAAAAAATTTAAAAAATAGCTTCCAGAACTGCTTAGACAAGTGGTATGGTTGCTGGGAGAAGTGTATGGCTACAGTTAGAGCTTATTTTGAAAGTGATGTAATGTAAGAGTTTCTATGTGTTGAGTAATAAAACTTATGCCAAAAATTCAATTTATTTTTGATGCTATGTATATAGACTTTAAAGTTATATTATATATAAATAGGCTTAGACAATCTACAATGAAAAATAAAAAACCATTTAAAAAACATGGACATCATAATCCTAAATCCAATATTGAATTGTTAATTCTGTCAGGAAAAAAAAGAGGATTTCTAAATATGCACACCAAGAAATATTTCTTTAATGAACAGCATTATTCATAAATACATAATTATTATTCTCATAGATTGAATTATATTCTATTCAATTTTTAATATAGAGATATTACTAAACTTTCTACACAATAAATATACAGTGAAGCATTAAAAATCTGAATGTCAAAAATTCAGATTTGGCCATGAAAAATGGATATTAATCCTTTTAATGATAATTTTGTATTGATATTCTTTTTGTCTGTCTTTTGGTCTTTCATTGTTAATGTTCTAACATTCATTCAAAATTTGTAATTTTTTAATTACAAAATTATGATTAGTGTATTTTTTGTTTAAATATAGTGATTCTGTAAATTATATTTTGAATCTTTGTAAATATCTATATATTCCTTGTGAAAAACTGGCCTGAACTAAGAATACCTAAACTTGAATTACAGTATATTTGAAGTTCACAGTAATTAAAATGCTAATTTACATATATATTTGAAAATCTGGATGGGGTCTGGTCCCAATTAGCCTGGACTTTTGGTGCTTCACTGCATATATATGAAGCATATAAACATGAATGAAATTATTTGCTTTTTCAAGTAAACTCAAATTATATGTAAATGAAACAGAAATAAACTAAAAAATTTTAAAAATCTAAATTAAACATTATATCATTTAAATAATTTATTTGTAAAAAGTAAAGTCTTAATAATCTTACCCATTTGGATGTTTATTTAAAATATCTAATACAGTATGTTCACAATATTCAAACACAAGATGAAGTTTTCTTTTTCGACGGAAGACTTCAATTAAATTAATTAAGTTTGGATGTTTCAATTGCTAGAATAATAAATGAAGGTTTCAAATTTATAATATAATTTAAAAATAAGAATTAATATGTACAGTATATATCATTTACATAATTTTACAATAGCATTTAATTTCAAACAATGCAAAACTAAATTTACAAATTAATTAAATACATTACACACTTGATTAATAGCATATTGATTACAACTTAATGATTTGATAAAGTTTTTGAGTTTTTAATTAAAGATATTCTGATATTCTGATTCAGTCCAGTTTTCAGACACACACACACACACACACACATATATATGTATATATATTTTGAAGTTAGAATAAAATAGTTGAAGTTAAATGTTAGCATTATAATCTCCAAAGTGCTCAGTAAATAAAAACAAATAAATAAACAAAACATCTTAATTTGTTGCTGAAAAAATATATTTCAAAAACAAACGTTTTCAGCCTGATTAACAGGCCATCTTCAGGTCAAAAACAAAAATAAAACAAATATGTTCCGTGTATAGAACACAAACATTCAAATAAAAAAAAATATAGAATTTAAAAAAATTAAACAAATATACAAGAGAATGTAAAATTAAAACAAAAAAATACGTTATTTTATTATTTTATTTTAAGTCTTCCTATATTAATATACTAATTTCTCAATATACTAATTTTTAGTCGGAGTCTTTAGTAAATTTTTTAACCATGTACTTCCACACTGACAGCAGACTCTCGGCATCTCTTGCATTCAAACAGCTGTCACATAGCCTGTTTTTCAAATATATTTTCTCAGCAACAAATTAAGGTGTTTTGTTTATTTATTTGTTAGCATTATAATTTTTACTCTGTTCCTTCAGCTTGGTGACAATTAATTGAGCCAAACTCTGCATAAGTCAGAAAGTGTTTTGTCTGTGATTAAAGTTTAAAGAAACCATTGAACATAATTTTTTTCAAAGCCAAAATTTTAAAATTCAATCTGTGGGCTGAGATCTTTGTGATCAAAGTTTGCAATGGGCTAGTTGTCGATTGTAAGCTAGTTGCAAGCTACATGTCAATCAAGTTTCCAATTGCTGTCAATTTACATTGATCTCTAAAACAATTTTTTATTTTAGATTTAGATCAGTTTTAAACCATTTTTTATGCATAGTTTTAGTTTTCTATATCACAAAGCTCAGTTTTATTTGCCTAGTGAATATTTTATTAAAATATAAAAAAGTTTTATTAACAAATTTACACAATTTTTGTGTATACTGCATATAAATTAAACATGAAAAATTATACACGCTAGATAACTATACTTCAATATTTAGAAATTTATTTAGCAATGTACAAGTAGTTTTTATTCCCAGAAAGGCTATTGACTTTTGGAGAGAAGGAATGGATCCTAAATAAAAAACGAGTTATCTAAGGGCTGTAGAAATAAATGGTCTTTGATGGAATCTATAGAGATCTCACCTTCAAAACTCAAAATAGGATTATTGCAGAGAAATGTCATTTATAGGAGATGAATTTAAATTGAAAGCTTTTCTTGTGATGCAAACATATCTATTAAATGATTGAGGAGAGATGGCCAAAGACAGTAGTGCCACCATCAAAAAATTACAGTGGGACTTCTTCAATTTAGCATCAGAGGAAGGTTGACAGCAGCAAAGAGAGTTGGAGGATTAGAAAAGAATGACAATAGAAAGGGAGATTATGAGACACCTATTAATGGAAATGCCTTTAAAACAAATCTATTCATTTCAATAATCATTTACTACTAATGTATAATATTACCACATTTTAAATATAATCTAATTAATTATTCAAATTCAATCTAATTAAAAATCAGATAAACAATTTACTACTCAAATGTTTCAACTCAGTATTTTATCCTCCAGGTAATATATCCAATCAAAATGCAAAATACCTTTAACATCCTTATTTCCCTGAGAGCTATTTTCTTGATTAAAGGCTCGTCTTCAGTCTCTACAAATTTCTTAATAGCAACTAATTGGCCATTTTCTCGATTACGGCATTTAAACACTATCCCGTAGGAACCTTCTCCAATTTTTGCAATCTTTTCATATTTCTCCATAATCGTGGAATAATAATGTTTATACCTCCTAAAATAGCCATTTTAAAAAAACATAAAAATTCCATATTTTAAAATCATTATCCAATATTTAAATTAATAAATTCTAAGCTTACTTGTCAATTATTTTAATATATAAGTTATAACACGTTTAATTTATTATTTCAACAAAATTAAGGTAATTGTATATTATTCCCGCAATGCACGTTTTTTCTTTAAAAAGCATGACAAGAACGTGAAATACGATCAATTACTACCGCGGCCTACGTTATACTGGAGGACAAGAGTCTAGCTTCCCGGTAAGCGTTAGTTCTATATTATACCGCTAGGGCGAACAGCGTCAATGGCGGGAACTGGATTTGTATCAAAATATTTTGCTAATATACAGTGGATTGTTCGTCGTATAAAATGGAATGCGGCGAGTGTAATTTGAAATATAATCATAAGAAAAGACATATTAAAGCGAAGCATATAAAGGAGTATAACAGGAATGATAAAGATATTAAATTATCGGGTAAATATCATTAAAAAAAATATTGTTACACTTCAGCGAGATACGTGATATTACATATGTGAAAACTTTTCCCTGAGAAGCTAATGAATAATGATAAATGTATACCTAAGTTGTTAATTTCTGTAATTTATATACTTGGAATTTGATGGTATTAAAATTTAATTATTTGTACTTATTATTCGATTTGGTATTTTCTTATATACAGGGTGTATCAGTACAGCGGTTACAAACTTTCAGGAAAGATAGAGTACGCCTAGACGATAGGAAATCACATAGCAATGGGCCCCCGCCCATTACAGCAGTGACGTGCGTCTCCACCTGAATGCAACGTATGACCAAAAGTGGATCGGGCGGGGTGGCCCGGTCATCAAAAATTCAAGAAAATATATTAATAGTATCACACCAAGAAAGAATTAATGCGACGCAATTCCGCAATCACTTGCCTTAACTACTTCCTCTGGGGGTACGTCAAGGCACTGGTGTACGAAACTCCCGTTAACAGTGCTGAGGAACTTGTTGCACGCATCGTTGCAGCTGCTGGGAAGTCTGGGACACGCCCGGTATTTTCGACAACATTAGATCTTCAATGCGCCGGAGATGTGAGGCCTGCATCACGGCCCGGGGTCGTAATTTCGAACACCTTTGATTTTTGCTGTACTAAGAATAATAAACATGTTTTCTCACTCTGTTTGTGTCGTTACTACCGCGCCAGGAAAGTGTTTCTGACCATGCATTGCTATGTGATTTCCAATAGTCTAGGTGTACTCTATCTCTCCTGAAAGTTTGTAACCGCTGTACTGATACACCCTGTACTTAACAAATTATTACAAAGAATCTATTTTTGTAGTAATTTGTTTTCTGCTATCATTTTATCTTCGATCTCGAATATTACTTAAATGGAAATTAATGAAAATTAAATTATGAATATAAACGCTAAATGACATTAACCTCTATAGCATTATAATATAGTATTGGTATTGTACTAGTTTTTCAACATTGATGTTCCTAATATTAGTATATTGTTCTGTAAGGGACAGATCTAGATAGGAACAATAGGGACGATGTTCATACCACTTGACATTTTATCTATATATATAAAAATGAATGTATGTCTGTGTGTGTGTGTGTGTGTGTGTGTGTTTGTCCTTCATGCACTACCACACCATTTATCCGATTGCCACGAAACTTTGGGAAGTTGTTTAATACACTCCCGCGAAGGTTTCTGGCACATGTAAAGACCACCATTTCCCCCCTTTCAAAAATATATTTATATATGGATTAAGGCTTTTATGTCCAACAGATGGCGCTAACTTCCGACGACCTAAGTTTGCTTTTCTGTGAGGCATTATGCTTCTCTGTGAGAATTAACTAAAGCAGATCATTTTCTATCTATCTATATAAATAAAATATAACGTTTGTTTGTTCCTACCGATTCCTTTGAAATTTTGACACAACGTTCATTCAAATACACACGTGTTTTTATATAATATACATGTCGAAATCCCCCCTGGGGGGTGAGATGGACAGGATCATGGCTTACTGTGAAGAACTTGGCTTCTGTTATACTATTTTAGATGCGGTTTTTTGGGTTTTTAATTGCGTTTTAATAGGGTACGTCAATAGAATATACACTAAAAAGGAATTTTTCGATATTCCCCAGCAGGGAGAGGGACGGGATTAAGGCTTACTGTGAAGAACTCAGCTTCTATTTATACTATTTTACATGTGGTTTTTTGCATTTTAATTGCGTTTTAATACGGTACGTCAACAGAATATACACTAAAAAGGAATTTTTCGATATTCCCAGCGGGGAGAGGGACAGGATTAAGGCTTACTGTGAAGAACTCTGCTTTTATTATACTATTTTAAACGCGTTTTTGATTGTGTTTTAATAGGGTATGTCAAGAGAATGTACTGTACAGTTTCAGTTCAGTTCAGTTTTATTAAAAGGTACAAATTAATGTACATCCTGGCTCCGAATGTACTGTACACTAAGAAGGGATTTTTTGAAATTCCCCCCACGGGGAAGTGTTACACATTTATAAAAGATACATTTTGAGCCACAACAACGCGTGGCCGGGTCAGCTAGTTTATTATAAAAATTACATCTTGAGATTTGGTCCTATCTGCCCTTATGTTCTGATGGGATGGAAGAGTGTTAAAAGAATTTCGAATGTTTACAGCTGATTCTCTCTATGTTTAAGCCAAATTTACGCCGCGAAGCGATTGCAGCGCTCGAAGTGGCAGAAATATTTATTACGCCAGTATCGTAGCATTGAGCTTGAGCTACCAATAGCTTAAGCTATTGGCAGCTCAAGGACCAGTATATCTATAGACTCTGGTAGAACGTAGGCCCCGTTAGTATTTTCCAACGTTTTCTAATTTTCTACCAGAGCGTCATTCAAATTTATTTTTAAAATAAAATTAAAATTAACGAAAACTATATAAATATCATTATTATTCCGATAGATATATATAACGCTATATTAATTTTAAAATTTCAAATAAATTGAAACGTTTTCTCGTTTGTTATGATTGATGCGCATGAGCGACAAAATTAAGACGATGATGTCGACTTAATCTTAAATTTGCTGCTTGTGTGAATCGATCCTGGAACATGCAATTCTATATTTATTATCGTTAAAACTTAAGGTTATTTTTGTGTCACGATAGTTTTCGTTTAATCGAGACGATTTCTTTTTTGCGTTTTCACCTCTCATTTTATTATGCTTTTTCGTTTCTTACTTCAATTTGGTATTATATTTCAATGAAGTTTAACTTATTCATTGTAAAACTTTGTTTTTTTTTATTCTTTTCGCCCTGTGGAACTCTTTTAGCAAGCCCATTAAGGGATCGGTCAAGTCCCCAATGGTGCGACCGGGTGGTGAGTGATGGGGCCTGACATATTATATCCAGACAGACCACCCCCCCAAAAATTCCTGGGGATTTGTCAACCCGTCCGGCTTCGATTCCGGGTCCCCAGAGCGGTGGACTGCCACTTTGACCACTCGGCCATCCAGCCTTATCGTAAAACTGAAGAGATAATGTCAAATTGATGATAAGCGTACACTTTCTGGGCGAAACGAGCAAATTCGTTTGACGGTCGGACGGCCGAGCGGTTAAGGTGTCGGCCTGCCGCTCTGCGATCAAATCCGGAGGGGTCGAAAAGTCCCCAGGAATTTTTCGAAGGTGGTCCGACGGGATATGTCGGCCCCTATCCCTCGGCACCCGATTGCCCCATTGTGGATCTAGTCGAACCCATAATGAGCTTGATAAAAAAATCCACAAGGCGGAAAGAGTAAAAGAAAAAAGCAAACTCGTCTAGTCGTTTAGCATCTTAAAGAAATTCATAGATCGTTTGCTAACAAATAAATTATCTCTCGCATAACATCATAATCAGGAAGAAATGACATAAAATTTAGCTGAATTATCAGTACTTGATTGGCTGTACGAAATATGTCTATAAATTTGTTTAGCATATAGTATATCTACGGTTCTCACAAGTCCCTGTATTTTAGCTTCAGATAATGCAACTGTTTGTTTTAAATTTTCTGAATTAGTAAATCAACTTCTACAATCAATTTCTCTTCTACTTTACTATTTCATCATTAAAACGAAATGTCGATGTAATATTAATTAACAAGGCATCATTCTACAGCACTGGGAAACCCAGAATTGAATCCAGGTAAACATCCCCAAGAATTTTTCATGGGTGACCTGTCCCGGAAATGTCCGGCCCGTTTCGTCGCCATCCACCTTACCCATTTTTGGCCTTGGTTAAACCCGCGATGGATATAGATAAAGGATCTCTTAAAATAGATAATCACTTTAATTTTTGGAATTACATATCATTTTATATAATAACTTACCGTAAAGGAGAGAAAATCGGAGAGTAAATGACACCTGATTTCTGTCCTAATGCGGACAAATCAGATAGATTTTCTTCAGATGAATGACGATTTTCCATCTGCAAATCCGAAATTACAATTTGTAATAAAATTATACATTCCTGAAACATAATTGTAAAATTTTTACATCCATTATACAGATATACCTCGTCTTACGTCGGTAATTGGTTCCGGGAGAGGCGACGCAAGTCGAAAAACGACGTAAGTCGAATTTACTTGTGTAGTTACGACGTAAGTCGTAGTTTCGACTTACGTCGTAACTAAACGCCAATAATGGAGGGAACGCCAATAATGAGCACTTAAAGACCGCTAAATAAGACGACAACACAGAAACACAGATGTTTTCATGTTTCGTTCTCTAGGATTTATGATGATTATATTAACATTTACTGTAAATATACATATTTTAATATGATTTTATGTGCTTTTAACGCTTTTCTAGTCATATTACGACTTCAATATTTGTGGCGGACGGATGTAAAGTGGAATAAAATGACTTAAACTTGATTTTTATTTCTCCATATACTTTTTTGACAAACGACGTATAATCGAGAACGACGTAACTCGAGGTATACCTGTAATTCTTTTGAAACATTTACATGTATAGTATAATACGAGGACAGCCGGATGCCCAGACAGATAAGGCGTCAGTCATTGCTCTGGGTGACCTGAGATCGAACCTGAGTGGTCGAAAATCCTCAGGAATTTTTTGGGAGTGGTCTGTGCCCAAAAAGTTGGTCCTGGTAGCATATCGTGTTCATCCCCACATCCGGCTGACCTCATTGTGAAACCTATTCAAACCCATGATAGTTATAGGAAAAAATCCTTGTTGGTGCCTGCAGGGATGAAAAAAATCATAAATAATAAAACACCCAATGATCTGTTTACAGGGAAATTACTTCAGAACTGTTGAATTTAACTTCGTTCATTATTAACCAAAACCGTGGAAATTTGCTCTTAGAACGAGCAATTATTTATTACAATGCCGGGCTGCAATATTTAATCATATTTTAAATTTATTTTATTTAAAATATTTGCTCTCCACCTCAAATTAGTACTATAATGTTTTGCCCCTGTACATCATACTTTTATCGTTAGCAATGGAGTCGTGCCGGTCAGCTATAAACTGCTTTCAGGGGAAACGATTTAAATTGAAATAACGTAATTTTCGGTATGCATCGGAATTTCGTATATAGTTAATCGAGGCCTCCTGCCCCTGAGATTTTCATATCTAATCTTGGATTTCATCTATCTTATTCCATTCTCGAGATTAAGGAAAGACAGACGGACGACAATGGGAATTTATAGGTCTACATTTTTTTCAAATTACAGCGACAATTACCATAATAGCTAGAATACTAGCATTTCGTTCCCTGGTCACCCAGAGCAATGACTGACGCCTTATGGATAAGAAGGGACCCGGAAACGAATCCGATTCGGTCGAAAAACCCCAGAAATTTTTCAGGGGGTGATTCGTTCCTCATCATTTGGCCACACTATTGCAGGCCTGGCCGAATCTGTAAGGCGCTTGCCAGCTTAATGTCCACAGGGCAGAGAGAAGTATAAAAAGTATAAGTTTCTTTTGATTTCTTCAAATCACCTATAAACAAGGGCGTCGCCAAGGGGGAGCAGTAGGGAAGCTGCCCTCCCCTAGAAATTCGAAAAAAAATTATTTAAACGCTAAGTTTTAATTAAAATAATCTTCTTAGGCTTCCTGTAAGTTAAAAAAATTGTTTTAATTAAGATATTTCTTTTCCGGTACATAGTAAATGATTAAAACTTTATGAATCGTTTTTATTTTACCTACATACAATTCATATCCTCTATCAATTTACATCATCTTGCCTCCTCTGGCCCATTGGCTGGCGTCGTCTTTGCCTATGAATCTTATACTTTTTCATATATTGATGGCTCCTAACTGTGATTTCATGTCGTTGAGAGTCAATAAAACATCCCCTTTACAATTTCATTCCAAACAGAATTTTCGAATATATTTTATAAAAGGTACTCATACTTATTCCTAATAGGACAGCGTTATCTTCAGGACTATTTTTATCCTGGTACACTATTAACGTAATTTTTATTGAAGCCTATTACTTTTCGTCTATAGGCAGTGGCGTAGCGAGGGGGGTGCAGGGGGGTGTATCATGCACCGGGCGCCCAAATGGTCTCCAAGACAAACTATGTGTTTCTGGAGGGGGAGGGTGGCGCCAATAAAGTGTCGTGCCCCGGGCGCCAGTTATGTTCGCTACGCCACTGTCTATAGGTAACGATTGATTCAAAATCTTGCGATCATTATTTTATCAGTCTGGCTCATTTGAATTTTTGAGTCTATATTCTTGTACTTACAGTATCATCGAGTGTTCTCTCTTTCATTTGAAATCTAAAATGCTGTATGATAACACACAGAACTCTTTAAGCAAAATCAAGAAACACAAAAAGTAAAGAACGTAACGAAAGCTAGCAAAATTTTGGTGTAGGCCTATAATTCAATTTTAATTTACGCAATTCGTCTTCTCTGTAACATAAGGTTTTATAATTTGTGAAAAGTTGTGATTTTATCGAGAATTCTTTTTATTCATTATTCGCAATGAGTTTACTCGTTCTTCGATTTCGTTTTTCAACCTTGCAACCAATGAAATAAATTTTACAATCCTCATTATATCTTTAATTTGCAAATAATTTGCAAAGTAGCCTACTTCTATAATTTGCTATGAACAGTTTCCTTTGCTTTAATCTTCTGCTGAATTCTGCAACGGAGTGTAAATGGATTTTATAAACGTGGAAATTAAATACCATGGATCTAACAAAATTTGTCATTTTAACCAAAAAAATGAAACATTTTGTACATTTGATGTAAAATAAGTTAATAGAAATGGAATGGGCTTTAGAAACTTTGCCGCTCCATGCAACACCATACCTTGCATCTTCTGCCTAACCTCAAATTGACGTTTGAAATTTTAAAAACCATTATGTTACGCAAGTTTTTTGCCTTCTCAAGCTTGTCGCCTAGTGAAAATGCGTGTATTGCACCGTCGGATGAGCCGGCCATAGATTGTATTGATGGTATTAGGCAACGCAATGCGTGGGAGATCTGTCACATAAAGTAATATGCATAGAATATTTGTTCATGAATGTAAAAATAAAATAAAAACAAATAATATAAAAATCAAAAAATATAGCAACGAGTTACTTAACTTTCTCGGCGACATTTGTTGGCGCCATCTGTTATAATATTTTATTTTATATTTTTAACTATTATAAAATGGTAAAAAACTTTATTTTGAGGATAGGGATGGGTTTTATAAAAAATGTAAATGCTAATAACGAGTGAAATCGTCATTAAGTCCGAATCTACTCGAGATACACGCGATCCTCTTTATCTCCCCACTCCTTGACCTTTTATCACCAAAATTTAATAGTATCAATCCCCCTAATAAACAAACCTCCCTACAAAATTTCATAAATTTTCGACAAAAAGCACGGGAGTTATTAAGCTTCAAAAAAGATGAACAAAACTGTGCCCCCCACACACTAACATCCATTTATACAGAAAACCCCCACATTTTTTGTATTTCAAGATCCCAGTCCAAAAGTGTAAAAGTCTCGGGGGTCATTTTTTGACCGATCTCCATACCTTCACCCTGTTTATATAACAGCCGGAAAAGTAAAAAGTCATACTTTGTGAGAAGTGACAATTGCAACAGTTAATAGAATATCACAAAAAAATCGATTTACAGCCATCAAAACGTTTATCCTGCCAAAACCTATTCGATAGAATGTCACATCAAATATATATATAGGTATATTTCCCCCTATTTTTTCCAACTTATAAGAAAACTTATTATATAGAAAAGCTTTTCTTTTACTATATTTTAATACATTGCAAAAGGAAAGAAATAAGAGAAGGGTGGACTAAAGAAAAACATCGGAAGCAATTTAGAGTTTTCTAGATAATATTACAATAATAGTTTAGTTCCATACGACAAATCTGATCATTAAACAGATTTAATGGTTTATGTATAGGTTCACACTATTAGCAATACTAACAAATCAAGAATGATATAATAATATTTTTCTTTACAAAGAACGCAACAATTAAGTAAAATATTTGAGAATCGAATCTTGTTGAAAATGGACAAGGATTTAATCAAATGTCTGATCACGAAATTGGAAGAAAAAGCAGAAGATAGTCCCGGATTCGAAAAAAGATGTTTAAATCTATTCGAAAAGTATTCGTCGACTTCGCATCCCAATATTATCGATTTGGAAGGATTGAATCGTTTACTTAATGATTTAAGAATTCTGGAAAGATACAAAGTTATAAATAGACTCATCACTTGTTGCGACATTAAATTACAGAAGAAATACCTGTCTCAAAATGAATGGGTGACAGAAATATGGTTTTTGAAGGAAAAGATTTCGTGCAATTTGGAATCCTTGGCTTCTTGTTCAAATACTTATGGTTCATCTGCAGAATTGGACGCCTGAAACTTTCATGTACAACAGTTAATGGAGAACGAAAACATCGTGGAACTGCTTCGAATCATATACAACGAATGTTTAATATTGAAAAGATTTTATAAATACTTAAGCAATAAGGAGCCATACAATCAACCTTTCGAGTCCGAATCGGATAAACCCTTTAACTATGCATTGAAAATATTCTGGGAATGGTTTAGTAAAAGATACTGATTGAGTCTGTTCATCAAAGTAGGCTATAGGGCATCCAATATGGCGTACAGGTTTTGGCGCGACTTTCGAATTGTCAGAAGATTCGAGTGCTAGACTTGTGCTTTTTGGTTTCTCTCATATTTTGGTTTTTGGGAGTGTAAAGTTTTTTGGTGGCTTTTCGACTGTTCGGTTTTTGCTCATTCCCAGGCAGAGATTACTTCCTGGTGGCTGGTGCCCCGAGTGGCTACTTCAGCATCGAAAAAGGATTTCCGGAATTAAAGTATTTCCCAGCTTTCTCCCAGGTAGGAGCGCGATTCACGGGCCTATCCGGTGTGGACTGCTCCATGGCTTCGGAGGCGTCCTCGCCCCCGCGCATTCGCCCCCGGTCCCCGGAGTCGGGCCCGGGGGGCCCCGATCCCTCGGGACTGCGGTATTTGGCTCCTTTCGCGGAGGCGGATAAACTCCGCTCTATTCGGCCGTCCCTCCCATCGGACTTCTTGTTCACGATCTTCCTGGAGGGCCAGGGCCCCCTTCGTCGTTTACGTCCGGCCGAGCTACACGCCGCACTCCGGACGCGATTCCCACGCCCGGAGCTCATCGAGGACGTTCGTTATTCCAGAAGTGGGCTTCTTCTGTTGAAAACAAGGGACTTCTCCACCGCCCAAACGGCTCTCGCCCTGACGTCTCTTGGGGATTTGTCGGTGTGGGGCAGGTTGGCCCCGGAATGCTCCCAAACGGCGTATCTCTTGAGAGGAGTGGATGTCTCGCTAACCGCGTCCGAGATTTACGAAATGCTCACGGAGGCCATGTTGCCTGTTGTCGAGGTGCGCCGCTTCACGCGGAAACTCAACGACCGGGCAGAGGTGACCCCTAGTACGACGGTTTACTTCTCCATTGCCAGTGCGGACCCGATCGAGTCGGTGAAACTGTACTATCAACGGTTTCGCTGCGAGCGCTTCTATCCTAAGCCCAGATTCTGTGGGCGCTGCCTTACTTTCGGCCACGCTCCGGCTTCTTGCCGTGGGCGCCGTCGTTGCCTAAACTGCGGGGAGGACCACGACTCCACGGGGTGCTCGCGCCCGGCGGAGAAGTGCGTTCGCTGCAGGGGCCCTCACCGAGCGGACTCGCCCAACTGCCCGGCATACCTCTCGGAAGCGCGGCTACTCAAATTGAGTGTTATCCACCGCTGTTCGCATGCGGAGGCTAAGCGTCTCCGGCCTGCGGAGCAATCATCCTATGCCCAGGTGGCGGCAAAGCCTAAACCTCTCCAGGTTCCGGAGGCCAAGAGTGGTCCCAGCGGTAGGGTAGAGTCTACCCATCAGGCCGACTCAGCACGGGGCCCGGACCACCAATCCTTGACCCGGCGAATCGCCCGGCTGGAAGCGGCTATTGACTCGCTACGGGCAGAACTCCGACAAATTAGATCTGAATTTCGGTCTACCCCTCCCACCAGGGAATCGGAACTCCTTCTCCCCGAAAACATCTCGTCGCAACCCCAACAATTACCTACCTCCCAGGCTCAAAAACGTCCGCCGCAGCGGGAGGAACGCCCTACGCTCTCTGGCCCGCCTAGAAAGAAAAAAGGAAATAAACAGAGGAAGGCGGCCCCAAAGGCTACTTCCGACTCAGACGGTCCAGCATCGGACATGGACCTTTCCTTCCCGCCTGGCCCAACCCGGACAGTATCGTTGGAAGACTTTGGCTCTGCCAACCCGGCGGAAAAGGTAAAACTTCGTCACCGTCAGTCAGCGCAATCGGCACATAATGCCTAGTCCGGCCCAATTCAACTCGGCCCTTCGCATCGTTCACTGGAACGCCCAAGGCTTACGCGCTAAAAAGGACCTTCTTTTGGCGGAACCATGGCTCCGCGGGGTAGACGTCCTTTTAATCCAGGAGACTTGGCTTGTCCCGTCAGCCTCCTTCTCCCTCCCTGGGTTCACCATTTTCCGGTGTGACCGTCCCAATTCCCGCGGCGGCGGTCTTTTAGCGGCGGTGGCTACGGCCATTCCCGCGCGCCTCCTTCCGGCCGCCCCAGGAATCGCGGGCCTGGAGACCCAGGAGCTCAGGATCTTTCTCCCGGGGGGCCCTTTTTCCCTCGTGAACATCTACGCCCCTCAAGGTGTTCAGCCGGATATGGATCTTGACGCTGGTGTGAGAATTCGGACCCACCGGAATTTGGCCGGTAATGATACATCCCTTTCCGCGCGAGTAGAAGGAAAAGGGATATGAGTCAAAAGATAGAAAAAATGAATCAGGAGGAACAAGAGTCGAAAAACGCGGGTTGGCGAACCTGGAACTCGTGACCGAGAGAATAAAAGGGCGACGACGGAGAAAAGGGGGGTCGGTTACGTCTATCTCTTAGCCTGTGCGCGTGCGGCCAAAAAGTCGAGGGGAACCGCCGGAAATCCACGAAATCGTATCGACTGTGAAGATCGACCCGGATCCCGAGGTATGACCCGAAGTTTTGTAAACTCTCCCTCCGCGAATACGAACTCAGGCGACCGACGCTCGCCGTATCTGTAATTGTCAAGTTAGCTTTAATAAATCTTTGTTATTGTTTTATCCGTTGTAATGTCCTTTATTCGAATGTCATCATCCGCCGCTCTACCGTCGAACCCATTCACTTCCTCCACTCGCATCCACTCGCGTAACGCGTAACTCCTCCGAACCGCCATCTTGACGTGGGCAGGTCTCACGGACCTGTTAGCCGACAAAAAGGAGGAACGAGAAATCGGCCGCCTCCCGGCACCCACAAATTGGTTTTTCAGGAGTGGGGTTCGACTCCTTCGAAATATCGATAGAGCGGAAAGGATCATATTCGAATAAAAGGGACCATTCCAGTCGAAGTAGGGACCTAAGTCATAGAACTACTTCCGATACTGTTCCTAGTCTGTCTTCCTAAGCTAATTAAACCTATCGCAAAAAAATGGAGGGCAATCCACAACCCGCGGTAGGGCCAGCTCAAGCGAATCCGAATCCAAACCCCCTCACCCTAGGAGGGTTGGGCGGAATCATTCCACTCCTGCCCGTATTTTCCGGAGAAACGGGAGGTCTCCGAGTTACGGATTTTTTTGACTCGTTAGCGGACGTAACGAAAGTCGCGGCATGGTCAAAGGCCCAAATGCTGGCCGTAGCCAAGCTCAAACTCACCGGGATAGCTCGGGAATTCGTACGGAAGGATAGAAGAATTAAAGAGGTCGACGAATTTGACGAGTTCAAGCGCTTAATGATCGCGCGGTTCGAAAGGGAACCATATTCGTTTAGGCTTAGTAAATTTTATACCTGCGTCCAAAAACGGGACGAGGACGTACAAACGTACGCCGCCCGACTTCAAGCGCTCGCGATGGAAATCGAGATCACGCCGGAGCCCGGAGCCGACGCCGCAGAAGCCGCTATTATTCAGCGCATTCAAAGAAAGGAGTTAGATGAACGGTTAAAGGCGCAATTTCTTAACGGAATAGATATAAAGATCCGTAGACGAGTAATGAGTCGCGAGGCTGAGACCTTCGATGAGGCACTCAAAGCCGCGATCAGTGAGGAGACGATCGAACAGCTCACCTCCCATCCGCGGGGAATATTACGAACAGTCCGGGACAGCGAGCGAGTGACCGACCCCCCCTCACAGGATCAGATAGCTCAATTGACGTCGGCTATGCAAGAACTGCAAGCCAGAGTGGAAGGGTTAACCCGAACCTCCGCGACCGGTAATGTTAGAATCCCTCCAGAGAGGCGAAATAATTGGGGAGATAATCGAGGTAATCGGAATAATCCGCCTTCCCAACGAGGAGGCTACCGCGCCGGTAACACTAGTCGTATGTCCAATCGACCGAATAATCAACCCTATCGGAACCGGAATCCCTCCGATCGCCGAGAGAACAATCCTAGCGATGCTCCTATGCGTACGCGAAGCGACGTCGAGCATGCGGAGGCCCCAAGAAGGCGCGAGAGCTATCGGGGTCGTGCTAGAGAGGAGAAACCCAACAGGTGGAGAGGAAAAGTACGAAGCGTCCAGGGCCAGCGATCCCCGTATAATAACCGGCGACGACCCTCTCGTGCCGAATACACTCCCGAAAAGGACAAAAAGCGAAACCCGCACACCGGGAAACCCCAGGCTCAAGCGGTCACTGCTATTACGTATCCCGATATTCGAAGCGAAGCTACCTTTGAATGTTATATAGGAGGAAGCCCGGCCATTGTGCAGATAGACACTGGAGCTAAGGTATCCCTCTTGTCTAAAGCTTTTGCCAAAACAATGAAGGAAAGGATACACATCGATCACCATAAAGAGACCGATTTACGAAGCGCTACCGGTCATATCATTCAAACTTACGGTATTGCGAACCCTACCTTCGAAATCGGCGACCTGCAGTTCCCCTTTGCGTGTTGTCTAGTGGATATAGACGTTACATATCCTTGCGACGGCATTATTGGAAGGGATATGATCGCTGATAAGGGCTTTCTTATCAACTTAAAGAAAGGAGAATTGATTATACCTCCTGTTACGGTAGTAACGTTATTAAACTCCACGATGTCCGGAGACGAGTCGGGGACGGAACTACCCGACGAAACGACAACGCGTAACCGACAGGTCCAGGGAAGTCGGAATAAATCGAGGGAAAAGGCCCAGGTAACTGCGGCTATAAGATCTAAAAAGGGATCACAAGGACAGGTAAACGGAGAAGGAAAGGAGGTAGTCTTAATAGAACCGTGCCGACTTCCCCCCATGACGGATAATATCGTAAGCGCGACCATCCGAGGACGTCGCACAAGTAATAAAATGGGAGTAATTGAGACACTTCCCCTTGCCCAGGAAGGAATATTCGGAGCCGATGTATTGGTCACACCCAACAAAAAGGGACAAGTACCCATCCGTCTCCGCAATTCGACCCACCAGACGATAACGTTAAAGAAAGGAGAAAAAGTAGGCACGTATTTCGAGGCGGTCCAGGAAATAGACCCGGTCGGGACTATCCGAGAAGGAGAAACGGCACAATTATCAGAGGCCGAATTTAACCAATTATTTGATTGGACTGATATCCCGGAAGATGAACACCAAGAGCTTTTAACCTTATTATATAAATATCGACACGTTTTCGCCGTTAATGATTACGATTTGGGGTATTGTGATATTGTGCAACATAAAATTGATACCGGCGATGCGGCGCCCGTTTACTCCCCCCCGTATCGAATTCCATATGCGCAACGGCAGCAATTAAATGAAATAATCGATGGACTTTTAGCGAATAACATCATCGAACATTCTACATCACCCTGGAGTTCAGCAGCGCTTCTCGTTAAGAAAAAACTAGGCGGTTTGAGATTAGTTATAGATTACCGCAAGTTAAACAAAATCACTAAAGTAGATCCATATCCACTGCCCTTAGTGCAGGAATCCCTTAGCTTGATGGGCCAAGCAAAATATTTCTCCACCATGGACACAGTCTCAGGATTTTGGCAATTGAGTGTATGTGATAAGGAGAAAACAGCCTTCTCCACACCTGATGGGCACTATCAATGGAACAGGTGCCCCATGGGGCTCCGTAACTCACCTGCAGCCTTTGAAAGAACCATGGACTTCGTCCTGCATGGTCTGAAGGGAAAGACATGCCTCGTCTACATGGACGACATCTTGACTTTCAGTCCCGACTTCCCTACTCACCTCAAACGCTTGGAACAAATATTCCAACGATTAGGCGAAGCCGGAATTAAGCTAAAACCAAAAAAATGTCATTTCCTGCAGAGGCAAATAAAATTTTTAGGCCATGAAATTTCTGAACAGGGTATAAAACCAGATAGCGATAAGGTAAAGTGCGTCTTAGACTTCCCTAGGCCCGAAAATGAGCGAGAAATTCGATCCTTTTTAGGATTAACTGGTTATTATCGTCGACATGTGGACAAGTATGCAAAAATTGCGAAACCCTTAACGGATTTATTGAAGAAAGATGCCTCTTTCGAATGGGGCCCGGCTCAACAAGAAAGTTTCGAGACGCTAAAGCAAATTCTAACCTCCACTCCATTATTAAAATCACCGGACTTTTCGAAGCCTTTTATCCTTGCTACAGATGCTTCAAATGTTGCCTTAGGAGCCATATTATCCCAAGAGGAAAATGGCACCGAGAAACCGATTGCTTATGCAAGTCGATTACTGAGAAAACCCGAACTTAATTACAGCACGACTGAGAAGGAGTGTTTAGCTACGGTTTGGGCTGTGAGATATTTCAAACCTTACTTATATGGACGAAAATTTACGATACTCACAGATCATCGACCTCTGCGTTGGTTATTAGACTGTAAGGACTCAACTACCAATTCGCGGCTATCACGATGGATTATCTTCCTCCAAGAATTCGATTTTGACGTGGTTCACAAAGCTGGAGAGTCGCATAAAAATGCAGATGCTCTTAGCCGTATCCCTATTCGGCAAATCCAGGAGGTAGAACCTATATTTTCCCTGACGCAAATCGCGAAGGCGCAACAAGGAGATACGCGGTGGAAACCCCTTATCCAACAATTGCAAAGCGGAGCAATCTCAGGAAATTGGAACGGCCTTACCTTAGATGAATTCTATCTCAATGAAGAAGGCGCCCTATGCCACAAAGGCACCAATAAAGGACAGTCCGACTGGTGGGAACAAATTGTTGTCCCAGCCGCTCTTAAGGATTATCTCCTATATACCTTCCATGATAATCCCATCGCTGGACATTTGGGAGAACTTAAGATGCGTTCTAAAATAGCTAAGTCGTTTTATTGGCCGGAAATGACCAAGGAGATACGAAATTATTGTCAAAGCTGTCTAAGCTGCGCGAAACATCGTCGGCGCGGACGCAGAGCCCAAGCCGAATTACAATTATTTGCTCCCCTTTCACACGTCTTTGAACGTACCGCTATGGATATTGTTGGACCACTCCCGCGCACCACTACGGGGAATAAATATATCTTAGTCTTCGTCGATCACTTTACCCGGTATGCTGAGGCTATTCCACTACCGGATGTTAGTAGTAAGACGATCGCGAAAGCCTTCGTTACCAATATTATATTACGTCACTCGACGCCGACGCACTTACTGACGGACCGAGCTCCGAATCTGATTTCGAAAATGTTTACCGAAGTATGCAAGCTTCTGAACATAAACAGGCTCCTCACCACCGCCTATCATCCCGCCAGTAATGGCGTTGTGGAAAGATTTAACAAAACATTAATTGATATTTTAGCACATTATGTAGCCAGAGATCAACACGATTGGGATGAGTGGATACCTTACGCTCTCTTCGCGTACAACACCTCGGTTCACGCTTCTATGAATGAGAGCCCATTCTTCCTTTTGTATGGTAGAGACCCTACCTATCCGTTTGATATAGTTACTAAGCCGGTGGAAGTGCGTTATGATATAGATGACAATTTTGCCTCAGAATTACAACAACGGATGAAATTAGCACATCAAACCGCTCAACAGGTGGCCGAACAGGCCGCCGAAGCTCGACAAGAACGACACCGGCGACAAAATAAACCTCCCTGTTATAAGGTGGGAGACAGGGTTCTATTAAAGGAAGTCGTTACGCCAAGAGGGTTAAAGCAGAAATTAGCACCGCGATGGTCTGGACCCTATCGAATTATCGAAGCTCTCGGTCCGGTAAACTTTAAAATTGAACATTTAGAAACCAAACGTAAGATGCATGTCCACGCGGATCGAATCAAACCAACAACCGCCCGCGAGGAAGTCCACCTGCGGCAAACGCAAAATAATGATCAGCTCACAACCTTGACCGCACCCACTGAGCTTGATCCATCCCCGTATCTCGACCCGTGGGACGAATTTATCTTAACCTCTATCCCTACTCAACCCCCTTCGGGAGAAATAGTAGAAAGGGAAAGTGAAGAGGACACCGAGCACGAGGACTCAGAACGCGAACAATCGGAAACTGAGGAACCAGAGAGTACGCCTCCATACGCGCTACGTAGCCGCGGCCCTGTCCCCGAACAGCCATGGGTGATGCCGCGGCCCAGTCGAAATCGTAGTCGCATCCCTCGGTTCGTTTCACCGACGACTAGTCTACCGTCATCCCCTGAGCGCAGGGAATGAAGGCTAGCCATCCCCAGTCAGCGGCCCCAGCGGAACCAAACACTGGCTCGTCCTCTTCTCGCCGCCGCCCTACCGACAGAAACCGAAGCCGAACGGCCACTTAAGAAGCACTCCCGTTTGTTTGGATACTTCCGGATCCTACATTGTAGTCAGAAGACATTGTCTCTGTACATTATATTATTTTACATTACTTTGCTTATAGTACATTATTTACATTATATAGTATGAGTATTTATCTGTACACATAGTGCTCAATAAATTGTGCCTTATATTAATCCACCCCTTCGTTCCGTGTTCGTTATTTATCCGGTTGTATTCGGGGTCGCTTAGTCTTTCGGGGTTGTATTCGGGGTCGCCCCTAACTGGAATAATTAGTTAAAGGTTTCGTAACCTACTATGATTTGGTTTTCCTGTTCTTTGCAGAAACCAACCTAAAAGGGTATAATGCTGTTCCTGCCACTAGGCCTTCTTATCTTAAGTAGCAGCTATACGGCGCTGCATTCTCCCTCCGACCCAAAGACCTTTACCAAAGGCGTCCTTTTCTTACATCGGGGCAACTTCCTCATCACGGCAAGTCACTGGACCCTCGTCACCGATATCACATTTGAACCGTTGGAGCGACAATTGCAATTTGTCTCCGAATCGGTAGCTTATCTGAAAGCCTGGATTCAACAACAAGAACAGCAAGCACCAAATCAAACCGGAACCGAATGGAAACTTCCCACGCAAGGCCTCGAATTAATACAGGCCTCCTTCCGGAACTATCAACGAGAATATCAAGAACTCCTTTGTTGCGAATGACATGCAACCCCCGAGCCAGCCTCCTACATGCACCCATCCACTATACTTGCTAGTTGCCTTGGTGCTGCCATAATTCTGATTGGCCTCATCCGTATTTTCCGATCGGTTATACGCCGCCGACTACAATCTCCGGCGGACGATAATATTCGAATGGAAGACATAAGCAACCGACAACAATCGCAAGATAATCGACCCGAAGAAATCCGTCTTCAAGAAAGGGAAACTAACCCGCTTCCGGGAAGAGACACACCCTTACAGGAAGCACCCCGGAGCGATCCCACCCGCCTTCACCAACGGGCCATTGTTCAAACCTATTAACACCGCCATTTTTAGATCCTTTGTTCAACTTCTTCTTTCGAAGTTTTGTCCTTATTATAATCCATTATAATATATCACCATATATCGCATCTTAACCTATATTATTACTTACTATTAGTCAAATATTATATTACTTATATTTCGTTATACTAATATCGTTCGAATTTTATCCATGTTAACCACCGTTTTGAATTGGACCAACGTGTTAGCTTATCTCATTTAGATTTAAGTTAGAATTTTATTATCCTAGCGACCTGAGGGAGAGTAACCCCATTTATAACTTTTTGTAATGTGTACCTCGATCCAAGAACAAATCATCTTTTCATTTCAAATAACTGTTTATAATTAACTTTTGTGAGTACCAATAGGACGACATCCTCGCCGCAACGGACTAAGACTATGACGACCCTCCACCAAAATTAATCACCGCTCCGAGTTTCATACCCGACGACACCGCCACACTACAACAAACGATATCAAGACACCACTCACCGGAATCCTCCAGCCCTCAAGTTCCTGTTTAACTTCGACATTTGTGCCAGACATAGAACTATTACCAACACTGCCGACTACCAGTAGATACACTACTTGTTGCTGTAGCCCGAGGCGAACCCAAAGTTTTCACATAACGTGCGAGAACAACGAACACTCAAGACCGTGAACTTTACTCTCGTGCCCAAGTGACGAAAGGAAACTACGTCTGCACCACGTGCCAGAGAGGAAACAACCCTACTTCCGGGAACACCGTTGTTGTTTACCAAACCCACAGTGGTTGGTTTAACATAACAACTTATTGTAACGCGCGCCCGATTAATCTTTGATTGTCGCGAAATCAATAGATTGTTAATGTCGCCAGGTAAATCGTGTAAAAATTCGCCATATAAATCAGTGTCGCGACTAATTAACGTCGCCTGTAAGTCACCAATCAGGGAGAGACAGCGCGCTTAAAATAGCCATCCTCCCCGAAAGAAAAAAATCGAACCTGCCCTTCAGGGACAGCTTCGATTTTAGAAAGCCCAAGGTGGTGTGAGAATTCGGACCCACCGGAATTTGGCCGGTAATGATACATCCCTTTCCGCGCGAGTAGAAGGAAAAGGGATATGAGTCAAAAGATAGAAAAAATGAATCAGGAGGAACAAGAGTCGAAAAACGCGGGTTGGCGAACCTGGAACTCGTGACCGAGAGAATAAAAGGGCGACGACGGAGAAAAGGGGGGTCGGTTACGTTTATCTCTTAGCCTGTGCGCGTGCGGCCAAAAAGTCGAGGGGAACCGCCGGAAATCCACGAAATCGTATCGGCTGTGAAGATCGACCCGGATCCCGAGGTATGACCCGAAGTTTTGTAAACTCTCCCTCCGCGAATACGAACTCAGGCGACCGACGCTCGCCGTATCTGTAATTGTCAAGTTAGCTTTAATAAATCTATGTTATTGTTTTATCCGTTGTAATGTCCTTTATTCGAATGTCACCATCCGCCGCTCTACCGTCGAACCCATTCACTTCCTCCACTCGCATCCACTCACGTAACGCGTAACCCCTCCGAACCGCCATCTTGACGTGGGCAGGTCTCACGGACCTGTTAGCCGACAAAAAGGAGGAACGAGAAATCGGCCGCCTCCCGGCACCCACACTTTGCTTCGGGACGGTTTTCGCCCTCGGATCATCTGCGGCGATTGGAACGCGCATCATCCTTACTGGGATGATGGCTGCACCCACCCCGACACGGCGGGACGCGCACTCTTCGATTGGTTTTCCACAGCAGACCTTTGTTGCCTGAACTCGGGGGTTCCTACCCGGTTCAGTGCCTCTAGTGCTTCAGCCCTCGACTTATCATTTTGCTCTCCGGACTTGCTCGGCTCGACTACTTGGAACGTCCTCTCAGACACTCTATCAAGCGATCATGCCCCAGTCTCCCTTTCCATTACTGCTCTAGCACCCCGGCAGGGGCCTCGGGTACGCTTTCGCTGTAGTACTGACTGGTCCGACTTCCCCACCCGGTTCGAGAACTCCATCTCTTCACTGGCCCACCGCCCCCCTTCGTACTCCCAGTTCGCCGGCCTGCTTCGGCAGGCGGTAGAGGACTGTTCGGTGTGGCGCGCCCCTCCTCCCCCTGGGTCCCCACCTTGGTGGACTCCGGCTTGTAGCCTCCTTCGGGCTAAGAAACGAAGGGCCTTTCGTAAAGCCCGCCAATCTGCCTCCTTGGCTCTTTGGACTCGCTACAAACGACTCAGCGCCCTTCTCCGCCGGCAATCCCGACAAGCGCGTCGGGAGTGGTGGGGCCGACTCTGCTCCTCCCCTCCTTCTCCGTCCACGATCTATAGGATTTTTCGCCGCCTCCGCACGCCCGCGGACGCGCCAACGTCTCACCTCATTCTGCGTACGACGGAAGATATCACTTCGCCAGCCCAGCAAGCCGAGGCGCTGGCCGCCTATTTTGGTCGGAACCGCCCTTCGGGCGCTTTCGCCCCAATCACAGCGAACCACAACGATCAGCTAACCCTAGAGGACGGCCCGTTCCGTCCAGCGGAGTTGCTTCGGGCCCTTCGGGGCCTTCGCCCAACCACTCCGGGCCCGGACCGCATCCAGGCCCAGGCCATTCGTGCACTCCCTCCGTCGGGCCTTGCAGCCCTCCTGGCCGCCTTGAACAGAGCATGGTTGGCGGGGACATGCCCCCAGGAGTGGAAGTTAGCCCATATTATTCCTATTCGTAAACCGGGTCGCCCGGCGACTAATTGCGCCTCCTACCGGCCAATTTCTCTCACTTCCCACATGGCCAAACTATTCGAACGAATGGTTCTGCACCGTTTCCATATTTCTGCGGCTAATTCCACCTTCTTCCACCCACACCACTTTGGGTTCCTGCCCTATCGGGGCGCCGAGGAAGCTTTGCTCCTCCTTCACCATCAGGTCGCAGTGGCTCGGGCCCAACGGAAGTGGGTCTTTTTGTTGGCTCTCGACTTGGAGGGGGCCTACGACTCGGTCAACCAGCAGGGCCTCCTGGCCAAGATCCGGACTTATGGCATTGGGGGCAGGTTTCTTTCTTGGCTTAGATCGTTTCTGCTAGACCGCCAATTCCAGGTTCGCTGGCGTGGAATCCTCTCCCATCCCCACCCGTTCCGGCAAGGCATCCCTCAGGGGAGTGTACTGGCCCCCCTCCTGTTTACCTTATATATGGCCGATCTCTGGAGGGCTATTCCACCGGATGTTTCGGTGATAGTATATGCCGATGACATCTTTCTTCTCTCAGCTAGCTTGAGCCCTACCAAGGCCCACGCCCGCGCCCAACAAGCTCTAGACCACTTGGAACATTGGGCGTCGGGGTGGAGCATGTCCTTTTCTGCAACCAAGAGCGCATCCATCGATTTTTCGGCCAAAACCAATCGCTCACCTTTATCTTTCACCCTCAGTTCGGGGACCATCCCCCAGCAAAGGGTAGTCCGAGTTTTGGGCCTCCAACTCTCACATACTTTCACTTGGGACAACCATGCCCAATTTCTCCGGACCAAACTAACGCGGTCCTGCTCCTACTTAAAATACTTTGCCTCCCGCCGAAATGGGGCTCGGACCGCCGACCTCTTGCACCTTGTCTACTCGGTGCTTCGCCCAATGGCGGAATTTGGCGCCCCGCTCCTGGAGGGGGCTCCGCCCTCCAGCATTAGCCGTATGGAGCGCCCTTTACACGAGGCCCTTCGTACCGCGCTGGGGGTCCCCAAATCGACTCCCCTGATCTCTCTCTATACGGAATCCGGGTATATCCCGCTTCAGCTTCGTCTTCGCCACAGAGCGATAATGCATGCGGTAACACACTTATCTCGGGGTCCATCAAGCCCTCTGTTCCACCTTTTCCAGGCGGCTCCCAGTCTGGCCTCTCACCATTGGCGCCGCTTTCAGTCTCCTTACGTCGCCCGGGTCTTTACCCATTTCGCTAAGGAGAGTCTCCCGGTCGCCAGCCTTTACCGCCAGAATTTCCTCCCTCCGTGTGCAGATCAGATCCGGCCCAAGGTCCACCTCAATGAGTGGTCCGTAGCGGGTGCGGATCACGCCGAGGGCTTGAAAAGCCTTTACTCTGAGCTCCACGCTAAACTTTGGTACGACAGGTTCTGCATCGGTACTGATGCATCGAAAACTACTCTCAGGACACAGATCGGCATCGTCATTCCTAGCGAGGGTATCCGGGAGACTTGGCGTCTCCACGACGCCTGCAGCGTTTTCACGGCAGAGGCTATCGGGATTCAGCGAGCGCTGATGATCGCCTCTCAATATAATCGTCCGACCGTAATTTTTTCAGACAGCCGCTCTGTCCTGCAGGCAATCACGAACGTCTCTTTCTCATCGACGGCCATTATCTCAGACATTGCATCTATTGTCAGCAGGTTCCCCGCCCCCCTGGACCTCGTTTGGATCCCAGGACATTCGGGCATTCAGATTAACGAAGCGGCCGATAGGGCAGCCAGTCACACCGATCTTACTGGTTCCTGGCGCCATTCCCTTACCCCGAGAGACCTACGTCGGTTCAACAGGGACAAGATCGTGCTCGCCCTCACCGACAATTGGTCGGCTGCTCTCCGGCACAAGGGGAGGGAGCACCTCCGGCCGTTCTCTCCTTGGCCTTACCATCTGGCCTCCTCGCGCCGTGCGGAATCGCTTTTGGCGAGGTTACGTACTAATACGGCGCCTCTTCAATCTTTCCTTTTTTCTCGTCACCTTAGCCGCTCACCGGACTGCCAGCACTGCGGGCAGGAGGAATCCCCCGATCATTTTTGGCTGGTGTGTCCGGCGTACAACGAGGCCCGTCGGGAGTTGGGCCAAGCCCTTTCTTTGGACCTGAACCAGACTCGCCACCTCAGCCAACTTTACTGGCCACACGCGGGTTTAGACCCGAGCCACCACATCTCAGCCCTTGAGCGGTACATATATAAGACCGGCCGCTTCGCCTAACCACCAGGCGGCGCATCGGAAGAAAAGCCGACAACGGCCATACCTTCCAACATAAACCCATGAACAAGAACAAGAACAAGAACAAAGTAGGCTATAATCGAAGTTTGAGAAAAAATTTTTAAAAAATTTTATAAAATAACAGAATTTCTTTTCTGCATACAAAGGGGAGAAAACAGAAAAACTCTTATTTTCAACTATTTTTTTTTTATTAAAATGTAAAAACAATTTACGATTGTAGGCCTCATTTTCTCTACTATATAATGAATCTCTATACAGGGTGAACATAAAGTCTCTATACATTTCTGTGAAAACGCAAATTTATTAAACATCTACCATATACACTGCAACATGTATCACATTAGGACCACAAATCAGTACATCTCTATGTGATTGCCCTCCAAGTCTAAGCACAGCCGCCAGCGTTCTTCCACAGACTGAAACACGCTGTTCAACATAGCTGGTGAAATTTTTTCGCCACTGCGTCTGTAATTCGTTGTTTCAACTGCGGTATGCTGTTAATCTTCACCTGGTACACTTGCGACTTGATAAACCCCCACGCAAAGAAATCTAAGGGAGTCAGGTCTAATGAGCGAGGGGCCCACAGCCTTTGTGAACCATGACCAATCCATCTACAGGGGAATGTTTTATTCAGGTAATCACGGACATCCAATGCAAAATGGGGTGGTGCCCCATCCTGCTGGAAAACAACTGAGTCCTTAATCCCATCTTGTACCAACTGTGGCTCCAAAAATTGTTCCAACATGTCGCGGTATGTGTGTCCGGTAACTGTTGTCTCTGCAAACATAAACGGTCCATAGACCCTGATCTTCATGATTCCTAACCACACATTCACTTTTGGGGTACACTTTTGGGGTCTGTGGAAGAACGCTGGCGGCTGTGCTTAGACTTGGAGGGCAATCACATAGAGATGTACTGATTTGTGGTCCTAATGTGATACATGTTGCAGTGTATATGGTAGATGTTTAATAAATTTGCGTTTTCACAGAAATGTATAGAGACTTTATGTTCACCCTGTACTTATTTGGCTTTATTGCTCTTTATGTAAATTTATTATGAACCGTGTATAAATCTATAGTGAAGAGTATCAATAAATAAATAAAAATTTAATTTATTTAAACTTAATATATTTATGCTTAATAATATTTAATATTTTAAATTTATAAGATGTAGAACACTTACTAAAACATTAAAGATACATATTTTTCAATATATGCGACTAAAATTAATAGTCCGAAAATATATAGGCCCTATCAGAACTGACTAACTTATAAATAAACACCTTAACTTAAAAAATATATATAAATATTTAAAAATTAATGTACTGTATACATGTATAATATCATAACACATAATATTATAATATATAAAAACAGATATGAAAAGCTCAGGGCAAGAGCTATAAACGAACTTCTGGTTTGGACCGGAAGTTACATTATTTCAATTCAAAAGTTTTCTCCAGAACACGAAGTTAGACAGAGGATTGGCATGATTCTTTTGTTAACAGGAAAAGTATGATGTACAGTACAGGGACAAGAGTACTAAAATTGAGAGCAGTATGACGAAAAATTGCAGCATGGCAAAAAATCCATCAACGAGTTGCATAACTTCCCCGCTGTTATGAGATTTTATTTAAAAACATAACGTTAATGATAATAAATAAAATTGTATGTGACGCCATCCGTTATGAGATTTTGTTATAAAAAGTTTTTATATTATTAATTATTATAAAATGATAAAGCTTAATTTTGAACATAGGAATGAGTTTTATAAAAGGCTTTATAAATGTTAATAACAAGCAAAATATTCAGTCCGACCCCTCTGGAGATCAGTGGCGTAGCGTAGTGGGGGCGGCAGGGGCGGCCCGCCCCGGGCGGCACTTTTAAGGGGCGGCAAAATTTCACAATAAATAATAATAATATCTTGTAAAAATTTGAACCTGTACAATACACAATAATGATGATTGTTCTTGTTGAAAAGTGCTTTAGAATTACTGTATATTTTAGTCTTTTAAATTGAAATACAGTAGAGCATCGATTATCCGACCCCCGATCAACCGTCACATCGGTTATCCTACCGCGTTCTAGTCGGCAAATTCAAATGTCCGCTAGTGATGTGGCGCTACAATATTTGACTATGTCTTGGCTACAATAATATTATTTTTGTTAAATTTTTGCGTGTTTTAGCTGGTAACATTGACTGGACCATGAAAGGGAGGCCAGTGTTTAAACGAGGCATAATTTTATGTAACGACGCTATGCAATTGCTGTTTTTAAAACGTGTGCGAGATTTAGCGGCAAAAAAACGAGTATCAGCTGTGAAGCAAAAGAAAATTTTGGACTTCTTTTTTCTAATGTATAGGCCTACTTTATGTAAAATATGTAACCCGAATATATATTTTTTTGTTTTACTGTATATTTTTCAATATACAGTACAGTACTGTATTTATTTTGTGCAAAATAAAGAAATAATTTTTAACGATACAATAGCGACGATAGTACAGCATTAAAAAAAAAAAAAAAAATTGTTAGGCTTAACATCGATGAAAATTCAACGCGAAGTAGGTTAATAGCGATATACTAATATACTAATTACACAGGATATACTAATATACTATACTTTTTTTTTTTTTTTTTTAACTCTTTCTGCCCTGTGGGCACTAAGAGGGCCTCTTTTAGAAGGACCATTATGGGTTCGGCCAGGCCCACAATGGGGCGACCGGGTGGTGAGGGACGGGGCCCAACATATCCGAACGGACCACCCCCCGAAAAATTCCTGGGGATTATTCGACCCGTTCGGATTCAATCCCGGGTCCCAGAGCAGTAGGCTGCCACCTTGACCACTCGGCCATCCGGCCGTCTATATACTATACTAATAATGTATTTTTTCATACTTTTCGGTTATCCGTTTTTCAGTTATCCGACCAACCCCAGTCCCCAATTGAGTCGGATAAGCGATGCTCTACTGTACTTAAATAAGGGGGCGGCGAAATTTTCTTCCGCCCCGGGCGGCTGACACTCACGCTACGCCACTGCTGGAGATATGACACATGACCACTCTCTATCTCTTTACTCTCTCGATCTTTAACCACCAAAATTTAATAACATCAATGCCCCTTATGTACAGGCCACCGTGCTAAATTTCGTTTCTTAATCATTACCCAATCCTGAAATATTAAAGAAAATAGACGCCAACACACACCTACGCCTTTCTGAAGGTTATTAAATAATGAGTATTTATTTAATTCACGAAAAATAGAAATGTTTACAAGCACAACTTTAAATCACGTGATTTTTCTGTGGAAATTTAATTATAGGTTCAAGTGTGCGGTAAGATAAAAAAAAAACACTGAGATAGAGGGCAATAACGTGTCGTATTTTCGAATGGAGTCGGACTTAATGAATATTTTACATTTTTTTTAGCATTCAGCTCTATATTTTTAAACTCATAACAAATGGAGCCACAAACAATTTTATTTATTTATTATGCTTAATAATATAAGTTATTTTTTAAATAAAATCTCACAACAGTCAGGAAAGTTAAAAACCCGTTGCTGTATTTTTTCTTTTATGTTTATGACCCATTTTCAATAAACTAATTATTCAAATTGATTAATGAAAGCAACTTTTGGATACATAATGCATGTGCTTATTGTAATAATATCTATTTTTGTTTTCCAGCAAATGTGCGCTTCAAATTTTTATGTTCTTATTTTGACGTGTTCAGAACCCACTTCTCTAAGTTATTCATTATCGTATGAAGATTACTTCGATATTTTTAAAGAGCAAACTTCACGAAGAACAATTTTAATAGTTATCAAGATAAGACTACTATCAAAGCGTTGCTTATGGGGTCTGCTGGACTTATGTTGAACTTGCAATATATATATATATATATTATATATATATATTATCGCCTGCAGGATGAGAAAAATTAAAATAATAATAATAATAATAGTCACCATAACTCAGTGGTTAGAGCACTGTTCTTGTAAGGCAGCGGTTGTGAATTCTATTCTCACTGGTGGCTAATTACATTTCTTTTCCTTTTTAAGTTTTAAAAAAGATAAATTTTTATCACGAAAACAGGTTTGTCAGTAATAGACATTCATAATTAATATCTATCAAAATAGGGTCTATAAAATATCGCAAAGCTAGGAAAATGCTAACAAATAATGTTATAAATGATAAAATTGAACGAAACCAATTTTTTCTAATTTTTTAAAATTTGATGCAAATTACGACGGGTCTGAAAAAGTAGAATTTAACTTAAAGTGATTATTACAATTAACTAATCTGAGCCTAATGAACAGAAAGTTTACTGGAGTGTGGATCTCATCCATTGAACAACTTGTACTGAAATATCTGGCGTTACTTTCAACTATCGCGGCGCATCAGAGATATTTTCTGCGTGTAGTCGCTTATTGTTATCAACTTGAATAAATTTCTCGCAATAAAAGGATTGAATAAAAGGAATGAAACGAAAAATATCTTTAAATATCTCAGGTCTAAAATTCTTTATTACTTTGTTTATTCAAGAACTGCTTCATTACATTCATTCAATGTATAATAATTTGTTAATATTTTTTTTTTATTAATGTTTAATGTTTGTTAATTTTTAGTATAAATTAGGATTAATTGTGATTTGAAATTTAAGATTAAAGTAAGTTTAGAAATTAATCGATATTAAACCTTTTAATCGTTCAACAGCCCTAATTAAAATGCATATCATACTGATCTAGTTTAACCAAAAAAAATAATAATAATAAAATAAAACAAGAATAAGAAACAAATTCGTTTAGACTAAAACATTTTAATTTAATTTATATCTCAATATTTAAAAAAAAAATTAGTGTAAAATGTATCATTAAAAAAATTCAAGAAAATATATTAATAGTATCACATCAAGAAAGAATTAATGCGACGCAATTCCGCAATATGCAGCTATTAAATCTAGGTAAAATTTTTTTTTATTTTGCATTAAAATTATAGTCCAAAAGTTAAAATCACGCAACTATCATCATCTTACAAAGCTGTCATTATATTATTAAACATTTATGAAAGAAGTCATTCAATAATTCCTGAATAACATTATTTTTGTGGATATAAACTTAATTTCTTAAAAAGGAAACAACTTAGTTGAAACTCAAAATAAATTATACACTTGTAATTTTTAAATACTTAATTTCATTTAATTTAACAATTGAATTATTGAAATAACTATTTAAAATGTCTGGGCAATTTTAATTACTTTAGACTAGGAAATATTTTGTAAGAGACTATTCCGAATGACAGGACCGCCCAGAAAGTAACAGGAACCTGGTGAAAATACATATTGAGGACCTATAGAAACTAGATTATTACATTAAAGGATGTAAACAAGAAAAACCGTACAGGACCCCTAATTCTTCTGGCAATCTGCTCTTTTTGCCACCTTCCGGGTGTCTCTGCCTGATGAATAATAATATAAAAGTTATAAAATAATACACTTAAGGTTATAAAATCATATAAAATAAAAAGATAATTACTGTTTTCATTGATAGAGGAATGTTTCTAATTGTAACTGCCTCGAAAATTCTAAATTCGTGACTAAAATATTACACCTTCATCCAAAAATATAATTATCGTCAATATATGTTAAATTCTTCATGTTAATAAATTGTATTTACGATATAAATAATTTTTATTAATATGTAAAAAAGTAAGTTTATTAACGTTAAATAAAAAATAAATAATGTTATATAATTTACTTACTTGTTTCTTTTTTATTATTATTATTATAAGAAGTCCAAAAAATAGTCGATGTTGGCGATTTTCATTATGCACACCCTGCACTTTTCATGGCGTGTAAACTCTAGCAAATAATACTATATTTAACTGAAGTGAATTTTAGAACACGTTGCACGTTGCTTAGTATCGTTACTAGATTACAATCCAACTATCGATTAAAGTCTCCTTATATCAGAATTCTTTTATTGATCCATAATATCAGATAAATAACTTTCATTACTGCTTTAATAACAAAAATTTTGGATTTTAAGCGAGGAATAAAATCTTTAATAAATAAAATATATAATAATTAAATATTTATTAATATATATATTATATATTTATAAATTCCAGTAATAAACAGTTAAATCATTCAAATATTTTGAATTAATTAGGTTATACAGTATATAGGCTTGTGCATTTTAATGATTTGTTTGCAATTAAAACATTTTAAAGTTGTATGTTATCTTTCATAAAATTTGTAAAATACATGAAAAACTTTTGAATTAAATTTATAAAATTGTAGGTAATTTTTTTGAAAAACTTTAAAGAAAAATATAAATATCTTTTCGTAATATTTGATTTGTTTATGTCCATGCTCCTAAAGAAAAAAGAATATTTTCAGGTTAGGTCAATGACCTAAGAATCAATCGATTCAACCATTTCTTTGAAAACTGAGTTGTTTTATAACAATGTTGGAAATATTTTGTACAGATTCAATCAACATAATTCCTTTATTAAAAATATCTTTATTTATTCTTAACATTAAATCTGCATAATTATTACTTTTTCTCTTTCACGCCGTCCTACGAACAAAATACTATTTGTAAAGGCAAAATGTTAGGTGAAGCAGAAAAATTTTCCTTTTAAACAAATTTAAGGGATACTAAACGTTAATACGACAATGAATAGATTCTATATAACATATCGTTTAATTCCTAAATTGTATTTTCATTCAAATTTGAATCATAACAATATTAATTTTGAGATGAATGATTTGTTGAAAAAACTTACTGTTTGTTTATGGATCACTTATTTAAGGATATTAATTAATCTGTAAAATCAAAAATGTCCCTACGAAACGAAATTTATAGAAAATTGTAATTCAATTTTAAATATTAGAATTTTTGAAGCAACAACATTTTTACTCTTTTACTTTCTCGGATCTGTTGTATATAACAGAGGGAAAGTATGGCGATAGGTAAAAAAATAACAGATTTACGTGGTAAACAAGGGTGGATCTACATAAGGACAAATAGGGCATAAGCCCTGGGCCCCCAAGTGTCAAGGGCCCACAAAAATTGAATTATTATCATAAATTTTTAATACTTTTTCATTAACAATGAGCACTTATTGGATAGTAAAAAATAGTTAATATTAATAATATAATAATAATGATAATTTATAGTATTATTTGTTTATTGTAATAATTCTTAATCTAAGAAAAAATGAGACTCCATTGGACTTCAATAAGTCCTAGGCCCCAAAAAACCTAGATCAGCCCCTGGTTGTTCCTATAATGAAATCGAAAAAAGTGCTTGAAACGAACGATTTAATTTTCTTTTTATAATCAAAAAATCCAGCAACCAGTTGCGTAACTTTCTCGGCTGTTGTTAGATTTTATTTAGAAAATAACTTTTATGTTTTTAATCACAATATAATAAATAGAATTGTGTGTGGCGCCATCTGTTAGGTGATTTTGTTATAAAAATTTCTATATTTTTAATTATTATAGAATGGCAAAAAACTTAATTTTCAGAGCAATAATCGGTTTCGTAAATAATTGTAGATGCTAATAACGTATAACAACTTCATTAAATACAGTTACTTTACGTTAGGGTTTATCACACCAGTGAACATGAAGACAAAATTTCTTAATATATATTTAAGTTTTCAAAAAGAGATTTCACAATAATTAAAACTAATATGTATAAATTGTATAAAATAGATCCGAAATGCATTTCGGACTTTAAAATAGTCCCTTTTCAGTTGGTGTTTCAATTAAAACATGTAAGATAAAATATATAAAAGTTATATTAAAAAGCCGAAAGAAGAATGAAGAAACTGGCGTTATCTCACAGGTCCCTTACAATAACTTCTATCTTTTTCATGTTTTCCATAACCAAGCCAGCCGTAGAGTTAATTGATGCCTCTGAAGAATTGACTGAAACACATGTTTCATGTTTCAGTCAATCCTTCAGTCAATTGGTCGAATGGCCTAGGCGTGCATAGCGAGCAAACAAACAAACATCCTCGTTTATATATGCAGATATGCGGGAAGTGAATTTGGAAAACGTTAGCTTCTTCAAATAAATAAACAAGTGTGGTGGAGTGCGGGAGAAGAGGAGGAGCAAGAAGTTTGGTGTCAATGGTATGTCGTAATCACAGTACGTTGGGACCGTTCTGTAAAAACAGAATTGAGTGTTTATCATCAGTTATCATTTTAAAGCCATCGAGGAAGAAATATTTCTTAATTTCTGGATTTTAATCGAATAATTTAACACTTTCGACCAGAATAGAACTCTCTTCGAAAGTCCTGTTAAATATAGGATAATCATTCGACAATAATTCGAATATTTAATAATTGATATTTTCTTTTCAAACTTTTATTTGTGTAAATTATAATCACTTGTCAAAGAATGAAGTATTTTAGCAAATAATACAAATAAAACTATAAACAATAGCAATAATACACAACAATAAAATTTGCTATCGGAACGAAGTTGATTTTCTAAAATAAAAATAAGAAAAACTGAAATCATTTTAACGACTTCGAATATCTCTTAAATTTAGATCCGAAATATTCAGAATATATATCTCTCTCTGTTTATAAATGATAAATGAAAATAGAAAGCCAGAGACTTTACTGGAGATATTGAAGGAGGAATTATTGATAAAAGTTTTATTCTGTTTCGCTATCTTTAGGATAAAGATCTGTTTTTAAAGTACTACATGCAGCACATGGTCAAGCGATTACTTTTCAATAGAATATCTGACGACTCCGAACAAGAAATCGGCTTAAAGATGGAATGCGGTAGTAAATACACTTTTAAATTAGAGAAAATGATTAAAGATGTGATAATTTCACATGGAACCATCGAAGATTTTAACAATAACACACAAATTTCTAGACATTTCCCAAATAAAATGAATTGAATATTAAAGTTCTGACTTCGGCCAATACAAAAATCTATCGTAAATTGCTGTTTACCAGAATACCCGAGGAAAATCTTGAATGCTTTTATGAAATTTTATTTGAAGAGACATTGCGGACGTAAATTAATGTTGCAGCCTCAATTTGGTTGGCGGATATTTTTGCCGAATTCTGCGGAGAAATGTTGCAAGAGAATTCTGGTCATGGGGATTGTACTAAGCTCATCTCTAAAAATTCTTTAATTAATGGCAATCCTAGAAATTATATTCTTCAATTGTCCACTTATCAAATGTGTATTTTAATGTTGTTTAATTCCAGAAAGTGTGTGTCGTTTGACGATATGTTAGTTGAAACAGATATACCAGAGAAAGATTTAAAAAGATCATTAGAGACTTTAATCTTAGATAAACCATGGCAGAGAATCTTACTTAAACATCCCAAAGGAACTCCCTTTCAGTCTAGCGACACGTTCACTGTCAACGAAACCTTTCTTCGAGATTTTATCGCGTAAAAGTCCAACCTTACAAGAACAGAGATTCGACAAGATCCGGTAAAGTTATCGAGGACAATATAAATGAAGATGGAAAATATGAAGTAGAAGAAGCCATTGTAAAAACGACGAAGGCCTCGAATGTACTTCATTCACAAGGACTTAAATTTCCAGCGTGATGTTACTGTTAAAGCATCGATTCCAACCCTGTATTCTATCGATTAAGACACGAATAGAAAGTTTGATCGAAAGAGAATATTTAACTAGAAAAGATGACGACAAAGAAATATACCTTTATATTCAGCAATGATTTCATTACTGATTTTAATGAATATAAATTAGTTTGATAAGCTCAAAATTATTCTGTATCTCGTATGTTGGAATAATTGTTGCTATAGTGATAAATAAGGTTATATTAATATACTAATTAGAATATTTTATAAGCCAACATGCACAGTTATAAATACGGTACATAACAATACTGAGAGATAAAGCTAATTTAAATGTAATTTTTTAAAATTGTCGTTAAGTCCACTCCCACTCGAGATATGACACACGATCCCATCTATTTTCCTACCCACTCAACCTTTAACCACCAAAACTTAATTGCATCAATCCCCATAATACACAAACCTCCCTGCAAAATTTCAGAAATTTTCAACAAAAGACAACAAAAGCTTCAAATTGGGTGAACAAAATCGTGCCTACCACCTTTACCACTAGGGACAGATCTAGGTTTTTCGGGGCCTAGGGCTTATTGAAGCCCAATGGGGCCCCATTTTTTCTTAGATTAAGAATTATTACAATGAACAAATAATACTATAAATTAATATTAATGATAACTATTTTTTACTATCCAATAAGTGTTCATTGTTAATGAAAAAGTATTAAAATTTATGATAATTTAATTTTTGTTGGCCTTTGACACTTGGAGGCCCAGGGCTTAAGCCCTATTGGTCCTTATGTAAATCCTCCCCTGCGTGCGTATCATCGTTACTGAGTGTAGCATCATAATCGTAGCAGTCTGTGGCTGAGGCTTGAAAATAATTTGACTCCCAAATTTATATCTCAGCAAATGCTCCTCCTTTATGGACATAACATTAATTTATAGGGGTAGCAACTACTACGGACCTTTAAATTTTCTCCTTGCCCAGGAAAAATGCCAGTTCCTCCCTCCAGACCAGTGGTTCCCAACTTTTGGTTTTGGCCATGCTCCACCTAAGCATCTCTGAAATCCTGATGCCCCTGTGACATATAATTTTTATTAATCAAAAAGTAAACTCCTATTTACGTGGAAGAAGCCTAAAAAGCCATTAACTTGGTTTAAACAAAATTAAGAAATAATCAATTTATAAATAATAATATTTAATAATGAAATAAATGTTACAAACTTTAATATTAAAAATAAAATACTTGTTAAAATTAACTATTATTTAATAGATCAATTTAAATGCGGACTATAAAATTATTAACAAGCTTTCTTCGAATGAATGAAACAAACAAATTATTGAATTCAGTGTATCAAATATATATAAGAAAATTAATATAAGTACATACATTTAGTATCAAGACCCTTCAATAATAACAACTGTGTACGCACACTAAATAGTATACTTTTTTACTTTATTCTAAGATTGCCACACTTATCGATGTACAATGGAGTCTCAAGTCATCTAACATGCTTCAAGTAACAATGGAGAGGCTCGAGACAGTTAAAGTGTCAGTTATCCGCTCTGGGATCAAATTCGGATGACGAACCTGTAGAATTCGGATATGCCCTTAACTACTCGTCCTTTCCCCATTGTGAAACTGGCCGGGACTGACTTGGGGATGCTTTCTTTTCAGGATAGTGTTTCTCCTTTAATAGAGCAGTTGATGTTTTTTCATGATCATTCTATGGTGGTTTTGATTATAATTACAGTGTTGGTTTTTTATTTTGTTTCGGGTATTTTAGCTAATACTTATTTGAATCGGTTTATTGTGGAGGGACAGGAAATTGAAGTTTTTTGAACTTTTATTCCGGCAGTTCTTTTAATTTTTATTGCTTTTCCTTCTCTTCGTGTTTTGTATTTGGTTGAGGAGGTTCATTGTCCTGATTTGACTTTGAAAACTGTTGGGCATCAGTGGTATTGAAGTTATGAATATTCTGATTTTGTTGATATTGAGTTTGATTCTTTTATACTTCCTTTAGAGGAAGATAGTTTTCGATTGTTGGATGTGGATAATCGTACTGTTTTGCCTTGAGGTGTATTTACTCGAATTTTAATTACATCTTCTGATGTAATTCATTCTTGAGCTTGTGCTGGGCTAGGAGTTAAGATGGATGCAGTTCCAGGCCGAGTTAATCAGGTTTGTTTTTTGATTAACCGGCCTGGGTTATATTATGGTCAGTGTTCTGAGATTTGTGGGGCTAATCATAGTTTTATACCTATTGTTATTGAGAGTGTTTCTGTGGATTCTTTTTTGAATTGAGTGAGGTTTGATTTATTTATTTTATTTGGTGTTTTTTTATTTTTTTTATATTGTTTCTTTTAAGGTGATAGAACGGGGGGAGACATTTGGGTTGGTTTGATTTTGAGAATGATAGTTAATTTGTTTGTTGTTTTTGATCCTGCTTCTGTTATGGGCTTAGGCTTGAATTGGGTTAGTCTTTTTGTTGGGGGCTTGTTTCTCCCTTTATTGTTTTGGGTAGTGCCTTCTCGTTATTTGGTGGTTTGGGAGATAATTACTAGGGGGTTAGCTAGGGAGGTTGGTTTTCTTTTTTCTAGTTATTGAGGTGGGGTTAGTTTGATATTGTGTTCTTTGTTTTGATTTATTGTGATGAATAATTTTTTAGGTTTGTTTCCTTTTGTTTTTACAGCCACTAGTCATTTGTTAGTGACTCTTGTTCTTGCTTTGCCTTTTTGGCTCTCTTTGATGATTTTTGGTTGGATTAATAAGACTCGTCATATGTTTGCTCATTTGGTTCCATTGGGAACTCCTTTTGTGTTGATGGGTTTTATGGTGTTGATTGAGACGGTTAGAAATTTGATTCGTCCTATTACTCTTTCTGTACGATTGGCGGCTAATATAATTGCAGGTCATCTTTTGATTGTTCTTTTAGGTTCGGCAATTACTTTGAGTGGTGGGGTTATAGTTTGTGGGGTATCTGCTTTAAGTCTTTTATTGGTATTTGAATTGGCTGTTGCTTTTATTCAATCTTATGTTTTTATGGTTTTGGTTGGGCTTTATTCTGCTGAGATTTAGTTTATGGAAAATTTTCATCCTTATCATTTGATCCATGTGAGCCCTTGGCCTTTAACTGGTTTATTTTTGGTGAGCGGGTTGGTTCGTTGTTTTTATGGGATAGGGGGGAGTCTTTTGTTTTTTGGTGGTTTGGTCTTGGTATTGACTAGAGTTCAATGGTGGCGGGATGTTGTGCGGGAAGGGTGTTTGAATGGGGATCATAGTTTGTTTGTTGTTAAGGGGCTTAAGGTGGGGATGATTTTGTTTATTGTTTCGGAGGTTTTCTTTTTTGTTTCTTTTTTTTGGGCTTTTTTTTTATAGTAGTTTGGCTCCAGCCCCAGGAGCATAAAAAAAATGCCTTCGGTGCTCACAGAGAGGAAAGAAGTTTCTTAATGTATTGTAATAAAAAAATTGTAAACTGTATATTAGCTCACTTATGGCCGAATTCACACTCAAGAATCAAGAATTAGAAGTACACCATAGCTTAGTAGTGAATGCTTATTATTTAACTTCTAATTCTAACTCTTGATCATTGATTATTATGGTTGTGAATACGGGAATCAAAGATTGCATATTATATTGTAAGCGTTTACATGTGTTTAAAATGAAATAAGACAAAATACAGTATTAAATATTTTTATTAACTTTTGTGTATCGATAATAATTTTAAAATTTTCTGATTTATCCGTAAAAGTTAATAATAATGTTACGTTGCTTTATAAATTCCATCCCAAATTTGGCGATATTTGGGCTAATTCTAATCAAACGACAGACCTCAGCTGGTGTTTATTATTATTATTTGTAAATAAGATGGGGAAATGTCACGTGTTTCGAGATTGTTTCAGATAATGTTAGAAGCATCTTTTTTGTGATAAGATTAAGTTCAATTTAGCAATAGTCTAAGGAAACTTTCAATCAAGATGCAGAATTTAGTAAAAAATGTATTTAAATTTACAAGATTTAGGGGCTGTGTAAGTAGTTATCGCATGTCGACAGCTCCTTCCAGTGATGAGTTTATATTTGAAAAGTTGACTGGAGATCGAGATGGAATCGCCATAATTGGATTCAATAGACCTAAAGCGAGGAATGCTTTTAGTAAGAATCTAGTCGGTTCTATTGCTAGTACCATTGACTTGTTGAAATTTGAGAAAAATATTCGTTGCCTCATAATACGAAGCTACGTGCCTGGAATATTCTGTGCGGGAGCCGATTTAAAAGAACGTGCAGTTATGCCGCAAGAAGAAGTGGGTCCTTTTGTTGCTAAATTGAGAAAAATGGTGGTCGAAGTACAAGATTTACCGATGCCGACAATTGCCGTATTAGATGGAGCAGCTTTAGGAGGTGGTTTAGAATTGGCTTTGGCTTGTGATTTAAGAGTTGCCGCTTCGTCCGCAAAAATGGGTTTAGTTGAAACTAAACTTGGCATTATACCCGGAGGAGGTGGAACGCAAAGGCTCGCCCGTCTGATCGGTCCCGGTTTTGCTAAAGAATTGATATTCACCGGCCGAGTAATAGATGGTACGGAAGCGTACCGATTTGGTATAGTGAATCAAGTTACCGAACAAAATAAGGAAGGCGATGCCGCTTTTCACAAAGCCATGAAATTGGCTGAAGAAATCCGAACGCAGGGCCCGGTTGCGTTAAGAATGGCAAAATTAGCAATTAATAATGGTCTGGAAGTTGATATAACGAGCGGTTTAGCGTACGAACAAGCGTATTATGCCCAAGTAATTCCAACTAAAGATAGATTAGAGGGAATACAAGCTTTTATTGAAAAAAGACCTCCAAAATTTATTGGAGAATAAATTGGAAAATAAATAATATTTGAGTAATTTTTGGATAACTTTAATGCAGTTTTTAACACTAAAATGAGGAAATTTTGTATTTTTAATTAGCAGTTATATGTAGTAATAATAGAAAATTATATGATTTGATGAGCAAATGCATAGTGATTCTCAACATTCATTAAGTGTGGTAAGTGAAAATATTTTTATTTACATGTTAAACTGTGCATTTGATTTGTCTTATATTAATACTTTGCCTGATTCTGGAATATATTTTTCAAATGATATTTTACACATTTTTCAGAACTGAAAATTTTTGAAATATGGACTCAAACATAAAATTACTGTACTACTGATCAATTAAAAACTCAAAAAACATGTAATTATTGATTAGCAAAGTGTCATATACAGTATAATAAAGAGATCTGTTTGTAATATTTACTGTTAAGTGATAAATTAATTTAAACTTTAGAATTTTTCAGACTCGCATAATATATTTTTTAAATATTGCCAACGTGTTTAATGTTATAAATTTGATGAAAGTAAAATATTTTGCTATTAGATTCTTATATAATTTCAAAAATTGATGTTATATTGAATCTTGTAACAAAATTCATATTTTAAAAGTTTTACGATAAATGCACAAATCTTCATTCTGATTTTTCAGGTGCATATAATATATCAAAAATTGAAATTAATTCAATCTATGGCAAACCTTTCTTTTCTGAAATGTTTTAGCCAAACAAGAAGTTTATATCAGAATCAACAAGTATTTTTATTCTAGAACTTATATACAGTGATTTTAGTGTGAGAAGTAAATTCATCATATCCAAAGACATTACAATTTATCTATAATATATACAAATAAATTTTAATAAACTATCAATATGTGATAATTTTCACACACATAAATTGATAATATTTTTATTTATTCCTGTGTACCTTAATTATTACTTCCTATAGAAATAATTTGGAGTCAACATTGAGATTGTGAATATTACGAGAGTACCAAAAACAAGTTTGTTTTTTCATCTTCATTGTAGTAACTGAGTAATCATGAAAAAGTTGTGCTCATATATAAATTTATAAATAATTAATTATTTTAATATGTCTATAAGTGTATTAAAATAAAAAGTGTATTGTTGAGTAACTTTAACTTTTATCTTATTAGAATGTGAACAAATATAAAGAATAACTTTCTACCAAAAAAATTTTTTAAATGAAGATTTTTGACATTGATATGAATGCATGTACACACTATATATACATAATCAATTTTCTATATATAGAAAAATCTATATCAATTTTCTATGGATCTATATAGATCCATTAAAAATTGATATAGGTTATATTACTTAAAAGTAAACCCAAATTTCTTTCTAGAGATTAATAATAATACTATATTAAAAATTTCCAACAGTTTTTGCTAATACATAAAAAGTGATGTATTATACTACTGCTGAATATTGGGTTAATTAAAAACTCTAAAAACCTATAATCCAGCACTTCTTTAATAGGTGCAAATGTTTTGTGCCTGATGACACAGGCAAAAATGTTTGCATGTATTGAAAAAAATTGCTGGATTATAGGTTTTTAAGTGATGTATTATTTCATCTGATAAAATTAACTTTTTATTCATATATAAGTTATACAAAAATATAATTTATATTAAAACCCATAAAAGAAGTTTACATTAACTTATTGTTTTTCATGTCATTTTGAAAGTACAGTAGAATCTCATTTTAATGGATCGCAGAACAATGGATTTCTTGGGATAACAGATTTTTTTCAAGTCCCGTTAAATCAATGTAATTTTGCCTCCTTTTAGCAGATCCATAACTTGGAAGAATGGATTTTTTTCTAGCCCCATCTATTGTAAATTTTGTGTTTTTTTGAGATTTAGTTAATATTTGGGTGTTTCTGGCAATTTGTAGAATTCAATGATGCACTTGTTACATCTGGGATATGTACAGTACAATTGAAGAATTGTACAAAGAAAGTCAGCAGGTTGATATGATCGAGGAGGATCCACCTAGTGAACATTCTGACTCTAGTCTAAGCGTAGTGCCGAAATTTAGTGAGGTCGTAGATTCTTTGCAAGTCATGAAGGCCTTCCTGATGAGTATCAGAATAAACAAACAAGTTGTACATGACATTGCTAATATCAAGAAATTGTATTTAATAGGCAGAAAAACAGCATCAAAACAAACAAAGATAGATTAGTTTTTTAACAAATCATGAAGTCGAGTGAAGTACTAATGAGCATATGTAATTTGCCACTTTTTATGTTTACAGTATATATACAGTTTCTGTCAGCTTTGTCGTACACATGTACAGAATAATATGATATTGTAACATACATATTTCTATAGAATAAAGAACAAAAATCTCAAGAGACTGAATAATTTCAAGTACTGGCATTTCTTGTGTGTAGAGGATTAAAACATGGAAATTTTTTCAAACAACTCTATTTTCCTGGGTGTACAGGAAGTCCATTGTTTGCAATATAACGGATTCTTCGAACAATGGATAAATTTTGGCAGCCCAAGTGATCCATTAAAATGAGATTCTACTGTATCCTGTTTTTGTAACAGTTTTAGCAAATATTTATTAGCATAATCCAAATAAATAGAATCTGAAGATAAAGTTGAATAAAATTTCATTGTTTAAGAAAAATAATTACTAATTTTATGGATTATAGTTGGTCTTGTCTATAATATATTAATATTCAGCATATGAACAATTACAAATCTAAACTGTAATCAATGTAAATCTGAATAAGATGATTTAATAATCTTGCTTTATACTTATCTTACAATTTAAAAAATTTTATACTGATAAGCATATAAAGTTAGTCTGTGTATTTACAGTACACTTGAAATTGCTTATGTTTATTATATGTGAAGAAATTGCATAAATGAGAAAAATGAAGCCATTAAAGGAATTTTTATTATGAAGAAACAATTTAAAGAAGTTATTAGAACATATTTATTATGATTGGAAAATCATGTAAATAATGTTTTTGAAAATATTTGCTATTTTATTAAATGCTGTATTGAAAAGCATTGATAAAGTTTTACTTAAAAATTCTGTGGTTATTAGTTCATAAAAATGATAAAACTCTGTAATCCAAGATTAAATCTTATTTAAAGCATTTTAATTTGAATTATCATCTTTAACAAACTGATATTTAGATATCTTGATAAAATCTATCAGTGAACAATTGAAAGTTCAATTATACAAAAACAACAAAAAAATGTTGTCTTATTGAATTTGTAAATAGAAATAAATAAAAGATAGTTCCTCAGAAAATAAAATATAAAACTTTTGTCAGATTGATTGTTGAAGATGTGTTGTTATCTATTGTTCTAATACTTGTTCTATAGGAAATTTGCATGTTTGGTAACATTTATACAGGTATACCTCGAGTTACGTTGTTTCGAGTTATGTCGTTTGTCAAAAAAGTATATGGAGAAATAAAAATCAAGTTTAAGTCATTTTATTCGACTTTACATCCGATCCGCCACAAATATTGAAGTTGTAATATCATTAGAAAAGTGTTAAAAGCACATAAAATCATATTAAAATGTGTACATTTACAGTAAATGTTAATATAATCATCATAAATCCTAGAGAACGAAACATGAAAACATCTGTGTTTCTGTGTTGTTGTCTTATTTAGTGGTTTTTAAGTGCTCATTATTGGCATTTTTCACCATAGTTTCGACTTCGACTTACATCGAAACTACACATGTAAATTCAACTTACATCGTTTTTCGACTTACGTCGCCTCTCCTGGAACCAATTACCGACGTAAGGCGAGGTATACCTGTACGTATTTCAGATTATCCTGCATTGTGTGGTTGACATATTATAGTTTTTTGCCACATGTTTATTTGTAAATCACTGACAGTTCTTATTGGTTTTATAACTTAAAATCAACATGTGTGTAGGGTATGGAATCGCCTAGGCGAGCGATTCCCGCCCTGGTCCAAGATAACGAACTTTCGTGACTGAAGAACCGTTAGAAAGGTCCGTTGGAAAGATCCGTTGTGTTTCAAATCGACGATAGACGGACAATTGGCTGTCGGAAAGTGACCGTTGGCCGGACGTTGTGGAAACATTCGAATTTGATTGGTGGAGGATTCGAACGCCAGCCACTATTTAAGTAGTAGTTTCGGCGGGAAAGGATCGGATCGGAATCGTTTTCTATCGAAGTTCTAACTATCTCTCTCGTTGGACGTTACGGAAATCTGGTGAAAGTGAACTCCAGTGGTCTACTACGAACTGTTCCTGACTCAGAAGTGTTGCTAATTCTAAGTCTGTAACCTGAGATCGTAAGGTGTTTTTCCGACGAAACTTGTACGGATAATAGTTGGTGGTCACTTGGATTAGTGTTCTGTGCATAATTAGTTGTAACGTTATTTTGTATTATTTTGTATATTTGTCTTGTAAATATAAACTTTGTGTTTTGTTCAACCGACTGGGTGTTATTTTGAACATTACTATGTGGTTTATTTTCATATCACTTTGGTTCTCTTAATGATATGCAGTTGAAAAGCTGAACAGTCAGGCTGCAGCATCCAACTTCATTATAAAATAAAACTAACAACAGTAAAACAATTTAAAATAAAATACACATTTATAAATTTTAATTTGATGAAAATTTTAACTTTTTATATATAGGCAAATATTAAAATCATTTACTGATTTTTAATGGTTAAAAAAAGTTCTACTGAAGTCAAATTTATCTTCTAGCTGTATTTTTCATGATGCTAGGTATCAAAACAATCAATTGCTAATATTTATTGATGAAACTATTTGTCATAAAATATTAATTCTACTTTTTTTTTTATTTTAAAAGATTTGATAAATATTTTTAATACTATATATTATATCATTGTACACTGATAAATACTAATTTTATTTTATAACTAATATTAGCAACACTCCAATATTATTTCCATCAAGAAACCTTACTTAAGCCTTTTGTCAATAAAGCATACAAATAAAATGCTTTATTGGAAGTGAAAAATGTTTCCTTTGATAACAGCAACCATCTATATATATATATATATATATATATATATATATATTAGGATGTTTGTTCGCTCACTATCTCACTATACATTCCTAAGCCGTTCAACCAATTGCAATGAAACTTGGCAGTTATGTTTACATACTTCTGACTTAGATAATGTGGTATATCACCCCCCAAAATATCTATTGGATTTTATAAATCAATTAATCCCTATCTACATTCTATTTGCTGATTTGCACATAGGGGCATCTATTGGCAAAAATTTAACAAAATATTAACCTAAATGTAATTCTTATGAAAAAGGTTATAATTTTAAGAAATATATATTATATTCATGTAATTACTGCGACAATTATATAGTGTGAAATACACTCACTACTATATCATTACTGAGACGGGTAGCACATAGCACTTGCCTGCATGGAATCAAAAGTGTTACCCTGTGAAAAGTCTATAATTATTTAATTTTTCACATCTAATGACTCGGGTTTTTCGTTTCTGAACGGTACTTTCTTAATTATAATAAGCGGCCTCCAGTAGCCGAGTGGATAAAATCATTGAATGCTGGTAGTTAGTTAGATGTGGGTTTGGGCTTGCCAAAAGGAGTTTTTGGGGTTTTCTTCATGTTAGTAACACCAGCTTCCCATAAAAGTCTTTTCGGGATGCATCCCCCTCAGTAGATCGCTCTGTGTCAAGTTGCCATAACCAACTAAGCCAAACTAATTCTATTGAGCAATTATTTATCGTGACATGGTCACAATGCTGGACTGCAATTTTTCGTCACAATGTTCTCAGTTCTTTTAGTGGTAGTCTTGCCCCTGTACATTGTACTTTTCCTGTTAGCAATAGAGTCATGTAACTCCTTTTTCAAGATTAAGGAAGGACAGATATAAATTCCCTATTGTCATCCCATTGTCTAAGTCTATAATTTTTTCAAATTGCAGCTTAATAATTTTTCTATAAATGCAATATTTACAAGAACATACTTCACCCATAGTTCGTACAATCTGTTACCAAAATTTAAACACTATCATCACATAAAAGCAATTATTCTAGCACTTTTACAAGATTTTTTTATTTAAACAAATTTCGTATGAAGTCTTTCAGACATTAAGGTTAACAACTTTCATCACATGCAGAGTCATCACAACCTGTCTAACATGGATCACTTTTCAAATATTAATAATAAACCAGTATTAATTAGTTGTTGTTGATCATCCTCTCAACTACTTTCATTGGAATTACTTCAACCCTCTTCCACAACAGTCCCTTCTTTCTATCAAATAGGCGGATGGTGGCATTCGAATACAAAAATTACATAATACAAGGTTACCAGCCTGTACAAAATGTTTTAAACATGAAATGCCAGATAATGGTTATGCAAGATTTAAAAAATTGTTAATTTATATTTGATAATAAAATAAATAAATGATTTACTTTTATTCCTTTGTTTTATCATTAAAATCATAAATATTGATATCATTATTGGGCCAAATTGATATTAAAATAGCTTTTTAATTTATTCTTTTACTATAATATAAGCATAAATTCAAAGGGGAAAAAATCAACACAATGCTTATGTAGAGAGGTGAGTCAAAAAATAATTAAAATTTAGATGTCTTCACAGTACTGTTCTTAAAAATCTACATCATACATATATATCATTCTGTTATCTGCTTAAGTTTTAAAGTATAGAATTTCAATATAATGCATTACTAAATTCGCAAAAAGAACAGTAGCAGTGTTAAAATAAAAATTAGTGGTAGAGAATTAAGGGAAATGGACAAGTTCAAATACTTAAGCAGCATTAAAGAAAAGAGGAGGAAATATAAAAAAAAGTGACTAAAAGACATCAGAAGAAGGCAAATTTATTTTTATCAATGTGTTAAGATAAAAAAAAAAGCACCCTGTATATCTGAGACAATGAAATATCTTAATTGGATCTCATTATTTCAGAAAAAGGTTTAGACAAAAGTTGTAGGGTTTTGAAAGGGCAATCAATTAGTGACCTTGACCTTCAAGGTCATTTGCAGGTCAAGTCTGTTTTTTCCAATGGGAATATATATTTTTGACTCAGGCAATGGAGAGTGTGGAAAATTTCACAATCAGCCATAACTTTGAGTACCCCAAATTTGTACTCTGAAGGTCATCTCAAGCACGATCATTTGAAACATGGCTCAACAAATGCATTGAAGTGGAAGGGCATCATTTTGAACATTTGTTATAAAGTTCTTTTCCAAAACCAATATCTCAAGCAACGGTAAGAAGTAAAGTGAATCACCGAAAACAAGCATCCCAATAGTGAGAGACAAGGGGACTTACTGAAAACAAGCATCTCAAAGGGAGCAGAAAATTACTACATCCACATTGTACTTTTGGGTAGTGCTAAAAGTAGTGAATGCTTTTAAAGTTCAAAGTAATAAGGTGTTGAAAAAAATGTAAATTTTACCTCCCTGTCTATTCTGGTAATAAAAGGTATGGTTTCCCATCAGAAAAAGCTTTTAATTTTAACTGTAAAATAATCTTGACCTTTGACCTAGAGTCAAGAATATATCTGATTGTGAAATTTCCTGCTCTTTCCATTGCTGGGGTAAAAAATATGTATTCCCATTGAAAAAAACAGACTTGATCTTCAAATGACCTTGAAGGTCAAGGTCACCAATTGATCGCCCCTTTGAAACCCTACAACTTCTATCTAAACCTTTTTCCGAAATAATGAGATACAATTAAGATATTTTGTTGTCTCAAGATAAAAAAACTCACCCTGTATACTATAGAGAAGGGAAGCAATAGCCTCTGGAACCTGTTATTACTTTTCATACAATATCATCTTGTGTATGTAGTATTTATGACAACACATTGTGCAGAGAGAATTGGCAAAAGTTATAGAGATGAAGCTTTTAAGACATGCATAATATGGATGATATATAGAGAGAAAACAGAAATAAGAGATACAGAAGAAAATGAGATTGAGCAAAGTAGAAAATATTATCAAAGACAAATAGATAAAGTACTTTGAATCATATTAAAAGGATGAAGAAGGAAAGAATACTTGTATGGTCATAGAAAGATGCATGAAGAAAGATTAAGAGAATGGCCAAGGAGAAATACAGGAAGCAAGACGTGTAGACAGGAGATGAAAAAAACCAAACAAAATGGACAGGCTTTACAAAGGAAGCTCTGATGGTGGTGATGAATTTGTATTAAAAATTTATTCCATAAGTTTAGAGAGATATTTCTGTTATGTCTAATTATTTTCAAATTTTGATGACATGGATTTTAATGTAGTATCAATTTTCTCTATAAAAATTAATGAAAATATGGATTTTGTTCATACACTACATTGTTTAACTGTCATTTCTGCATATCATCATTTTTGACAAAAAACAAATTACTAGTATTGTTAATTGTTATATGTCAAATTATTAATCTAAGTGTTATTTTGTTTGATTTGGAATGGAGAAGTGTTATTTTGTTTGATTTGGAATTTTTCTCATAAAAATTAATGAAAATAATGGTGTTATTTCATAGAATATCATCTAAATGAAGAAGAATTACAAGGAATAAATTACGAACTATTACATTGGAAATGGAATGAACAAATTGCTACTAAAATGTAAAATTATGTTTAAGACAGTAAAAATATGTTTAATTAAAATACTTATGAGGATCTTTTCATAAAAATAAATGAATTAAACAATAATGACAGGTCATAATAATTATATATTTATTAGTTAGAATCTGTTATGTTTTACAGTTTTGTTTTTTCTTTTAAACATAGGGAAATTGAAATTAAAATATATTAAATACAATAAGAAAATAATTATGTAAAAATTAATTTTTAAATCCATGAAAATTATTCAACCAATTTCTATGGATTTAAAAATATATACCATTTTATATATATATATATATATTCAAAACAATGATCAAATTCAAACATTACAAAATTTTATTTATTGTTTGCTAATAATAACTTATAAACTGTTAATAATTAATAAATTAATTTACATATATTTTTATGTTCTGAGATTCTATTGTTATTGAATTTTTATTACAATAATTACAACTTAAAATATCCCTGCCTTATGAAAATTTACAGGTTTCTATTTAAATTTAATACTGGGGGAGATCAATTTTGTTCTTTTTAACAATCCTGGAACTTTCAATAATAGAAAAACTTACAAAAAGTGGAATTTCGTATAAAACGACATCCATGGAATTAAGAGATAATTGTTAACATTCCATGGATAATTTTTCCTTTTTTAAAAACAGTACAATTTATACAAAGATATGAAAGGATGAGATTTCTAAAAATTTCATTTACAAATGTATGATTATTTGTGACTATATACAGGATGCAATATAATTTGTAAAAATACTAAAAATCTGTTAAGTTATTATAACTTATAATTTTTATAGCTATTTTAATATCCGGCAGATATGTCTAATATGACAAATTATTTAAAATTTATTTTAACAAATATATCGCTCTTATCAAAAAAATAATAGTAATATGATATCGAAGTGGATATGCATGGTATCACTTGACATAAATGTCTCAAAGTATATAATAAAAAAAAAGGGGGAGAAAAATCTAAACATGGCACAAGTTAACTTATAATTGAAGTTATTTTAAATTTTTACAAAATATTGCTAACAAAAATTAATTTGGTATATCTAGTAACTGTTTTCATGTCCTGCAAGAACATAGAGGTTTGATGGACTGCACAGGTCACCTGTTGGTTTGCTTTCTAATACCACCACTCTGAAATAATACATTAAAAAGAAACATTAATTTAATATGTTTGAGAAAAATTATTTTATGATAATTATGATAAAAATCCTGAAGTTCATATGACTTAATGTTATAACTGAAAAAATTATCTTTTAGCCAGTAATTATGACAATGTTATAGATGTAAAAAAGTCATGACCTTCCACTCACATTTCTATGCTTAAATTATTAAAATGTATTCTTTTCAATTTTTAAATAATGGCATTGGAAGTTTTGGTAATTCCATTGTAACTACTGACTTATTTATCAATACAACTATAATTACACATAACTAGTTTTTAAACTTATCTTTCCAATAAATGAGGTATGTATTTTTAAAAAATTGGAAAAAGCCTTTTATTTCTTCCAATTTTTCACAGTTTATGTTTAGTTACTTAATTTTCTTTAAACAAATACTGTCAGAAGTAAAGGAAACACTGTCATTGGTCAAAATAAGAAAAAAATAGAATTGCATAACCATCACATTTCATATTACATGATAAATGGAGAAAGTTAAGGATAATGGTTTTAATGGTTCTATGAAAAATAGGCATGTAAAAATCCCACTATTGTATATATGCACATGCAGAAAATTGCCTTTGCAGAAAAATAGAGACAGTAATTTTTACATAAAGGTGACAATGTACCAATACACACAATTTCAAGTACCATAGATATTTTTAATTATAGATAACCATTCACCTCCATTTATGAGAATAAATAGATTCTACCTATATTTTAAACAGTGATGAGAATAATCAAAGACGACTTTAAAATGGCAAAAATCAGTGCTCACTGGATGCAGAGAATGTTTGATGACAAAAAGTTCATCCAATTTCTCAAACTTGTGTTAGTTTAGCATTAAATCAATTCTATTTGTTTCACAAATAGTAAGCTAACATTATAAATATATATTTTATAAATAAACCATGGAGAATACAGAATGTTTCATTAACAACTGCATTATTATAATTATGGAAGCAAAACCTACATTATTATTTCTGAATTTGTAACTTCCTATTTAAAAAAAAATTCCCCCAAAGAAATTACTGAAAAATGCCATTATAGCAACATATACTACAGTAAACTTCCAAAAGCAAGTATTCAATTTTCATTGCTCATTAGATCATATTGCCATTGGTTGCTCAATTTTTTTAATGATCAGGAAGTTTGTTACATATCTGTCAAACATATAAGCATACTAGTCAAGCACTAATATATAACATCTTAAATTACCAACAGCAAATGAACAATACACTGTATCTTTTGTCATATTTTCAAATTTTGTAAGATTAAAATTAAAAAATGTGGTTATAAAAAGGTGAATAGATACTTTGTGCATTATTAATAAAAATATAAAATATTAATAAAGAAATTATATATGCATTGACATGATATATAATTAAATAAACTTTAAAAATTTGAAGACTACTGAAGTAAATACTTTATTAAGTCTTAGAAAATTTTAATAATCACCTAAAATCTTATTTTAAAATAAAGTTAATTTAATAATTATTAATAAATTATATTACATATAAGTAAAATATACGAAATAACTAACTAAAAATATTACCTATCTGAGCCTAACATGCGAAAAATTCGACTCTGATCATTAATTTCTTGAACCACTTCATTGTTTTTAAAACTTCTTCCTTGCATGCCATGCTTATGAAAAGCTAACACACTATCCGTCAGACAAACTAAATAAAATAAAAATGATTTTTAAAATGCAAATTAAAATATTTGTTGTTATAGGTTGATAAATCCTTAACATACCAATGGATTCTACAGGAAAATCAAAATGCAGTTCAGCAGGCTGTTGATGCCTTGATTTGAGTTTCCCATAAAGGTTTACTAACTTAACTAAATCTAAAAAAAAAAATTTTGATTTTTTAATATATTGCATGATGATTATTATGTTATAAATATGTTGAAAAATATTATAACTCATCAATCTTTCTATATAAAAAAATAAATAAAAACTAGTCTCTCTTTCAACATACAAATGATCATCATCAAACACATGATCCAGGTAATCATGAAAATCAATTTATTGTGAAGGTTATCAGCTTTATTCATTTGTTAGTTTTTTAAGTACTCTTTGTTACTAATCAAATTTCTGTGTTTCTTCTATTATTTACTTACTTAAATACAACCATATTTTTTCACAATTAGCTTTATTGTGTTGATTGGAAATTAATATCTCACTTCTACACACAAGAAAATTGAATATGTTGAACTGAGATCTCTCTAATAAACTTTGCAAAGATATATCTGCAACCAAAACTTTGTCAAAATAAAATCAGATGATTTTGCAGGCCATAAATACAGAAAATGTTAGACTGATCATTTGTGCCTTAGTGAAGGTCTCTTGGAAAAGTTAGAAGAACCATTCTAAATGATTAACAATGTTAAATCATATCTTTGAACCACAAGACAGTAACTTCATTTGTCTTCATAAGAAAATGTATAAATGTATTGAGAGTACTGCATACTATGATTAAGATTGTCACTGCAGATCTGCAATTCTTTGAATTACTTCATAATATGTTAATGGAATTAATATCTGGACTTTGAAATTAGATAAACATAGTCAGAATGCCTATATTTAGAGGAAAACTATGAGGAGGATGTAAAACATGATATCACATTTATCCATGTAGTACTTATTCCAAAATCAAATATATAATTTACTTCATAACTTAGCATTTTGAAAAATTAATATAGAAAGATTAAATTTTAACTTTAATTTCCTGTATTTTTCCACAAATTAAATCTGATCACACTATAGTTTTGTTACATTAATAATTTTACATGAAATACTAATTTATATTAATTTTTAAAAAATTATAATTATGTTTATTTATATGCATATTGTTTTTCATTTTTTATATTACACTGTTAATTTCATTGTTTTTATTTATTTTATCATGATGTAGAAGTGAGAGCATTATGTTCATATTTTTTAATATTTAGTTTTAATCAAAAATGAATCATCCTCTAATTTGTAAAATATATATGATATCCAGCCTAAGAGGCTTTTGAGAGACTATAGTTTCATTTACAGAGAAACTAACCTCATCTCTAAATGAAACTATGTATTTTCATGTAGTTGGGGTATATAACAATGTTTCGATAACTGTTAATGTTCCAAAGTGAGGACATTTGTATGATTAATTATATTGTTGTTTTATTTATGTTTTTTTTTGTTTTAATTATTATGTAGTTTTAGTTTTGAGCATCAATATTTCAGTTACTATTTAGTAATAGTTTCAGCTCAATTTAAAAGCTTTTGTTAACTGAAATAATTAGAAGAAAACAGTAATTTCAGTCATTATTACTTATTAATTTATTTATTATTTGCTTAATCAAGTACTCAGCTCAGTACTGGACTTCATAAAAAAATCTGTACCAAAATCTTTAATATTCATTTTATTTACTGTAAACTTTTTATGAGGAATTACCACATTTTTGACTTTATATAGGTTTTGTGTGAATTTCATTCATAAAAATTTAGTCAAAATAATCTGCAAATCGTCAAAATACTTTTAAAAATAAAATTTCACTGCTTTATTGGAGAGAAATTAAAAAATAAAACATTTATGCTTGTTTGTTTGTTAATTTATGGCAATGCAACACTTGGGCCATCTGCCTAGGAGGGATGCCTTCCAGGAGGTCTTTTTAAAGGTAACTGGCCCTTTTGGTCCCTATTTAGGTGTTACAGGTGTGGAGCAAACTCAGAAATCTCCATGTGGCCAGCCCGTCCGAGCACAGTGCAAACCCACGACTGAACTCCCAGTGTTCAGGGATGGAAACCACTTGGCCATTGGTGGGCCTGATAAAACATTTACAAAATCTTGAGTTCTTCCAAATCTTTCAATTCATCATCATCAGGGAAATTTTAGATGAAATCTTAACAAAACACAATGTTCAAACAAATTTTTGTAAAATTAGCATCCTAAAACTTTCCCTGATGATGAACCAATATGTTTTCATATATTTAAAATTTTGCAAACATTTATATTTTATTGTCTTCCAAAATAACAGTCAAATTACTTTTTACAAATTAGGCCCACTTCAATTTTAAAAAAATTGAAAACCAACCTATTTACAAAAGTAATTTGACTGTATTTTGTGATTTAACCTAAAATTTAATACAGGAAACTATAGTATTTAGAATAGCAATTGTTTTTATCTACCATACAATTTAAACTAGGGTTTCTCATTTCCTGGTTTTTTGCTTGTCCCGGGATTCCAGGATAAAAAAGAACTGTTTCCTGGGATAGAATTAATTATTTTTAAGATATACAAAATATCTTGAAATCAAATGATATAATTATTTTTCATTTTTTAAAGTAATTCAATACCTTCTGCAATCTCCAAAATCTTATTAATAATGTTGTGTGAGATATATATTAAAAATTACCTTTGAATTACATAGAAATTTTCACAAATAGAAAAAAATTTATTAAAGTTTGCTGGAAACTGCATACAACAACAACAAAATGCTTTGAATTGAGTTGAAAATTAAAAAAAGAAAAAAAAGAACTTAGATCAAACTTCTATCTTAAAAGATAATTTTTGTTTTTTAAATAAAACATAATACAAAATATTATTGTAAATTTTTATAATAAGATTTTAAAAAGCAAAGATAGTCAATACTCCAATCACTAAATCTGATTTTTCTTTTAGTAATGAAAAGTCCTGCTTCTGAGAATGCCCTTTCCGATTCAATTGATGTGAATGGAATTGTGTTTAATGCATTTAAGAGAAGACAGATGTTATGTGTCTTTTCACCTGTAACCTGGAAGATTTCTAGTTCATTTTCAAGATTGTAGTACTTCTTTTGCTCTCTAGTATTTGTCTACCTCTTCATTTGTCTACCTCAGCTGCTTTAATAGTGGCATCAAGCTTAGTGCCTGATAATTCGGCAATTTGTTTAATAATCAGATTTATGAAGAAAAACTTAATACTCGTTTGTATCCTTGCCCAATTTGCACAACCTGGCGTTAAGCAGTTATTGAAGCTACTGGGCATGGTTAAAAATTAAGACAGCATAAGCACAATTATCCTAGATATTACAGGTTGTAACAAGTAAAGAATTTTCAGAGTCCTGCCACAAATAAGCTACAGATTGATTATTGTCCATTTGTAACATGCCATAATGAGCAAAAATTTAAAAAAACTAATAAGTAGGTTTAAAATTAATAAATACAAATGTATTCTGACAGTTTATGAGTTAATTATACTTTCTATTTGTAAAATTTCCTTGACTTTAACACAAAATAAGAAAAAGTGAACTTTTAAGAAATTTGTGGGATTTTCCGGGTTAAAAAAAAAACAACCAGGATTCCGTTTGAGAAACCCTAATTTAAACTATAGCGATTCCATTCCCATTCCTGAGGGAATTTACTTGAATTCATTACATTTTCTGCTCTTAAACAAATATATCTGATGCATTATTTGATGTGGCAGGAAAAATACTACATATAACACCAACACTATAAAATGTGTTTAAATACTTTCAATGAAAATAATCAAAACATAACATTCATATGCTGTACATAAATATAATTTTTATACTTTTTATCTAAGTTATATCACAAGAGTACTTTAACTGACAATTCAAATTGTTTAACATTTCAGCTTATCCATTCATAACAATTGGCTTTTCCATGCACTGATGATATCAGTTTTTCAAATTTACTCCTTTCAAAATTAAAAATGCATAAAAATATTAAAGATTTCTTATCTATTTATTTACTTTTCATCATATTTCAATTATCGAAAATTAATTTTATACAAGAATGGAACAAAAAAAATCTATTACTTCTGGCAAATCTCTGTTTAAAATTGATTGTTATACCAAAACTGTTGTAAAAGTTGTTAGTTCAAATCTATGTATGTTAGTTAAAATTCAATAATTCATAAAGTTATCATTTTAAATGAAAATCTAAATAGAAAGAAGTAAAACACTCATTAATTAGTAATTAAAATGAAAATATGCCTTCTCGCTAATAAATAACAACGTAAACACAAACATAAAAATAATAATAAACTGTAAAGAAAATAATTTTAAATTAAAAATGATCAAATTTTTACAATATATGATATTTAAAATGGCTACATTTAGAAATTAACAGTTTCTTATATATTATGTGAAAAAATCTTACAGAATCAGAAATTAAAATCTATATTATTCTTTAAGTAAAATAAATTTGAAAGTAAGCATACATTATTTGATTAATAAAGACTTAAGTTTGAAATGTATTTTAAAAAAGAAAATCCAAGGAAAAAAAATATTTATTTAATGTAACCAAAACTGGATTTCATTGGAAATATTTTTGGCCTATGGTTTGGCCAACATCAGTCAACTCTACACATGACTAAAATGAAGAGCACTCTTACAACAGATTAGACACACTAGCTTGATGATGATGATGATGATGATGATGATGATGATGATGATGAGACTGATTACTCACAAATTCAGAGAAATTGTTTGTTTATACTTTTGCTCACTCTCCAAAGATTATATCATAAAATGCTAAGCAAAAAGAAACTGCATAAGTGCTAAACAAACCACTAAAATATAAGTATAATATATAAGTACCAAATTGGGAATGATAATAGTAACAAAAGACTAGTAAAAGCCATGGAAGGAGAAAATAAAACAACCTTGTGACTAATAATGAGAGTAACCAGTTGCAGAATCTAGAAATAATGGAATGAAAACTGGAATTAACAAAATATTCAACTGCAATATTATTAGAGTTTAGTAGTAACCTTGTTGTAAGAAATACTGAAATAAAAAACATATTTCTTTGAAATTTATTCATTGTGAAATATGATAAGTTTTAGTATTTAGGAAAATATAATACATGTCTATTTAATAACAGCATAAATCACATTATTTTGTAAATTACATATCAAATTTATGTAAACTGAGCATCAACATGCATTAATTATCATGATATAACAGAAAATACAGAAACTTATGTATACAGGGTGTCCCAAAAGTCCCCATACAGTGACACAAACCAAGCCCACCAGTGGCTGAATAAATAAAACCATAGAACACTGGCAGTTGGTCATTGGTTCGTGCCTGACCAATGGATTGGCTACCATGCAGTGTTCTGGGTTTTCTTTATGTGTCTAACACCTGAACAGAATCCAGTTTCTACATAGGAAGTCCTGCTAGAAGTTACCCCATTGGCAGATCACCCATGTGTTCTATTGCCTTACTCCATCAATCCACTGACAAATCTTAATGCTGACATTTTAATGTTTTGTGAATAAAGTTATATTTTATCTTTGTATGTATGGAAACTTTTGGGACACCATGTATTTTAAGGTTATAAAAAAAAATTTTTAAGTAAAATGATGTAAATGTACATTTATTTCTGTTAGTTTTTAAGTGTAAAATCATTCGAGAGATAAATAAAAGAAAAAAATTATGCAGATAAGAACCTATTGTATTTAATATCAAAATCATCTTATTTGAGAAGTTAAACTAAATGTCAAGAGACACTTCAACTGATGTTTGAATTGTAAAAGATAATTTCTGCATTGATTAAAAAAAATCATATTTTAAATTTTTATTAAAACATTTATATTTAAAAGTAAATGTTGCAATAAGCATTATATTTTGGTAAAGTAAAAAAATAAATAAATAAAAAATATTTATTAATTATCAAAATTTGAAAATTTATGAAGTTAAAAAATTTTTTGCTTTGTTAGCAAAAGAAATATTAAAACTTACTTTCATAACAAATTAATATAGTATCTTTTTCCAGTTGAGTCACATTAATAATCTTCATATGTTCATTACGAGGTACAACTGTTTCTGTTCCATCTTTTTCCTCACCAAACCAATTAGCAGATGAATTTAAATTAATCATGTCCAATTTCATATTACCCCATTCTTTCCTAGATTAACCATTCATTATTGATTTTCAGTAAAACAAATTAATAAATTATGAAGTAAAATTAATTTTTTACCCTTTTCTAACTCCAACACAAATCAATGGATATTCCATATCTGGAGTGATGATCATTTCAAAAACTGATAAATTTGAAGGAATCCAACATTCAAATTGCTTTAATATATAATTAAAATAAACAATTAAAATAATGACAAATGTGTTTAAAGATAAATTTAAAAATTACCTTGAGAAGCATAAATTTATTTAGTGGGTTATACCACTGCATGAGGAAGAGTCCATTGGGCATTGCACCACAAAGATATTTGTAACCATTATAAGGATTTCTTCCAACACAACATTTTAAACAACCTTTAGTATCTGGTACTTTAATTGTTGCAGCAAATCGTCTATATATAACAAATTAATTTCTAACTTACTTTTTATTAAACATCAACGAAAAAGAACAAAAATTTGATAAATTACCTTGGTACAAATCTTTCTGGAATTTTGTTCATTGTTAATGAAAATCTATTGGAATTTTTGGCATGCAAGAGTAACAAATCATGGCGATACAACTGAGGAGTTTTACCTTAAAACAAAATGTATTTATTAAAACAGATATGTTACTTCATTTTTAAAGTAATTTCATTTAAATATTCACCTGAGAGTGTCATGAGCACATTTTGTATTGAAAACATCCAAACTGTCCTCCTTGGACACAACTACAAACGATATTTAATATTTTATTAAAATAATTTGAAAATTTAAAATTAATCAAGTTAAAATTTTTATGTAAAAATTCATTAATGCTTTATTTTTCATTTATAATCTCATATGCTTTTTTAGTTGTATTGTAATACAAATTTCAATTAAGCATGGATTTAGAAGTTCAAAAATTTATGATTAGAATTACAAAAATGGCATTAACTGCTTTCTTATTTCAAATACAGCAAGTCCTCATTTAACATCTTTTCATTATAACTTTGTTGATGAAAGATACATGTACATTTGTAATTACAGTGAAACCTGTATATAGCATAAACCTGTCTTTAACAGAAAATTTCTTTTTCGAAGTTAAGACAATGAAGAAAATATACACATTTTCAAGTCTATGTTTAATCCATTTTCACCAACCACAGAAGTAACAGCTAAAAACACAGAGGGCCAGACCAATTATAAATATGTTAAGGACCTGATGGTATGGTAAGAAGATTATACTTCCGTTTTTAATGTGAAAACGTCAGATCCTCCATAGAAAGGCTGACATTGATATCGTTTTAACCATGTGAATTTTCTACTTACTGTTTGTCTTTTCGTGAAGTTTTTCTTCATGTGTTTTTAGCTGTTACTTCTATGGTTGGTGAAAATGGATTAAACATAGACTTGAAAATGTGTATATTTTCTTCATTGTCTTAACTTCGAAATAAAAGATATCCAGAGTTATGTAACCTGTCTAATGTGGAAACAGAAAGGAAAATCGAACCATGTAACAGAAAAATCAGCATCTTTATCCAATTTAACACAAATTCAACAATTAGTTTACAAGCCAAGCAATCATAAAAAAGTAAAAAAATACACATACCCAATACAGAATAGCAAAATTACTGTAATACCACTACTGTATTACAATTATTTTATTGGGATTTGAATGGAAAGTTTTTGCGTATTTCTATTAACAGCTGTTTTACTTAACATAAATATGTAATGTAATTATATGTTGTGAAATTTAACACATTATTCCTAATGCAAGATTGTATTATTTGTTTTGAAGCTTATTTTAAACTTTTTTACATCACATTTCGTTTGAATAAAATCAAGTTGAAATGTCTACAAATAAAATGCACATTGGGCATATTATGCATGCTTTTTAAGGATACTTCGTAAAGGATATCACTCTATACAAACAGTAAAAGATACTCTTAGTGTGTATGGGAAAGATGTTTCTAAACTCCAAATGTGTCAAATGTGGTTTTGAAAGTTTCATTCAGGAAATTTTGAACTAAAGGATACAAAACATACAGGACCCCAAAAGCTGTTGAAGAGAAATTGGGAGAAGAAATTGTTAAAGATTGACAAATAACTCGTAAACTTGCAACAAATTTTAGTGTGTCACAGACACGTATTGTTGAAACACTTCATCTACCTGAAATGGTTGTAAAACAAGCTGAGGATTGTGTTTTGCATGCAGTTTGTTTTTCCCACTTATAAAAAAAACAAACTGAATGGAGTATACAGCTGTAAGGTTTTATTTTATTTTTAAACTGGTTACTCATTTTTATCTTAGAGAACTTTTTTACAGATGAATGAAAAAAGTCAAGTTAAAATAAAAATATTTGTTATTAACTGAAAATTTGTTCTAGTGGATGATGATTGTTCAGTCGAGTACAGAGATGCCACTGTATTTGATTAACGCGATTTTGATATATTTGGTACATATCAAGAAATTAATTGCATTAATCAAGGGATACCTATAGTAGGGTAACCTGTATATGGCAGAAACCTGTCTACTACAGAAGAGTTGTGCAGTCCCTTGGGGTTACATAATAGACAAGTTTGACTTTATTTATAATTATTTTTGTTGAATTTTCTTTATTAATTAATAGTAAAATTGATTCTACAAGGTAGGAGATAAATGCTAGAGGTTGCAACACAATCCAACAATAATAATATTAACTAAATTCTTTTCTTGAAAGCTGATTTAATATAATTTGCATTCGTTATACTTTCAGTTTTTCTCAAATAATGTGAATATCTATCCACACAAAGAACATGCAAGACATCATTTAATGTCAAAGTAAATCAGACAAACTTGTCCCATTTGCATTTGCCATTTTAAGTTTAAACAATGCCCTCTACAGTTCACTGGAATTGCTAATTATTTTTCAACTGCATAGTGGGAGGATGTGTTTCTTACAATTTTTTCTTTACAAACATTTATTCTTTATTACTCATATTTATCACCACAATGATGATTATAAATCATGATAATTTAACCTTTCTCACAATACCATCCATCACTATTACAATCACAGTCACTCATTGATTCCCAAAATTGGGTAAATAATTATGATCTAACTTGTTTCCAATAATATTTCTTAAATATGACAAGTATTCAAATTTTTATATTATTAACAACTGAATTCAAATTTATCTGAGAGATTCTATAGAATGATGATGTCGTCATATGATATATTTACATAAACAATATAAATTTAAACAATTAACTGAAGACATTATTTGGATCAAATTAATAAAGTTAGGATTATTAACCATTGGGTTTGATCAATGCAAATTTGTCTTTTCTTAATGTTACTAATATTTTTCAAATATCAAATAAATAACAACAACACCTAATGTCTGTTATTGGTAAGAATTAAGACTTAAGAATAAAATTGATAAAATACACAAATATGGTTTTATTCTTACCTGATCCATACATGAATCATGTAATTGATTCAAATTGAGTGTGTAAATACCTTCCTCACATCCAATTAATATATGCTGATCTAAAAATAAAGCAATATATTAATTTAAAGACTGACCTAATTTGTAATGTCAGACATTGAATAATTACTATAATTACAAAACATTTCACAATTGAAACTTTAATTAATTGCACATCATATATTGATTACCAACACTTAGCTAATAACTAATCTATGTTTATAATTGGTATATTTCTAATAAAAATATAGGTAACAATACTCAGTTCATAAAAAAAATATTTACATGTTATATTCACATGGTCATTTGTTTACAATTATAAAGTAATCAAGAATAAATATGCATTAAAAATGTTGAGTTATAAAATATTTTTAATAACTAATATCTATTATTTGTTATTATGTCTCAACTTTATAGGATAAATAGAGGATATGACTCTTGTTAAAATTTTCCAGTCTGACTACATCATACACAATAAGAATTTAAGTTTTTATGGATTTATTGATAGAAATTTTAAAACAAATTCAAAAATTTAATTTCTCAAATACCTCGTGTTTCAGGATGTATCCAACTGGCAGTACAATAAATATGGAGTGGACAACCATCAAAAACTTTTGAAAAACATGCACCCATCTAAAAATGAAGTTTAAAACCTTTTAAACATAGAAGAATAATCTTCAGAAATTATTCTATAAAATAATAATAATAGACAAAAATTGGTACTAACATGAACTTTAGGAGTTGGCGGTAAACCATTACTAACAGGTTTCTATGGAAAAAATTAATTTAATTACAAATAACATCTAATAATCAATATAATGTAATTAATAATACACTTAATTACACAATAATTAGCATACATGCTTGGAAAAGTGTGTTTCTTATTGTTATTGTCATAATTTTATTTATTGAATGTGGGGGAAACAAAGTTTAGAATGACAAACACGAACCACAATCAATCATCATACCACATCTAAAGTTGAAAGATCAAACTATAACTTTTATTTTATTTTTTTCATTTTAGACACTAAGAGGGTCTTTTCTCCAGGAACATTATGGTTTTGGCCAGGCCTATAATGGGGCAGTCAGGTGGTGAGGGTTGATACACAATATATCTGAGACCATGAAAAATTTATGCCCAGATTCAATCCTGGATTCCCAAGAGCAGTGGGCTGATGTCTTAACTGCTTCAGACCAATTGTCTGAAGCAGTTAAGACATTTCAATCATATGACAGCATTTCCCTACTTCAAATTAAAATATATTACATATCTCAAATACTTTTAAATAAAAAAAATTCTTTAACTATAATTAAATATAAATTTTATGTACAAAGTGCATTAGTAGTAGTATAACAATGTTTAAAGCACTGAAATTAAAAGTATTAGTTTTGTTGCAAATGCAGAACTTTATTTATATAAATTAGATATCAACTAATCACTTCTTGAATGATTATGGTCAACTTGTGCTTCACCAATATTGGTGCATGCTTGAAGTGCTCTATAGCATTCCTACTTCTAATGCATCCTCTATCTATTGGGTTGTTCAGAAAGTAATTTCGTTTTTTCCATAGAAAAATAAACGTAATATTCTTATAATAAATAAATATTTTATTGAATTATATATTGACCATTTTGGTCAAATACCTGTTGTCATTGTTTCTGGTAGTAGCATGATTTCACATTCATAAAAATTTTGATCGTTGTTTACAAAAAACTGATCCAAGTGACTTTTGACATTGTCATTTCAAGTAAATGTCTTACAGTTAAAAAAAATTTGTATATACCGGAACAAGTAATAATCTGTGCGCGCCTGATCTGGCAAATATGGTTGGTGTGATAACACATCCCATCTAAGCTATAACAGTTTCTGACGAGTTACCAAACTTGTGTGAAATTTGGAATTATCATGGTAAAACACTACACTTTGTTTGTTGATCAATTCTGGCCTTTTCTGTTTGATGATATTACTCAATTTGTTTACTCGATGGCAGTACACTTTCGAATCAATTGTTAAATTGTCTGGTAAAAGCTCAAAAAAAAAATTTCTTTAAAATCCCACCATAGAGAGCATCTCTCATTAATAACATGTGGAACCCATATCAAGCTTTGAAATGAAACCAGTTCGTTTTAAGTAATAATAAATAGTTCAATTTAACAGATTTAATCTCTTAGTGATTTCACATGTTGTTATATGGCAGATTGCTTCAATCAGTACCTTTATTTTGTTTTCATTGGCTTCAAATGGCCATCCAGTATGTGTTGTATCTTCGATATTAAAATTGCCAAAACGCAATTTTGTAAACCAGTTTTGGCACTGTCTTTCTCTCATCACATCTTCTCGAAGCATGTACCACAATTTTTTTCTTGTTTGAATAGCATTTTGATTTTTTAGTTATAAAAAAGCAAAATATGCCGAAAACAATTCTTTCGATTTTCCATATTTGATGGGTCACCAAAAAAAAAAAAAAAAACAATTGTACAGAATCAAACAAAATTTTTTACAAATAAGCCTTAAAATGTCAGCTGTCAAAGTATATAATGAAAATGTGGTTTAAAATAAAATTGGCTGGAAAAAATACATCTAATTCCTCTAGTAATAAAAATACGAAATTACTTTCCAAACAACCCAATACATCTCAAAACTATTGTTCTTTACATTGTGAGTGATAATTTTATGAAGAAAATGCATCCATTTTGTCCCACATATCTTAACAGCTGAGCAAAAAGAAGATTGAATCATGTCTTGTCAGGACATAGCTTATATTTGTATGAGAAATCAACTAAATGTGATGTACTGTACATGTTGATAGCAATGGCATAATTAATGTTTCCTGTGAGTCAAAGAAAGGTTTCCATAAGCATATATCATATATCAATATTTTTTATTTGGTTATATTATAATGAATATACTTTTCATTTCAAATTTGAGTTAAGAATTAATTATGGATTAAAACAAAAACAATTATACAGCAATGAGAAATATCTTCAGAAAAGTTTTTGAATTCAGTTTATTTTACTTACAGGAGATGCTTGTTTTTTTTTGTAATTTCCATCTTCACTATTTTCATCATCAGCATTTTCTTTTTCATCTTCTTCACTCAATTGATTACTTTGATCAGAATCATCAACTTTTTTGTATTCTTCTACAAAAATATTAAATTTATGAATAATTTATAATTCTTTATTTAAAAATTTCTAGAAATACTTGCATATCTATATAATATTTCAATTTATTATTTATATCTTAACATACCCTCAGAAAGTTGTTCTTCACTGCTTGCTATTCTATCAATAAATGATATCTTAGATAATTCTTCAGTACCTTCAGTTTCTGTTGAGGTATTCTATTCAAAATTAAATATATAAAAATATTTTATCAAAATTTAATTTAAATTATTAGAACTATTACAAATATATACATAATAAAATTCAAAATGGCCATATGAAGAAATTATAAAGTAATTCAAATAATACTTAAGCCTATTAGAAAAATTGGTTTGCAAATCTTACTTTTTCTCTATTATCCTTCATTGGCAGTGTGCATCTGTAACATTTTATGAAAAATATTATATCAGATATGTCTTAAAATTTATAAAAATGTATTATATTTTAAATGTAGCAGCATTTTAGAAGAGTTATTTTCAATATTTGATTACTAGAACTGTGTAATGAAAATATTGACTTGTATCTTACTGATAATTTGATAAGCTAACTTAAACAAATTTCTAAATATTGAAGTTATTATTATAAACTACTTTTATCATCATTTCATAAAATATATTTATATAGATAGATAATAAAGTAAGTCAATAAGACAGCTGCATTTACATCTCTAATGTTTTGAAACCATCATCAAAATACATTTACAATGAATATTAAATCTGTTTGTAAAAGTTGTTCAAACACTCATTTTAACATCATTCATAACAATAACATTTATCTTTACATTTAAAAACTATTATACATTATCCATCTGTCAATCATATCCCAAAAATGATGTCGAGGAACTTTAAAATGCTTTTTATTGTTCTAAACCAGGCCTGGCCAACCCGCGGGCCGCTTGCGGCCCATCACGTTAAATTGTGTGGCCCCCTAAGTGATATTATATATCTATTAAAACTTTTGTTTCCTGTTATGTGTATACCAAAACAAGTAAATAAATGAAAATTTGCATGTGTCATTGTTATAATGTGCAAGTGCAAACTCTTGGTATAACAATAAAATCTTATTAATTTTGTATTTGTTCTACTTTTTTAAAAGCATGTTTGCCTAAATTGTGACCCACCGTAATGTTACACGTGATCAAAGTAGCCCGCAAAACAATTTGGGTTGGCCAGGCCTGTTCTAAACAGCAGAAAATCAGAAATTATTCTGAGATTTTAAAGTTCATTTTTTCCTACATCAACATCTCTTATTTCCCATGTATCAGGTACATCCAAATTATTGATATTTAAATTAAAATTTACATATTTTCTTTCTATGGCAATTTTAAAAAGATTAAAGAACAAGAAAACATTGAAAAATCAAACTATTAGAAAAATTGACAATCAAAAATTAATGTTATTGTGTAAATAATTTATTTTAGAATAAATTCAGAAAATAATTTTTATTATATGAAATTGCTTTCAAATGCAAAGTCATGCTATTAAATTGTTTATGCAATTAAAAAGAAATTTTCTATTCATTCTTTATTTCACAACTGGGTGCATAGGTAGACACTAGGCATCTTTAACATCACTCTTTATTCAGGAATATCTCACAGCATCTGGTGGAAACCAACATCACCAGTGAAGGCTAAGTGCTGTTCAGTGCACTGTTGGAAAATTTTAATTGTAAATATATGTATTTTAAAAAAATACATGTATTAATTAGCACTAGCACCTCTTTACTAAATGTCTTAAAGAAAAAGCCGACAGAAGAGGGGTGTATGCCCAAAATGCTTATCAGTGTGTAAGATATTCCTGAATAAAGAGTGATGTTAAAGATGTCCAGTGTCTAACTATGCACCCAGTTGTGAAGTAAAGAATAATTAAAAGATAACACAGTTCCAGAATAAGTCAAAGAAATTTTCTATTTCAATTGTTTTCTTTTTACCACATTCTTTTCAATTCAAACATATTTTTGAAAAAGAATAAAATAAAAATAGGAAATTAAGACAATCCTTAAACAGTAAACTAGTCAAAATTTTAATTACAGTGGGTAATCGGTTAATGAGCAATTCGGTTAATGAACAAATTGGATAACGAACACTTTCGCAAAAGATTTTTATGTTCAGACAATGAACACACAAAGAAGCAACATAAAATAATGAATATCGAATGGTCTTCCCTTGTCTTCAGGCAACAATTCAAAACTTTTCGGAGGGTGGGAGATGTCGACATCGATGGTCAATCCAGTATATACTGAATGGATAGTATTTCTCTGAACTTTGAAACTCGCCCTTGTAATTCCAGACTGTTATTTTTCTGACAGAAACAATTCTTTTACAGTATTCGTGAGACTGTCAGGCGAGCACTTGTTAAGTTTTGCGTTAGTTTTTATTTTCAAAAGGTGGGAGTATAATAGCATAGGTAGAGAGTGGGCAGATGTTGCTGAGCAGTATGGCTTGAACAGTCTACAGTAGGCAGCAGTTCAATCTTATCTAAGAAAGATACTGTATTATCAAGAAGACTCAGACAGCTTAAGGAGTAACAAAAATCACATCGGAGAAATAAAGAACATTGAAGAGCTCATAATGGAACCTGCAACTGATCTGACAACAGAAGAAAGACAAGAACTCTTGAATGAAGAACACCAAGAAACTTGGCAAGATATGCTTTCTTCTGAAAAAGAGGATTAATGCTGATATCTGCTATTAAACATATTTTGAAAAAGTGGAAGGATGTCAAAACAATGGTCTTAGAATGGCATCCAAACCAAGTTGAAGTTAATAGGGTTGGGGATCTCTACAATTACAATGCTATTAATTACTTCTGAAAAATCCTGAAGAAGAGAGAAAGGCAATCGACATTGGACAGATTCTTTAATGTCCCACAAACGGAAAAAACATGACTAATAAAAATGCAAGATTGTGTATATATGTATTTTTATTATTACATATAAATAAATGTAGTAAGAAAGTATATAATTTTTTATTTTTTGAGGTCTCCAGAACAAATTAATGAAATTCCCATGATAAATCAATAATCGGTTAACGAACAAAGTCTTGGAACGAATTATGTTCATTAACTGATCAGCCACTGTATATATAATCAACAAAATAATTCAAACTAAGATTTTAAATTTTAAATACAGTATCTATTTATTAAAAATTAATGAATGATTCTAAAATGTTCTATAAAATAATTAGAATATGATTAACTTCTTTATATAGGCTACAAATTAATAATAATGTCTGATAATTTTATAAACAAATTAATACTTTATTTTAAAAATCAGTAAAAACATTTCATGTTTATAACAAGAAAAAGTAAAAATTATTCAATATTAGAAATACTAAAATTTGTGTAAAAAACTAAAATAAATAAATAAAAAATAATGAAGGTTGAAATAGGAAATAGAAAATTCAAGCTTAAAAATATCAGAAATAAAATAATGAAAAAAAAAATCTTACTGCTCTGAAAATTTAAGATCTTCTTCTAATTCAGCCAAGAACTTATTATGTACTCTCCTGAAATTTTAGTAGATTAGCGTAATATTAGTAACATTTAGTATCTATATCTTTAGTTTTGTCATAAAATGTTGACTAAATTGTTATTTTATTTAAAATGCATTATTTTTATAATTATTATTATTTCATAAAATGGATATTTCTATTATTTTTATAAAAAGAAATTAAAAAATCATCATCAGATTACCTGGAAAATTTTATTGTATTTCATTACTTTGTTTAATGCTTATTTTTATATCTGATATTTCTGATCAGTTAAATAATTTCCTTTATCTCCAATTTTTTTTCTATTTTTTAAACTCAATTCTGTTTATCTTTATTTTGTAAAAGGTTTGATCTTTATTCAAAAAAAAAACTTATCAAATGCATCCTATATAAACAATATCCATAAAAAATGTTTCATAGAAATAATGAAAGTTAAATAATCCAATATAAAAAGTGTATGATAGATGTGATGAATATTTTCAACAAAACTTTTTTCCCTCTTTGACAATTTTCATAATCATATAGCAGATGAATGTCTTTATCTGCATAATGCTTGGAATTTATTAAAAATCATTTGGTTTAATTACTTGATTTTTCTGAAAATAGCATGCAGTCAGAATGCATGCAAGAACATTAGATGAGCTGTTTTCCTAAAAGAGCATGTTGGTATATTTATTCATGTGTAGTATAAAAAAACAAAATTAATAAACCATCTCACATAAAGCACCTGCCAGAGGGCTACCCATGGCTACACCCTTCTGTTGAATGTATGTGCTGAAATATGCAACACAAAATTAATGGAAAGTAATTTGGACATATCAAAAATTCAAATTTCACTGTCATAGGATTTTATGAAGGATTTATTCATTTTATTTTATACATTCCATAAATACAGTTCATTTATCTAGCATTAAATTTATATGTATTATTAATTTTAAAACAGTGGATATGAGATTTTTATTCATAATCTGTAAACAAATAAATAATATTGTTATGTAAGGTCTTATGCATTCAAGTTACTTTACTTGAAAGGAAATTATTTCCAGTAACTGGATCATTTTTCCTATTTGTTGAAATGATGATGAATTTAAGTTACTTTGAATAAATACATAAAAATAATTATCTAACTTTATTTATTCTTACAGTTACAAAATAAGAAAAAAATTTTAAATAAGTAAAATGATAGATTTGTTTTTATATTAATACTTTTATATTAATTAATATTTAAATTTATTGTTTGCATAATAACCTCATTTTGCTAGACTTTAAAAAATTTACTTAGATAAAACAGAAGATAATGCTATTGAGTTATGAAAAGCTATGAATGATTTTCCAGATGTGAATCTAGGTTTATACTACCAAAGAATTTTTTGTGGTTGATCAAGAAGAATTTGAAGAAATAACAACTTGACAACTTAAGAACCTGTGGAATTAACACAAAAAAAAATGATGTTTCACTTGAGAGTGAAGTTGATGATAAAACAGAAGTTTGTATAGTGAAAGCTAAAGAAACTAAAATATGTCTTCCCAAAATTTATAGTATCTTGAGAAGAATTAAGATGACAGAGATGTTATGTATGCTCTTAACATTTATAAAAAAATAATGACGACAACCAAGAAAAAATTCAAAACTATTGATAGATAATGTAAAAATATTTTTTCAAAAAGTTTTTTTAATTATTTTCATTGTATTCTTGCAATAAATTATTGTTGTTTATTTTTCTTTACCATTGATAGTACAAAAGCTTCAAAAGCAAAAATAAAGCATTCTAAAGCATGGAGAATGTGTTATGATTTTTATAAAATTTCTTACTGTAGATTTATGCTAAATGTCACGTAATATTAGTGAAATTTGAGTTAAATCTTCAAAGTTATATAAGTTATTTTTTTTTTTTTTAGAGATATATAGTTTCAAATTCTAACACAAATATAAGAACATGTTAATCTGTAAATATTCTAGTCTAAATTATAGAACGACACACAGTTTCATCAAACAAATCAATGTAAATATTCTTTTCATAAAATACAAACTATTTTGAGTTTTACTTTCTTAATATACCTTCATTATCAAATTTTAACTTTTGATTCATATCTAAATTTTTCATAACAAAAACTCTTGTAAAACTGCTCCACTATCTAGACCTCAATAATAAATATTGATATATACAGTAATATATTGATAAATATTGGTGTTTTATACTTGTGATATATCACACATTGATAGCAATAACTAAATAATTATCAATACTAATTTTAAAAACAAACTTAAATGTTTTAAGTTTCCAGACTATAAGAAATAATTAAGAGAAAATTCAATAGCAATTCTTTAAAATTTTTTTTCATATTAGATTACAAGTGATAGAATCAATAATAGAAAAATTTTAATTCTAAGATTATTGTAGGGAATGTTTTATTTTACATAAAATTTCTTAATGCAGCAAATTTTTCAAAAGATATTTATATTGACTATATCTTTAATGACTATCTAAGTTCTGATCAAAAACTGAAAATATCAAGAATAATTGGAGACATTATAAAGACAATGCTATGGACTCAAACTTATTTTGCTAACAAATGTTCTTGAATTTTCAAAGAAATTTTGAATAAAAATATTTACTATACACTGTCTTACTTAGTAGTAACTAAATTGATGAAACCAAAGAGATGGAGGAGAGATGATTCAAGCAAGTACTGTTTATAAGACATGCTATTAAATAATGACTTGATTATGAATATTGAGTGAGTTAAAACTTTTAATTATTAGTTACATAGTATCATGAATACTTTAATTAGATATTGACATACCAAGTATTGGAAAATTATTGATATCCTTTCAAAATATAAATACCGTATTTACTCACATATAAGACGATCTCACATATAGGACAAGGTGTGACTTTAAAGATCAAAATAAAGAAAATTACATTTATTAATACAATTCTAATTTTATTTCGTTTAATCACAAATAAAATATTTTCAAATGCATGTAAATGCACACATTGCCCTGCAAAAATTACTGGCATTTTAAACTTTAAGGAAAAATATTGTAAAATCAACAACATAATTTGTTCATGCAAAGCTGGACAGTCAGGAATGTTTTTGCCAATTCTTAACAAATCCACTCTCTGTCGAATCCACACTTATGAGTTTCTGAATAATCATCTGTTTTCATGTGGGAATGGATTAAAACTTATATCGAGCTCCCATGTGATTTTGGAATTTCAATTCAGAATTCAATTCAAAAGCTTTGTTTTTCCTATTGCTATTCATCTTTACTCCTGACAATACAGAAAACGATTCAAACAATCTAGATAAAATACTTTTGTTTTTAAACACCAAAGAGTGAGCATCCAGTAAAAAATAAATACACGATTCACAAAAATTATTGCAAAAATGCAATGAATCCTTCACTCACTTGTATAGGACGTTCTAGGTTTTTGAAGCAGTGAAATATGAATAAAAACCTTCTTTATATGCAAGTAAATACGGTAAATGAAGTTAATAAGAAAAAGTGCAGTTAAGGGAAATATATATTTTTCAATAATTTTTGATGAAAAAGTTTAGATATGAAATTCACTGATTCATTTTTTGGCATATGAAATTGTTCTCCAGTGTTAAAAAAAATCATTCAAATAATGTAGAATGTCTAAACTAAACTGTTTTCATATTATTTGCCATCATAACTTCTTTTTTTTTATCAGATCATGTAACTCACACTCATTTACAGCCCATTCTATACACAAATCTTATTATTTACCATTCTTCAATTAGTGACAATTTCAAAAGTAAACACAAATGGTGGAATTAAATTGAAGTTTGACTGTATTTCAATAACATTCAATATTAAGATCACATGTCAAAACAATTTAATAATTTAAATTGGGTATAATAAAACTTTTTATTGGGTTGTTCCGAAAGTAATTTCGTTTTTTATTACTAGAGGAATTAGATGTATTTTTATCAGCCAATTTCATTTTAAACCACATTTTCATTATATAATTTGACAGCTGACATTTTAAGGCTTATTTGTAAAAAATTTTGTTTGATTCTGTACAATTGTTTTTTTTTTCGGTGTCCCATCAAATATGGAAAATTGAAAACATCATTTTCGATTTTCCATATTTGATTTTCGGCATATTTTGCTTTTTTATAACTAAAAAATCAAAATGCTATTCAAACAAGAAAATAATTGTGGTACATGCTTCAAGAAGATGTGTTGAGAGAAAGACAGTGCCAAAACTGGTTTACAAAATTGCGTTCTGGCAATTTTAATATCGAAGATACACCACATTCTGGATGGCCATTTGAAGCCAATGAAAACAAAATAAAGGTACTGATTGAAGCAATCTGCCATATAACAACACGTGAAATCACTAAGAGATTAAATCTGTTAAATTGAACCATTTATTATTACTTAAAATGAATTGGTTTCGTTTCAAAGTTCGATATATGGATTCCACATGATATTAAAGAGAGATGCGCTCTATGGTGGAATTTTAAAGAAATTTTTTTTTGAGCTTTTACAGACAATTGATTCGAAAGTGTACTGCCATCGAGTAAACAAATTGAGTAATATCATCAAACAGAAAAGGCCAGAATTGATCAACAAACAAAGTGTAGTGTTTTACCATGATAATTCCAAATTTCACACAAGTTTGGTAACTCGTCAGAAACTGTTATAGCTTAGATGGGATGTGTTATCACACCAACCATATTTGCCAGATCAGGCGCGCACAGATTATTACTTGTTCCGGTATATACAAATTTTTTTTAACTGTAAGACATTTACTTGAAATGACAATGTCAAAAATCACTTGGATCAGTTTTTTGAAAACAATGATCAAAACTTTTATGAATGTGAAATCATGCTACTACCAGAAACAATGACAACAGGTATTTGACCAAAATGGTCAATATATAATTCAATAAAATATTTATTTATTATAAGAATATTGCGTTTATTTTTCTATGGAAAAAACGAAATTATTTTCCGAACAACCCAATACATTTCAAAAATATTATAATAGTTAAAATATATATCAAGCTAAAACTAACTTCAAAGACATTTTGTATCTTGAATTTTGTTGTAATTTTTTTTTAATTTTTTGTGCTTACTCTGAAATTATAAATATAAAAAAGTGCTCATTTACAGAAAATGTTATGAACATCTCTATAGATTACTAATAGCTTTGTTTTTAATTGTCCTAAATCTGTAATATATGCAGTATATACCAAAATGATCAATTTCTAAAATATCTGAAAAAAATAAATGTACTGTTTCCATCTTAACCTAACAAATATATATATATATATTATTAAAAAAAGCATTCATTTCATTCAAAATAAACATCACTATCATCAAAATCTAAAAATGACAAAATACAAGCTAAGTTCACACCTGCTATTAATAGACATTACAATATACATAAATGATAACAGTATATAAGAAAATAGCACCTATTTTATAAAACAATCACTCTTAACAATATTGCAAATGAAATTCGATGATATAAATATGATTGCAATAATGAAAAAAGCAAAAAATAGTACTTTTTAAAAGTTAAAATTCTAGAAGATATTGAAAACTTTAACATTATACAAGGGTTTTTGTTTTTTCAACCTCCACTAACGCATGAAAAAAAATTGGAAGCATGTGAGACAGGGACAGGGTGCACACCTAGTGGGTAGTATATTCCCTCACTGCTTAGCATTGTGCCAAGTTATTTTAGACAATTGCTACTCTTTAGTAAACATAATGCTGCCAATCCAGTCTCCCGCCAACTGTGAAGTATGAGCAGTAATTTGATTTCTACAGGCCGAACGGCTGAATGGAGGTGAAATCCATCAAAGGATGTGTAATGTGTATGGTGAAAACCTCGTGAGCTATGGATGCATGCGTGAATGGTGCAGGAAATTCAAACAAGGACGTGACAATGTTCATGATGAGGGCGATCAAAGGAGGAAGAAGTGTGTGATGACTGACAATTTGGTGGACAAAGTGGATCAATTGGTGCAAGAAAGGCATTGGTTCCCGATTTTTGAGTTCAGTGAGAAGTTTCCTCAAATTTCAAAGTCCACACTGTATACTGCTGACTGACAGTGTTAAAGGTTAGCTGAATGGCCTGGTGACAACGTTCTTCGACATGGGTATACAAAAGCTGGTGTCATGGTATGATGTCTGTCTGAATCGAGAAGGCAATTATGTGGAAAAATAGGTGAAGACTATAACTACTTTCTACAAATAAAGTGGTTTTGTTCTTCCTTCCTGGATTTTTATTCTGGGTCAGTGGAGATTGAAAAAAAAATAACCCTCGTAATTCAGAATAGCAGTTTTTAGACAATAATTTTCTCAAAATTTTATGATTAGTAGTTGTATACAGATGATTTAAAAATAAAAACATTTTTCACTTAAATTATTAATTTTTCCATATTTCTATCATTTTTCTGCCTTACAGATAATTAAAATAAAATTTTTTCTAATTGCATTTTGCAATTTACTCATTATTTTACAATATCTACTATTAAGAGAGATTGAAATTGGTTGTAATTAGATTGAAATTAATTACAAATTGAAAAATTGTCCTTCTTTACTTCCCATTTTGCAAATCATAAATAATTCATGCAGATGTTAATGATCAGATTCTGTCAAATTTTAACTGCTGAAATTTTTCAGATATATTGTTTACTACAATTTTTATTTTAGATCACTAAGTTAGAAAAAATCTATTATTACAAATGTATGAATTCTAAGTACTTTTGAAAATTTTTTAAAATTTATTGAATGCAATTATTAAATCTGTATATTGTATTATTTTAGAACTATAAAGATCTTTGTAAATGTGAATTCTTATACAGATGTAAAATATTTAATATAAAAATCTTCCTCATATATAATTGTAAATAAAATTTTGATTCTATTATCCTCCAACTTATATCATTCTAATTATTACTTTACCTAAAAACACCTACTTGTGAATAACTTCTGATGACTCTGAATCGTGTTCCATCATGCAGATGCTAGATCATAACCGTTTTCTGTTTCTGGTATCTATAATTTAATATATGTGAATTTAAGTACTCAAAGTTTATAAAAATTATAATACAAAGCACTTTTTTATTATTGAAAAATTTGTAAAGATGCAAAATATCAGTTATACTGTTTGTCAGAACAATAAATAGAAATATTTTCTCACATTCATTCTTAGAACCTAGCATTAATATATTTGATATTTTTATAATTATATATATTGCATTTTATAAATATATATAATCAAGCAAAAATTTTTAACTTTAGAGAAGTAAACAATAAATATGCTAACTTTACAGAAATAAACAAATATCATATTGAGAAAGCCATACAATTTTTCATCATTCATACTTTCTCAAAATTTCAGTGTGTTTAGTATATATACAGTATGTAACATCACACATTGTTATATCATATATAAGTAATGATTCTTAGAGAATATTTTTCCTCACCACACAATTTGAGTTTTGCTTAATTATAAGTTCACTTTAAGATAGTAAGTTTTAAGTCCAATATATTTTGTTTTATTACACGATTTAATTAACATTATAAACATCTAATTATTGAAAATTGTATAATTTTAGTTATATAAATTTAATAAATTGTAGAATAAATAAGAAGTTCCTGAAATGACAAAATAGCCTTAATTCTAACAGATTTTTCTTTTTAAGTTACTGCAGATCTCCATCTACAATTTATTACATAAATTTGAAAAATGACAAATTTACAATTTTTAATTGTTTACAATTAATTACAAATTTTTCGTGGATGCTCTGTCTGAGGTAGCTATGTGGTATGTTAGGACAGAATCCATTCTATTCCTTTTCACCTGGCTATCCCTGTTGTGGGTCTGATCAAACTTAGAAGTGGTATAATTAGAAAATTGTTGTTTAATATCCTCAAAATGTAGCATCAAAAATGCAAAGAAAAAATACCACCATTTAGTTTTTTATAATTTTTTTCTTGTTTTTTCATTAATGATCAGAATAATTACAATAAATACTACAAATGTAATTACTGAATTATAAACTTTAGATGACAAGATTGCTTAATCATCATGTTTGTCTTTTAGAACTTTTATTTACATTTGAGTGAGGAAGAGAAACAGCACTTTTTTCAACTATCATAATAACTATCTTTGTTATAAACATAGAAAAAAGTCATTTAGATCCTCAGAAAAAAAAATAATTAATTTATTTAAAGATGCAAAAAAAAAAAAAATCAACTCATAAAAATTTCTTTAATTTGCATTTATTAGTTAAAATTATCTTTTACTTGTTTATTATGATAAATATTTTACATGACTACTTTATATATAAAGTATTTTAGATATTAATTACAAAATATTATGTAATTTATATATTTAATTCTAACATGTTTATGGGATAGTCCCATATAAACTATATATAAACAATATTTTTTATTCATTGATTAAAATACTGTTTTGTAAAATTTTGAAGTTAAAAAAAATTAAATATATAATTAATAGAATGTGGAATAATTTTAAGAATAAGCAACTCAAGTTAAAATACATTGTAAAGTAAAAACTTGTATTGTTCAGATTCTAAATGTTAAGAAAAGATTACAGTTTGATAACCAAATTCTCTAATACAAACAATTCTGATCAGTAATGAAAAAACAAGAAAAGAATAAATGGTATTATTTTTTCTTTTCATTTTTGATGCTACATTTTGAAGACATTAAACAACACTTTTCTAATTATGCCACTTCTAAGTTTGATCAGACCCACAACAGGGATAGCCAGGTGGAAAAGTATTATTTTCCACCTGGCTATCCCTGTTGTGGGTGTCCAATAGAATGGACTCTGTTACATTTGAGTGAGTGAGAGAAACAGCACTTTTTCCAACTATCATAATAACTATCTTTGTTATAAACATAGAAAAAAGTCATTTAGATCCTCAGAAAAAAAATCCTGATTTACCACATGGCTACTCCAGACAGAGCATTCCATGAAAAACTAAGGTTTCCAACCCAGATTTGAGTGGCAAGTTGTCTTTTACTGTCTTGGCCATCCAGCCACTAACTGTTAAAGTTTTATAGATCATCCATGAATAAAAGAATTAATAGTGTTGTCATCATCATTAAATTGAAAAGTTTTCAATTATCAAATACATGTACAGTACAGTACTTACTTTTTCTGAACTTGATGATAAGTTGGTAACAAGAGGAGAATTAAACTGTATACTTTCCACTAGAAAAAATTAATTAATTATTTTTAAAAATTAGAATTAAATATTCTTGTCTTTAAAATAAGTAATAGTTCTTACTATGAAGTTCTGACTGAGTTTTCAAAGGACATCTTGCAGATCGTTTGGATGAAATTCTCCTTGGTACATTTGATAATATCTAAGTTCAAAAAATAAATGTATGTAAATTGCTATAAGTTATTTAAAAATTATAATTTTTAAATGTTTCTATTAATTAAACACAGCACAATATTATTATTTACAAATGGTTAATTAAGTTTTTATCAATAGAGATACAAAAGCACTATTATTACAATAAATCTTTAATTATTATTCTTATAACACACTAATTTAATTGTAATTAATAATTAACAAATTGAATCTATATAATTTATTTGTAAAATTAAAAATAATTTTTTTTATTAAATTCCAATAATTTAATTATAAAAGATTTCAAAATGTCAAGCAATAACAAATATTACTATTTTTACTATAAACTACATATGCAATTTTCTTTAAATTCATAAGAATTCTTACAACTCCTTGTATCTATGATAAAAAAACATTGACACTGTTAAGTTATATATTATGCTAATGGTACTATTGCTTAAGTTATTGCTTCATTCAAATAATGTTTACTTTATTTGTAGAAAAACTTTAATGCCTGCAGTTATTTGCAGTAGAGATTTATCATGTAAACGTGGTCTTTGTTTCTTATTTATGAGAAAAAATCAATTTTTTTGTAGCAGATTTTGGGTGCCTTTGTTGTTTATATTTTCATATGGAATTTTTCTAGTTTACTATTATATAACTCCAAATGAATAAATAAATATTGGAATGATAAAGATATTTACTGCTTTAAAGAAATAAATATCTTTATACAATCTGCTTTCAAATATATTATTATATTAAATTTAACCTGTCTAAATATTATAGACTTTATTCTTATCTATGGATTCTATTACAGTTCCAGTTCCAAGTGCAAAGTCCTCCTCCTCCAAATTTTTTCCTACATAAAAGGTTTTGCATTTGTCTAGGCTGAACCCAATTTGTATATCATTAGAATGCATGAATGTAATTTTTTGATGATAATTGATTTGTGTTTATATGGATACATACATTTTATATTATTCATGTGCAGTATATGAGATAATGTGCATACTTTGTATTAGTTTGTATTAAATATCTTTAACACAGTATAATTTATTAAATAGCATTTGTATATCATATATAAAATAATTTTTTAAACTGAATGTTTACTTATCTAAAAAGAGATTTGGAAATATAGAGATTGTAAAGCTTTATTTGAAGCAATGATTGTACACAGTATTGTTATTTTAAAATAAATTTACTTATCTTATACAGATAACCTCTAAAATTTCAAAAGCTTATTCTTTAACAAGTTAATTAATTTTTATTATATGATAATTAAAAATATGAAATATTTTTTGAAAAATATAAAAAAAAATAAAATTTTACCCCATCTTCATTTTGATCAAGTTCACTATATGCATGATGAGGGTTGTTTATTCGTTCTATCAAGTCTCTAGTTAATTTCTTTGTTAAATTACCTTCTAAAAATGGATGCTAAAATAAATTTTAAAAATAAATGAAATTTCTTAGATTCAGAAAATATTTCAAAGAAATAATAACAATTAAATATTACTTGTAGTAATCTGTCAGCAGAAGGCCTTTTTTTAGAATTTTTAGTAAGGGCTACTTTGACAAAATGATGAAATGTTGGTGACCTAAAAATAAGATCTCTCTTTAGAATATAAAAAATTTAGTTTTTTAAAATATTTAGAAATTTTTAAAATTAATTTAAAGAAACAGATTTTATTTTTTCAAAACACTGAAAAATTATTCATTTTAATTTTTCTATTTACAGTAGATGTAACTTTTATGAACAGTTTTGTTGGATTGGAAGAATCAAAAATGATTTTTAAGCTAAAAAGATTGAAACTAAATTTCTGATTCAACTCTATATTAATAATAATAAAAATCAGCAATTAAATATGCATGATTCTTTGAGAAAAGCTATGAAAGATTTAGCTAAATTAGATACTTTCATACAAAAACACTCATTTTTTTTAAATTTTAAGTTATTATATAAAAATTATAATAAAACTATAAAATAATTAAAATTTGATAATGAGTAAAATAATTTAAATTAATTTATTTAAAAATTGTTCAAGAATTAATTTAAATAAATTTTTCAATAATCCCATCAAGTATTTTTTTTAAATTTTAAAGTGATCATTTGTATTAGTTTAAATTAAGTTTACAAATAAAGTTATAGTAATTTTTGGGATCAATCTATAAAGATTATTAAATTCATTGTATTTAGGAAAATTCTGTTTTATCATTTTCGTATAATAATTTAAAGTTTTAAAGCAAATACAAAATAATAAATTAAGCATTCAGGTTATTGGTAAATCCAGATGCACACTTCTTTAAAGCAGATGATCCAGTAATACCTACTTAAAGATAGATGATAATATCTCAATATGTTCTATTTATTAGTCTACTCTCTTTATCAAAGTAACAAAAATGTAAAAACTTTGTCTCTTCCATCAATACCAAATGGTAAAATTAAAAAAAAAATCTAAAACTTCAAAAGTAATAGATTAACTTATTTCAGAATTTTGAATAATCCAGATTCAAAATATAAACCAGACGTAATAAGAAAATATATTCTTAATAGGTCTGGCTTATATTTTGTAGACCTGTTACATAATAAATAAATTAATTTATAAAATTTATTCAATTTTAGATTGATAGAGCATCTTACAATCAATGACATCTTAGAATCGAAGATATACAGTATTGTGAAAAATGTCTTATTTATCAAATTAGAAACTTGAATGATTGACATCTGGCATTACCCAGTTGATGAGAAGTTTACATTTTATTTTATATTTAATAGTTTTGATGTAAGATATATATCACCTCCTATATATATTATATATTGTTTAAAAGAATTATGATATATCTATTACCATTTAAATTTATCTCTCAGTTGTGGTGGCTTAAAGTTTGATTTTGACATAAGAAAAAGGACTCTCATTGGATGTAAATCAAACATTGGTGGTTGAAGTTCTGCTAACTCTATTGCTGTAATTCCAACAGCCCAGATATCACATTGCTGATTATAACCACCCTTCCTTTCAACTGCAGCAACTTCTGGTGCCATCCTAGAAATATAAAATTTAGTTTTTTTTCTCAATTTTCAAACTTTATTATAAAAGCTTGTATCAAAAGTTATATTGTATAATTTTTACAGATAAATAAATAAATAGTTAGTATAATATTAAATAATAATATATATATATATATGTATATAACTAAATATTTACATAAATCAAACTATTTTGTATAATTATAAATACTTCTTTATTCTCTATAATGGAATAGTAAAATTTTACTAACCAATACGGAGTACCAATAAATGATTTTCTTTTATTGATAGTAGCAGTTATTTGGGCTGAAACTCCAAAGTCAGCTGTAAATATAATGCATTATCAGAAACAGATTATAATAAATGTAATTTATTTGTTAACATTATATTTTATGATCATGGAATAAACTCTCAAAATAAATATAAGTTTACAACATTAAAAATCAAAATTTCAATGTTTATTAATTATATAACTGCATTATGATAATGTATCCTGATATTATCTCTATTATATTTATATGAATTTTCATTTTTCCCTTTTCTTTCTTCCTTCTTTGTTTGGTTATACTCCAGTTAACTTATTACATTAAAACAACTTTTATTCTAGAAGTCTTACAGTTTTGTAATTGCTTTCTTCAAAATTTAGCTTTGCACTTTTACGAATGAAAAAGTGTTCCCATCAAAATATTTCATGGTAAAAATCTTTTTGTTTATTATAGTCATGTTCCTCAAACACTATTATTAACAAAGACCAATTGATCAATGTATACCAATATACAGTGGTGCCTCGTATAACGTACGCCTCGAATAACAGACACTGCGAACAACGGACTTTCTGTTTGGCCATTACGTGACTCGAGCAACGGACTGGCTGCGAACAACGAACTTTCCGGCATAATTGGTGATTGCTCCATGGGTGCGTTCTTTAATAGCGGTCGCTCTGCGTCTCCGCTACTACGGGAGTGTGCTGCTGTTTGTAGGCATTTAGGAACGACGGTGAAAGAAAGAAAGATGGCGGCGCCCGCACTATCGATAGTAGGCCTATCGTGATGGAGGAATCTATAATTCTAAAATATGAGCTTTAAAAGGCAAAAGAAGAGTCCCAATTGTGAAATTTAACCATAAAATGGATTATTTGTTGAAAGAGCATTCAAAATAGCCCCGAAAAAAAATTTGTAAAGACACTTACATCAAAATGAACTCACTCAGCAATATGTAAATCAGAAAAAACCAAACACCTTATGTTGCTGAGAAATAATTTAATAAAAAATCATAAATAAATAAAATTTTTTATTAAATTTTTTTTTCTCAGCAACATAAGGTGTTTGGTTTTTTCTGACACTTACATCACTGCGTGCGCTAACTTGCGCTTTCACAGTTTCTAAATTCTCATTCATAAAACCACATAATGGGCCCGGAAACGAAACTATCTGAGCCATGGAGGACGCCATGTTGCTTTCCACCGTAAACTACTGCTACAAGCGGGCCGTTTTTGCCGTTCGACGGCGTGCACTCCCACCGGAATTTAGGAACGCGTTCCGCAGGAATTTTTAAATGGATGTCGCTCGCGCAGAGTTACACGGAGGAATAAAAGAACGCACCCCCATGTTCATTTTTTTATGCTGCAGAACGAATTAGATGTTTTAACATGTATTTCTACGGGAAAATGCGTTTCGTATAATGGACGTTTCACTTAACGGACGTGCACCTGGAACAGATTAAGTACGTTATATGAGGCACCACTGTATTTTGAACAACATATTTATATTGAATTTAAAAAAGAAATTAGTATTCAACAATTATACTTACTGATAGAAAAAAAAATATATATTTCAAAAATTAATAGAATGCAAAATGATTTACTTTATATTTCTTACTAGGGCCTTCATGACCTCCTTTCCAGATATATTTTGTACGGATGATAAAATAGTATCTCATTACTTCATTTCCTGAATCAAACTTAATCCTATATCTTTTATTGAAATTAATAAGCAGAAAAGGAAGAGAGGGATAAAGTTCTACAGTTTATATTTGCTTTTTTGCAATCCTGTCAGTTCTCTTCCTTCTGTTTCTAAGAATGCTTAAGAGAGATGTACCCAAGACTGCCTTTACTCTTGGATATATCTCTCTCAATGTCTTTTCAGATGGAATGCTTTAACATATCTGTAGATATTAGAAGGAATTCAATGAACACACTTGATTAAAAAGGCAATAAGGGCATTTTACAAGATTAAATGAAATGAGCAATTCAGTAAAGCTTCAAAATTTAATTTAATCATTTAATACAGTAAATATTAAATAAAGTTATATATTTTTTCATCTTGTAAAAATTAAATTTATCCCATGTATTATCAATTTCAGGAATTTCTAGAATTAAACTGACTAAATTATGACTAATAAATTTCTACTTGTATGATTATGATTTGTATATACAATTATAGTAGAATATTTTCTTAATCATTTCACCTTAAAATAAAATAAAAACAAGCTGCAATTACATTTTATGTCTTTCAATTATTTAGTTTTACAACTTAAGTGCTAACTTTTAAATAATAGAAAAATTAGGAAAAAGACTTCTTAAAATGTATTTCTAATTTATTATTAAAACTTTTATTAGTTTAGTTATCTTTTTAAAGCATATAAAATAATTTAAAAGGTAAGAAAAAATTAAATTATCTAAAAAACTAAATCCATATCATCTGAATAAAGCATAAGTAAATGCCGAAAGTTAAGAATTCAATAAATGTGTATTAAACATTTAAGCAAATTATATGACATTATGTCCATAAGATGTGATAAGAAAGTATAATGCTATAATTGATTAAGGAGTCCAAGATTTATTCAGATATAAGTGTTTTTGGGATTACACATCTCATCATTCAAATCTACATACACTGGAACAAAACTGTCAAAGACACATTTGAGCATTTAAAAGTTTGATCATGTAATGGAGTATAAACAAAATGGAGTATAAACTTGAAAAAATAATAAAACAAACATGTATAATACAGTAGTGAACCGAAAATCGGAATCAATTGGGGACTGAGGTTGTTCAGATTAGGGATTTGTTCCGATTACCGATTATATACGAATAAATATATTAACCTGTCCGATGTTCAAATTTTTCTCCGTTGCGTGTCGCTTCGTGTTAAATTTTCGTCGATTTTAAGCCTAACGAAAATTTTTATAATAATAATTGAGGCTATCGTATCGTTAAAAATTATTTCTGCATTTTGTACAAACAAAATAAATATATTGAAGAATATAAAAACATGAAAATTATACTTTAGAAGTAAATCTAGTATCAAAAACGTTCAATTCAGCACGACACAGTCTGACTGAAAATCATGCCGATTACCGGGGTTCCAATTTACAAGTCTCTACTGTATATGTAAAATATACCAAACAAAAATTAATAATAATAAAGTAAATATTGAACAAGCAATTATTTATTGTGACATCATCACAATGCCAGGCTGCAATTCTTAATCATATTGTTAATGTATTTAATTAAAAATATGTGCTTTCAACCTCAAATTAGTAGTGACTTGCTCCTGTACATCATACATTTGCTTTAACAATAGAGTTATGCCAGTCACCTATCCAATACCTTATGGGAGAAAATTTTTGAATTGAAAATAACATGACTTCCAGTTTGCATCAGAAATTCTTATATAGTTAATCAGGGCCTCCTCTCTGTAAGGTTTCTGTATCTGGTCTCATCTTTCATCTATCTAACTTCATTCTTGAGATTAAAGAAAGACGAATGGATGGACAAGCTGATGATAGTGGGAATTTATAGGTCTACAATTGCAGCCCAAACATCAGGATATGACTACAGTAAAATATGAAAAATAAAAATATAAAGATTGGGCAGCACAGGAAAGTACATCATAACTGACTGCTGTTTTCTGTCAGCTCTTATGTAAGGTGACATAACAGCTGACACAAATCATCATCTACCAGTTATACAACTATTCTAGTAATGCTTTATAGTTTATTATCAATGGATCCTGATCCAATTTCTCTTTCCTTTTATTTAGGATGGGCTTTGCAATTATTGTAATTGTAAGTTTTTGCCATTCTGATGAGTACTGTAATCTCTATGTCTTGTCAAACAGCAACTCCTTTGACAAGTCAGTGAACATTGAAGAGTACTGATATACTTAGCAAAGGAGAGAACAGAGAGCTTAATTGATAATGTTACACCTTGTATTCAAAAGAGTTGCAGGACTTGAAATATAAGATGATATGGCTGTAGCTTCCTGTATACAACAGTTTTGATAGAAGACTCCCCAATTCTTACTGATATATCCAGAATGAAAATCTTCCTAGACATTTCTTTAAGTGTATATGTGGATGATTCTTGATGCAGTTGATCCAGGAAAGTCCTACATTCTTCTGGTTAATGTTGTGAACAAACTCTTGGTAAATGTCTTAGGCATTTCATATTATAAGAAGATTGTCAATGTACTAGAAAATAGCTGTTATATATCTGTTGAATGCACATACCACTAGAGTTTCTACAAAGATCAGATGTGTTTCTGCATATTACCCTGTGAATTCTGGAGAATACAGTACACATCCCCTAAACATTAGAATGGCCAAAGCTTGTTTATAGTTTGTTATGAAATCAAACTTTTAAATGAAAGTTCAAAACTTTCAAATACTCAAAGACTTTAGAACTTGTCTTTGATGTTTTCATTCCAATTTATGTAGATTCTGATGAAATACACAGTCCTGAAAAACATTTAAATCTGAGTAAATCTTGGACTCCTTAATTGATTACAGCATTATACTTTCTTCTCTCACACATGTTAAAATTTTAATTTATAAAGAAATTTAATAATCTGTCTTTAAAGACATAAAATAGAATAGAATAAATTTTAGTCTATCTAAATATATCATAAGAAAACAAAACTAATACATATGAATGAAATATATATTGTTTAAAAAAATACCTAATTTAACATCACCATCTTCAGTCAATAATATATTTGCTCCTTTGATATCTCTGTGCATTTTACCCATTGAATGAAGATATGATAATCCTTTAAGTGTCTCTCTACAAACAAATGCAATTTGCAATTCTTGTAAAGGTCCACTCACTGTATAAATAAAAGTACAATTATATATTAAATATTAAATAATAATTTGTAAATACAAATTACAAATTCAATTTTTTCTATATTATGTATAAATTACAAAAAAATCAACAATTAATCTGTTTAAGATTACTAAACAATGTAAGTTTTACAATTACTATAATTTCACATAAATAACTCATGGGTTATCTGTGTTTAAAAGTCTATTTAAAAGCATATGTGAGGTTATGCAATAATGTGGGTAATCTACTTTAACTTACAATTTCAAATTTAAAAAACAGCTTTACCTTTGTCTAATAAACTTACCAAGACTGTCTTTAGAAAACATGAAAAATCTTTTACATGCTGTAGACATATTAATCTGCTATTGCAACTTTTGTTCAAACCACCAAACACACATACATATACCTATTCTTCACATTTAGTTGAAGGCTGATAAGTTTTGGATAAATTACCCCCCTCTCTATATATTAACTCTCAGAGAACTGCAGTAAAACTTCCCATTTGTGACCATTCTTGAAGAAGACAAAACTGGTAACATAATGGGAGATGGGAACAAACAGACTCATTTATAACTATAAGGTAGCAAGAAAAATTATTATACAGTAAGACCCTGCTTAACATTGCTTCAATTAACACTAATTCGATATAATGCGGTCTGCTCAAAGCCTAAAGAAAAAAAAAGCTCAAAATTTTCACCGATTCAAATTATCGTGGCATTTCATTGATTTGTATATAATACGATTATTTACGAAACAAACCAATCAGCAAAAGGTGGCAATTTGTCATAGTGCTGTACTTCCCTTAAATCTATGTTTGTTTTGTGCAATTTTGGAAAAAATATAACATCATGGCCTCCCATAGGAAATATCAACTTCACTTTGCAAGAATTAACTGATAAATGCATGAATGAAGTGTAAAAGAAGTTATTGCAAGAATTCTCAATGAGAAGATCCTATCACTGTATTGTTAGGTTGATGAATTTGTCAACCTAATCAATACAGCAGGACTAGATGTAGATGAGCATGATATTGAGGAGTTATTGCAGGGTTCTAGTGAGGACATTACCAACAACAACCTTCAAGAACTGGCAGAACTAGAAATTCATGTAGAATTGGAAAATAGTGACTCTGAAAACGAAGAACCCAAAGAATTTCTCTACAGATTTCCTTAGTAAAAGTTTGGTGATGATAACCAAAATCGTTGATCAAATTGTAGCAAATGATCCAGATTTTGAAAGGAGTGCAAAAGCAAGACAAGGTGTTTTGGACGTGATCACCTGCTACCGATATTTCCTCAAGGAAAGAAAAAAAGCAGCAAATGAAACTACATGAATGACTTTATTGCAAAAAACAAGAATTTCAGAAAAGTCAGGACCTTCATCACAAAAAATAAACTTTCCATTTCTGTGTGTATATGTTTGTGTGTTACTTAACATCTATTATTATGCAAATTAATATAAAAATAACTTAAACTTAAAGTAAAAATCTGTTTATGTTTGGGCTTGTGTTCCCCTTTCCTTATTTACTGTATGTTAAAATGACCTTGTTTAACGCTGTTTCATTTAGTGCTTTGTCATCTAGGAATGCATCCTCCACGTTAAGTGGGGTCTTACTGTAGTTAATTTATATTTAAACTTACTATGGTATATGTCTTGTAAAGAACCACCACCACAATATTCCATACATATCCAAAGCTTTTCTCTCCTATAAAAAGAATTTGAATTTAAATTCAAAATATTTTTTAAAATTATATTTCAATTTTAAACAATACTGTAATGCTTATAAATATATTAATCAAAATATTGCAAGTGACAACTATATTTGTCATTTCATTAATGATTTACTATAATCTTAATGTTAATTTGAATAACATGTTTAGTTTCAATTCAAATTTTTTATCAGCTAAGAAATGTAAGGCCTGCAATCCAAAAATGGCAGTAAGTTGATTATTTTGCAATAGCTATAGCTAAACCTATCCATTAAGGGAGCATTGTAACTTTTGTCTTGAATTTATTTAATTTATTATTAGTTCACTTTAACCTTATAAAATTGAAATTAGAATGATTATCCAGATTGAGTAGCTCTGAATAAAATTAGTTTTGTCAAACAATTGATGTCTTTTGAAGTACTGTGAATTCAAGTTACTTTTTTCTTTTAATTTTTTATTTTTTCTGTCCTAAAGGCACTAAGAGTGTCTTTTTAATCATAGGCTCATCAGACTCAAAATGGGCAGATGGGTATGAGGGGCAGGCTAGACTTTCCAGGAAAAGTCCCTGAAAAGTTACTCATCTGAATTCAATTCCTGGCTCCAGGGCACAGGCCAATGCCTTAACTGTCTTGGGAGCTATGAATCTGAGTAACAGTGAAGTATAAATAAATTTACCAGTTATTGTTATGTACTATGTATTTATTGTTCATTACAGTATTAAATTTAGCATTTAGTAATTATACCATACCACAGTGGCGTAGCGTGGGTGTCAGCCACCCGGGGCGGAGGAAAATTTTGCCGCCCCCTTATTTAGGTATCTCAATTTAAAAGACTAAAATATACAGTAATTCTAAAGAACTTTTCGGCAAGAACAATCATCATTATTGTGTATTGTACAGGTTACAAATAAAAAAGTCATGGATATATGTTTTACAATATAATAATCATATTTATTACAAACATTTTTACAAGATATTATTATTTATTGTGAAATTTTGCCGCCCCCTAAAAGTGCCGCCCGGGGCGGGCCACCCCCACTACGCTACGCCACGCCACTGCCATACCATTAGCAAGTGCAACAGATTATTTGGACTCAAATAATTTTTTTTATCACACTAATTATGGCCATTGTCCAAGCATAGTGTTCGTAAGTCAAGGTTGAGTGTTTCTACTAGTCCTCCCACACCCAATTCCTACCCTCTTGTGCATCTTTTTGAAAAATAAACATTGATAAATATCAAAAAGTTATCTAATGTAGTGGGAATTTAACATTTCCTTGTAAGCAATCACCATTTCCTTTATGTTTGGTATGTTGATCTATATGAAATGCATCCATTCTTGTTTTCTGTTGGCTATTAACTAACTTTTGTCATAAACTGAAATGGTAAAAGTATTTTTTAACTTGATATTCTAGAATCTTTCTTTGCTGCAGAAGCAGATAATATTTCTGATTTTTGCTTCTGTATTACTTTTCTACAAATGGAAACAGAGCTTTACAGTTTATAAGAATTATTATTATAAGATGTCAATTCACCAGATTAATAGGCTCCACAGTCAGTAAAATCAAATGGACAGAGTGCCCATCTAAAAAGGCCTGGAGAAGATCATCACTAATAGCAATAATTTTGGACTAAATTAATTAAGGTGAATATTTTTTAAGAGTTGTCATTGAATATTAGTCTTATAAACCATTTCAATGTTGACATTAGTTATATGTTATCCTCATTTACATGGAATGTGCATATAATTTTTAGAGAAATTTCTGATGCTAAAATAAATAATCATTTCATTATTTTGTGTACATATTGCTATAAATTGTTATTTTAATTATGAAATTGTTATGAGTAATATTTTATCTAGATAGAATATTTTAACATTTTCCAAGTTGTTTCTTGCTTGCATATTATTATTATTATTATTACTATTACTTTACTTTTTTTTAATTTAATTTTTACATAATATATCTGAATATATTTATTTCTTATGAAATGAAAAAATCATAAAAATGAAATGATTAAATTTTGTCTAATGCCATAAAGTTAAGTTATAGATTTTGAATTCTTATCAACTCTATTTAAAAAATTTGAAATTAAACCAAACATACTTTTCAAATTAACATTAGCATTACAATAAATCATTACTCAAATGACAAATATATTTGTCACCTATAATATTTTGATTAATATATTTAAAAGCATTACTATATGAATGAATAGTTTATTTTTATTCAATATATTGATCAATTTGTTTGAGAATTTTTATATCATCATAATATCATATATCATATCAATTATTTCCAATTCACTGAATTTTTTGAATTCATACAAAAGTATTTTAATTAATCAAATATTTTAATATAAAGCTAAAATTAGAAATATTTGCCAGATATAATCAGTTACTTTTACAGTATAATCACTTAAAAGGGTTTTTCTTTTTGGACAAATAAACCGAAATGTTATGTCCTTCAAATCCAACGGTCACCCAAGTTCAAGAATTACTCAGAAGATTATTAATTCTCAGATATTTTATTTAAATGCATTTTGGATCAGAATTCTTTCCAATCCCTCTTCAGTAAAGGTACAATCTGTAACGGATCTTACACTGATATTTCTGACTCTTCAAAATCAATCACCTATTTGATTGATTTCAAAGAGTCAGAAATATCAGTGAGAATTCCAATCCAAAATGTATTTAAATAAAATATCTGAGAATTAATCATCTTCTGAGTAATTATTGAACTCGGGTGAGTATTGAATTTGAAGGACATAACATTTCATTTTATTCGTCCCTCCAAAAAACCTTTTTAAGTGGTTATAAAAGTGATGAATATTTTAAAATTATTACATATATAAAAAATATTTACCTCAAATAACTTCCATAATAAGCAACTATATTTGGATGAACACAATCCTTCATCATTAATATCTCTTGCTGTATAATACTGATATCATCACCTATTTAAAATAAAACTCATATATCATTCAGAAAAATGAGAGCAATAATTATAATTTATACATATAATTTTCAATTACCTGGTTCCAGCTTGATAATTTTAATAGCAGCATGATCATTGTTATTATGTCTACGAGCCTATTAAAAATGATTTTATGAATTAATTATAGGATAATAATGATTATATTTCTTATAGAAATTTGTTAATTATATACAAATTTTTAAATTAAATATGTAAAAAATATAGATATTTAAAAATACTGTAACCTTTCATTAAAACTCATATATCAAAATTATGAAGAAGAAATGAAAAGCTGATAGGAAAAGAAAAATGGATTCATAAAATTTATATACTAACAAATTAAATACAAGTTTATAATAAATATATTTATGTATGTGTGTTTAGACGTTTTGTCTGTAAATCTATTCAATTGTTTTTTATATTTTGTAAGAGGAAAAGTATTTTAATTGTAGATATACTGATTAGTAGATCTTATAAAAAGAATTATAAATACCACATTTTAATTCCAAACACTCAATTTGTACACAAATAATTTTAAATAACTTTTCTGATAATTTTCAGATGAAAGAATAACAGGCATACATGTAACAATCCAATTCATCTACAAATCAGAAACAAAATATTTATAGAAATTGACCAAATCTAAATCTGAACAATCATTTATTTACTTATAAAAACATTATTTACATTACAATTAAAAAACAAACTTTAATAGATTGGGAAAAATTTTTTTTTAAATTGTAATAAAATTACTAAAGAACAAATTTTCTATATTATACTGATAAACTCATATTGAACTCGGTTGATCTTCAAAACATTTTCTACAAAATCAAATTATATCGATAAAAAGCTAGACATTATTATAAAATAGTTTAGATGTAAAGATTTTTAAAATGTGTCCGCTCCCGAAAGCGTGACAAGCACGTGAGGAACTGTTCCTTCGCCATCTGGTTACTATAACAACAGTCATAACAAAGTGAAAAGTGAATTAACTTCAACTTTCAGCAATCAATGACGTCAAATACGATAACGGCCATTTAGCAGCTGCCTACGATAAAACGGAAAAAACTTTCCTTCCTGCTTCATCTAGTTTAATTTAACGAAATGAAATTAGATTAAAAATAATTAATTAATTATATATTTATGTATTATTTTTATTTATTACACACGCGGGCGCACACAAATTGTATTGCAAGTTTAAAAAAAAAACTTAGCAAAACTGCTACGTTTATTAAACCAATCAAAAATATTTTAAGATAATCTCAAATCTTATACAATAAACATTAGTTTTTGGCCGGGGACCAAGAGACGAGTCAAAATCTATGTAGATGACACTAAACTGATGCCTTGGATGAACGACAAACTTACTTTCGAGAAATATAAATAGTTCTTCAATAAATAAATTTTTAAAAATGAAGCTTTCTGTAACTAAATGAACATTTAAACAGAATAAACCTTTATTCAAATTATTACATTGAAAATGATAACAGATTTTTGTTAATCCGATGCAATTTTTGTCTACGACTATCAAATTTCAACACATTTACACATTCTTATATTGACTAATACCTATTATTGGAAATTACTAATATATAATTTATCGCTATTTAATTTAAAAATTAAATATATTATGTAATACCATTTGTAAGATTATATAACAATGCAAATAATTTTGTAGTTTGTTTCAAACATTACGATAATATGATAACGATAATATATACTGTATACATATATATAGCCTACATATATTATCATTATCGTACTGTAATGTTTGAAAATAAATTTATCGCTATCCAATAACTAAAATAAATATTTGATTTCTTTACTTTAAAAACAGCCATTTTTCTCAGTTTATAAATCAAATGTTTAAAATCGTTTTTAAACGTTACCAATCGATAATTTTAGAAACAATCCTAAAAATATTTTGTTAAATACACGTTACTGTGTTTTAACGTGTATCCTCGTACTCCACTCAATTTACATACAGAAAAATTATTTATATTATTATTAATTTGGAGTTGGAATTTCTTTACGAACAGAAATCATTCTCTTTTCAAATAATTTTCAGATTAAAATTGTTTTATAGAGCAAGATATAAATCAACATATTAGGAATCTATGTCAAACATCGACGAAAGCACATTGTGCAATATAAGATGTTACATAAAAAGCAAATAGCTCATACAGATTTTCGTTTCATATAATCAATTTTCATTAAGTTCCACTCATTTTTTTTTTTTTTTACCTTTTATCCCGGGGAGATTCTCATTTTTAAAAGATCTGTGTAGCTGCTGTAAATCACTCGTTATACTGTATTATATTTACACAGTATACTATTGTTACATATTATTTTTTGATAAACTGAATAAGGTGGAAAAATTACTTTTAAAACGCAAAGTTAAAAAAAAAAAAAAAAAAAAAAAAAAAAGTAAAATCGCTAAAGAATAAACATCATCGCCAAATTGTGTAGAAATAGCCGATTTGGAAAAGAAATCGCCATTTTGTGGCTGGGTTCCTAAAACGTCACGTGCATGCCTTGTCATCGTGTAGTCCTAAACTCCAGAAAAGTTGGGCACGGAACAAGGTTTTTAGACCCGTACCGTTCCTATTTACCACGGGTAACTCTTATATGCCTTTTTACCCCATGCAGTTTGTTCACTTGTATTCTCGTACAATTTCCGTTCCCATTCTCCATAATTAAAAAGAACACAGCCATGGACACAGCAAAACAAACTTTGAACCAGCACTTAACAAAGAAAATATTTTAATAAAATGCTAACTTATTTCTTAAACAACAACACAAACTGAAAAGACGAAAGCAGTTGTAATGTAAGAAAAATGAACTTATAAATTAATTATAATTAAACGAACAGAATTTATAAATATATAAAAACAACTTGAACACTTTTAAAGATTAAAATAAATCTTTAAGATTATAATTTTAAGTTTTTTCATCTTTTTGTTTTTTGAAATTAAAAACGTCTTTAAGCTTTGGAAAAACAACAATACAAATGAAATGAAAAAAAAAAATCGCATTTAATTCATTTCTAAGATATACTATGGCTTCGTAGTCTTATAACAACACAATATTAATTAGTTCAATGAGTGTTGAAAGAGGTGTTCCGTAATTCCTTGAGACGTGTACGGAAGATAAGTCACTCCTTTTTTATATCCATTCCTAATCCCCTACAAATGGTTAAAAAGTGGTTTCGTCTGTTTAGAGGAGTGCCAAGTTATGTTGGAAGAACTATACTGTACTGCAATCAAAAATTTGCGTTTCTGTGAATTCTATTCCCGTTTCATTCGCATTCCCGTATTGCATGTACTAATTTCGGTTCCGTACCGTCCACTCCCACGGGAATTTCGAGGAAAACGGTATCCTCGCGCAGAGGGCACATCTTTAAAAACTTTCCGCAGTCTTTCTCAAAAACTAGCCCAATTCGACGTGAAATCCGCCCAACTGGCAACAACGTCGATTTTAAATGCATCGATGCTTCAATTGAATCGAAGAGTTGATGCATCCAGAGCAAAAAACATCGATGCATAAAGCAGCAATAATCTACACTCTCATATAAATTCTAGTCTAAAGCATTCATTTATTATGCTGATACATAATTTTAATTATGACATTATCTGTTTAATATATATGTATACTTTAATATATACATATAAAAATTAGACAAAATTGATATATTAAAAAAAACTTAATTCTATTAAATTATATATAAAATACATTTAAAAGCGAATGACATTAATGAACATTCAACAAACTAATAAACTCAGCATAATTTTCAGCCAATTCCAAATTAAACTGGTATAATAATAAAAAATGAATTCCGTATATTGAGACTAATTATTTAATATAACATATATTAGTTTAATAAATCTCTTAGTGAACTTTCCAACTGAAAACTGTGGTCTGATAAGTCCTTTTAAATAACAGCAAATTCAAAAGTAGCTATTAAGAATATTAATTATAAAATAAGAATAAGCAAATAATAATAACACATTGTTAATTTTCTCAGTTAATTATTTTGTTTAAAATTTTATAATTTTAAAAAGCAACAAGAACTGTATTTTATAATCATATCACTAATATTCATTATTAATTATAAAAAAAAATTATTATGTGAATGTCTGATATGAATTTAAAAAAATTAAACTTCTACTAAATAATGAGATAAATATTAAAGGAAGAGAAATGTTAACAAGTTTATTGTTTAAAATAACGGAAAGATTTCATTTGCAACACTGAATCAAACGGCCAGAATAGAAGTGACTCATATATAGTATCACTAGTGAATTTGAAACACCTGCCACATTGTTCAGAAGTTAGCATTTTATTTTATTTTTCCTTTCCTTTTAATGTAATGTAAACTACTATAACGGATATGGATTTGAAAACGAAACACACTTTTGGATACTTCTATAAGTATGATTAAATGCAGTTTTATTGTAACTTGAGTTAACAAACAATGAAAATTCCTTTAGTTGACAAAGACAAGGCGCAGTTCGTTTTCGGTCCGAACACGAACTAAGAATTAAGTCGAAGCGTTGGCAAGTCAATAATATTGTTTGGGGAGCCATCTACGAGGATCACTTACCGCTACCGCATCAGTGACCTCGCCGCTGGCATAAAAAACAAACAAATTTGCGCGCGACCTCGGACAATGTCACTTTGACCCCACTCTATCTCGAAAAAGAAATAGTAGACCCCGATTTTTATTAAATTTTTAATTTTCTCGTCTCATATCATGTAAAATGACAAAGTTTAATTAAAATCGATCTAACAAATTTTGAGAACGAACTCAATTCTATAAGCCACATGGAAGACACTTCGCTAACGCTCCGCCTCAATTAATTGCATTAAAATCACATTAACGTGACTCCAACAGAAAATGACTTACGAATTCAAACTGATTTTAAGTTTTAAGATCGCAGGTAAAGAATCAATGATTCTTTAACTTTTCTAATTTTTCCGATATTGCACAGAATAATAGAATTTACTATTATATCGTCTAGGTCCATCGCATCCAAAAATCTTGCTATTTTATAAATAAAATATATTTTACGAGGGGGAAAACAATGTTTATAATTCTAGTATAATTTAAGTGAATTCATTGACGATTAAAAATTTTCTACAAACGGAACTCTCCTTGATATTATATATATATAATTCAAAGGCAAATATATATATCTTCACATACATATAAGGAATGTATATATATACACATGTACGAAACAATTATATAGAAAAGAATATATGAAAAAACAGTTATTAATAAACATTAATTAAATCTTATCATCTTGCTTTATATTAGTAGTAAAAATAATCTAAAATATAACACAATTTCTAAGAGTGTGTCTAATAAAGCATATAAATTCTGTATTATCATCAATAATTTATTAGCTCTTCATATTCACACATTAAATATGCTTTTGAAATGCAGTTAATACATTACATTCAAGCATCCTTTTAAAAAACGCAAATAATACGCATGATAAAAAAGTACACAAAAAATTTCGTTATTACTTGTCTTTGAACTGAAATATTTTACTTTAACAGAATTATTAGTTTAACATAAGTACACTGCGATTCCTCAAAGATAAAATACAACCGATACACAACCACAATTTATAACATCAAAACTGTTAATATCCAATCTCAATTGATTGTTTTCTCTTTAAACACTACTTTCTTTGATAGTTATTCACATAATTGTTTGTTTCCTTCACTTGTTTTCCGTAAAAATTATTTTATTTTGAATAATAAATTACAAAAAATTAATTTTAACTAAATTTAAATTTAGCTGACCTTTACCCTAACAAATTTTCCGATCGAAATAAAGTAGAACTCGCATTACTGTCTTGTAGAAAATAATGGGTAGGGGGAAACTCATTTCTAATTAGTATTTCAACAAATTTTTAGAAATCCGGTTTTAAATTAATAATATTGTTAAACTAGCTTACATTATTGTATAACGACACTGAATACAATGAAATTCCATCTCTCACAATTTCCTTATACATGGTATCAAACTTCGCTAATATGCCTGAAAATAATAGTTACGGCAATTATATTAAACAAAAATACTGAAAATTATTATACGAACCTACTACCAACTTCAATAATAAAAAGTTGAAATAAAAGAAAATAAATGACTTTATAATCTCAATTTATGGTAATAAAAATGAATCATTTTTGCTTACCATACTACAAGTTATAAATATATTATAGATTTCCAGTCTTATTTATATTCGTAATGTAATAAATAATTTTATTCTACGATATATTCGTAATATAAATCTAAAGAAACCTTCGCTTTACCAAATAGAAAACTCTTAATTATAGAAAAAGCTTTGGGAAAACAAGATTCGTGCAAATTAAGATCAATTATTCTATGAAAATATATTTAAATCGAAGGAATGCGTTTCCAGAATGCATAAATTATTATCATAATTTGCTAGCTTATTTTATATGAATATGTTATTTTAAGAATTTTTATAAAATTACTTTCAAGATATATTTTAAGAAACTTTCAAAATATTTTTACTACGTGAAAAGTTTTTCTAAAGAATTTAGCTGAAAATTATCTGTAAAGTATAGTTTAAAAACATAATTTCTAAACATTACTACGATTTAGTTTCATTCTTTTGATTTGAAGAAATCAAAAGAATATAAGTTAATGGTTAATTTTGAAATTTTTAATCCTGGATGAACATATAAAAAGCTATTTTAATTTATGTTATAAGGTCATTTCAAAAATTGCTTGTGCAAAAGACGGTGTAAATCATGATCGCACAGCGCACAAAATGAGTGAAAGCCGATTTTATTAATTCATAATCGATTACATTTAGAGAAAAATGTCTGAAATACAAAAAAGAAATTTATTTAAATTTTCTGAACTTCGAATAATCTATATAAGGTATCATTTTATGCGTTATATACTTTTTAACTTTACACACACTTTATATAAAGCCATTATGTCGTTAGATTGTTTTGATTTTTTCGTACTACTATGAAAAATATCAACAAACAGTACAATAAACGAAAAAATACAAATCTATAGAAATAAAAATCTGTTGTTAAGGTAAACGTAAAGGTAAGGTAAACCACGTATATAGTAAAAACGATCATCAAAATGCTAATAGTATAAATATTTTAATAAAGCAAATTACTAAAAGAAAATATTTTCGTTTATCTTAAACTAAATCATATATAAAAATGTGAATAAATATAAGCTTAAATATTTTTAATGCAAACTCTTAACAAATAAATCACTAAGAAATTTTTCTCTTTTTCACTCGTGGTAATAATCTGTCACAACAGAAGCAGAGATATAAATTTTAAAAAATCTAACAAGTTTATTTTTGCACTAATGTAATAATATCCTTTTTTAAAATTAAAAATAGACTAATAAAATCAAAATAGACAAGAACATAAACGAAATATTTTATGACAGCTGTCTAGTCCACAAATCACACGTTTTAATCGTTTCGATTGATAAAAATTTAAGTACGGTGCAAATCTATGAAACTCTACAGGATTTCTCTAACACATTCCTTTAAAAATGATATATTTTGTATCTCAGAAAATGAATAGGACGTGAAATACTTTCTTTCAAATAATTTTTATATAAACGATTTTGTATCGTAGACATTAAATACTCCTTTTAAAAATTTTATTTCTTTCTAACGATTTTTTCTTTAATGAACAATTATTGTGACATCGCTACAATGCCGGGCTGCAATTTTAATCATATTTTTAATAACTTTTTAATTTAAAATATATTCTCTCCACCTCAAATTAGTGGTGGTTTGCCCCTGTACATCATACTTTTAACAATAGAGTCATCTATCTGACTCCTTTCGGGAGAACATTTTTAAATTGAAATAACGTGACTTCCTGTTCGCATCGGAAGTTCTCATATAGTTAATCGGGGCCTCCTGTCCCTAAGGCTTCCATATCTGGTCTCGTCTTTCATCTATCTAATTCCATTCTCGAGATTAAGAAAAGACAGATGGACAGACAGGCAAATGGATGGACGACAGTAGGAATTTATGTCTGCAATTTTTTCAAATTGCAGCCCAACAAACTGGTCAGATGGCCGCACATTAAGGTATTAGTCTACTGACGTGGGAGATGCGAATGTTATAATTTATCACGAGTAGTACGAATCGGGACATTGTTCTCCATCCTTCATTCGTGCTGCCCAGCCCTTTTGTTAGTCAAAACGCCCGTAATGGACAAAATTGTGACAGATTATATAGCTTTAATGGGATAGTATCTCGTGTCGACAATCAAATCAATAATCTTTAATGAACTGTTCGAAACTTTAACCACATTCCTCTTTACAGATTAGTTTGCGATATTAGCTACTGGATTTCCTCATTAGTCAAACGTTACACAGCATTAAGTCAAATAACCTAGTTATTTAAAAAACTGCAATATTTGCGACAATAAAAAAAGAAATTAATAAATATGTTTGAATGGGTAAATGCGTTTAAATTATTAATTCATATTATTTAGTCTACCAGATCTTTTTATGTGTAATACTAAAATATTAACGTTTATAATCGGAAACACACATTTGTAATAACCGAGCAGTTTTGCTAGCAAAAAAATGCTCGGTTATTACAATTCTGACACACAATAACTTTGCTTTAAAATGTTTATTCTTAATAATTCATAGCGCAGTTGGAAAATGTTTTTATCTTAGGAACCCGGCATTTTGTTAACCGGGTAATACTTGGTTATAATACGATTACTTCACTTGATTTTTCAAAAATTCTTATTTATCATATTTAAATATGAGTCTTTTTTTCTTCTTTTTAATTATTTAAGATGAAGTGTTGACGTTCATCAATTAAAAATATACAAAACAACATTTAAAAACGTTATACTTTAAAATTTAAAACCTGATATCAATCTTTAACAATTCAACAACTTAAAAATGACCTTTTTTTACTTTCCCGGACGTTATAGAATATGACATAGGGAAAACATGTTGTTCAGTCAAATTTTAACCCCCCCTTTTTGCATTTCTCGATGTTTTTACACTCAAGGAGCCCAAATAAATCCTTACAAATTCTATATTATGTATGTGGCCATCTACTTTGCATTATATCTCAAGACTGAATAAATCAAAAACTTTGAATCTTTGCAGGATTGTTTCTGTACACGGGGCATTGATGCTATTAAATTTTGGTGGGTAAAGGTCAAGGGGACAGGGAGATAGCGGGGATCACGTGTCGCATCTCGAGTGGGGTCAGACTTAATGGACATTTTACTCGTTATTGGCATTTACAATTTTATTCGAAACTCATCTCTACAGTCAAAATTAAGTATTTGCCTTTTTTAAATAATTAATAATATAAAAATTATTTTGTAATAAAAAAATCTCAAAACAGATTGCTCCGCACACAGTTTTAGCTTTGTGCTAATGTATCTTAGTGTTTTTAAATTTAAATATTCTTTTAAACAGAGAAATTTCTGACAACTCAGAAAAATGTTAAAGAAGTAATTCTGCTATTATAATTTTATATCGAAGTATAAATGAAAATTATAGGACTTTCTTCTCGGTCTTCTTAACCTCCAGCTCAAGTGCCGGGAAAGTCGAGCAAGAGCTCTTGCCAACTTTTTTTTTTTAATTTAAAAAATTTCCATAAAACTGATCCTTCAAAAAATTAACGATTTGTTTGAAAAAAATACTAGCTAGATTAAAATATCTATATTAAGTAAATTATAAAATAATAATTTATTAATCTTTTATAATAAATTTTTAATGTTTTAATATACAGTAGAATCCGTATATTGTAATCACTTTAGTACTCTCCTATATTTGGTATGATGATGATATCCCGCGCTTAATGTTATCAGTTAGTTAAATAAATAAAACTACAATGAGTAGGAATTCTGGTTTTAACTGACATCTAAACATAAATTTTTAAAATTATTTTAATAATTAATTAATCTTCAAGTTGTTATTAATTAACAATAATTCAACCAGAGTATAATTGAAATAACAAATACCAGCAATTTAAACTTTTGTACTGCAAGTAAATAATCATTAAAACACTGGTTAAGGCAGATAACGATAGTTGATGATGGTGATGATGATGACTGCGCGTTATCAGCCACGTGTTGAAGCTGATAGCGCGAAAAGACAACTTAAAAATTTCTATTTACCTAAAATAACAATTATAATCTCTGATTACAATAAGCAAAGTTTTATAAAAAATATATTTGAATTTATAAGCTAACTGTGATAACATTAAACGATAAACAATATCCGTGATTATAATAAGCGGATTCTATTGTATATCATTTTTAGATTTTTACATTAGAAGAATTGTGGTTTTTAAACGTGTACTTGCCAAACTAAGTACCCGATTATCAAGATAGCGGCTGTATTACTCGTTACTCGGGTGTATTCCCGAGAAATACCTAAGTACGCAGTTAAACGAGATAATAGCGAGGTTGCGGCCGAAGTTTTCATCTCTAAAACGTGAACGTCGAACGCCGCTATATTGTAAGCGGCGCTCGACGTTCACGTTTTACAGATGAAAACTTCGGCCGCAACCTCGCTATGTACCGTACGTCGATTATTTATTATTTATTAATTATGGAAAATATTTTATATAAATTTTAAAAGCAAAATAAGACTACACTTATAACTGAAATAAACGGCCTTATAAAATAAAAATATGTTTCTCAATATTGTTTATTCATCGATATGCCAGGCAATATCAACAAAGCTAATAAAATGTAATAGATTTCTAACCGAAAATAAAAACAACGGACTTTAATCTGCACTCTAATCTACAGTAGAATTATCTAGGCAAAGTAATTCTGTCATAAATAAAACCGCCTTGCATGACAAAGCTAAACATTCCGTTTCGGTTGACATCAGATTACTCAAGTTAATCAGACATTAAATCACCGCTATACATTGCATGACTACTCGGCATAATTTTTAAAGTTTTAGAATCTTTTAAGGCCTTGGATCTTTTCCTCTGATAAAATCCAAGGCCTTTAAGAACCATTTTTATTAAAAAAGAACGAGAGATCATACTTTTCATTCAAACTTTTCCAGTAATTCTGAAATTATTTGAAAGGTTTGAATGAAAAACAGGAAGACTGATTTCACCAGAATTCTTGGGGGGAAGAAGTTATCTAATGATAAAATTATCAAACAGTTATTAATATAAATAATTTTATTTCTTTACATCAAAATTTGTGTGTTTAATGTGTTAATTTGAAATGAAAAAAAAGAAGTCTGTTTCTACAATTTCAAACATCTGATAATTTTCTACAATTTGTTCAAAATTTTAAAGCATATAAATATACAATATGCATTGTTTGTTACATCATAAATGCCTTTACAAAACATTGTTTTGAAACATCGGATATTCAGTAATTGAAAATACTAAGAGAGAGAGAGAGAGAGAGAGAGAGAGAGATAAATTAAATCTGATATAAACTTTCACAATATCATCATAATTTAAAATTTTATTTATTATCTATGTAAAAGAAAAAATTTCAAAACCAAAATACTTTTTATAGGACAGATCGATAAATTATTATTTTTTTAATTCGCTGATTTCATAAAATTGATTTTTCATGTCTATAATTAATATATGACAATGCAGAATAAAAATTGTAAACATTTTGAATTGCTTTCAAATAGTATTTTTAAAAATCAATATAAAAAGATTTACGTAAAGCTAAATCAGAGATCACATTCCACGGAAAAAAAAAATGCAACATATAAATCAGTAGTAAACAACGATATGTATGTAGAAAGTTCGCCTACTATATAATTTCAAAAATTTATATCTTACATATCTAAGTAGTCACTAGTTGTGCCATTTACTGTTAAAATCATATAAATAATAATGATTCCAAATTCAGAATCTTGTAAAAAAAATTTTAAATAATAATAGGAAAATAACTATTAGTGAGACTATCATGTGCGTTTTTACTGCATGATTTAATTATAGAAATTTGAATTATTAACACATTTCCTGACGATTTTCTCAGGAAAAAAGAAGACTACTGAAAAGTCAGTGTCATTGCAATACTTTTGTTCTTATGTAATAAAGATGTCTTCAGAAAAATCTCGAACATAAAATAAAATATAAACGAATAGAATTGTATACTTCTCTCAGAATTTTTTCTTCTGAAATTTAGATAGTAGGCTATTTAAAATTTCTGAAATTAAATGAAGATACAAATAAGAAGATAATTAGAAGAATAACGATAAACCCTGAAAACTTTACATACAGAAATTTTAATTAAAATTATGACGATAATTTGAAACAAATTGCCATTCAACAATTCGCCAGTCCTTAGAGTATATTCAAATTGCACACTTCTTTGGAGTTGTGTGATGGTGGAGAGCTGGTCTGTACAAGAGCTAGTTGTTACGGTAGAAGCGTTCATAAAAACCAACTCTGTCACAACTACAGAACGACTGTTTCGGCGTCATTTTAACACACGACATGCCCCTGAAGAAACACTGTGTTGCGAGTTAGGAAGTGGCGGGAAGAAGGTTCAGTGCGGGATCTATGACATTCCACAGGACATTCCCCACGGGGTTATGGGTTCTCTTCTAACCAGAGTGGAACAATGTTTTGAAATCTAAATGACCATCTCGTGGACATTATTTTCAAGACCTAACTGAGGCATTGTCTTAAACACAGTTCAATTTGGCATCTTTTTGTGGCAATAAAATCTGTGATGACACACACAGGTGCAAAGATTTTCTAAAATCAGTCAGTTGTTTATGCTCTTTATTTGAAAGGTAAAATATTTCAGCAAAATTTCCTATTGAATTTAAAAAAAACGAGCTATTATTTAGTGACGTCACAATACCGGGCTGCAACTTTTAATAACTTTTTAATTTAAAATATATGCTCTCCACCTCAAATAAGTAGTGTCTTGCTCCTGTACACTACATCATACTTTTCCGTTAGCAATAGAGTCGTGTCGTTCATCTATCCAACACCTTTCAGGGAAAAATTTTGAATTGAAGTAACTTGTCTTCCAGTTTGCATCGGAAGTTCTCATATAGTTGATCGGGGTCTCCTGCCCCCAAGGTTTCCATATCTGGTCTCTTCTTTCATCTAACTCTCTTCTCAAGATTAAGGAAAGAGAGAGGGACGGACGGACAACAGTAGGTGTTTTTTTTTTTGGGGGCTGCAATTTGAAAAAATTGTAAACCTATAAATTCAAGAACAAAGCAATTAAAGCAAAGAAATTGCTTTGTTATTGTGTTTTGTTCGTTTTTCGCGTCTATTTTCCGTTAGGCGCACGTTATACTGTTTTTATTTTTGACGTCTATGCCTAAATTCGTTAGGTGCGCTCGTCGCATCAGAAAGCATGGACATTGTCACTTTAATATCTTTGTGTATTGAAAACGAAGTCATGGATTCCTATTTTTACTTTCCCGGCTCTGTTACAGATAAGAGGGATAGCATAGCGATCGGACAAAAAATGACCCACCAAAATTTGTACATTTTTGGACTTAGGGAACCTTGAAACGTCGAGAAATGCAAAAACGTTCAGTTTTTTTTTTTTCCTCTATGTATGGATGTTAATGTGTTTGTGCGTGGCACGATTTTGTTTACCCTTTTTGAAGCTTAATTCCAGTGCTTTCTGCAATTTTGCAGAAAGGTTTGTTTATCAGAAAGATTCGTGCCATTAAATTTTGGTGGTTTAAGGTCGACGGATGAGATGAAGGGTGGTCCTGTGCTATATCTCGAGTAGGGTCGGACTTAATGACGATTTTAGCATTTACAATTTTTTATAACACCTCTCAAAATTAAGCTTTCTGCCATTTTATAATAATTAAAAATGTAAACAGTTTTTTAATGAAATATCGTAACAGAAAGCGCCACCAGAATTTTAAATGTTGCCGGAAAAGTAAAGCGATTCGTTGCTGGATTTCTTACATTTAAATAGATCCACATTACATTTCTGAATTCCTCGTCTCAATTAATGGAAAATGGCAAAGTTTTATCAAAATCGATCCATTAAATTTTGAGAACGAATTCGATTCTATAAGTCCATACAAGACGATCTAACGACCGTGAAACATCGCACGACAAAGTGTGCGCTCGTGAAACGGCCTTATATATAGAAAACGGAATCATGGATTCCCATTTTTTATTGCATTTTTGGATTCCGCATCGCAATTAAATGGAAAATGGCAAAGTTTAATCAAAATCTATCGAACGGATTTTGAGAACGAACACAATTCTGTAAGCATCATAGAAGAAAGCTCTACTTCAAATATTTTTTGTAGCTCAATCATAAAATATGAATGAAGGATACAGAATATATAAAATTACACTAATTCAAAATAGAGATGGTACCATTTTAAAATGTTATTTATTTCTCAATTTAAGCAATTAATTGCAAAATTTAAAAATATACACACTATTCCAGAAAAAAAAATTTTGAATGTAACATAAGGATTCTTTGAGAATGTTTAATTTTAAAAACTAATTTTTTAAAACACAAAATTAAATAAGATCACCAGTTCATGATTCAATTAGTTTATAAAATCAATGTTTAATTTTTCATTGAAGTTGTTAATCATTTATAATGAAAAATAAATGCTTATTACATATCTCAAAAAAGAGATTAATTCACTTAAAAAGGAATAAAAGCAAATTATATATAAAAAAAACTAAATTTGCTGTTACATATTAATTTTAGACATTGATTGTATAATGACAAGATCTAACAGTTATTGAGAAATAATTATAAAATTATTTTGATTAAAATTAAGTTTACTAAATTTGAAGATTAGATACTTTGTAATGTCTTTCAAAACTTACTAGCAACTTAAAAAATGAACACTTTAAAATCAGTTGGACTCTGTATTCCTTAGAATAATTTTTACATAAGTCAATAAACTGCACATACTATGTTGTGATTATGCATTCAAATTTATAGTTTGTCATGTACCATATGTCTGTTTTTAAAAGACAAATAGTTCTTTATCAAAAGGTTAGAATCTTAAAGGAACAATAAATATTCTTTTTGATATACTCAAAATTCATTCTTTATATAAATCAATTTTGAATTTTTCTGTATTTTTTTTACACAGCTTTATCATTATTTTTCAAGTTTTGCACTATCTTTACAATCATCATGTGATATATTAAAATTATTAATATGAAATAATAATATATGATTTTTATTTTTTATAGAAATGAAATAAAATTATAACAGGTGATCATTTGTTACAATAATTTAAACATTATACAATGTTTAAATTAGTTAATTTTATTGTCATTATATCATGTATAAGTGAGATGTCAATTTTTTTAGAACAAAAAACAATACACTATCTCTACAAATATCTGTAAGAAGTTTAAGAGAAACAAATTAATAAGGTGAAGATACTGTTTGATTAATAAAACAATTTCAAAACCATTTTGTCAAACAAACAAACAAAAATAAAGAAAGATAATGAGTTTGTTTTTTTTTAAATATATCATTGTTCATCTTTAAAAAATTTTAACAATCCAAACTGTTTATTGCTCAAAAATACAAAGAATTACTTTCAAAAGTTGTCTATAAATGCAATATGTACAGTACAATTATAAGTATCAATTTTCTTAATATTATAAACATTTGTATAATATAGTCATCAAATTATGTTTTAAAAATAGTTTTATCACAATCTTGTTGAATCTCATCAACTACAAAATTTATTCAAATGATTCAGCTTGCCATTATTGCTTTTTTATGGTCCAATAAAAATCCACCATATATAAACTTCAGAACTTTAAAAAGGCTTCCTTTCTATAGTGATCAAAAGCAATAAAAAAAAATCACTTGACTATCAAATTATTGGACTGCTTGGCTTGGCTTATTCATGTTCTAAAATCTGCTTTATCTTTTAGAATTTGTTTTAATCATTTTTAGCAAGTCATCAATCTGATAACATTCTCAACTAATTACAAGTAGCAAAAAAATTAGTTTATAAACTGCTAATTCTTTTGCTGCTGTCAAGAATATCTCAAGTTCTTCAAAGATTAAGACAGTATTCTATATTCAAACATGGATTAAGTTGCAATTTCTTTTTCTATCATATTTATTACTATAATATAATTTAAAATAAATATAAACACTTTCTAATATCATTTAAATCAATTTCAGTTAAACTGATTCATGTTAACAAAACATAATTTAATTTTTATATTAAAATATGCAAATACCACTACTTTAAAGTTGCTTGAATCAAGTGGGTATTGAAATTTGAAATAAAGCATGAATCAAATCAAATCAATCAATTACCATTTACATTTGTCATATTATTAAAGTTTCAAAGAATTAAATAACTTTAAATATACAAATTTTAAAATCTTTTAAGTATAATTTTAATTTAACAAATGAGTAAAACAGATGTATAATATATCATCACAGAAAAAACTGAAAAACACTACAAACTAATGATGATCTACAAAAGTAAAAGCCCCTAAATAATTACATAAAAAATAAAATTAATGAACAAGTGCATCAGATAAAACTATCATCTTTTATACTTTTTTAACATGAGGAAAAATAAGTTCAAAACAATACTAAAGCTCTTGCTTTTTCCACAAAAAAATTTATCTGCTGTTTTCATCAACCATGCTTTCTGAAAATGATCAATAACAAAATAATTTTACAATATAAGCATTCCTGTTATGAATGATATCAAATTTATAGATACTTTTTACAGTTTTATCTGAGTTCAAGTCTGGGTCAATCTGAATTTTTCAAGAATGAAACTGACTCAAAAATATCAAGTCATGATTAAAACACATTAAAAAAAAAAGGGCATGATTAAAAAACACTCTTAGTGTCCACAAGGCAAAAAGTCAAAAAATAAAAAGTTACAATTACTAAGCCACTCTCGCCATAATTAATCAGGCTATAATAGCCTGATTAATTATGGTGAACGTTTGGATTAGTATCAATATATCAGGCTTCGTGATATTGTTATATAAAGTTACAATTGTAAATTTTGATTCATTTTGATTATAGAATTTTTTAAAAGTGCATAAAATTTTCTCTATCTGGTACTAGAAAAACTACAATTTCAATCATTCTTACTTCTATAAGTTTTTCATTATTTAATAACTTTTTCAACATTCTGGTATTTTGACTATATCTCAATGTAATGAAATTTTACTATAAAGAATGTATTTTGTTATCCCAACATTTTACTGTATCAATGTAAATCTCTTGATAGAATTACAATAGCCTTAATACATACATATATATATATATTATATATCACTTAAATATATAAAGTAAATCAAATATCCGTCATAAAGACAAACATATATTAAGAGTAATGTACTGTACAGTATATGTGCACGTGAATTGCATACAGGGCTTTCAAGAATAAAAAATTTAATATTTTAAGGCACTGTTGTGTTCATTACCAGGTCAAAGAAATTTTTTTTGTTTCTCATATTGTTGAATGATTTCAATTGGTTAGTCACATGAAATTTTAATTGAAACTTTTTTAGTTGTAGTTTAAAGAGAGAAAAGAGTAACAATTTTGTAAATAACTTGCATACGACCTATGTTTAAAAATCAATTTGAAAACACGTACAGATTGTGCAATGATTTGGGTTAGCTTCAAATTTTTTCTCACAAATATGAACTCATGAAACAGTTTTTACTTTGTTCTGAACTTAACAAGAACATCTTTTAAAACGAGCAATTATTTTATTGTGACATTAAAAATTGCAGTCTGGCATTGTGACAATCATATTTTTTAATTTATTAAATTTAAAATATGTGCTTTCCACCTCAAATTAGCAGTGTCTTGCCCCTGTACATCATACTTTTCCTTTAGCAAGCGAGTTGTGCCAGTCATCTAACTCCTTTCAGGGGAAGTTTTTGAATTAAAATGTGATTTCCAGTTTGCATCAAGAGTTCATATATAGTTAATTGGAGCCTCCTGCCATACGGTTTCCATATCTAGTTTTGTCTTTCATCTATCTAATTCTGTTCTCAAGATTAAGGAAAGACAGATGGACAGACAAACAACAGTGGGAATTTATAGGTCTACAATTTTTTTCAAATTGAAGCCCAAAAAATATGAAAAATCCTTTTCATGCTAAAGACATTCATATGCCATGAATTTTGTAATTTTTCTTGAAACCACCAATGTCTTCAGGGTTTTCAGAAAATGCATCAACTTTAATCCTCTCATTCATTCTATGTCAATCTGTACTTTAACTGATATTATTACACACTCCTATTTGAATTTGTATCTTCCTGGTAGATCTATGGTAATTTCCCTTCTCTCTTGATAATGTCTTTAATAATTTTTTTAGCATGTGTTATGAACTACAATGGATTATCATATAAAATTACAGTAATAAGTTAGTGTCATACATAGGTTTTGTTTTAAACTTTCCAAGTTTGACTTTGTTAATGTATAAAATTCATTTAATATCCGTTACTTTTTATATGTTAAAAACTATATATTTTAAAATTAAATTCAATATTAATTCAACAAATCAAAAATTTTAGTGTTAAATTTTAAGATTCACATTAGATTGAAGCACTTCTCTCTTCAAAATTCAAATATTCATAAGTTCTGAAAACAGATTTTATTTCTTAAAAGTGAAAATAATTTCTTTATGCTGTTTTTGTATAGTTGTATAACTTGTTCATTATCATCTAAGTTCATTTGATCTAATCGAGAATATACAATGAGATTGTTATATTGTTGAGATTATTAAGTAAATATTGATTGATCAAATTAATGAAGTACACAAAATTACAGAATGTTTATTCCTTTTATATAAATATAAACACAGTTTAGAGATAAATAGTAAGAAAAATTTTGAGTATGGTAAACTGTATAAAACAGCATATAATTAGTTTAATTTATTATATTAAAGTTCATTTAATCTCAATGGGATGTGTTAACATTGGACTAATTATTCTGTATGAATCAATTATCCAAAAGGAAATAAGAGATAATTTGCAAATCAAAAAAGAAAAGATAATCAATTCAAATTAATTCATAATTAATTGTTTTAAAAAACATCACTGCTCGAACATTATTTCAAAATTTATTCTTATTTTTCAGAAATGAATAAATATTAATCTTTCACAAAAAATGTAAAATATGTAGTGAACTTTTTCTAAACAAACTACTGTTGGCATGCCTATATAGTGACTAAAAATAAAGTTCTGTTTTAGAAAAAAAAAATGCAACAATAACTAAAAACAGTATTTAATACAACTAATTATTTAGTTTTAATACTATAAATGTACACATTTACAGTATTTTCCAAACTTTTGTACATCACCATCTAAACCTTCTTTCTTTCTTATTTCTTGTTTTGTATTTAATATCAGTTGCTAAATGCTGCCCTTCCAAGTAACCAAGTTTTTCCAAAATATTACCATTGGTGGTTTTCCCTATCTAATTTCTTGACAAGAAATTGGTGACAATTAACAGACAGTATTGAACATTCATTCAAAGAGGGCCTCTGACAAAGAGGAGGAGTCCTCAACCCATTTGCTTTCAGGTCTGCTCCAATTGGCCCACTGCATTTGTTGTGGCTGATAGGATGACCCAGTTTGTTTCATTTGTTTTTACTGTGCCAGTCACCAGACTTCTCACTTGAACATATAGAATCTCCTTACTGATAAACTAACTGTACTACCTACTGGTGCATTCTAGCTGAAAAGTAGCCATGAAAATATGTAAGGAATGCTGATAACTACTCAGCATTTTAAGGCAAAATGTCTTAATTTTGAATGTGAAGAAATCATTTTCTATTATTATTTGTTGGTGGTGAAAGACAAAATACTGTAGTTAGGAAATTCGAAATGTAAAAATTTCTACAAATGACAATTACATTAACTAGTAATAATAAAACTTTTAAATAGAAATTCATATTTGTCCTTTTTCCCTAATCTTCCTTCTTTATTAAAGATAATTTCTGAATAAGAAATCACTACAATAACCAAAAATCCAGGAAAAAAAAAGAGGAATGAACACATTAATAAAACTAAAGTTTTCAACCAACTTTATTGGCCATCAACAAGTTTACAAGAAAAATTAACACCATACATAAAATAGAATTTACAAAAGAGTCTATCCCATTCCTTTATTGGCTAATAGAGTTGGTAGCAAATTAAAGAAAAATGGGGCCAGAGTATGCTCCTTGAAAGCACATTTAAAAGAACATGAAAAGCTGTTATGGAAAGACCTTTCCACAACAGCTTTAGCAGCATACACTACCAACAATCAGGTGCAAGTCTACCTAGACAGAGCACATCACCATCACACCAGGACAAAGCCCAACCTAAACCCTTGAAAAGAATTGAAATTTACAAGGCCAGTAGAAATTCTTCAGCTGTAAGTTATAAAGTTAACAGATTCCATGATACACAAGTGATGACAAAGCAATAACATCCAATCAAATATATGTTCTTTTAGTTCAAATTTTGTGAATTCTATTTTACGTTTGTCATTAATTTCATTTTAAACCAGACAATGGCCAATAAAGTTGGTTGAAAATGTTAGTTTTAGCAAAAAAGGAACAAACAGTTTAATATAAAATGTTCATCCATTTTTTTTTTGCTGGATTTTTGGTTATTGTAGTAATTTCTTACTTGTTCATCCAGTTCCTTTGATTGTTTTTTACAGGTAATTGCTGAAATTATTAAATACAAAACATAATTTTTTGATTATTAAAGTTCTTTGTAATATTTTGATTAACAATATACAACTTGATTAAGAGACTAATTTATTATATATAGATTATTTGAGTTTGTATATAATTGGAATTAGTTTACAGAGAAAACTAAACTACAGAAGAACCCTGATTATCCAAAGTAACGTGGACTAATACTACCTCGAATAACCAAAAATTCATATAAAACAGAAACCATTTCAGATTAAAAATTATGAATACAAAAGATTTATAGGATACATCACTTTTAAGCCTCTTTTTATACCTTAGTGAATTTAATCATATATAAGAACAATTTTTACATCATTTATTATACAGCATGAACCATAAGAATAAAAATGTGTATACTGTAGTCACATTTTAATATGAATGGTGTCTCACACATTAAAAATGATAAAATGTAGCAGAAACAAATCATTTTGTAATGTGTATTATTATTTTAAACTATCTTTTATGAATTACCATATAAAAAAAGTGTATTCATTACAGGTTTACCTTGTAATGCAGAACATTGGTTAATCAGGACTGAATAATTGAGGTTCTACTGTATTTGATGAGTTATAATTTTTGTAAAAATGATTGAACTATTGAAATATAGAAAATTAATTATTATTAGATAAAGTAGTTTTCTACTACTAGTAGTACACTCAAGATTTAATCTTGAGGGAGCCGAGATAAACAGAAAAACTTTTTAATGCAAATTCAATAAAATTCCAACCATACGTAACCACTAATTTACAAGTAACATAGAAATAGAACATACAACACAATATGAATTTTAAAAAATGCTTTTTAATTAAAAAATAATTTTTGGAAAATTTACTAGTGTTTCTTTTCCTTTTACTTTGAGGTGCCAGGGCCCCTTGGCCACTCTCCTGGGTGCACCACTGTCTACTACAGCAGAGCAACAACGTTATGTAGGTGAGACTACCAAAGTATAGTACACAGCTAGGTTAAACTCATGTGATCAATGGTGGAATGGACCAAGGTTTCTTTACGATGACGAACTAACTTGGAAGGTAAATACAATCAATTATTGTGATTTTGACGAAGAAAGAAAGACAGCGGTCACTTTCACAGGCAAAACTGATACTGAAGGTCCTTTGAATATAAGAAAGTCATCTTCATGGTTAAAACTTCAATGCATCCTTGCTTATTGCAGAAGATTTATCAACAACTGTAAGAAAGAAAAGAAATATAGACAAATAGGACAGTTAACTCCAACAGAAACAAAACATTCTGCGATCTGCATTGTTCGACATGTACAGCAGGTTTGCTTTAGAGATGTTTTTGAAGCAATTAAAACAAATAACTCAAAACACAGATTACGTGCACTCGTACCGTTTGTTGATGAGCAGTGCTGTCTTCGAGTTGGAGGCAGATTGCATAATGCAAATATTAGTTTTGATGCAAGACATCCACTACTGTTACCAGAGAAACACCACCTCACAAAAATCATCGTGCAATATTAAATTTACAAAACATAAATGTGAGAAAATAACAAAAAAACACAATATCCGCGGGGTGGCGACATCCATCACCGCACCATCCATCTGTACATATTATTCAGTATAATAACAAATCTGAAAAGTTAAATTTTTAATAAAAATGAAAATACACAACAAAATTTACCCATAAAATTTTATTTACAAAAGAATATTTCTTAATATGTTTTAATTATGGTTAATCCAGTAGATGATCTGATTAAGACTAGAAAAAAAAATAAAATATTCTAATAATTTTAAAGAATATTTAGACCAATTAATTATACTCCCGCTCGGCATTTTATAACGGAATTTTATACAGAGAAATAGACTTAATCCCGAAATTAATCAGTTTAAATTAGTAACTAAATTTTAAATGAAAAATTTGAAGTAAATTCTTTGGAAAAACAATTGAAAGAAACAGCAATATGTTATAAAGAAATTAAATATAAAATATTATATTTTTAATTTGATCTATTATTTTCAAATTCTTAATCAGTACGTCATTGCTCGTTTTTGATAGATCTCACGACTTTTGGAGATTTTACCTATTAGTCAAACCGTAAACTAATATAAAAGATTAAATTAATACAAAGTATTAGCATTATATTTCACAATATAAAAAATATCGATTTATTTAACCTTAAATACGACTCGTAAAGTCAAGAAAGTTGAAAGCTTTAATTACTACAGTAAAATTTGGTTTCTCTATCAATCACTTTAAAATATATATACCGAAAGAATACAACATGTCAAAATTGTGAATTATTTCATAGTAATCTTTTCATAGCATTAATAAATTAATTTATAAAATACACAGTATTAATTTGTAAAGACATATTACAACATAAGAATTGTCACAAATGGATTATGTTTATCATTTAATTTTCTTTCCGTAAATGCCGGAAGAAAATCTTAAATCTATAACTGATAATTATTAAGTAAGCCAAACATTTTCTGATATTACTTAAAACATTTTTTCATTATCTAAACTATTACTCTTATTTTTAAATGTTTTGTAATATTGGCTCAATAGTTCCTTACTACATAAATGATGACGACACAACAGATCTTTTTTAAAAAGTTCTTTCTTGTTATCTACATCCTTTTCTTTGTATATTACTCATTAATTATCACTTAAATTATTAAATCCACTTCCATATATTCAAGACGATATGTGTTAAGCGTAGGTCATATAATATTTTAATCGTATATTATTATAAAAATGTCATAAGCCGATTGACAATCAAGAAGATAAAATTATAGCATAAAATATAATGGTATTCGATTAGATTGGAACACGAATTTCAATATAAACCAAGTCTATTTTAGAACCGTTTTTTTTTTGTTTATAATTTAGCGAGCGGATCCAAAATAAACTTCGTTTCTTAACAGATACAGTTAATCGCTATTTAATTATAATAAAAGATAAAAAGAATTACTTTATAAACGTCTCCATACGTTCCACTGCCGATCCTTTGAATCAAATCGTATTCGTCTTGAGGATTTCTTCTCGATATATCTATCATTGCCATGTTTCTGTTCATTTCCGACTCATCTGAAATATTTGCCCATGACTTTGATAATTGCGCCTCGAATAATATCAAAAAAAAAAAAAAAAAACTTTCTTAAACCACCACAAACAGTTCATCCATCTTTCTTGGATACAAACAGCAGCAAATCTGTAAGGAAGGATAGATGGCGCTTTTAGACGCTTATCGACTACGTCTGACATATCAAACATTGCACCATTTGACCGTGTTTATTTATTTTAAACTGGTATTTTGATTGTTAATAAAGAATATAAAAGTGTATTGATAAATATATTTATAAATAATATCGGTAAAAAATTATTAAAGGTAAATAGGGACGACAATGATAAATTGAAAAATGAAGAATGAAATCAAGGTGTGCTTTAAAATAGAGAAGAAAAACATAGAGAAGAAGTACAATAGAGAGAGAGAGAGATCCTAATTATCAGTGGTGAAGCCAATTCTTATGAAATAGGTAGGATGAAATGCTAAGTAAAGTGGGTCGTCAGTTAGAACATTTTTGCGATAACTTGGATAAAAGATAAGGCAATTGTATTTATGTTTACCTTATGAGTGTTGAGTTTTAAATTGTTTTTATTGAACGTGTTACAGTTAGAGGAACACCTGTAAAGCTCTATAAACCCGGAGATATCTTAGGCACGTGTCTACCATCAACGCGCTAGCTAAGCCCGAATATAGGAACGGAGATTTGAAAATGTATTAGAAAAAACCTGGTGCACCTAGCAGAGGCAGTAATGACAATTTAACAAATTCCAATACATTACACTCAACTTGTTTTGTGTATTTATATGTTATATCCTCGGGAGTATTGTATAAGTACATGCAAGGGAAAGACGACTACCGCGAAGAGTAATAGTATGCTCAAAAATTTGACTATTTTATTCAGTAACACTTTAAATCAGTGCAACCCAGAAAAATAATCGTAACACTCGGAGTTCGGAGATGAGAGGTGGCATCCTAGTTAAAGTGTTGTAACAGTACTTTTTCAGCCACATCAAATCTGAACTAGATTTAACTTTTCAAGAGCAAAATATAGTGAATTCGATTGATTTCTCCATGAATGTGAACGGGAATAGTTTGTTAGACACGAACATTTGCTATTCAAAATATTGCATTATATAGACGGTCGGGTGGCCAAACGATTAAGTTGGCAGCCTTCCACGCTGGAGAAACAGAGTTCGAATCCGAATTGGTTGAAAAACACCAGGAATTTTTCGGGTTGTAGTCCATCGAGATATACAGTCCCTCACCACCCAACCACCCCATAGTGGGCCGAACTCAATGGACTGCTAAAAAAATCCTCTTATTTTCCACAGGGTGGAAAGAATTAAAATATATACTGTGTGAATACGTATTGTATTCTGAAGCACACTGTTTCCTATATTAAATATGGAAATAAATAACAAGGCACAGTCATTTTTTATAACCAAATTCCACACGTCTCTCAATTTCCCTACTGTTATCAATGACGTAAGTACTATTTGTGCAACCTGTGCAGTTAGGACCTCCGACTTCTCATCTTGCCAATATAACTGTTTCATTACACAAGAGAATTATTCTGGAGATGATGTAGGATTAACCAAATTCTAGAAATGAAACGTCTTGAAGAAGGGAGAGAACTGCGCCAATGGTCAACTCAAAGAACTTTAACAGAAAAGAAGGTGCATTTATACTGGTTGCTGTAGTTTGGTTTTAGTTTTATTCAGTGGCGTGACGAGAATGGACTAAGAAACTAGGCTAGTTTCCTAAATTCCTTGAAGTACCGCCTAAACATTATTTTTAATGCATTTGCATTTGAAATCTTTTACACAAAAAACACTGTATGTATTTTTTCGTGTATTTATCCCATCCGTCCTCCCCTCCTTTACGCTGAGTTCAATTCTTCTCTTAGGCTCCTTTAGTTGACTTGTCGACAGGACTAGCTTGCAGACACGTGTTCCTATCATACTGTTATGTTTTGTGCGCGTCCAGGCGTTTCTGTAATAAGAGATTCTGTTTCTCGTATTTATTGAAACAAAATTGCATTAGTAATTTTTGTATTTCTGTTATCATAAAACACTTAAAAGTTTCATCTAAATTGTGAGTTTACTTAAAAGACGATACATGTGATTAGAAAGCTTTGAATTCAACATGGAATGGGATTCGTTAGGAGAAGCGGGTCCCTCGCATCGAAACAGCGCAGTTTGAATCTGTGAATAACGCAGCTGATCTAGGTGAATTGTCACAGCAGAGTGAATATAATCAACAATTTCCACGCTGTATTCTATTTTATTTCATTTTTTTAAATATTTTTAATTATTACGAGCGATTATTTATTGTGACATATCACAATGCTGGGCTGCAATTTTTAATCATATTTTTAATTTATTTAATTTAAAATATATGCTCTCCATTTCAAATTAGTAGTGGCTTACCCCTGTACATCATACTTTTCCCTTAACCGTAGAGTCCTGCTTGTCATCTTTGTAACAGGGATGAATTTTTGAATTGAAATAACATGACTTCTGGTGCCCCTAATGTTTCCATATCTGGTCTCGACATTCAATTATCTAATTCTGTTATCACGATTAAGGACAGACAACGGACAGACAGACAACAGTGGGAATTTATAGGTCTACAATTTTTTTCAAATTGCAGCTCAGTAAAATAGCAAAAAGCGTAATTTTAAAAGTAGAGATGGGTTTTATAAAAATAATTGTAAATGCCAATAACGAATAAAATTGTCATTAAGTCCCGCCTACTCGAGATATGACAAGACCCCCTGTATTTCCTCCACCCCGTCGAACTTTATCCATCGAAATTTAATAGCACCAATTCTCTTAATACATAAACCTCTCCGCAAAATTTCAGTAATTTTCGACAAAAGACACATGAGTTATTGAGCTTCAAACAGGATAAATAAATTTTTGCCCCCCCACACACTAACCCGAAATATTTTTACATTTCTCGGCGTTTCGAGAACCGCTGAATCCAAAAATGTAAAAGTCTTTGGGAGGGTCATTTTTTGACCGATTATCATATTTTCCCTTTGTTATATATAACAGAGCTGGAAAAAGTAAAACTAATGTGTCAATAGCGTGCGAATAAAATGAATTTTTTTCAGGTGTTTAAATCAGGGTGCCGGAATGCCGCGGCTAAAGGGTGGCAGTGCCCCTTACCGCTCTTTTGGGGGACCCGGGATCGAATCCGAACGGGTCGAATAATCCCCAGGAATTTTTTCGGGGGGTGGTCCGTTCGGAATATGTCGGGCCCCGTCCCTCACCACCCGGTCGCCCCATTGTGGGCCTGGCCGAACCCATAATGGGCCTACTAATAAGAGGCCCTCTTAGTGCCCACAGGGCGGAAAGAGTTAAAAAAAAAAAAAAAAAAAAAAAAAAAAAAAAAAAAGGTGTTTTAAATCAGGGATGTCCAATCCGCGGCTCGCGGGTCGCACTGTGGCCCACTTAATATTTTTATGCGGCCCACGACCTACTACACCCTACACATTTTTAAGATACACTTTCATTTATTTTGGTAAAGTATGTCGTAAAAATTATTCTTATTTCACTGGATACACTTTGATGTCGTAATGAGGTAATTGGTTCTAGAAAACTGTTTTATCTAGAAAAGTGGGGTAGTACAGTACATACTGTTGTGAACAATTGTTTTCGTATATGAAAAATATCAAAACTGCTGAAAGAAATAAGTTGAGTGATTCTCATTTAACTAACATTTTAAGATTCTTTGTCTCTCATCATTACATTTGCATTGTCTGAACAATATCGTGCTATTTGACTTTCGTTTATCTGATATGCTTGCAAAACTTTTTAAAATAAAGAATATAAGTCTTTTGCTGTACCACTATCAGAATCAACACGGACAATATCTAAAAAAATTTGTTTTTGCCTATACATGTGACAATATTTGACAAGAATACATAGTAAACGTTGGTTGGAAATACCTGTGCTTTCGTCTAACAAAACGGATATTTTTTATTTTGCAAATTATTTTTTAAATTTTTTCTTATAGTGGCACCAAAAACGTTTTCAATTAAACTCGTACATTTTTTCTGTTTTAATTTCATTTGCTTTGCTGTGTCAGAATCATCAAAACAAATTTTATCAACTTCGACAATATGATCAATAGATCCGAAACTGAAATTATATGAAGCAACTAATAAAGAGTACCGTAATTCTGAAATACAGTAGAGAGTCGTTAATCGGAACCCCCGGTAAATTCGGAATCGCCGGTAATCGGAACGATTTTCAGTCGGACTGTGTCGTGGCTGAATCGAACGTTTTTGATACTAGATTTACTTCTAAAGTATAATTTTCATGTTTTTATATTCTTCAATATATTTATTTTGTTTGTACAAAAATGAAAAAATAATTTTTAAACGATACGATAGCATCGATTATTATAATAAAAATTTTCGTTAGGCTTAAAATCGACGAAAAATTCAACACGAAGCGACACGCAACGGAGAAAAAATTTGAACAGCGGACAGGTTAATATATTTTTTCGTACATAATCGGTAATCGGAACAAAATCACTAATCTGAACAACCCCAGTCCCCAATTAATTCCGATTTTCGACTCTCTACTGTAATAACTTTTTTCGAAGATTTAGATTTAAAAAATGACTGAGAAATATCTGCGCTTTGAGCAATAGCGGATGCATTTTGTTGGTGCTTATTACTTTTACAATGTTTCACTAAATCAGATTTTTTTGAATTTAGAATTACATTACAAAATTTACATTTATATTTATCATCTGATTCTGCTAGCCATTTAGAAAATTGTGCGTCTTCCATCCACTTTTTTCGTGAATTTCTGCTTTCTGTACTTACTTGTTGTCTGCTCAGAAGTTCCCAATTTAGCCTTTTTAGTCTGTTGACTAAGTTCCTCATCCGATGAAGTGTCAGGCCCACCAGTGGCCGAGCGGTCTTCGTCCCCGCACTTGAGTGGACTAGACCCTGAACACTGGGAATTCGGTCGTGGGTTCGCGCCTCGGTCGGACTGACTGGCAGCATGGAGTTTTTCGGGTTGTCTTCATGTCGATGACGCCTGAATAGGGGCCAGCTTCCCCCAACAGTCCTCCCGGAAGGCATTCTATCGCCGCGCGCGCGTTCAGGCCGTTTCTATAAGGCTGGCTTTTCGGTTGCATAGCGATCAATAAATGTCTATCAAAGAAAGAGCACATAAACCTCATAAAGCAAACTCTTGCCCTGCCCCGCCTAATGGCACCACAGGGTTAGAAGAGACTATGCCTTAATCATAGGCTTGGTCTCGTACCGTAAGGTAGTCTTGAACTCTTTTAGTTAGGCCACCGGGTACATCTTTCGGGCTCCCATCCGTTCCCTTAGGCCCAACGCACTAACTTTGGCATAACTTTTGTATATATGCAGTCTATGATGCATTTAAAATTCTTGCTATGTCATATAGCCAGTGGTGATGTTCGCACAGGTTCGGCCGAACCCGTTGTTAAAATTTTCAGTTTTCCGAGCGGGTTCGCCCGAACCCGTTGTTAAAGTTTTCCGAACGGGTTCGGGCGAACCCGATGTTAAAATTTTCAGTTTCCCGAACCTTGTTAAACACACGGAACATTTATCAGTGGGTTTGTTTTTTTTTTTTTTTTTAAATATAATAAAATATGCGTATTATACTCTGTAATACTACTAAACTAGGGCCTTATACCCCGTTTGCACCGAGCATTTCAATCTAGATTGTGAGCAAGGTCAGGGAGTATGTCTTGGTGCGATCTCTCTCGACCGTTTCAATCGAGGTTTAATCGCAATCGATTCAAGAGTGTTCTTGAAAGTAGATCCAGTCATAAGAGAGATCCCAGAATGCCACGCGCGCGAGACAATACAAGATGGCTGTGGAACACGTGTCGGGCTATGGACAGCGAAAGAAAAAGTATAATGTATCTCGAGAGATGACATGTGTGTATTTGTAGAAGCGCCATATTGCGGTAAAGAATTTCTCTGCCTTGAGGAAAAAAAAAAAAAAAAAGGTCGACAGCTCTAAAATACTATTGTTACCTGGCCTTCTCCCATGGCTCGTTACGTTCTAAATACGCCACTGATTGTTAGATATATGGTTGCAAGAAAAGATATTGTATTTATTTCTAGCCAAAACTTCCATTTCGTTTGTCGGTGATTGTCAGGGAAAAATTTTTTGCTAGCGAACCCCTTGTTAAATATTTCGAATATCACCACTGCATATAGCTCACATAAACTTTTTAAACGTTCAGACATCAGAAACTGGGTACTCCTCCCTACAAGAAGGAGACACCCTGCCCAGTGCGTCCACTGAGCTTAAAGATCAAATAGATCCGTAACTTTAACCATCAAATCCTTTAGTCTCTTTAAGTTTCTTTTACTTGCTGCTAGCGTTCGAAGTACTTGTTCAGGCGGCTTAAACCAGTCGACTTGGCCAGCCCCTCGGCGGAAATCCTCTGTAAAAGGACAGTCAAGCACATAGTGTCTCGCGTCGCCGCGAGGACACCCACAGGAGCAGCAACCATCTCCTCGTCGGAATTTGGACTGGAAATGGGGAAACTTCCCGTGTCCGGTCAGTATCTGCGTCGCTAACCTACAACAGCTCACTGGGGTAAGGCCAACGTCAGGCACGAAGGCGTAGGTTGACCTACTTACCGTACTTAGAGTCCAGCTCTCTTGCCAACTTTTCATCGATCGCTGCAGTAGCTGCAGTAGAGTACCTTTTATGTATGTTGCCGAGGGTGGGAATGGTACCAGTTCGTCCCTATGGTACCCGTCGCTCAGTGCCTGAAGCGACGATTGTCTGTCAGAGTAAACCGTGACCGACTCTGGACCCGGATGTAATAGGATCCGCTGGGACGCCCCCTCAAGGGCCACCAGTTTTGCCTGGAACACGGACGCCTCCTCATTCAATCTGACCGACTGATAGTACACTTGCAGTACCCCACCGGAATAGACACAATACGCGGCACCTACTAAGCTACCGTCTTTAGAGCCATCGGTGTATATTTCAACGCCGATTCCTGTCGGTTCACCGACATCCCAGTCTAGTCCGATCCTATGGGCCGGATGGACTTTCAAAACGTCTGCCAAACATCTAGGTCTCGCTGGGTACATCTGATTACAATGCTTTGCCTCGATGCCCTCCACAGTTGTCCTGTAGAAGGCCGCCTCTTGGCTGACTACCAAGGGCAACGGAAGCAGCCTGGCCAAAACCAGGGCCGCCTCCGTAGACACAGTTCCGTATGCTCTGGTGATTTGCAGGGCGGCAGGTCTGAATCGTGAACAGCGTCCTGCTCTGCTTGACGTTGGCGGAGTCCTTCCACCAAATTCCACAGGCGTAATAGACAACGCGCTCTACACTCATCTTATAGATGGATCTAAGCGCGTGCCCGCTGAGGCCATAATCCTGTCTAGCTAGTCTCGATAGTGCTGCTATCGTGAGGTTTGTTCTTTCCCGAACATTCCTCAGATATGGCGTCCAACATAGTTTCTGGTCGATGATAACACCGAGGTACTTCAGCTCGTTCACCCTTCGGATGGGGTTACCCCGAATCCGGTATATCGGTCGGCGAGCCAACACACCGGTCCGGGCCACCGTCAGGGCCTCCGATTTTTCGGGGATGAAGGATAGCTTGTGCAGCTCTCCCCAGCGAACGAGTCGTTCTATTGCTTCGTTGCCGCGAGTCTCCATCTCGCTACGGCTGTAACCAGCAACTACTAACAACAGATCGTCAGCATAAGTCTGCAGCTGGACGTCGTCCGGAAGGACTAGTCGCAGCGCCGTGTCCGCTAGAACGTTCCAGAGTAGTGGTCCGATACAGGATCCTTGGGGGCAACCCCTCTCCAGTACCTTCTCGAAACTCCTACTGGGTGTATGGTAAACTACCGTGCGGTCGCTCAGGAAACTCCTGGAAAGCCATACAAGGTTGGTCGGCAGGTTCGCCTTCCGCAGTTCACCCACGATGAATGGCCACCAGACATTGTCAAAAGCCCCCGCGACGTCCATCGAAACGAGCGACGTGTGGAGGCCCTGCTGGCGGTTCTGGCAAACCAGGTTGACCGCCCGATGTAATGCCCTGCAGGTTGACAAGTCCGGCCGGAACCCATATTGTTGTGGGTGCAACAGCCCTTTCTGCTTAAGGTGGTAGTACATCCTGTTACTAAGGGTTCTATCAAGAACCTTCCCTAGGACTGGTAAAAGGCTTATAGGCCTATACGATTTTGGTTCGTTCTTCGGGCGCCTACTCTTATGAATAAACACAAGAATCTCCATATAAACCATTAATTAACAAGAAAAAAAAAAAAGATGAAGTGTCACTTCACTCTTTTTCTGTATCATTTTTTGCACTGCTAGAGCCAGGTTGCGGTTCTGAACTAACGTTTTTCGATAAAAATGTCAATAACGTTGACTTTTTATTGGGTTTGTCCATTTGAACTGAAGTAATAATGAATATGTTTTATTCAACAGTTTAACGATCATTTACAAAATGAAAATCACTTTTTTAAACTTGATGTTGTTAATTCAGCAGAATTATAACAAATAATAATAATAATAATAATAACACTTTTGAAAAAATAATAGAAAATATCACACAAGTATACCAGCGGTGGATCAAATCAAGTGGGAGCCCCAAGCGGTAAAAATTTCGGGGCCTCGAACTTAAGTTAGAAAAAAAGTTTCAAAATAACTCTCATTAAGTTATTAACATAAAAGAAAAGTAATCAAAATTTCATACCTTACACATTGAATAAATTTATTAAAAAACATATGTTTTAAGTCAATTGCCGTCTTGTTTTACGGCCCACCAGTGGCTGTAGTTCGGTCATGGGTTCACGCCTCGCCAGGATGAGCTGGTCATGTGCAATTTTCTAGGTTTTCTTCTCGTCTGTAACCAGAGTAGAAGCCAGTTACCATTAAAAAGACCCCGGAAAAAGCATTCCCCTAGGCAGATCGCCCAAGTGTTGAGTTGCTGTAACTTAATATGAACCGCAAATTAAGATAAGATTTATGACATTGGTATTAATGTCGTAAAATATATACTGTATTTAAAGTTTAAACATAAAGCTACACTCGCTAAATTAAAGATCCTCCACTCGAAAGATCGCTCAAGGGTTGTGTTGCTTTTTTTTTTAGTTTTCAAATCCAAGTCAGTTTCATATCTGATCTTTCATTCAATAGATTTTCATTTATTGAATATTTTAATGCCTATTTTCTAATTTGTTTCGAGGCTTTTTTTATTTTTCTCTATGCGCAAAGTATTAATCTTTTATGAACTCAAAGTAGTGCTTACTAATTAAAGTTTTGTAATATTTTTTCCTGTTTTTATTTTGTTGGAAAGTTGATTTTCATACAATATGTTCAACGACCCGATGGCCGAACGGTTAGGTTGTGGCCGTTGGCCATATTACTATTTTTTTTTTTTATTAATAAAATTCTTTAATTTAAGTTAGGCTTAAGGTTTCCTTTGTTTCTTTCTCCCCTTTGTCTCTTTCTCTATCTTTAACCTGTTGACTAAGAAAAACAACGCTGTAAAAGAACAAAATAATAAAATAAAGGGAGAAACAGAAGGTAGGAGCGGGGATCGAAGGTTCCCCTCTTAACTGCTTTATCACCTGATGGGGAGTGATGTCTCCGACTAGAAAGACAACATTTAAAAACAAGATTGTTAAAGAAGGGTAATAAAAGAAAATATAAAAGACAAAGAGAGAAGGACCTCAGCTCTCCACGAGGAAGGTTGAGAAAAAAGGAGCTCCAGATCGGAACGAGGTGGTAGACGAAGTGTAACTCAACGAAAAAGGTTGAGTAGAGGAAGCCATCCGACTCGTTAAAAGAGATCAAGAACTTCCCATAGAACTAGTGATCGTATCGGACGGACTCGACGCCGATGATACCGAGGAAAGCGAGTTATCAACGAGATAAATAGGACAGATATATATATATATATATATATATATATATATATATATATTAAAAGTAAAAGAAGAAGTAACCGAATAAAGTGTCGGTGACAAAGGTAGAAGAGTCAACAGTAGCCCTGCCCAGTACTACGGAGCATCAAAGGAAAAGCCCGGGTATTTCTTCTTTCCTCTCGTTCTATAAGGGGAAATGAAGTGAAGAATATAAGATTCTTCACTTTAGGATACCTGGCTCTCACCCAGGTGGCCCGGGTTCGATTCCCGGCATGGGAACTTGCTTATGTTCTGTAAATTTTTTCGTCCGGTGGAGATTATTATTACCAAAATTGAAGACAAAGTCTGCCCGAAAGGAACCATCATTTCTGTACGAAACACAAGAAATAAATGGTGGTCCCTTTCGAGCAGACTTTGTCTTCAATTTTGGTAGTTGCTTTTTTTCGTTTTTCCGCATCTTGGCGCTGCCTATTGTTATTTTTTTACTCCCACTCAAACATGCAAATCCGTCTGCCAAAATTTCCACGGGAAATCAGGTCTCGAACGTAAGTTTGTAGGATTGCTTCGAAAAAGAAAAACCAACATCCGAAAAATCGACGACTTAGAAACGCAAGAGCGAAAAAATTTCCCACACCGGGAATCGAACCCGGGCCTCCTGGGTGAAAGCCAGGTATCCTAACCACTAGACCACGTGGGAAGTTGTTCATACCACCTCCGCCAACCCCGATATAATTACACGTTATCCATCGAGCATTAATTGTCTCGACTCGTTCCAATCTAACTCCTGCTCTATTTCATTTATCTCTTCACTTTGCTCTAGTCGATCTGCTGTTGTCCGTCGAAAAATATTCGTAACCTCCGTTTCGAGTTCGCAACGAAACTCTCCGAGCTGCGTCGTTGTCCGCTTCCGTTATGAATAAAAGACTCGTTGACGTGCGAACGGCTACGACGAAACAAACTCTGGTTTCCTGCGAAAGTCGTACGCATTGACCGAAACACCTGTTCTGAAGACTGCACTGCGTTGGTGCGTGTTTAAATGAATAGCCTCCAGTTCAACTGATGAAAGATTTATCGTTACGTTGAGATGCAAAGAAAAATAAAAACCAAAGTCTGCAGTGAAGTCTGTTTACGACGTTCGGAATTTGCAAAATAAAACGACTGCTTCGTGTGGGGTCGAACCCATTGCCTTCACGTTATTAGCATGACGCTCTAACCGACTGAGCTAACGAGTCGCGAATGCTAGGTGATTCTTCAAGAATATTCTAAAAGCAAGATCGACGTTCCGTTACGACGCATGCAACCACGAAAACAGATAACCGAACAATCTACTTTAAATTGGTATTTCCACGAAACTTTTACGCTACTCAATTGCCGAAATGAACTGATTTCAACAAGAACGTTTTGCAGAAAATTAAAATACATGTCGCTCGATTCAGCAAACTGCAAATGCACTTTCCGATATCTTGCTTCCATTACTCTCCACTTGGGTGGCATTTAAAACCTCGATACAACGCAATGACAGTAAATAATCGCGTGCGAAAATCTCCGAAACGGTAGCATTGCTAGCGGGATATTCAGAAGGCAAGCGTGTGTCACGAACACATCTGAACATCGCTGTTTGGCTGAGTATATTCGGCGCTTTCTCCTGAGGTGACTGCGTAAAAACAGCAAAGATCCCGCTAGCAAACGCACGGAAATCTCACCTCAATTATCTTTCGACTTCTGAATCGTACGATTTCAACAATGGAATTCGAACAATAAAATTCACCAATACTATTTATTGTTGCGTTGTATTAAAATTGGAAAAGTTTCTAAAACTTTTCGTAATTTTTTTCAAATCAAAATATTTGTTGATTAATTACACTAAATTGTGTTTAAGAAACAAAAAAATATTTATATTTTATTTTTATCCTATAATATGAAATTAAATTATATTTTAAGATAATAGAAACCAAATGAAAATAGTATCTTATTTATAGTGATAAATTGTTATTAACTAAACAAACCGTCTTGCTTTATTTTTTGCAAATTCGTCAATAATTTCGGCAGTATCAATTCGATTAAAAGTTTCCTGCTCTATATACAGAATGGTCATATTATTTAATCTTTTGTGTCCCATAGTACAGTACTCCTTAAATAATTTTTACTCGCTTTAAAATAGAAACCGGCTTTTCTCCTGATGAGGGAATTGCTTTAAAAGTTTTCAATAATATTTCAACATTCGGAAATGTGCAAGACATTTCTTTGGTTCAGACAATGCAACTGAAGTATACACCACATATGCGTAGGACTATAAAGCAGAAAATGATATCATAGCACGCCTTTTATAACCTCGGGACTAAGATTTTATTCGCGAGTTACCACGTTTTCAATTTAGCAATTTGAAAAATTTTCCGGGCAGATTTATTTTTATTACAAAATGTTACTTTCACAGATTTTTAGCTCTGTACACTGTAGAAAAATCTAGAATTACAATTTTGTCTATCGTAATAATATTAGTTGTTGCCAGAGAACGCTATAAAATTAGAGAAAAGTCTGTAAATTTGAAAACTATAAAAATAAATTTATATTTCTCAAAAATAAAAAAAATTTCAAAACTCGCTACTTTTCGCTGATTTGTTTGTAGTCGCCGCTACGTCGCTTTAAAAGTCGCTATTGTGGCGACAAGTCGCTACGGTTGGGAACACTGGACATAATAACGAGGTTGAGGCCGAAGTTTTAAACACGAAAACGTGTACGTCGGACGTTCGGTGCCACTTTCCTGTAAGTCTATAAGTTTGACAATGACGTTTGGAATGTCGAGCACGATTCCACTGACTATCCAAACACCATTGTCAAACTTCTAGGCTTACAAGAAAGCGGCGTCGAACGTCCGACGTACACGTTTTCGCGTATAAAACTTCGGCCTCAACCTCGCTAATAGCCATCGTAGTTGACGCCTAACCATCCCGCCAGGGGGCGAGCAAGCAATTAGGTAACAGGGATATAGAATACCAGCTTTTGTGATTTAACGCGCAATGTCGTAGTTTGTTATTATTATTATTATTATTATTATAGCGCATAAGGAATTTTATAGACTCAGATTAATGCTCATATTTTTGTTTATGTAAAACAGTGTGTCAGCTATAAATTTCGATTATTGACGAATTCAACGGTGATTTTTTTAAAATTCTATTTGTGTGTGATACCACGTGACATTTCGACCGGAATAAATGATATCGACTAATCTGGCAAAATAATAGTTTTATCTTTATCGAAGATTGTTATTAACTTGACAACAAATTAGTCATTTGCAGTTATAAATAATATATTTGGAAATTGTTTCGTACCATTGTTTTTTAAAACGATACACGCAATAAAATTTAGTAGAAGTTACATTTAGGTATTGCTATGGCTTAGATGAATTTAAATTAGGGTGTTCTGTGTACTGTACAGTGTTGATTTCAGACATTTTTCTTCGGGGGAATTTTTGGGAGGAAATGTTTTCTTATAAAAGATAGGTTTGGGACTACCTGTTAGTGGGGGCTCCCAGGCAATTGCCCTTTTTGCCCATAGGAAACGTGCCACTGTACTGTACATATTTATAAACAAATTACTTAAAGGTAACTTCTACCTAAACTAAAGATACAAATGAGTATTACTTAAATGTTGTTTAAATGTTTGAAAATACAGTATTTTCAGACAAGAATATTAATAAATGTCAATTCCATTTTACTAAAACGTTAAAAATTATTGAATGGAAGAAAATAGATAATTCTAAGAGTTCAAATATCTTTTATAACATTTTTTAATATAGTTTGTATAGAATATAAATTTTGAAGATATGGTAGAAATTCTTGAAAACATGAAATAATGACTAGTAAATTGAATTTTTTTAATAATGTATTCATAGTGTTTTCAATATTTTAAAAATTTCTGTTAAAGCTTTTTTACTATCTTTAAACAAAGTGTTACACTGAATTAATTAATGCATTTTTGACAGTGGGCGAAGCTAAAAGAACACTAATGTTTTTTATCCGGTTAATGGAAATTGACCATCCTTGGATGTGGACAATTGAAAGAGGAATGAATGATTATGAATATTCTGGATTCCACTTTTGACTAACCATGCCTGAGGATGGCCCATTAACTGATAAAAAAAAAAAACATTCTTTTATCCACTGTTAAAGGTGCATTAATTAATTCAGCCGAATTACTACAGTGGCTAGTTCATCATCTTCATTAAGGTATTATGCTGTATTCTATTGCATATTTTTGTTTTATAGAATTGTAATCTTAAGTAGAAATATATTTAGATTTTATCATGTTATATAGTCATTGTGTTATGTTACATGTCTTATATTGTGTAGACATTTTTAATAATGAATAAAAAATTAAGGTTGAATAATATTTTCTTTTGCCAAAAAATAATAATGTATTATTTTAATTGTATAAAACTTAAATTATGTAGTCGACTATATATTAAATTATATAAAATTTTTTCGGCACATCCTGGATACAGTGTTGTGTTTTGGTTTTGTATTTGATGACTTTTTTCAGATTTTTGTCTCTGAATCATTACATTTAGCTAATGCTATAGCTTTAGTTGCAGGATGTGATGTATGCTGCAGCTTTACTTCTTTATATAGGCAGGCAAAATTGAGATTTTTTAAGGTTTTAATATCAGTTATTGTTTGTTCTAGTTTCTTAAAGTATTGTTATAGGATAATAACTTATAATTTTTCCTATGCTAATACTGTAATATCAGGTTCTTTTCAATGTCAAGAGTATACAACTAAATTATTAAAGTAAGTAGTTTGAACTTAAATAAGTACACCGAAACTTTAATTATATATAAGAGAATATTATATACTAGTCTATATACATGTACAGATTTATATAAAAGAATGAAATGTTTGTGTAATTTATGTATTACTTAATTTTATTCAAAATAACATCAGATACTAATGCAAAATTGCATGAATTTTGCATAATTATTACTTTCATATAAGATTTTATAATATGTTTTCTTTAAAAAAGAAATTAACTATGAAAATCAGAGTTAAGTAGATAAATCTATACACACCAATAGCATAACAATTTCCATTTTTAGGGAAGGGCTCAAAAGTACCATTTGTTAGATAATGGAAACATTATTTTTTGGCATTTCTGTTACTTATTACTTATTTTTTAAACATCTAATACAAAATCTTGCAATCCTGAAAAGTCTCACTTGATGCATATACTATAGTTTGAGAGCCCACTTTTCTTGTATCTACAGAATAATATAGTAACTATTTTCTATTTTTCTCCCATTCTCTAAAAAAATTATCATTATTTTTTTCTGTTTAACTTAGAGAGAATGGCATATTCAAAACCAGTTTTTAAAGTAAACAAAGCAAATTTTCTAAGCCATGCTTTCTGTTTCTCATGGGGAGGGCTCAAACCTGAATTATTCCCATTCCTATGCATTTGATATGCTACACAGGTACTGTACATAGACAGTTCAATTTTAATTGTATTGTCTGCATACTTGTACAGTGTGTATAGCATTGCTTAACATTGCATGTAGACTGTTAACTGCTTTACATAAGAAACATAAGAACATGTTGTTGTGAATGCCTTAACTTAAAACTACTATTAACAGATTTTTGGATTTAATTTAATAGATATTTAATAAAATTCACACAGACATTAACAGAGCATGCATAATGAAGATGCTAATGGATAGTATGCTGCTCTTAAGTTAGTCCTGCATGTTTGGTTAGAATTAGGATCATTGCAAATGTTGGATATTTCTGAGGATTATTTATTTACATATCTGATGTTTGGTGAAGAGAATCTATTGTGGGTTTGTTGATTTGCTGTAAGAAAAATTGAGAATTTAGGAAAATATTTCCTAAATTGTTTTTGTTTTTCTTCAATAAAATAAAGGATTGCACCTGTCATTCTTTGACACAAAATCTTTTTTCCATGTTAATATATATATTTTTATTTTTATAACTGTATAAATTATTATAATATTTTCAATCAGAAATATATGTTCTGAGATATTTAAATATGGTTTATTATAATTTTGAAATAAGATGATAGAACAGTGGATAATTGCATGAAGGATGGTTTAAATCTATTATTGATAGTTATCTTTTGCTATCTTCACCTGTTTCGAATTTTGATTTAATTTTATTAATGATCTTTTCTATTTTAAATGAGTATTTTATTTTATATATTGTATTTTTGTGTATATAACACAGAAAATTACAAGAACAAAAAGTAAAACCTTTGCATAACCCATATCACCGTATAACCAGATGCCTATGGAAGTAGCCATTACTGTACAGGTGTAAAGTTCAAATTGCAATTTAAATTTGGTGTATAATTTACTCAATTGCATAACCTTTACCTTTCAAATTGTCTTTTAAACATAGATACCCTGTTGGTTATAAGCACAAAAGTATGGTAATACAATATAATGTAAGCAAAATTTTATCTGTTGATCCATTTGTCTATACTTAACTACCTAATTATAGATAGATCTGTTCCTGCTATAAGGTAGACTTATATTTATGTTTTCTTTAATAATATATTCTTTTGATTTGTCCTGTATAAATTGATAGAATCAATTAATTAAAATAATTGTACATATATAAGTATTATAATTTAACATGTTTTGTATATTAAATTACAGTAGTTTACTTTCAGTCAAACAGGCTTCATCATGAAATCAGCTCAGTCATCCAAGCCAAGAAACATTAGCAGCTATCATGAAAAATGCATTCCAAAAAATATTTGTTTGCAAGAACAAAATGGGGCAAGTTATTTTAAATTGCATATATATGTATGCATTTAACATTTAATCAAGAAATTTTAATTTTAAAAATTTATTTTGATATTTTTAGGGCTGTATCCTGTTTATTAAGAACATTAATAAACTTTAATATCAATAACAGTGCATCTTATAAATACAGTTTATTGCATGTAGTATTTGGCTGATCGATGACTGTTAATTATGCATGATTCCTTGAAAGAATATTAATTTCTGATTCAGTTACCAATTAAATCTGATTGAATGTGAAGTCAATTACACTTATTTTTAGCACTAATAATAATCAGGTAATTTATTTTTAAAGAAAATTATTATTACTATTTTTATAACTTAATACTCCTATATGAACTGCACAACTACAAATACTAACTCAAACCATTTAATGCAGTAAAACTTTTTGTTCAAATGTTTTCAATCATCGTAAACAATCTTCTTTAGAAAAATTATGTTCTAGATCAGGGCTTCTTAAACTATGGGTTGCGACCCCATTTGGGGTCGTTTAGCGAAATCTTGGGGTCACGAGATTTTAATGCAAAATATTGAAAATAATTTGTGTTTGAAAATAGCATGCTTTGTGTCGTAGGTTTCGTGAGTTGCACTTTGTATCACTTCTGGTGCAGTGAGACAACAATTCAGCAACACTGATTGTAGTGTGAACTAGTGTAGAGTTGTTGCTTTTCAGTGTATTCAGTTGTCTCTGTTCCATTGTAACACAAGAGTGAACTGTGGTAGTACACCATTATTGCTTTTGCAAATTTGTATTTATCTTCAATATATATGTATATTGCAAAATATTTATATATCTTTATTTTTTTGGGAGGGGGGGGGGGTCGCGAAAAAAAATCACAATCATAAATGGGGTCGTGAATAAAAAAGTTTAAGAAGCCCTGTTCTAGAAGAATGAACACCTATTTGAATTATGGAATGTAATTCATGTAGGTGTTTGTCCTTGTAGAATGTAATTTTTCCTGAAGAAGATTATTTGCTCAAATGTTTTCAATCGTCATAAACAAAGTTTTGCTGCATTAAATGATTTTAGAGTTGGTACCATGTTTTAGTATATTAAATTTAAATACTGTTTTTATATAACTCATCAAGATTCTATATCTTGTTGGGCTAAATAGATAAAAATTTTATGATTAAAGAAATTGCAATGAAATAAATTTTTATACATGGATTTTGACAATTCATTATATAAAGATTTCTATATAAAAACATATAGAAATTTGATTGAAATTTCTTTATTTACAGTAAATTTAAATATTTGGCATAATCCTTTTTTTATTTATATGGCTTTTCTATCTATTTTCATTTCCAGTGTGATTATAATTCAGTGTCAGTTTATCTTGATTAAGATAAATTAACACTGAATTACAATCATGTTACTCAAATATTACAGACAATATTACAAATAGTACACACACACACACACACACACTCTAAGACACCCATTTTGCTTGTTTGAAATAGACAAGCAAACTGAGTTAACATCTCAGAACAATTGATGATGTCTTGAATTTACAGTTTGAAATAACAATCACAAGTCATTGTTACTTAGGATTACTAGCATTTCTGGACTCACTGGAAGATTCCTCGAATTTGGCAAAAATTTTTAATTTATCTGACTCCTAAATTTTCTTCCCATATTTAATCAACAATATGATTTAACTTTAACAATATGATATATTAAAACCAACTAAAGAAGCAATAACAATGTTTTAATATTGCTGTGAGTGAAAAATGTCAAATCTCCCCTAATTATTTTACTTCTGGAATCAACCCTTTGGAAGTTGGCAAGTTTATTGTTAATAGACAATATAATGAATTATGTGATCAATAATAAATTTTTTAAGGTATACTGCTTAATAGTCATAGTTCAAATGAAATTTATTGGTAGAGCATTTAATTTAAACACTTTTTTTTTAAAATAATGTGCTTTGGAGTTGATATTATGATGCTGCATTAAAAGTTATTGTATATGCAGAAGAGTGTAGAAATAGAGCTGCTAAATATTACCTGCTTTTTGCTAACTTAGCTATTAAATTTTATTAACTTTCATAAAGTTATAATTTAAAAACTTTTTTCTCGATTAAAAAAAAATCTTAAAATTCAATTCCAAACTCATGGAGAATACAGTATATTAAATGCCTAAAATAAAAATAAATTGAAAAATAATTTATCTTATTCTATTCAGTTGTAGCTGGATTACTGTTGTAATCCACAAAATTAACCATATCAAATTTATATAAAATCACACTTTTAATAATTTATGTAAATTAAAATGAAAAATTATTTATATAGGTATTTCTCATATAACACAGTTTTACTTTAACAAGGTTTTAGAAACTCTCTTTACAAAATTTGACAATTTTTAAGTGTAAACTTTGTTATTCAATATTTTTTTTATTCAAGTAAGCATATGTGTTGCAAATTTGTCCATGGATAGAATATTGAAATTTTCAAATTATTTTGTACTTTTCATAGGTTTACTTTAATGAAAACTGATAGGAAAGTTAGTGCAATTTTTTTCTTCCCTGTCCTATCAACAAAGTGTTGTCATCATTGCTTTCAGACTTTGACCCTTAAGACTGTCACTGTGTTTTCTTTTTATAGGTTAATCTTTGTATTTAGTAAAGGTTATTTAAACATTTTTAGATAAGTGCTATTAAACTTTTTTTTAACTGTAGGTAAGCAATCATTCACAAGATGACAAACAAAAACATGGTATCTCGGTATTCAAACAATTTGGTATTCGAACACAAATTCTGGAAAAAAGTCACTCAGTACTCAACTGAACAAGCATGACCCACTAGAACAAATTTTTTATTAATAACATATTTTTATTTCATCATCCATAAAAAATTTTTTATAATAAAAATATGAAATGTTGTTGGTACTTCTGATCATGATCAACAAGAAAGCTAAGATGACAATGATACGTTGTAAAAAGAAAATGCCCTCGTTTAAAATTAATATTAACATGTAATACAGTACTTTTAATTGAGATTGTTAATTAATTATTGATTAGAAATAAATTATCGATTGCTTTAATAAACGTATTTTTCCCAGTAACAAAATCTTTTTTGTTACTAGGAAAAATACATATATATTTTGCTAACATCTGGAATGAAACCCAATGTTTTCCATCTGTTGTTTGTTTCGTATAGCACAGATTTGCATAACACGGCACTTCGGAACGTAACTACCATGTTATATGAAGGATACCAGTACTTTAAATTATTTAAGATATATAATATAATATGATATATATATATAAGATACTAGCTGACCCGGCCACACGTTGTTGTGGTTCAAAATGTATCTATTATAAATGTATAACACTTCCCCCGTGGGGGGAATTTAAAAAAATCCCTTCTCAGTGTACATTCTGTTGACGTACCCTATTAAAACGCAATCAAAAACGCATCTAAAATAGTATAATAAAAGCAGAGTTCTTCACAGTAAGCCTTAATCCCGTCACTTTTCCCTCTGGGGAATATCGAAAAATCCCTTTTTAGTGTATATTCTGTTGACGTAACCTATTAAAACGCAATTAAAAACGCAAAAAACCGCATGTAAAATAGTATAATAGAAGCCGAGTTCTTCACGGTAAGCCTTAATCCCGTCCATCTCCCCCCACTGGGGGGAATTTCGACATGTATATAATATATAAAAACACGTGCGTATTCGAATGCAACGTTGTGTCAAAATTTCAAAGGAATCGGTAGGAACGAACGAAAGTTATATTTTATTTATATAGATAGATAGAAAATGATCTGCTTCAGTCCATTCTCACAGAAAAGCATAATGCCTGACAGAAAAGCAAACTTAATTCGTCGGAAGGTAGCGCCATCTGTTCTACATAAAAGCCTTAATCCATATATAAATATATTTTTGAAAGGGGGAAATGGTGTAGGGGTATGAAAAATAGATAGTAGCCGATTCTCAGACCTACTGAATATGCATATGAAATTTGGTAGAAATCGGTAAAGCCGTTTCGGAGGAGTACGGTAACAAAAATTGTGACAGGAGAATTTTATATATAAGATATACTGTATATGTATATATATATAATTTTTGTTTTTTGATTTTATAAATTGCTAAATTATCAAAATGTAGATGAAAAGCAGATAAAAACTATTGAAAGAATTGGGGGTAATGATATATATTTATATTTCAATATCATTTAATTAAATAAAAACTAAAAAAATATATTTTAATTTTTTTCAACTTTATATTAATATGCATTAAGATATTATACAAATATAATTTTATTTCGATTTAAGAAGCTATTTCTATATATAATTTTTACAGTTTTATGATGTTTATTAATAATTTATCATTTAAATAGTATTTTCATGTTGTTACAGGTATGAAATTTATTACTTAAAATACTCATTATGAATTTAGAGTTTACTTTTATTTCATTGTATAATTACACCATACTTAAAAACAATTATGAAATACGAATGAGATAAAAAAGTTAACATTTTATTAATTAATAAAATTGTAATCTGATATATAAAATGAAATACTATTCATTGGAATTTTCTTCTTTAAACTGAAAAGAAACTTCAGATAACGATGATTGCTGTCTGCAGAAAAACTATATGATCATACATAGCCTATTTTAAATTATATAATTAAATTATCAAATTCTTTTGATAATTTAATTTGAGTTCATTGAAACAAAATTGTTTTTAAGGCTTCTACATTTATAATTTCTTACCATAACAACTTTAAGAACAGTTTGGTTTTGATTAATATTAAAGCAGTTTGTTTTAAATTGTTATAGTACTTACCTTTAAATTTTATTAATACAATGAATCTAACTTTATATCATCAATGATAAAAGTAATCAAATAAATAGTTACCAATATCTTAAACAACCAAATATGAAATATTTTTTTTCTAAACCTATTTTAATATTGGTGGAAAAATTATTCTTACTTTAAAATTTTATTATCTTTTCTCAACATTATGACAATTTGATCAGTCTTTTCTTTGTTTTTTCCATTTTATTAATCTGCTCTTTCTGTAAAACTAACGTCTATATCTGAGGTGATCAGAATTTGAAATGTTGAGGAGAGCATTTTTGTCTTTTGATGAAGCAAAAAAAATCTTACAGAAATATATGTTTATTATGTAACAATTGTGCAATTTTCTTAACATATAATAGGCTCCACATTCATACATAATTTATACATTTTATGTATTTCTAACACTTTTTCATATTTTTAAAGCTAAAATTTGTTAAATGTCATAGGATTAACAAAAACAATGAAACAACAGATAAAGATATAATGATTTTTTAATGTTTTTAATCTTGAACATATTCTAATGTAATTTCTGTTGTTGACTGTTAGATTACAGTAGTGCAGAGTTCTGCAAACCTTTCAAGAGGAAGGCCACATTACTAATCCTGACAACAGAAGCAGGCTGGAGTACTTTTAATACCACAGACACACACACACACATATATATATATATATATATGTAAATTAAAAAAATAATAAATATACCAATATTAAAATAAATAACAAATAATAACCAATATTAAAAAGTAAGAAAATACATTGAACACAAATAAAATATATTACAAATATCAAAAGTAAAATATTTTTTTAAATCAAGATTATTTGTCTATACATATAGACATTAGATACAAATTTTTGTCTTGCTGCTGTATTTGGAGCAACAAGACAAAAATTTATATCTCTAGAAGTGATGGAATGAAGTTTGTTCATTGCCTAACCAGTGAAAACCTGATGCTTCATGTTGGCTGGGTGCACTACGGCCACCATGAAGCATCCTGTGATTGTAATGACGTCGGCTTGCATAGCCAGATATGGTATTGATATCTTGCTGTCATAGATGGCAAAATTGATGCAAAAAACATACCAGAAAACAAAGTTCAAAACTGCTTCTCATTATCAAGGATTTGTTTGATGGCAACCGTCAGCAATGCATCTTTCAGCAGGATGGAGCACCATCTCATGAGCCAGACATTGCCTAAAGTGTTTAGGGACCAAAATATTGTTGTCCTGACCTAAATCCAATAGAAAATCTGTAGTCCAGGCTGAAGGTGTTGGTGTCACACCAAAATTCCAGTAACAAAATGGAGTTGATAGAAGCCATCATCCAAACTTGGTTCAAGGTGATTACACCACAAGATCTCAGGTGTCTGGTAGATTCAATACCTCAAAGAATCGAGGCAGCAATAAAAGGAAAAAGGGTGCTTGACAAAAATATAAAAAATAAATTATTTTACTTCATGGTATGTATTTTATATGAAATCTTATTTAAAAAAAAAGCATTCTTGTAATAATGTTGTTTTACTAAATAATTTTACTAAAGCTTTCCAAAATTATGTTGTCAAATTCAATAGAAAACATTGTAATACATTATCTAGTTAGAATATTAAATACTGTATGAAATTCATGAGTGTAAGGAAAATTTAAAAAATCTTCTGAAAGTGTCCAGAATTAATACCAGTACTTTACATAATTACATTCCACTATTTCTTAGAAATTATATGTTGTTTCTGTAGATATTCATAACTTAAAATTTTTATAAAAGATTAACAATACTTAATTCCGATTCCCAAAGGTTTTACTGTATATTAAATACCTGTGTGAATTGGAATCACACTGTACAGAATATTTTTGCAGTTTGGCAAGTTTCTGTTTTGAACAGTTTTTTGGGCTGCAATTTGAAAAAATTGTAGACCTATAAATTTCCACTGTCCACCCATTTGTCTGTTTGTCCATCTGTCTTTCCTTAATCTCAAGAATGGAGTTAGATAGATGAAATCTGAGACCAGATATGGAAACCTTAGGAGTAGGAGGTCCCGAATAACTGTGAGAACTTCCAATGCAAACTGGAAGTCATGTTATTTTAATTCAAAACTTTTCTCCTGAAAGCAGTTAATAGATGACTGGCATGGCTCTATTATTACAGGAAAAGTATGATTTACAGGGAGCAAGACACTACAGTACTAATTTGAGGTAGAGAGCATATATTTTAAATTAAATAAATAAAAAAAATATGATTAAAATTTGCAGCCTGGCATTGTGACAATGTCACAATAAATAATTACTCATTTAACATAGAAAATCACTCTGTTCTGAAAAATTGTTTTTCCTTCTGGTCAGGTTTCACTGTACAATAATTTTTAAATTAATTACACTATCTGCTGATAAATTATAATTTGTATTTTGTTTTCAATAATTTTAAATACATATATGTATAGGATGTTATAAGATCTTTATAGTCAGATTGCTTTTTTCTTTTGAAGTATTGTTTTTCATTACTTATTTAATACAAAAACAATAACATTTTAATTTAAAATTATATCATAATGCAATTTTAAGTTCAAAATATAATAGCGAGGTTGAGACTGAAGTTTTAAACGTGAAAATGTGTACATTGGATGTTCAGCACCATTTTCCTGTATGCCTAGAAGTTTGGCAATGGCATTTAGAAAGTCAGTGGAATCATGCCTGACATTCCAAACACCATTTTCAAACTTCTAGGCTTACAGGAAAGCAGCACTGAACATCCGATGTACATGTTTTCACGTTTAAAACTTCAGTCTCAACCTTGCTAATATATTGCCCATCTGATAGTATCTGCAAAATAGACTTTAATAGACTTCAAAATAAAACGCATGTTGATAGACTGATTTCTGTGGTTTGTTTTGTGTGTTTCAATAGAATGTTCACATTTTTCAAAATGATTGACAAACAAAGTATGTTAATTGATATTTGCATGCTTTAGTAATGGCTATATATTAATAAAAACAGTAATTAGTAGCAAAACCAATGTGCTAATTGCAAGTCTGAAAAGCAGTTTTGAATAAAACTATTATCTGTTTTAATATAAAATCAGAAACAATGTATAACATTTTAATAGGAAAATAAAAATTGTAAGAATGTCAAAACATTGCAACATCATATTTTAAAACTAAAGCTTTTAAATAGGAAATTTCTGAAAGACATTATTTATCAAGTTAAAAGTTGTGAGAAAACACCTGATTAAAATATTTTGTAGCATCCTAAATATTACAGAATATGATAGTTGCTATTTTATCTGTATTTATATGAATCATAAGTAAACTTAACATGAAGAAAAACTTTTAAAAAAAATGTATTATAACAATATAAATAAGAATTAAAAATAATATGAAAATTAAATGTATTACGATGAGCATTTAAACATTTGAAAATTCTAAATTATATTTAATGCTGAATGCCATCTAGTTACTTATATAGAATTATTAAAGTAAAGGATTATTCATTTAACAAAATTATTGTGTAGATATGTTCTACTGTTGACTCTTGATATAACAAACATATAACAATATGGCAAAGCAATGATCCAATAATGATGATTGTCTATAATAGCCATGGTCAACTACAAAATGAACTTTATATGAGATATGATAAATTGAGAGACACACACAGCTCATATTGTGATAAATATGAAGGAAACAAACACTACATTTCCAAACAGGAACATAAACAATAGTTCCACCTGTGGCCTAATAAACATGTCATGTACTAACAGTTAGTCTGATATTCTCAAATACACTCAAACCTGTTTTTGTGCGGTCCTTTTTGTGCGATTTTTTATACGTGCAATGTGTTTTGTGCAATTATTTTTGTGCAGTATACCAATTTGATTGAAATTCATATACCGCACACAAAAAATCACACAAAACAAATCGCACAAATAAAAAATCGCACAAAAATAGACCGCACAAAAACAGGTTTGAGTGTACTGTTTCCTCTCCAACAGATGCATTGGAACAAGTGGATTTGTTCCATTGTTTTCACAGTCTATAAAACTGAGGGTCAGCAATATTTAAGCAATTTAAAATACAGTTGGAAATTCAATATTTCATTTAATCTTGAAAATATTATACTTTATTGTACAGTGCAATCATAAAGTCCCTCTGCAGTGGGCAGGAAAATGGGAGATGCTTCCAGGAATGAAGTAATGACATCACAGGATGACTGTGCATTGAAAGAGTTAAAGTAAGTTATGATGTCATCACTCAGTCAAGCCACATGGGTATGGCTCACTGCAGAGGGACTTTATGATCACACTGTATAATGAAAAAAATTATATGTTATTTATTACATTCTTGAAATGTAAGAAATTTTAAAATTATTTAAAAATTTTTTTTCACTCATCTATTCTTCCTTTGTAAATATTATTAAAATAAATTTTAAACAATAAAATATACAATAAAATTGAAGCATTGTGTATGTAAATCCTTTTGATATACAAGTTTCTTCAAAGGCTTAAACAGTTTATCTTTATCTCTCTATTGTAAAATAAAATGAACAATTATAGTTACCTTTTCATAATGAAAATACACTTACCAGTTTTAATATTTAAACAACTGATGATTGTTTTAAAACTGACAGAAATAAAATGATAAATTGTTTAAATTTCTCAGACAAGTTGTGTATTAAATATATCTAGGTATATGTAATTTTTTTGTTTCTTTCATATGGTTCCTGTAAAATCATTTAAAAATTTATTTTCTTCATTTTTTTATTTTAATTATGAAATACTATATCAGTAACCACAGTAGCTACAGTGTGCACCTGTAAACAATAATCCCAATTAAATTAAAAAGAGCTTCATAGGGGCAATCCATTACTTAAGTGTAAAACTTATGAGCCATTTTTGACCCCTCTACCTTCCCGTTACATACAATGATGCATTTCGGTCAAACTCCTTCCCCTTTAATTAAATGTACAATAGTTTACAGAACTCCTAACATTGAAGAAATGACTTTATAAAGTTCTGCAAATATTTTTAAACTGATGATTTTTCAAATGACTAGTAAGTAGTATAAGAACAAATTCAAACCACTAATAACACTAAAAAGTTAACAAAGGCATTGCCTCAACTCCTTCCCTCTTTTTTATGTACAGTGATGCAATACACAATCCCCACAAAGCACCTTAACTTGCTGAGATTATTTATTTTTATACAAACTAACGTTTTCAACCTATTCAATAAGCCATCTTAAAGTTTTACATAACTTTTGGAATGATAGTTACCGAACATGATAGTTATCGAAAGTTTAAACTGAAAAAAATAATGGAAAAATATAAACGCAAAAAAAAATACCACAATGCATTTGTACAATGATGCATTTTTTGTAATCTTACTTTCTCCTTTAACTGTACACATAATTAAGGGACATCTCCATACTTGAAATAGAATTTGAACCCACAGTTTGATGAATTATTAATAGAAATATTATTTTAGTATACACTGCTTTCAGATCATCATTTTAATAATTGCTATCAAAAGATGTGTTTTCTTCATGTAAAGTTTATTTTTTTATATATTCTGATGTATTAAATCATTTCATATTCATGTTAATTTTCATATTTATAGAGTTTAAATAAAAAATGGAATTCAAGTAAAAGTAATCCAAAAGGAAACTTAAAAAGTAATAATATAAGGTAGATAATTCATATAATTTAATTTTCAGTCTAATAAACATAAACAGTAATCCTGTATAACACAGTATTTCTATAGCATGTGTTTGCTCTAACAGAGTTACAGAATTGTAGTAGTTTTTGCATAACACATTACTCAAATAATATGATTAGAGAGTTGATAATATAACTATCAAAAACATTCAAGAATTGCTGAAAGAAAAAGAGACTAATTGAGTTTATTTTGATGGAAATTGCATTTAAAGGTAAATCAAATTAATTTAAAGAATGACAGCATAGATGAAAATTTTGAAATTCCAAATTTTACATTATAAAGCATTAGGTAAGGTTTAAACTTAGCCAAATGATTAGAATCTTAATTTTTGTATGGATATCCTTTGACTGAAGAGAGCACAAATTTTAAAAGAGGGTGCCAAAAATACTTTTCCTATGAAATTTAAAAGATTATCAGACAAAAGCAAATATAGATTAGTTTTTTAAAGAGGGAAGAAGATACACAAAATCTAGAAGCTGCAAAAGTAAATTCAGAAGATGAGGCTATTCTGCAACAGAGAAAATGCTCTCATTTGATTTTCCTATCAGTAATGAACAGAAAGAAAAATTAAATATGAACATACATTATCTGACATTTATATATCACATTTTGAGATGTTTGCTCAGTTATTGCTATTTTTAACACAGATTAAGTTTCTAATTGTTATACAAATAAAATGAGTGTATTTTTGTTAGCTTTTACAACATAATCTTCCTTTTAGTACTGATTCTTACATCTATATAACATGATTCCACACTATACAAGATTTACCTAAAAACTGTGTTATATAAGGATTACTACTTTTTACATTATGGGATAAATTTATCCAGGTAACTTGGAACAAAAAGACTTCTTACATATTAGACAGTTTTTGATTTGGATTCCTTAGTATAAAATTTTAGACAATATGAACCAAATTCCTAATTATATTCCAGATATGTAAATATTTGAAATATAGTTATGCTAAAAAATTGCATAATTCTATAAATAATATAATAAAGAATATGCAAAATATCTATAAGTATATCTTGGACAAATTATAGAACTTTTTAAAGTTGTTTGATTTATTTTTTTAGAAGGCCAGTGTCACAATCTACTAATAAATATGGAATCAAAGTATGTTTGATTGCTTATAATTATATATATTTAACGTAAATATATTTTACAGATATTGCAAATTTATTTTATATTTTACAGTTACCCCCACTGAATACAAAAGAATTATCACAAACTCAAATTAAATTGAAACCAATCAAGCAAAATCCAAAATTAAGAGTGATATGCAACAACAATTGGGATTGGTAGGTTTGTTAATTCATTTTATAATTTGTTTGTCAAATTTAATTAATTAGTGAAAAATAATAATTTTAAGATTTATATGAAAAACAAACCTTATAAATTTTGAAATATTTCCAATTATTATTTTAGATGTTAAAATATAAATAATGATAGTTATTAATCAGTTCAATTTGTTATTTATTTTCAGGAGAATGCAACAAGAATTTATTCAAACATCGATTCATCAACATAACATACAACCAAATAACAGTATAAAAGCTCCTACATCGTATTCCACAATACCAGTAATTAATAATGCCATATTAAATCATTCATTTCTGGAACAGAAAAAGAAAAGTAAATGTCTTTATAAATATTATAGAACCTAAGATCATAATTAAAATGAATTTTTGGGAAGTCTTAAAATTAATTATCAAATAAATTCTTTTATTTTTTTATATACAGTCAAATAGTGATATAGTGATATTTAGCAGAGAAAGAAAAACTATTGTTGTAGAGAGATTTGTTATAGTGAAAGTTTTTCTTTTCAAAAGTATCCCCTTCTTTGTTTAGCATTGTCAGACTACAAATGAGGTTATTTGTACAAAGTTAGACAATGTTAGAACAGAAAAACATATACATTGGAACCTCCATTTCCCTGAGTTGACCTAATTTTCATAGACTGGACATACACCATATGTACACATATGGTGTATGCTAACCTCATTACGCAGCATTAATTTACTCTCTAAAACTTGAGCAGTTGAGTCCAGTCTGCACCAAGGGCAAGAAAAAGAAATGCAGAAATGGTAGCAACAAATTTCTTCAAGAAGAATATCAAAGAGTACAATAGTTTTACTTTGATTTGGCAATTTAACAATGATAATTATGGATTCATTTTTTAACCCAGTGGGGAATATCAATTAGGCTTAGCTGTGAACTTGCCGCAGGTGATCATCCTGTTTATAGATGGTCACTTAAGCATAATTCACAAATGTGTCACATAAAAACAAAAATAAAATTTAATTTATCAGATAGCACAAAACTAACTATTATATTGTAGAGAGAGCATTTATCCAACTCAAATAAAAAAAAACCTGTCACTTGACTGATTTCCGAGTGTGAGAATGATTTTTAAAAATGGTGATAAAAAAGTAAGCTGTCTGTTTACTTTTACAGTGGAATGTGAAAGGGGAGTTAGTTTTGTGGGAGTGTGTTAATGGCCTATTTGTAAGCTGACCTTGATAGAAGTGTTTTTCTGTAATTAGAAAAAACGGAGCCATTTTACTTGTCTTGCAGTTGCTGTCAAAGCAAGTTGCCAAGCAGTTGTACAATGAAGAACTAGGCTTTATTTCTTTGTCTTTTCTCTATTCAAGTTGACTGGAAAATTTTGTTGTTAATTGAGTTATGATGGTGAAAAGGAAAGAACTGAAAAAGCTGACATTGAAGGAGAAGGTTGATCCTTTGTTTTCTAGAAAATAGTAACCAAAGAAAGATGGCAGAACATGTTGGTGTAAGCAATATCCAAAAACATAAGGACAAGTACTTGGAGAGATACAATAAAATAGAGATTTACAATGGAAAAAGAAAAAACTTTGCTAGATGAACTCACATTATGCTGGTTCAAACAAATTAGGGCAGTTAATGCCCAAATCTCTTGTGCAATGATCCAAGAAATTGTTAAAATGTTTGCAAAGGAGTTGGGGTATTGGATTTCCAAGCATCAAGTGACTGGCTTGAGAAATTTAAACTGTCACAGAATCTCCTAGAAAGTGTTGTATGATGAATCTAATGAAATTCCAGTAGTTGTTGTTGCAAAGTTCATTGAAAAATTTCTGGACTAAACCAGTGGCTTCAAAGATGACAACATCTTTAATGCTGATGAGTATGGGCTCTTTTTCAATGCAATGCCTGACAGGAGCCTGATTATGAAGGGTGACAAATGTAAGAGTAAAAAACTTTCTAAAGAATGTTTTACAGTTCTGCAGTGTGCTATCTTAACTGGAGAGAAGCTAAAACCTTTGGTGATTGATAAATTGGCAAAACTGCAGCACAAAGACCTGGAAATCTAATAAATCTGCATTGATGACTGTCCCCTGTTTGAGAAGTGGATACTGTAAGAGGTATCAACCAAGAAATGAAGAAGAAGAAACAGTCCATTCTCCTGGTAGTGGACAATTGTCCTAGCCAAACTCCAGTGAATCATCTTACAAATGTAAAACCAAAAATTTGGCCTCCAAACAATACACCAAAAATTCAATCTCTTGATCAAGACACAATCAAAACATTTAAAATGCACTATTGAGACCAGCTTCTGTATTGGGTCATTGCTAAAATGCAAACCTATGGCCTATCTGCACAAGCAAATTCATCCACTGCATGCATTACTGCTTTGGATTAGTTCTGCTTGGAATAAAGTTCAGCCCAAAATGATTCAGAAGTGTATCAAGAAAGCTGGATTTGTTACAACCCAAGAACAAGATTTTGCAGCCCCACTAGACAGCCACCTTCTGTGGCAAAATTCAAGGGAGTAGATTTTGAAGATTTTGTTACAATGGATGATGTGGCAATCTGCAATGAACCTGACCCAGAGGCAATTTTCCAATCAGTATTAACCAAAGTACAACCCAGCTGAAAAGTGCTGGAAGCAAATGATGAAGCAGAAGAATTAAGGAGGACAGAAATTTCAGATATTTCAAAAGAAGAGAATATCAATCATTTGATAATGCAGTTAGTCATTTTCCATGAAAAAACACAGATATGCTAAGTAGTGTAGCCAATATTGAGACTTCTTTCTCCACTTACCTTCATATAAAGAATAAGAAACAGACTGAAATTGACTCTTTTTTCAGAATGACCAAACCTTGAGAAAACAATAAATATGTGAATGTATTGACTTTGTATGATACAGTATTGTATGAATGATTTTCCCATATATATGTTACCGGCAAAACCCGATTTTACGCCAAACTAGTTTTGCGTAGGCCAAACTAGTTTAGAATTATTATTCAAGTATATTAATGGTTACTTTAAGTTCATCATAAAACACAAATAAGTTCATTTTTAATTTTAGTTTGACTCTAAAAGTTATTTTTATTATTTCGTTTGAATTTTTGAAAATATTTTCGAAAGTTAATTACTTTTAAAAGTGCATGGCTTAATAAAAAAAATACAAATTGATAAGTACTGATTAGCTTATTTTTATTTTATAGTTTTGTACAAATGTTGTGTCACTTCTAATCAACACTGTTTTTGGTTAATTTTACCCTAGGTATCAAAGATGGTGGCTCGTCTTCGATTCCAGCGATCAGAAGACGGAACAGTGGGGACGCACATTCTAACTTAACCTAACCTATTCTAATAATTTGGTTGCTAATAATTATGGTAATTTATTAGAATAGGTTAGGTTAGAACGTGTGTCCCCACTGTTTCCTGTCTTCTGATTGCTGAAATCAGAGACGAGCTGCCACCTTCGATATCTAGAGTAACATCAACCCCGTTTTTTATAATTAAGTAGACTATGAATAAATATTGTTCATCTAATTGATTGCCTTTTAATTTTATTTTAACTATTAATATATTTAACCATTAATATACTTGAATAATAATTCTAAACTAGTTTGGCCTGACACACTTATGCCAAACTAGTTTGGCGTAAAATCAGGTTTTGCCGGTAACATATACACTGATTGTTTCTGATGACATTCTCTAATAAAAGCTGTACAATAAAATGAAGCACATCTACATGTCAGTACACCAGTTTCCTTCAGTCCCTTGGGTGGTCAACATATGGTTTCAGAGGCCTGTAGTATTATTCATCTCCTCTAGTACAAGATTTAAGTGATTTTTATTACATATTATTTTACAGTACATATTAAACATCAAAATACTAAATCAGTCAGAACCTGAATCTTCATAGGCAAAAATAAACAAAGTAAAATTAAAAAATTATATTTTAGAATTAGTTTAGTTTTAAGGAGAATGCTTTTTGTAATTATTTAATAAGTGTAATTTGCAACACTAAGACATCCCTGTACACTTTCTAAAAGAACTTTATTATGTTAAATGAGTTTAACATAACAAAGTTCCTCAGAAATTATATTGGGATATCTCTGTATTGCCAATTACATTAATTCTAAAGGTAAAAGAGGCTTTGTTACAATTACTTTAACCTAGTAAGATCAGGTTCTGGTGGATTTCAGGTTTTGACTGTAATGTACTGATTTATCATAATTTATAATTTTCTGAAAAAACTGGAAATGTCAGTTTATTTCCAGTTTATTTCAATATTCCCTTTATTGGTAGTGAAACACACAGCAATCTTATCATATTGAAAGCCACTAAATTTTCTGATACATCAGGGAACTGGAAAGGAATTGTTGAAGTGATTTATAAGTTGATAAGCCTCTTCTGTAAATAATACAATTTGGGATAATTGTTTCCTCCTGCTTCTCATCTTCTTCCTCATCATTATGCTTTTTCTTAATTCTAGAGATCATATGTCAAGAAAAACCAAAATATTATCATCAACCAAAGCAATAGTAGTACTTTTTCCCATTTGATTACTTTAAGTTTCTAAAATTGCAGTCAAGATGTTGATTTGCTTCTTGTCTGGGTCATTTCACTTACTTTTTGCTTCACATGATGAGAAGCCAGCTTTCATCCAGTAGTTCTGGATTGTTGCTTATATATTTGATTAACTGTTAGCAATCATTTCACAAGTTTGTTTAATATTAACTGTATGTAGACTGAAAAAAATTCTTGATATTAATTGTAATTCTCTTAATAACCTTGGTTCTTTCATAACCATTTAGACATTTAATGGTACCTTTGGACGTACATGTAGATACCATGGAAGTGTTCTCAAAACTGGCAAATTGTGGACTGTACAGCAACGAGAAGTGCAACTTTCTTTTTCTTGCATTGCATTTCATTTCCTTATCCATTCTTTGGAGTCACTGGGAGAAAATTGTTTCCATCATTGAAATTTACTCTATTAGCTGTGTATTCAACTGAAATATCATTAAAAAATGTCACAATCAGAACTGTATTAATGAGTTGTTTTATGTTCATATGGCTAGACAATAACTATCTAGAGTTGCCTGATGAAATTTCATATTTTCACAGATATGAGTCCAAAAAGTGCCAAAAAATAAAACTGATTTCCTTCGTTGTTTTGTGTTAAATGTTATCAAAACATTTCTCTTAAAAGCTAATGTTTCAGCTAAAAAAAAAGAAAACAATGATAATTAATTTTGGACAAAAAATTAGACAATAAAATACCAAAAACATTAAATCTGACAACCTTGCTCTCATTTGTATTGATGCCATTTACGTTTGTGGTGTTGGTGTGGTAGTAGTTGGATCTAAATTAAAAGTGCTGGAAGATAAGCATTGAATACAAAAAAAAAAATCAAAAGGAATCACTGTATTAAGAGATTTTAATTTCAAAAATGAACAATAACTGCATTATTATTATTGTAGAAAAAGGAAAATACTATGTATTTTATGAGTACAGTGTAAAAAATGCATCACTGAACAGAGATCTGTCACAGTAGAAGACATCATTCACTTAAGAGAAGTTTTATGTCAAGAAATAGTTCCCTAAGCCAGCGATTCTCAACTTTCTTAGCTCTGCGACCCCCCAAATAGTTTATATAAATAAAATTAATATTTTGCAACCCCCCACCCAAAGGAATAATAACAGTAAGCCTTACTATTACTACTTGAAGTTTGACTGTAATTATAAATGTAAATTTCTTTAAATATATAATCACATTGCACTAATTTTATACATTAAGAAAATACCGATAAAATAATAGAAATAGTTGTATTACATATTTTATACTATGTTGCTGAGTTTATAGCGACAGGTATGAACATGCATGTATGATGTGTACATAAGTGAGCAATTTACAAGTTCCAACTTGGGGGCTAGGGGGGTAGTGACCCCCAGGTTGTGAAACTCTGCCCTCAGCAATTAATATTAGCTTATCATTATGGAGGGATTTATCATTATATCAGTGATTACTGTAATGAGATTTGACTGTATTCTATTAACTCTTAAAAATTTAATAAAATAAGTAGGTTTTTTTTTGTTTTCAGACTTTGGAGAATTTACACATTTTCCTAAATTATACAATATTACACTTCCAAAAACAACTGTTTTCTTCTCAAATGTTGCTGTTTTATATCCAACTGCAATTAATTCAAATGTAATTAAAAAGGTAAACATTTATAAATATATAATCTATAAAATATGAAAAAATGTTGTTATTATTATTCTAAATAATCTTTTCCATAGTAAAAGCTCCATTTGTGTATGTTTCTTGTGTAGTAATATTTTTTGTAAAAGAAGTTTGCTATAAACTAACCTCTTTATATTTCATTTTGAGATCAGAAGAAAAAATTCTGTACAGTTATCCCTCGTATAACATGGTACTTCTACAGCATGGTTTTGCTGTAACACTGAAAATTGGGGATGTCTCCATACAACACGGTTTTTTGTTTTAGTCTAATACTGTTTGAGAATTTGGAAAAGTCTCCATATGAAAATTTCACAATTTTTAAGTACAGATTCCATTATTCAATATTTTTTCTTCAAGTAAGCATGCATGTTGTCTCAAATTTGTCCATGAATTTTAGAATGTTGAAATTTTAAATTTATTTTGTGCCTTTTATCAGGTTTTCTTTAATGAAAACTGATTGTGTAATTTTTTCCTTGTCCTAGGTTTTTTATCAACCAGGTGTTGCCATTGCTTTCAGACTTAAGACTGTCACTGTTTTGTTTTTATAGATTAATTTTGTATTTAGTAAAGTTTATTTAAACATGTTTAGGTCAAGTGTTGTTAAACTTATTTTTAGTTGTAGATGAATAATCATTTGTAAAAATGATGAATGAAATACAGTAGTATCTCGGTACTTGAACAATTTGGTATTAGACACGCATTCTGGAAAAAAAAATCACTCTATCCTTAATTGAACAAATGCAAACTGCTAAAACAAATTTTCAATTCATGACATATTTTGTCTTACATAGAAAATTTTCACAGTAAAAAAAAAAGGACAATGTTGCTGATATTTCTGATCAAGATCAACAGAAAACCTCAGATGATGATGATACTTTGTAAACAGAAAATGTCCTGGTTTAACTAAAATAACGCATTAATTGCGATTGTTAGTTAATTATCAATTGCTTTAATAAACATATTTCTCTTAGTAACAAAAAAGAATAATATAGATCTGGTTAACTCTTATATTTAAAAATATTAACTTATTATTATAAAATAGCATGAGTTGTGGAAATTTTTATGATAATCCAAACTTAAACATTAATTTAAATTCTAAAATATATGACAATTTTTAAGCATTATTATTAATTTATTAATACAGTGAAGACAATTCTACATGTTTAACATTTATATATCATTTTTCATTGTCCCAAAATATTCCTATTCCTTTCAGTGGTGAAATATTTCATTTATATGTCATATTCTTTCAGAAAGCATTCTCAGAATTTCAAACACACTTTGTTTTTTATTCTCTGTTTTCTCTTCACATTCCTGGAATAGCATAAAATTTTCCCCACTTGTATTTTTTTCTAGAGAGGGAGGTTTAGCAATAGGTATGAAACAGTCATGATAGAATGGAAGTTTGTTTGTAACATCCTATAACAGTAAAGAAGTTTATAAACATAAGATACACATGGATTAAACACCTCAAGAATTGGTATATATTTAGAAACACACCAGTGCACCAAAAATATTTAATATAATGAATTTTTCATCTATAAACAAACTCCTGTAAACACCGGGTTGTAAACATAACTCTATCAGAAACGAAAAAAAAAAATTAATAAAAAGTACATGGCTGGCGTTATTTACATTTAATAAATATATAAAAATATAAATACGACTGTACAAAGATAAAACTTTGCTTCTGTCTTTCCTTCTCGCTGTTCACTCCATCGGCAGTCCTTAGACGATTCACAAACTCTCGGAGACGACCTTTCTTTTGAGGCTACTGCCTCCGCAGAAGAAATGTAAAATCAGGTAAAAGCGTCATCTGGTGTTATTGCCACATTCATAATATCACATTTTAAAGTAAAAAATTAATAAAAAGTAGTGGAGTGAACGGCGAGAAGGAAAGACAAAAGCAAAGTTTTATCTTTGTACAGTCGTATTTATATTTTTACATATTTATTAAATTTATCAGAAACCTTATAACCAGTGAAAGTCTAATTTAATTTTCTACAGCAAACATGTTCAGACTCCACTCTGGGTTCATTCTCAAGCCTAAATTCTCTTCAAAACGGTTTTCGACCAATCGAATACTTATTACTCCAAATCGCGTGCCATTCGAAAATTCAAAAATGTTCCATTAGCTTCTGTAGAAACTTACCCAAAAAAACGTTTTCCTTGTTCACTTTATAAATCTTAAAAAGTTCAAAACTCTTTAATAAAAGACCCACCTAAGAGAAGAACATGGCCCAATACCAAGACAACAAATACCAACAAAGGATAAAAGGTGAGATAGATAAGATATTGACAGACCTACGTTACCTCAAAACCCACCTTAAAGAGAATACACCTTTAAGAACACTCTCTCTTCCACGGTCCATCACAGAAAATATTCCAACAAGAGACAAAAAATACATCAACCTCAAAATACTAAGATCAGCGATAAAATTTAAACACATTAAAATTAGAAGACTAAAACGAGATTTACAAAAATACAATAAAAAGGAAAGAAGAGCACCAACCGAATAAAAAGGATGAAAAATTCGCCCAGTGTTTAAGTTTACGTCACTACATTGTGTCTTCGAAAGAAAAGAAAAGAAACGAAAATACAAAACACGGTTTCCTCAAGATAGAAAAGACCACAAGTTTCTTTCCTTTCCTTTACTCCGTATTCTCTTTTTGCAGTAGGGCCTGCCATGCTAGCGATAACTTCACTTCGTCTTTTGCATTGATCGGCTGGGATGATTGGAAGGCCTTATAAATTTCAATCTGCTCTAACCATCAAATTTGATCTGCCTGCTTTGTGGTAGCCAGTAGTTTCGCGGCCTTGAAGTCTGGGATGATTTCTGGATCTGATGCATGTACCGCCAGTGAGGTGTTAGCTCTGCCATGTACAATGCCCTTCTGATGTTCTTTCCACCTTACTTCCACCACTCTTTTGGTGGCTCCAGTGTACACTAATTCCCTATTGCATCTATTATTTGTTACTGGGATGGCGTACACCCCTGGAAGTTTGTCCCTATTTGGTTTATTTTTATCATTCCGTAGTAGTTGAAGCATAGACGGGCATCGCCTGTATGCTATGTCAAACCTATGTCTTTTGGCAATTTTACTATACAAAGGTGCTAAGAGTGGGTTGTACGAAAGGGGTACGATATTTTGCGCTGCTTTCTTGTTATTTCCATTACTTGGTAGATCAGGATGACTGCCATTTTCATAATTTCTTTCTAGTCGCTGTACCAATCTGCTGTAACCGTGCTCTTTTGCCACTTCCTGCAAGTATTTAATTTCCTGCTGTAGTGCTTCCTGTGTGGCACTCGCCCACACAGGAGTAAAATTGCCAAAAGACAAGGGATTAATATAGCGTACAGGCAATGTCCATCTATGCTTCAACTCCTGCGGAACGATAAAGGTAAACCAAATAGGGACAAACTTCCAGGGGTGTACGCCATCCCAGTAATGGATAATAGATGCAATAGGGAATTGGTGTACATTGGAGCCACCAAAAGAGCGGTGGAAGTAAGGTGGAAAGAACATCAGAAGGGCATTGTACATGGCAGAGCTAACACCTCACTGGCGGTACATGCATCAGATCCAGAAATCATCCCAGACTTCAAGGCCGCGAAACTACTGGCTACCACAAAGCAGACAGATCAAATTTGATGGTTAGAGCAGATTGAAATTTATAAGGCCTTCCAATCATCCCAGCCGATCAATGCAAAAGACGAAGTGAAGTTATCGCTAGCATGGCAGGCCCTACTGCAAAAAGAGAATACGGAGTAAAGGAAAGGAAAGAAACTTGTGGTCTTTTATTAAAGAGTTTTGAACTTTTTAAGATTTATAAAGTGAACAAGGAAAACGTTTTTTTGGGTGAAGTTTCTACAGAAGCTAATGGAACATTTTTGAATTTTCAAATGGCACGCGATTCGGAGTAATAAGTATTCGATTGGTCGAAAACCATTTTGAAGAGAATTTAGGCTTGAGAATGGACCCAGAGTGGAGTCCAAACATGTTCGCCGTAGAAAATTAAATTAGAGTTTCACCGGTTATAAGGTTTCTGATAGTTATTTTTCATCTATATCAATCAGATATCTTTAGGTTACATAAGTCTATTAAAGAACAGAATACCAAATTGAATTTTTAAATGGCCGAGGTTTGGGCGTGTGCCCTACGCAAAGAATGTATATCATAAAGAAAAAATGTTATATAATTAATAAAATAATTAATAAAATAAGAATATTTTGATTAATAAACTTGAGAGCATACACAATTTACTATATTTATATGATACCAATGCTTCAGTGGCTATTTTGGCTGTCAATTACAAAAATGCTTAAAAATCATCATCATAAGAAGCTTATGTGGCTATATTGTCATCAGTATAGCAGCAAATTTCTAGGAAGATAGCCTAAGGGTCTAATCTGTTGGAACAGGATTTACCCTCCTCTCCATTTTATCAATGCATTCCTGTGAGTATCTATTGGTAAAATAGATATACACACCATACACAACAACTTATAGGATTATCCCTGACATTGAAAAGCTTCTTGAATGACTCAACTTCACTACTAAACAATATTTTCAGTGGAAAACTATGCTCATGCATTGCCGTGCAGGAACATCATTCCATCACTGATGGAATGATGTTCCTGTTTGGATGTTTTGATTCAATGTTCTGTATGGGGTTTGGAGTCTCTCTCAGTAACTTGCACATTGATAGCAGATTCTTCTGGAAGAATTTTAATTAAAAGTGGTCCCTGGTAATCAAAAAAGAACATTAACATAACCTTCTGTTTACTTTGTTGAAAGGCTTTTAGAATTTTCTGTGAAGGGTTTGCAGCTTGGTTACAGATTCATAAAGGAAGTGTCAAGATTCACCTTTGACAATCCTGGGTAAGAACTGCTCACCTTCTGCACAATAACACAGCAATGTTGCAGTGACAGCTCCATATTCACACTTTTTAAACAATCATACAGGGTGTCCCAGAGCTTTTTGACTACATTTATTAATAACACAAATGGATTTGGCATATATATATATATATATATATAGGATATTATGTTTTTAATTACAAACGTATGAGAAATATAGGATGTTCTATATCTTAAAAATTAAACATCACTTACCGAGTAACATTCTAATTTTGAGCATTGTGAAATTGAAACTAGTCTGTAAAACCTGACATGGGCTTTTTGACTAAATCATTGTTATTTTGTAATTAATAAATACTATTTTTAATATTGCGTAAATTAATTTTCAATTATCAGAATTTTGTTTTGTCCATTTAATAGATACAAACTGTTAATACAGTAGAAATAAAAAAGAAAGCCAATGAAAAGATGAGATATCCACCATTAAATCAAAGTGTCAGAATCATATTGAAGAATGTTGACAATGAAGGTTTCAAGAAAACAAAAGTTGAAAAAAATGGTTTGACTTATTTTGATTTTAATTAATTATTAATTAATCTCTTGCAATATAAATTTTTAAATTTTTGACATAACAGAAAACAATTATTGCTAAAATAGTTTGTTTAATATTCTTCTTTTTTCACATTGATAAAAATGCATTAAAACAGAAATAATTTTATTTTAATTATTATTACAGGAGACTGAATATTGGAAAAGAAAAATATGCTCATTTACATAATTATACAGAAAATGTAAATGAAATAAAAAAGGAATAAATTTAATACATTTTTGTTGATTGAATGATTTAATAATTTTTTTTTTCTATACAATTTTAACTAAGAAATTATAACTATTTTAAAGTGATGAAAAAATTTATACCAGATAATCAAAAAATACAAACAAAAAATCTGAGAAGTAAAAAAATTACAGGAAGTAAAAAATTATGACAATTTAGATGACAATTAGTGGTCTAAATTGTCATAATTTTTTTACTTTTTTCACATATTGAATGTGCTATTAAATCAAGGCCTAAGAAGTTGTACAGTTCAGTTAGCATTTGGCAAAGAAAGCATTCGTTTGACAGAATGCCAGATGAATGCTTTTGATGCACTTTTGGTAAAATTGTTATTAAAATTTTTAATTGGCATAAATTTGAGCTTTCATTATTCTGGATAAAATTTTGAATAAAAATTATTTGTTTTGATGCAATTTTAAGCTTACAAGTACAGTAAGTCCTCTACTTACGAACTTAATCCGTTCGTAGCGGTCGTTCGCAAGTCGAAAAGTTCATAACTCGATTTTTTTTAATTCCACATTAGATTTGATGGTTTTGGTGTAAAAATGCTCGTAGAACCCTGACATGTGCATAAATTACTATTTGGAAAATAAAATTGACTTAGAAAATAAGAGATATTCAAAAAACGAAAGTGTCGCATTTCGCCTCTGACACTTAATAACAAAAAGATATTTTGGCATTTTTTGGTGCTGTTTTTGTAATATAAAGCCACATATTTGCTTCCTATTTTTGTAAAGTTTGGTGAATTTCGGTTGAACTACGAAAAAGTTATCCGAGTTCAAATAAAAGCAACTAGATTTACGTCCTACATCCCCAATAGATGGCGCCACATTACCTAGCTCTCGATCAAGGTCTATATAAGCTATTTTGCTTTTATCACTTAATTGTATACAGGCAGTCCTCTACTTACGAACTTTCGAAGTTACGAACAAAGCCGACAGATGGCGGGTTAAAGTGCAGTTGGTTATTTTTTTATGTATAGTCAAGTTTATTTTTGAAGTTTTACGTTAAAACATTTACAGTACATACATATGTACTGTACTCACAAAAGTGCAAAAGTTACTGCAGAAACCTGGGCTTCACCCAGGCAGGGGTGGATCTACATGGGGACTAATAGGGCTTAAGCCCTGGCCCCCAAGTGTCAAAGCCCACAAAAATTGAATTATCACCATAAATTTTTAATATTTTTTCATTAACAATGAGCACTTATCGTATTGTAAAAAATAGTTAATACTAATAATATAATAATAATAATAATAATTTATAGTATTATTTCTTTATTGTAATAATACTTAATCTAACAAAAAAATGGAGTCCCATTGGACTTCAATAAGCCCTATGCCCTGAAAAACCTAGATCAGCCCCTGGTTGTTTCTATCCTGAAATCGAGAAAAGTGCTTGTAACGAACGATTTAATTTTATTTTTATAATAAAAATATCCGGCAACAAGTTGCGTAACTTTTCCGGCTGTTGAGATTTTATTTAGAAAATAACTTTTGTTTTTAATTACAATATAATAAATAGAATTATGTGTGGCGCCATCTGTTAGGTGATTTTGTTACAAAAACTTTCTGTATTTTTAATTATTATAGAATGGCAAAAAAAACTTAATTTTCAGGGTGATGAACTGTTTCGAAAATAATTGTAAATACTAATAACGTATAACATCATTAATACAGTTACTCTACGTTAGGGCTTATCACACCAGTGAACACTAAGACAAAATTTCTTAAATTTAATATATATTTGAGTTTTCAAAAAAAAGATTTTACAATAATTAAAACTAATATGTATAAATTATATAAAATAGACCCGAAATGCATTTCGGATTTTAATATAGTCCCTTTTCAGTTGGTGTTTCAATTCAAACATATAAAAGTTATATTAAAAAGTCGAAAGAAGAATGAAGAAACTGGCGTTATCTCACAGGTCCCTTAAGCATTGGTCACACTATGCGATTTCCAGCCGCGCAGGCGACTGCAATCGCAACAAGCGCTAGTCGCGCGCGTCTTCTCGTGGTCACACATTGTTCGTTGACGTTGCAACTCGGAACACGTGACCCTATAATAAACCAATAAAATTACAGTAGCTTGTTTTTGTCTACTTTCGTGAGTTTACCGCGATTTTACGTTCTACTGCAGAGTATTTACGAAATTTTAGCTACTTTTCTTATTAAAATAGCAAGCAGTCCCTTTTCTGGAATGAATAAAAGAAAAAAAGGCGATAATTTTGCTAGAGCTGGCGAGAATATACGAAGAGAAAAATAAGAAAAAACGTTCATGCTGGGTTAAAACTTGGCGAAATGAAAATCAACGGGCTAAACAATCGTGTTTTCACCAGATGATGAGTGAATTAAAGCTTTCGGATGCCGAAGATTATAGGGGATAATCCGTATGAATACGGATACTTATATATAATTTAGGCGAAACGTTTCGTAGTTTGGCATATCAATTTAGAGTGGCCCATAATTCGATATCAGTCATTATCCCAGAAGTTTTGGATGCTATTTATCAATCTTATAAAAGTGAATATTTAAGAGTTGAAGTGGTTTAGAGGAAAGCTTAAATGATTTAATTCATTTATAATCGATATATTTTTTTCTTTTATATCAGCATTTATTTTATTCAATTTGTATTATTAAAAGTAATCAAACTTTTTTAAATAAATCTAACAAGAACTTTTATAAATTCAGATTTGATTTATATCAAATATAGCATTTAAATGTACTGAAACTGAGTTAATACAAATGTTATAATCAAGATATGTTGACAAATATACAACACAAAGTATGACGCAGCACAAGACGTTTTCTGATTGGATGCGCGTTTGCAACCATCGCGAGTAGAACAAACTTTTTGTTTCTAGTTGCGGTTGCAGTCGCGCCGGTTTTCGAGGGGGATTACTAGTTAACGAGAACAGCCGTCGCGGTCGCGGTCGCCTGCACAGCTGGAAATCGCATAGCATGACAAGGGCTTCACAATAACTTGGATAGGAGCAAGAAGTTTGGTGTCAATGGTATGTCGCAATCACAATACGTTGGGACCGTTCTGTAAAAACAGAATTGAGTGTTTATCATCAGTTATCGTTTTAAAGCCATCGAGGAATAAATATTTCTTAATTTCTGGATTTTAATCGAATAATTTAACACTTTCGACCAGAATAGAACTCTCTTCGAAAGTCCTGTTAAATATAGGATAATCACTCGCCAATAATTCGAATATTTAATAATTAGGCTAAAGTTTATAATTGATATTTTCTTTTCAAATTTTTATTTGTGTAAATTAGAATCACTTGTCAAAGAATGAAGTATTTTAGCAAATAATACAAATAAAACTAGAAACAATAGCAATAATACACAACAATAAAGTATCTCGATAATGTTTACGTCAGAATAAACAATTTAAATAATGTGTACGATCTCGAATTGATTCTGTTCCGCGATAAAATTATAAGATATGAGAATATTTCCTTTTATCTGCGTTCCACCTTCTCCGAATGATGGCGAGAGAAAAGAAGGGCGAAAATGAAGATAGAACCGACATTAAAAATGCATGCGTTATGCTTGTTTCGCTAGGTATAGGTTCCGATTCTTTTTATATAGAAGAGTTCGAAACTCCGTTTTTATAACTGACAAATGAATTTTATACAAAAGAAAGTTATCATTTCTTATCGGAGAAGGATGCCGTGTCTTACGTAAGAAAAGCTAAAACACAACTGGAGGAAGAATCTACCAAAGCCAAATTCTGTTTTGGAGAAACGACGGAGAAAAAGTAATGGAAATTTTAGAGGAACAACTGCTCAGAAAGCATGTCAAAATTATTATGGAAATGGAAATTCTGGAATATTTCATATGCTAAAGAATGAAGAAATGGAAGAATTAGCTTCTATGTACCAGGTCTTTTCAAGAACAGATTGATTACGCATAATGGCTGAATACGTAAGCAAATATCTTAGGAACTTGGGGAGAAAAATGACAGAAAAAGAAAAAAACTCTCTTAAATTTAGATCCCAAATACTCAGAATATCTCTCTCTGTTTATAAATGGTAAATTAGAAAAGAAAGCCAGAGACTTTACTGGAGATATTGATAAAAGTTTTATTCGGTTTCGCTATCTTCGCGATAAAGATCTGTTTCTAAAGTACTACATAGCCAAGCGATTACTTTTCAATAGAAGAATATCTGTGACGTTAGCCGACCGAGGTGAGTCTTTCCGATGACGTTTCACGGTCTGCCCTTCCGTGTGGGCGAGGCAAGCACACTGAGATCGGTTCCCATTTACATGCGTTTAATAATAGCGGAGATATGATTACATACAACTTACAAAGAGGGGTCGCGGTGGAACACTGTGAGTTCTTATCGATGGAGTTATCCGCCGTTCGGGTACTGTTTCGATCGTTGTTCCTTCCGGTACCGTATATCCTCGCCTTGCGGGTGAAAGTCCTCCGTCGGATGTGTTGTTCACTGAGGCTCGATCGTCGGGACGTAACCCTACAAGCCGATAATTCAGTCACTGTCCAACAGTCTTCCTTCTTCTCGCAGTATTGAAACGTACGTCGTTTCTCGCACCTCACCACCACTGCTGGGAGCCCTGCCTGTTGCTAGCACACCACACCCAGGTCTGTCCTCTTAACTTTCCTAACCCTTTTTATCTCCTTGCCAAACTCTTGCCGCATCCTCGAAACGTTACCTTATTGGTTTTACATCGTCACCTGGGATGATCGGAAACTCACCGGAGGACACGAGAAGGTCGGCTGCCAGCTCGAATTAGATCCCTTCTCGCCAGCTCGGCTTCGTCTGTGGATCTATTATTTCCTTAACTTTCTCAGCTTACACTTCTATAACGGAAACACCTCTATTGTTCCGTCGCGCGATCTATTTTCTTGGTCGCCCCTGCGACTGGAACTTTGACGCCTTTCGCTTTCGCACCCCCCACCGGGTGACGATTCGGACTTCGGGTCCTCACATATCTGACGACACCGAACAAGAAATCGTCTTAAAGACGGAATGCGGTAGTCAATACATTTTTAAATTAGAGAAAATGATTAAAGATGTGATAATTTCACATGGAACCATCAAAGATTTTAATAACAACACACAATTTTCTAGAATTTCCCAAGTAAAATGATTGAATTGAATATTAAAGTTCTGACTTCGGCCAATACAAAAATCTATCGTAAATTGCTGTTTACCAGAATACCCGAGGAAAATCTTGAATGCTTTTATGAAATTTTATCTGAAGAGACATTGCGGACATAAATTAATGTTGCAGCCTCAATTTGGTTGGCGGATATTTTTGGCGAATTCTGCGGAGAAACGTTGCAAGAGAATTCTGGTCATGGAGATTTTACTAAGCTCATCTCTAAAAATTCTTTAATTAATGGCAATCCTAGAAATTATATTCTTCAATTGTCCACTTATCAAATGTGTATTTTAATGTTATTTAATTCCAGAAAGTGTGTGTCGTTTGAAGATATGTTAGTTGAAACAGATATACCATATAAAGATTTAAAAAAATCATTAGAGACTTTAATCTTAGATAAACCATGGCAGAGAATCTTACTTAAACATCCCAAAGGAACTCCCTTTCAGTCTAGCGACACGTTCGCTGTCAACGAAACCTTTCTTTGAGATTTTATTGCGTAAAAGTCCAACCTTACAAGAACAGAGATTCGACAGGATCCGGTAAAGTTATCGAGTACAATATAAATGAAGATGAAAAATATGAAGTAGAAGCAACCATTGTAAAAACAACGAAAGCCTCGAAAGTACTTCATCACAAGGACTTAAATTTCCAACGTGATGTTACTGTTAAAGCATCGATTCCAACCCTGTATTCTATCGATTAAGACACGAACAGAAAGTTTGATCAAAAGGATACATTTAACTAGAAAAGATGACGACAAAGAAATATACCTTTATATTCAGCAATGATTTCATTACTGATTTTAATGAATATAAATTAGTTTGATAAGCTCAAAATTATTCTGTATCTCGTATGTTGGAATAATTGTTGCTATAGTGATGAATCAGGTTATATTAATATACTAATTAGAATATTTTATAAGTCAACATGCAGTTATAAGTACGGTACATAACAATAGAGAGATAATTTTAAAAAATTACATTTAAATTAGCTTTATCTTTAATAAAAAAAAATTTCATTCAATTTTTAGATTTTGAAATTCTTTATTTTATTTATTTACATTATTATTATTATTATTTTATGTAATTAGACCTTTAGCACTTTTTATTAAAACAAAAGAAAAAGTGTGTTTTTCTCCATATATTTTATTTGAAATTTTTATATGTATGAAAATTAAATTTCTAGGTAAACTTGTAGAACTAATGTTGTTCGACGTTAAAAATTGTAAATAAAAATGTTTCGAGCCTAGAATCCATACTGTATAGCAGTGATTCTCAACCTTTTTTCGTCACAGTACACTTTTAATAATTTTAAAATTTGGCAGCGCACACAGTTACTTCGGTAAGTACCACAGGTCATCATAACAATGATTTTTAAACATGGTTGGTTATTTAGGTCACATTGTGTAAACGCTTTGGTAACTATCGGCAGTTACCGGTAACAATTTCCAAATGCGTCCTAGGAAGGTAGAACCCATTGAACTACTTGTCTGACGTCGCTTATGTACGGGTATTCGCAGTGGCGGAACATTTCAAAAATCTCGCGGCACAGGGGTTGAGATTCACTGTTTTAAAGTTACAAACCACTGTGCGTCGTATGATCCTGTATCGTGGTTGCATTAGCTAACGTTCAGAACGTGTTATGGCTTTTCTTAATCACCACAACGTGTAGTGGTCAATTATTATGAAAGCTACGACACAAATTTCGCTTTGTGGTCGTTTTTTTTTTTCGCTCAATGAGCGATTTCGATCTTTGAGCCTAACATATACATAAAAGCTAAATAAATTATCAGCACATATTTATTTTTTTTTTTTTATATATAATTATTATGTGAGTTTTCAATAGTAATTGATATTAGTCAGTTTCACTGCTGTTAATTGGTACATTCTTGTTTTAATTTAAAATATTAAATGTATAATATGTAAATTTACTAAAAATATAAAAACTTTATTTTCAAAATCTTTTAATAAACAAATATTAAAACTGTTGATAAATAAAGTTAAATAGTCTTTTACTGTTTTATACTTTAAAACAGACAGTTAAAATAAAAAAAATGATATGCTTTTATCTTTGAAACAATTTGTCTTTTTAATCTTCAAATAATTTTAATTCTTTTTCTTTATGATCTGAACTTTGAAGATGTTTCCTGAGGTCTTTCAATGTTTTGACAGTAATACCACACAGACGACATTTATTTACATTTATCCCTTGTGAGTGACTGGAAAAATAAAATGATTTAATTATTATAATTTTTATATAAAATATCTTATGAAATTTTGAATATTTGTTTAAGCTAAAATTATTATAAAATATGATTACAATGAACTCTGTATTTGGAACTCTAAATATCTAAATTTGCACAATGAATACATACTAGACTATTAAAATAAATATGACAATTATTGTCATCATAAAGTGATGCAGTCCAATTTATTTCCAGTTAACTTTTACCTCTAGTTGTTCTTTCTGTATATGCTTTCATTGACAAAAATAAGTTATACAACCAGATTGTCTGATAGCTAGCTGTATGCACAGTTTTGCAATAATGTCTCAGATAGATATTAAATCATTACAGTTAATATTCAATTGCACACCAGGTATTGTTACCCAGAGTGCCTTAAAATTTCTTTCCCAATATCCTACAAAAAGGCTTTAGAGACTTAGTGTGTTCAGAGGTCTTCAAATGCAAGGCACAGCTGATGGAGTTTGAGAACTGTCTGGGCTATTCCAACATGACTGAGGTGGTGTTGGAGGCAGTGAATACATGAGGACATGCATACACAGTGGGTTTCTGCACACCCCAGATAGACCACCAGGAGAGATGATTGTCTGATTGTGAGACAAATATGAATAGCTGTGACAGTCTTTGTCCACCATCTAGAGATGGGTGGAAGCCCCGCTACAGAACCTGTCATTTCCCGTACCATTGGCAGCAACTAGCCGAAACAAATTTTATCCACCATGTGTCCCCAACATTGTCAGCTTTGTTTTGCAGTGGTGCCATGACAGAGGAGCATGGACTGCTGTGGACTGACAACATATCGTCTTTAGCTAATTCCAGTTCTGTTTAGGTACAATGACCACATCAGTGTGTCGAAGACCACTGGTAATCGCTTCAATCTCACCTTTACTGTTGAATGGCACTCTTTCCTAGGGAGTGACAATAAATTATATCAATATCACAACAGACGACAATTTTTAACTATCAATAGCCTACTAGCCACTTTCTGAAACTATCATGATACTAAGTAACTCTCAACATCCATCCTATCAAATGAAACAGCATGGTTTTTAATCTTTTTACATAGCATTATTAGCTTTAAAAATTGTATATTAATAAATAAATATAAGACTTTATGAAGCAATATAAGCAATAAAGAATTTTTATCAAGTAATCAAGCCAATCACCTTGCATAGAAAGAATTGTGTTAACTGCATGTGAATGCCACAACACACCATAGATTGCTCAAACTCTAATATTGTGGCATCTTTTTAAAAAACACTAATAAAAATGATATGCAATAATTGTTTAAAGCCACTTTCGATATGAGGTAAATATTTCCTTTTCCATTTATTATTATTATGTAAGATTTAAAACTGAAAGTATTAGTACTAATGTAATAATACTACAGTAGATTTAGGCCAAATCTGTGTATGGTGGCTATTTGTACTTTTAGTTAGTGTTAACTATTTTGGGCTTTGGCAAATAATTAAATAAATTAATAAATAAAAAATAATTATGATATAAGTGTAATTTGAATATACAATAAAATTTAACATTACTACTGTTTCCCAAAAAAAAAAAATTACACTCAAACCTGTTTTTGTGCTGTCTTTTTTTGTGCGATTTGTGCGAATTTTTTTGTGCAGTATATGAAAATTTCAATCAAATTGGAACATAATTGACTTCTGTAAAATTTTTTAAAACTCTATTGGATGTTTTCTAAGACATCAGCAAGTTTTTTTCATTTTTTATTCAGTAAAATTTTTTTCTCACTTTTTTCGGACCCCTTGTATTTTAATAGCATAAAAATCAGAAATATTGTATTATATTTGAACAGATGCGGTAAGTTAGCTCCCCTCCAGCTTTAGATTAGGAGGGGAATTTCACGCCTTGTTAAATGAAATAACACTTCCTGCAACTATATTTATCAAATAAAATCATTTTTTAACGATTATTTTTAACTTTTTAATGTTAGATTCGTATTTAAGTGGAAATAATTAATTAATATAAAAAATAAAATTCTTAGAGGATTTTTTTCCCATTAGGGATTGCAGAAAAAGGCCCAAGGAGTTAAAGCAATTCCTAGTTATTTCCTACGGTTTTGAGTTATTTTCTACGCTAGACTTTTTTTATGCGGTCCCTATTCACCACACAAAAACAGGTTTGAGTGTATTTATCTATGGGAATATTTAAGAAAATACAACTCTTACTCTCCAAACAAAATTCAGTCTGAACCTGTCTTCAAATACATCCATACCAGTCTCAAACCAATCTTCAAATTTTTGTGCATCAGTTTCAAGCCAACAAGTTGTGTATATATGTTTTTTTACAGATTATCAAAAGACTAATTCCAGTCTTCATCTAAGTATAGTTTTCTCAATTATAATTCAGCCTAGCATTCTTGTGATCAGATGAAACAGTTTTCAAAGAGAGGATCAAAAACTGAGTCAATTTGTCAATCACAGTTATTCTTCTGTATGTGACTGTTATAGAATCTTTGTTTTATCATCATACAAGATGAAGGATTCAAACAACACACACATTAGCTGGTGATCAGTATTGTGTTACCTCACAGGAGATCTCTGGTTAGAAGATTAGACAAGCAATTTGGACATATTAAAATATTGCTCAAACAAAAGCTACAATTATGAAAAAATGTCTGCCTCACTTTCGACATTTGGACTGATGAACTGAATACAAAGTGAGCTGTTAAGTTAAGATATGGCTATCTTCTTGATGATTCACACCAATTACTGATTCTTGCTGTCCAGCCCCTCAGTATGAATAGCAATGCAGAAAATATACAAAAAATGCCTCAAACAGATCCTTCAGATTGGAAAATGGATAACATTAAAATTGACTGCTGTGTTACAGATGCAGCTGCAAGACATAGTTTGAAAGAACAAGCACTTTCACTGCTTTGTCCACCTAAGTTTATTTGCTGTGGATTCCCTGAAATCAAATGCTCAACTTTCTGAAATAATCAACGCAGTTAAAGAAATTGTATTTTTTCAGAGAGAGTATAAAAGCTGCTGATAGGATAGCACAGTTACTCAAGAAACAAACTCTCCAACAGTATCCAGCATTATAACACTATTCAAATTAAAACAAGTGAAAACAAGTATTTTTTACATAAAACTACATATTATATTCTTGAAAGATAAGAATACAATAACCCTCACTAATTTTGTCAAAACACTGCCATAGCTAAAATAAAAAATTTCTCAAAGAGAACTAATGATGAGATTTAAAATGTAATAAACTGTTCAATGTAAAGCTACTGCAATTGTGCATCTTTGTCAAAGCTTTGTAATCATATATTATCACATTTAGACAAATCTATAATTAGAGTTAATGACAATAATAGATTAGACCTAAAGATATATATAGAAATATTGCAATTAAATTTTTAGTAAACTTATCTGAAATTTATTTTACTTTTTGGATATTAAATGCAGTTCTCTAATGTGGTCTTGTAGCATAATTTGAACCATATCTTCTGTTAATCTGACAGCTTTGTGAAGAGGAAATACGTGAGGACAATCACAGATTGTACCTTCTATTACTGATTTCAGAATATTCTCTTCTTCAATTTGCTTCCATTTATATTTATGACGAAATTCCTTTCGCTCTACAGAATTTCTGTCTTTACTTAATAGGCTAAAAAAATATATATAGTGATCAACATTCTGAAATATCTGCAAGTTTTATTCTTTATAACACTAAAATTTAAAACTTAAAATACATTTTATTAAATTAAATTTAAAAAAACTAATTTATTAACAAATATTTTAAAATAAAATAAAAATTATTTCTTAAGTAATTGATATTCATTAAAGTATGATCTAATTTCAAAATTTCTAGTTTAACTCCTCAACTTTTGCTTTATAAAATAGTATTAACTTTTTTCTTGAAACTAATGTGAGATCTGGAAATTCCCCTGAACGTAAAATTATAATAATTGTTCCCTATATTGAATTGAGAATTTTCCTATTATAAACATCCTCGCTAGAAAAAGCCCTGGCCGAGAAAATATGCGTCCCCAGCCGTATAACTGTCAACTATCCATTGTTCTTACGCTGAGTGCAGATCATCTTGCAACTTAAGTTTATAGATAGCACCCGAATTTGCCGTATTGTTTCCAATCCCGGGAACACCTATGGCCTGATCACAGCCACGTGACCGATTTTCCCATCAAAAAGCTATATAAGATGCTTCCTTCCCCCCTCAGGGGAGTCGATGGTCTTCCAGCATCACTTGTGCCAAAAGAGTTATCTTGTGCCTTGTGTCTCTTGCTCTAAGGAATTACCGTCTCTTACATCGAAGGAATTTGGATATCCTACGGATTTAGAATTCAGAACTACTCTATACAAAATCGGATTCTCTAAGAGGTATGGAACCCACCAATGTGAACTCTCTCTCTCCTCGCATGTTAGGGATATATAGATATATATATTAGACATTTGTAACGTTTTCTCTTGGTTCCAATAAATTGTTATCATCCTGTTAAATGGTGTCTTGTTTGCTCGAATATTCGCCTATCGCCTTACCACGACTCCACCTTCCCTCCTACACTCAACCGGATGGAAAATTAGTCCCGTCCCTACAGGAAACCCTACCAACAAATAAGCCATCTCTGACTCATGGGCAAGTCCCTCTGACTTGTTAGCCAAAATTAGACAGAGGTCCGACTTCGTCGTACCTCCTCGGTACCCTCACTAACATCCAGAGCATCAAACAGGTTTACATAAAATGCAAAAAGCTTAGCCTTGTAACTTGTTAAGCTACATCAACCCAGATATATTTAAGTTATATGTCACATTTATAAAAAAGACAGTAAAAGATGAACAATGATTCTTATCATTTAATTATTTTGCAAATACCAAAATTACATTTTAATAGATCTCACTAGATAAAAATATTTCCTTCTGTATATAAATGACAACTCAACAAACCCAATTTTTAATTGGACAATCACCGGACTATCTACTGAATTATTGGGCTGTAATAAGGCCAAGTTAATAATTACATACAAAGTAATTTGTCTAGAGATAGACAGTTAAGCTGCCACCTCATGACAGTTTTAATTATAATAATAAATTAATTTTAATTTAGAATTTCTGGAAGAAACATATCAGCCTAGAATAGAGTTTGAACTCACAACTTCTGATTACCATGCAGAACACATCTGTGCCTTAAGCAGAAGTTATGGGTTTGAGTCCTACCCCAGACTGATTCTTTTCTTCCAGAAATTCTAAATTAAAATTATCATGAGATGGAAACTTAACAGTCTCCCTCAACAAATTACTTCATATCTAATTATTTATTAATTCGGCAGATTGTCTAGCTGATATTTCCCTTTCAAAGTACTAAACACAATCCATATTTATGTTTAACATAAATATTTTGTTGACACAGAATACTGCTAATGATTCCAGGGAATAGCAAACAGTGTATCTTAGACCATTGATTCTAACAGAAATCACCAAATTTAACTACTGGATTATGACTTTTCTGTACATGATAAATCCTTTCCTCCTACATATAATTTTATTTTACACATTATTCTCTAACATTTAATGATGAATCAAAGGAAAATTATGAAAATACCTGAGCTTTAATATATATAAAAATTTTTTAATTTAATGATTAATTTTTACTTATTAATTATTTAGCTTATGCTAGTGTTTTAATATCTATTTCTTAATTTAAGTTACTTAAAATATTAGCTAATTACAAAAATTTTTAAAATATAGTTTTAGACATATTTCAAGATATCTTTTACTTTAAAAGATTTCTTCTGATCTTTTGCTGTATTATGGAGATGTCCATACCAACTGTATTTCCTTCTGAACCAAATAATAAATTTATTCCCATTCTAACAGTGTTTATCTATAAAAAATAGAATAAAAATATTAATTATATATAAACAATACTTTTAACAAAGTTTCTTATAAAATGATAAACATTTTAAATAAAAATAAAACTTATAATAAAAACACAGTTTAATTCTTTTCTTAAAAAAATAACCATAATGACAGAGATAGTATGAATTAATTAAATATATCACAAAAAAATTGAATAATGTTCTGATAAAAATCAATTTATTATTATTTGTTTATATAGACAAAATTTTTTCCACAAACTTTCATAGTTATTCATATAATGCTTATCTTAAGTGAACAGGACATTTAAATTTAACACAAGCTAGAACGTTTTTGAATATTCTTTAAGAGATGATCAAAATGTTTTCATTCAACAGCATTGCAGTTGCACATATGACTTGTACCATGTCCAGAGTGAGCCAATAAGAAGCCAGTGATCTAGCTATACAATTACAGACTTCTGGAACACTTGCCATAAAGTCCAGATCTCTTGCTATGTAATTTTCACACCTTCAGTCCTCTGAAAAACACTCTCTGAAAGAATGATAGTTTCAGTAAGATGATGATGCAAAGAGAGCTTATTAAGGCAACCAATTTCTACCAGACAGACAGACATTAACCTGATTCATCAATGGGAGAATTGTCTTAATACCAGTGACAATTTCTTCTAAACGGAATGAACCTTACAGCTGTTGAATGGAAACATTTTAATCATATCTCTCATTTTCAAGTTAAAAGGTATTAAGATTTAATAAAAATCAATAATAAAAAGAGGGATTATTATGTTAAAAAAATACTTATTCCTATTATGTGAACACTACTTGGTTCTCTCTCTCCCTCTCTTTCCTTTAATTTTTAAATCTCACTTCACACTTTATTGTCATTATTGAAGCACTTAATTCTCAAATAACTATTAATAATTAATATATATTTTTTTAATAGTAAATGTAAATATATCAAATCACCCAGTTTATAATTTGCAATATTTCCACAAATGTAGCAGTACTTTTATATACATGTATAATTTCTACTACTATTCTTTATTATTAATATTGTGTGAATAACATGAAATATTTAGGTATAACCTTTAATTGGAACAGTAATTTTCAGTTACATTTGAAAGCCCTTACTTAAATAATCTACTTATTGACAATGTTATCTATTTATGTTCAGCTTTAAAAATTACAGATCTGAAACTACAGATGAAAATATTTAATGTGTTAATTGCTCCTTCAATTTTCTATGCTAGCCTGATATGGGCACTTGATTTGCTTTACAATTTGAAAAAGTTTCACATTACTTATCTACGTAAACTGTTTAAAATTGAAAGACGAGTCCCAGGTATGCCATAAGAGCCGAAACAAACAGATATAAATTGTTTCCTTTTTTAGTGAAGAGACTAATCAGATTTTATTATAGATTAACAAATACCAATGATGACAATATAAAAGTTTTACATCAAATTATGCAAACTCAAATCAACGACACAAGTTCTAATAAAAGCACACAGCAAAACAAGTTTAATAAATTACTTCAAACATTCGGTGTTTCAAGTGCAATATTTGATAATTCAGAAGCCAACTGAAAATACGGCTATACATTGATGATTGATTCAGCCTTGTCACAATCCATAATAAAGAACCAAAATTTAATACTGAATTCAGTTTATCATCCTTGGTACTAAAATACCCTAAATATACCTACAAATTCAAACATTACAACCGCTAATACAAGTATGAACATTAAACGTTTATTACTTCAAATCAGACTTAACAAATATTCATTATCTGTCAATAACACTTATATAGATTTTACTAAAAAACACTGCTATTGGTGTAAATCCAGTGACTTTTCCTTACTCCATCTGTTTAAAGACTGTGAAGCATTAGAAAAATATCATCAAGAACATCAAATTACCAAAATAACTTATATGAACCAAAACTTAAACTTTAGAGCTAGGCTAGGTAACCTAGCAATAAACGAAATGTATAAAATAAACAACTTTTTTATTCAAATTACTAACAAGCTAAAATGCTATAGAACTAATTGAAAATTACTGCCTTAAATACCTTATTAATCAAATATATTACATAAACAAATTATGTAAACAAAATATGTGAAGTTAAAGAATTTTATTTTCATAAATATGTCATAAAATTTATGTAATTCCACTGTTGTACTTAAAGAAATGTATAAAAGAGTAATGGTAAAATATTATATGTAACCTAAAAATAGTTATAACTTTAACCCCCTGTAACAAGGTTTGCCTTAGAACAAATAAAGATTGTTTGATTGATATTATTAATGTTGTCACAGACCATTCATATAAATTAATACTTCAGTATTTTTAAAAATTAATGTATACAGATGTCAAGATAGTCATAATTGAAAATAAAATGTTTAAAACTGTAATAAAATATTTATTTAAAATACACACACACACACAAAAACTGACGAAGCTTCAGAATGTCTACACTGCAATACCACCTGTGCCAACCCCCACTCAAGGACATTGTAAAAGTTTGCTGTGTTTCAGTACTCAGAAAATTTGGTTTGTTTTTATTATTGTTTATTGTACACTTATAAATGTATATTATATTTTATATAATTTCTTTGATATTTTCAACATACTGTAGAGCATTGATTACTCAAACACCAATCAACTGAAACATCGATTAACTGAAAGTGTTCCAGTCAGCAAATTCAAATTTGCACTAGTGCTGTGGCACTGCAATATTTGGTTATGTCTTGGGTTACTCCAATATTATTTTTGTTGATGTGTGTGCAGCACTGGCGTGACCATGAGAAGGTACTTAAGAATGTGCCAGTATTTGAACAAGGCTTTTTTCCCATCGTGCGTGGTGAGCGTTGCTTGTTTTGTGTGGTGTTTTTCTGAGGACTATGTGTCATGCTGAATCAGAACATTTTTGATACCAGATTAACTTCCAAAATATAATTTTTTTTTTATATTTTTCAATATAATTATTTTGTTTGTGCAAAATAAAGAAATAATTTTTAACCATACAATAACCACAATTATTATTTTTAAAAAAAATTTTAGTTAGGCTTAACATCAATGAAAATTCAACACAAAGCAACATGCAATGGAAAAAAAATTTCAACATGGGATAGGCTAATATATTTTCATACATGATCAGTTATCCGGACAACCCCAGTCCTGAATTGTTTCAGATAATCGATGCTCTATTGTACTTAAGTTACACTGAATACACTACAAAAATCCAAGTCCTTTCAGTAACACATTTTAACAAAATATGAACATTTTTGATCTCCTCCTGAGGTCTGTACCAGGTTTAAAGATACAAGTTCTATAATGGAACATTTGAAAAGGAATGTTTGCAGAATTCAAATTTATGTTTTTAAATTTAAATAGATTATATACAGTATATGAATGAACCAGTCAGGAGTGTAAAGGTATGAATGGGTGGGAATGGGGTATTAAGGTCTAAGTGAAGTGTGCCTGCCAAATGCATGAAATTTGTTTTTCATCTTTATGGTTAATACAGTTGCTTAACTGCGATGCTTAGGTTTTTACAGTGTAGTCAGTGTTACTGAACAGTCCAGTCTGCAGAGGATATTTCTCTTATTCTTAAGTTTCAATAAGTAAACTAACTGTAAACATTATTTGAATACACAGCTAGAGACATCACTCCCTATGGGAGCAGTAAATGTATTAAGTAACTTAGAGATTTTTGATACTTTTCTTTATTTATGAAACAAATTAAAATAATAATATCATTACATTACAGCACATACATTACACAAAGTAGCCACACTAAATTATTATTATTATTTCTTCTATTAAATATCCATTATAAAGAAAATTTTAATTAATAATTTTCTATAATAAAAAAAACTTTTCCAATTTCAATTTTTAAAAAAATCTACTCAAAAATTTTAATAAAAAATAATTTTTTTAAATGTAAATATCCATAGAAAGAAAGAATAGGCCTAATTGTTTCCACTTTAACATTAAGTGTTTTTTGTTAATTTTCCATTATTTTTCTGAATCCCAAGAAACCAAAATATATTTTATTGTCTAGGATTTTTCTAAAATTTAATAGATAAAAATATCTCACCATAATAATATCTTCTTCATCAAAGTTTGTTTCAAAAACTAATTCTATGTCATGATCGGGATGAAATGACTTGCCAGTTTCTTCATCATAACCCAGTCCACACAATGCTCCAGTATAATGTTTTCTGTGAATGTCAGTTCTAATATTCAAAAATCAAAAGAAAAAATTTATTAGATAAAAACAATTTATTAATAAGAGTCAATAAAACAGTACTTAACAGAATTTAAAAAGTTATGTATTATATATATTATATTACATTAAATTATATATAATTTGATATAAGTTACAGGTTGTCTGCTTAAACAACTATCCTGGAGGCAGAAGAGACCTTTCCAAATTTGCCCAAATGTTGTGGTGTGTGCATGTCCCAGTGCTAAAGGAATCAATCGTAGACCAATCACTTATTCACAAATTAGAAATAATAAATCTGCAAAACGATATTGTTTTAAAAGAAGGACGTCTTGATGATAATATTAACATGTTTTGGAATTTAGTTCATAAAGATAAATATCCTATTTTAAGAAAATGTGCACTAATAATTTGTTCATATTTTGCAACTACATGTAATTGCAAATATCTATTTTCGAATACGATGTATCTAAAAACAAAATATCAAAGCCACAGATTCTAATTTAGATAACTGTTTAAAAACATGTAATTCTGATTATACTCCCAATTATAACAAATTGGCAGGTTTGCAATGTCAGGTGTCACACTGATTGGGATGTTTGTATTTGTCATTGTTTGTTTCACATTTATAATTTAAGTATATGTAATTCTATTTCTTGAAATAAAACCTTTAATATTTTGAAGTTTTTTCATGTGCCCCCAATAACTCTCGAATTCATATTGCACCATTATTGATAAAAAGGTTGCCGACCGACATACAAAATATAACTTATCCATGAAATAAACAACCATGAAGAATGGCTAAGATACTTAATGTGCCTATAATCTTTCTTGCATGAGCATACTTCTTGTGTAGGTTAATACCTACACAAGTCTAAAAATACAGGCCTTATTAGCAGCACATACATTACACAAAGTAGCCACACTAAACATGTCAGTCAGTCACTTTTTAAATACAGATACATATGTGAAAATTCGAACCCGCTGGAACCAAACGCTAACAATAGAATTTTTTATTGTTTGGTTCCCATGGAGAAAAAATTGAGTCATGAGGAACAAAATCCGAATAGTGCTGGTTGGTGGAGGAGAGGAACGTGACCGAGACGATAAAAGGGCGATGAGAGAGGGAACGGGGGTCAGTTGCTTACGTATTGTCCATTAGACAGTGTGTGCGTCCCGAGTCCCGAGGGACCCCGACGTTGAATGAAGGAATACCTTGCCGAGGATACTTTGACCTAGAGGGAAGACCAACCCAGATCATGAGGCATGACCTCCCAAATTCATGTAAACTCTCCCTCTGCGTATCCGAACTTAGGCGACGGTAGCTCGCCCCTTTGTAACTGTAGCTTTAGGCTTAATAAATTGTTGTTGTTGTTGTTATTATTCGTTGTTAATGTCTTTTATTCAAGTATCGCCGCCACCGCCGCTCTATCGTCGGACCCATCCACTTCCTCCACTCACGTAATGCGTGACGCGTAACGAATCCGACCCACCATCTTGATCGTGGGCAGGTCTCCTGACCTGTTAGCTGAGAAAAAAGAGGTGCAACTCCGTCCACCTCACAGCGCACTCACACATACAATAGCTTTTTCAACACAGTACAATGTATTGTAACAACAACATAGACACAATCCACCAGCAATAATAATAATATTGTAGATACCTTCAAACAAACATTAGATAACAAACAAACAACAACACAGAAAAAAATATATTTGTTGCTGAATTATAAGTTAAATTAATTTTTTTTTTAGTCTCAAGAGTTGTATTATTTTCTTTATTTCATACATATAGACTCACCTATTCAAAATAATCACCCTAACATATTTCTTTAAAGTAATAAACAAGAATGAACCTTATAGAGTTTAAGAAACAACAAGAATTACCGGCACGGTTTCAAAATACATCTAAATACGAAATCTTTAAATGATATATTTTTAAAACATTATAATGAAATATGAAGATACCGAATGCCTATGTTTTTCTAAGTCATAAAGCAAAAATATTTGTTACTACAGATTATAATTTACTGTGGAGTCACACAACAGCAATAACAACTTTCTCCAGACTAATTAGAAAATTTTTAGATGGGTCTAAAAATATGTTCAATTTCCTGCAAAAACAAAAAAAAACTGCATCTGCGTCTTGCACATCGCTTTCTCTTAACAATTCCATTGTTATGTAACACTTCCATTGTTAAGCTCTTTATAAAGTGACATTTATTTCGTTAAAAAATTTAATTATCCGAGCAATAATACTCTTCAAACCTGTTAACCAGAGTTGTTCTATTTTTAGAATCGCAAACATTTTCATTGCCCCTCCTGGGCTCTTCCTCAGGCTTTACCGAATAGGCTGTTACTGTTCAAATAAACATTCGATATGTTTATTCGAATGCTTCGAAAGAAATTCATATTGCGATTCTAAAAATAGAACAACTCCAGTGAACAGGTTTGAAAAGTATATATAGTTATATTTAACTGGTGTGTAGAGAGATTGTATAACAGCAATAATGCTGATGATTCAAGGACAAAAAAAAAAAGTACAAATGCAAAACCAACATAAGAATAGACTGAAGATATGTTTCTTTTAAGTTTGATACAAGTTAGAATGATTAAAAGAGTACACTCAAACCTGTTTTTGTGCGGTCTTTTTTTGTGTGATTTTTTATATGTGCAATGTGTTTTGTGCAATTATTTTTGTGCAGTATATTGATTTGATTGAAATTCATATACCGCACACAAAAAAAATCACACAAAACAAAATCGCACAAATAAAAAATTGCACAAAAACAGGTTTGAGTGTAGTCCTGATAATTAAAAATATATAAATAATGAGAAACAAAATCAAAAATAAACTTTATATAGATTGTACTTAAAAACTGCTGTAATTGTAACTGCTCAAAACACATTAACAAAAACAGTTGCTCAAATGTTTTCTAGTTCACTCACACATCTGTAGAACTTATAATGGAAAGATTCTGAGCATCAGTATCAATATGATAACAAATATCTTCAAAATTATGTTGCTGTAGTAAAGTTTTCAAAATATTTTTTAAATTGAAATACTATTCTTATTGATGTTTAGAATTTTCTATTAAAAGCCTGTAAATTAATTATTTTATAATACAGAATAATTTAATATGAATAAATCTTACCTGAATTCTGCACATGGTGCAAATGTTAGAATAACTAATGCTGGTAAGCCATGGATATTGGGCATTAAAGTGGTATTTCTTGCATTGATTGCTGAACCATCTGCACTTAAGCCAACATAAGAAGAAACTAACAATCTGGAATGTTTGTCTTGAGGTTCAGAATCAAGAATAACTGAATTAATGCTATCTCGGTCAATTCGCACACGTCTAGAATAATAATTATTAAAATACATAACTAGAAATTAAGGTCAGAATAAGTTAGAATATCTATAATTAAAAAAGTAAGTAAAATTTAAAACCAAGTATATAAATACAAACATAACAGTTACCTGGATCTACCTAAGTAAGTCATTCCTAAATAAGATGTTTCAAGTGCACTAAATGGACCATGCAATAGTATCTGAAATAAACATTAAATTTAGAATCTAATATATACGATTACTTCTAGAAAAATGAAAACCGATATAATTTTATTATTTGTTTCTGATTCTGATTGCTATAGAAATTAACTATAGCAACTCTTACTTGGTGATAATTGATTAATTCGATTTTTTTTCTTTTAATATTTTGCATTAGTTCATCCAAATCTATCTTTTCAAATCACAGAATCAAATAGTATGATTTACACATGAATAAATTTACTTTTATCACTACTTTTTGTTTAATGTGAAATTCTTATATATACATTAACTAGTAGGTAGCCCAGTGTTGCCCAGGCAAAAAATAACAGACATTAAGATTATTAAATTATTTCATACTTCTAACCCATCTATTATATTATATTATATTATAGTATTTGATTTATATAACTACAAAGGTTTTCTTACATAAAGGTTATCATACCAAGTGACCAATCTAACAATTTTAAAAATTTCTTTAAATTGTGTACAGTAGAGGAATAAAGAATTTTTAAAATGTGTTAGATTGGTCACTTGGTGTGATAAACTCTTATGTAAGATAACCTTTGTAGTTATATAAATCAAATACTATAATATAACAAACATTAAAATGAAAACCATATAAAGAGTTTGGTCATATTAGCTTACCGTTGTCACGTTTATCATTTCATTGGTGAAGTAGACAGCAATTGAAAATATGATATCTTAAATTTTTTCAGATATCATATTTTTTTCTAACGTTTCTAACATTCAACGAAAAATAATCATTGGCACAGAAAAAGACTTTGAGCTGTACTTTTTGCCTTAAAATCGTTGCATGTATATTAATTTGGCTGAACATTAGAACATCTTCAGTGAAGCAGTATCAGTGAAGAAAGTTTGGGCAATGGTTTATTAGTTAATAAGGGATATGAAATCAGGGGAGGAGGCAGGGTGCCCAGGTTTCATGGTAGTTAAGTATGTCCTCATAAATATTGCACTTACAGAAAAATTATTAGAATTAGTTTGGTTTACTTTGTTATGGGCAATGTGACACAGGTGATCTGCCAAGAAGGATGCATCTCAAGAAGACTTATGTAAAGCTGTCCCCTATTTAGGTGTTATCCTAAATAGGGGACAGCTTTACATAAGTCTTCTTGAGTAATGTGAAGAAAACCCAGAAAACTCCATGTGGCCAGTCCATTAACAATGCACAAACTCATGACTGACTACCAGTGTTCAGTGGTTTTACTGTACTTGGTTACTGTAGGGTACTTGTTGGGCTGCAATTTGAAAAAACTGTAACCTATAAATTCCTATTGTTGTCTGCCTGTCCTTCCTTAATCTCAAGAACAAAGTTAGATAAATGAAAGTCATGACCGGATGTGAAAAGCTTAATAGCAGGCAGCCCAGATTAACTATATTCAACTTCTGGTTTGCACTAGAAGTCACATTATTTCAATTCAAAAGTTTTCCCCTAACAGAATTAGATACAAAACAGGCATGACTCTGCTGCTAATGGGAAAAGTATGATGTACTGTACAGTACAGGGACAAAACACTACTTAAAAACTTGAGAAACTGTGACAAAAAAATTGCAGCTCGGCATTGTGACAACGTTACAATAAATAATTGCTTGTTAGAATGAAGAAGTTGCTGTTCAGAAATGAAAAGACCAGAGTTGTTAAATACAGTTACTCCTCACTTTACGACTGAGTTCCGTTCAGACAACTATGTCATTAAGCGAATTGGTCGATAAGTGAGGAGCTTGCACCAGAAATATAGGATCGTTGTAAAATTATACAAATTATGCAACAAACTTCAAATTTATTCATAAAAAGACTATTATAGTACACTATTAGCCCATTATAGTACTATAAGACAATTATAGTACGCACAAGCCTATTATAGTATGCTTACTGCGCATGTCACCATTCGCCACTGATCGACACTCAAACTGAGAAAGGGCCCCCAAATTGCAGGTCGAAACTCGATTGGTCGTAAGTGTGAGTGGTCGTTAAGCAGATAGGTCATAAAGTGAGGACTACCTGTATAGAAAATTAAATACTTAGACTTTCATAGTGTAACACTTTCCACTCTGTACAAGCAAGTGCTATGTGCTACCTGTCACAGTAATGGCGTAATAGTACTGTACATCTATTTCATGCTATATCATTGTTGCAGTAATTAAATGAATACAATATATATTTTTTAAAATTATATTTAATTTATTATTTTCTTGAATTTTTTGCCAATAGATACTCGTAGTACTACATGTAGAGCCAACAAATCAAATGTAGACAGAAATTAATTGATAAATATGAATCCAATCAATATTTTGTGGTAGGATGTATAAACTATCTAAGTTAGAAGTATGTAAACATAACTGCCAAGTTTCATAGTGTGAGATTCTGGAAACAGAGATTAAATTTATTAAATAAATGGGGAAAACTAAATTATCATCTGGTCATTAAAAATGATCCAGTTTTGTAACTTTCCTGGAAAAATGTTTAAGAAAAGGAAAATAAAACTTCCTTTCTCAACTGTTGACTTCCCGTGGAGAGATCTTATCGCCCATTTCGACGAACAGCTGGTGGTTCAACTCATCAGTGCATCCCATCAGATGATAAAAATCCAAACAACCGGTTGGAGAGAAGTTAGGGTAAAAAGGGCAGAAATTGCTGTCTCACGCGGACTCTCCCCAAAGAAGCTCATAGACCAAGCTTCATCTGTCACCATCTCCATTCCACTCCACTCCAAAAGTAACCTCCTGAGAAGATCCACGACAGTCTTCCCGACATTCAAATAAACTGGATCCAAAGACATCAGTTAACTAGAGGTATTATCTAATCAATTGTAAACTCTCTCTCAGTAATTAGAAGTGTACATAGTTAGGTCATTGACCTAGATCAGGGATGGCAAACCTTTTTGAGTCCGCGTGCCATATTGTAAGCATATTTAGCTTTAAAGATGTTAATGCGTGCCAAAGTCTTAGACTTCGAATAATGATATTTAAAAAAATTAAACAAATACGCTTTAATTCGAATAAATGTAAAAAATCTGATTGAAGATGATCAGGTGATAAACAGAAAAGATGATTGAAAAGGACAGAAATCATATGATACATTACGTGCCAGATGATTTCTCTTATGTGCCACTTTGGGCACGCATGCCATAGGTTCGCCACCCAACCTAGATATATTTTATGCCAGTTGTACTTATCCATCGTTTTACTTAGCTCATTAAACTTTTGTTATTTGATGTGGATTGGATATACTCTGAGGTCGGCACCCTATCAATGAATGCACAGACCCCCCCCCCACTTGAATCGCAATAACTCTCCTAAATACAATTGATCACCATCCACTGACCCTGTGAGTGGGTTTAACAAATCCAATGCCGCTAAAAGGTGATTTGAGTACTCGTCTCGACACAGCAGATTCTCACAATAGGAACTGTTCCAACAGCATAGGCATACATAGCAAATCAACAATCAATCATTCTCATTTATATACGTATGTATTAGAAACTTGTTCTTCACTTATGTTCTAATGATCCAAAATGTGCAAATATTTAAACTTGAGTTTTACCACATTAAACAAATAATAATGATAAAACTAAATTTACACATGAATAAATATAAATAAATAAACATAAATATATATAACAAATGCCGTAAAGATCTTGGTTAGTTCAAATAAGAAAATAGGGCATTATATATCATCTGTATATTGATTCAAAAAAATTTATAAGGAAAAGTAAAAATTTTTATACAGCTATGCAATTTAACACTTCATGCTATTTGACCTGGCAAATTAAACCTTAACAGGGATTCATCAAAATTTGAAAGTTCATATTCAGTATGCATTTCTTCATGTCATTTAAAAATGTTTGTACAATGTCAGATACATTATTGGGTACTTTCTGTCCCACACCAGTGACTTGATGTTTCAACAATTTATGCCTTCAAAAAAATCAACCATCCACTTGATGCCTTAAATATTGATGAATCAACATTTGGGTAATTTTGAAGTAAGAGTGGCTTTGCCACTTCACAAGTATTATTACCACTAAAAGTTACATTCTTTAACTGTACCTCTTTAATCTACTTAGCCAATGCTGATTCCATCTTTCAATATTTAGCAGCAGTTTAAAGGAAAGACAACACATTTTTTTTTTTTTTTACAGTTTAATACACTGTTACCAGATGCAATCAGAATGTCATGTTTTTTCATTAACCAACCCATAGCACTGATCTTGCTATCTGAAGTTTTCAAGAAACTTCAATACATTTTTGAGTTTTCCTACTCTGAGTGAAATAGCTTCTATTTTTAAATGACAAACTACCGTATTTTACGGACTATAAGATGCACCTTAATTTTTAAGCAATTTAAAAAAAAAAATACCTATAAGACGCACCTGAATTTTGGAGGCAATTTTTCGAAGAAAAAAGTGCGTCTTATAGTCCGTAAAATACGGTATATGATTTTCTTTTATCCATTTTTGTGGGGATTTCTAATAAAATGATTGAGAAACACCAATGTTGACAACACTTGAAACTCACAAGTCAGCCAACAAATTCCAACACTCATTTTCCCCACAGGAAAATATAACATATGATGTATTATATGAGATAAAAATAAGTCTTGTTTTCTGTCAAAACATACAATTTTCAAACATTATGGAATGCTGTTAGAGACAGGGTAATATATAATGTACAGTATGACCCTGCGTAACGCAGGGGATGCATTCCTAGACAACAAAGCATTAAGTGAAACAGTGTTAAACAAGGTCATTTTAACAGAGTAAATAGGAATAGGTGAACACGCGACCAAAAATAAACAGATTTTACTTTAATATTAAGTTATTTTTATATTAATTTGCATGATAATATATGTTAAATAACACCTGAAATATGCACACAGAAAGGTAAAGTTCATTTTTTGTAATGAAGGTCCTGGTTCTTTCGAACTTCTTGCTTTTTGTGATAAAGTCATGTAGTTTCATTTGTCACTTTTTTTTTCCGTAAGCAAATGTCTGATCAAGAGATCGAATCCAAAATGTCTCATCTTGCTTTTGCACTTCTTTCAAAATCTGGATCATTCACTACAATTTCATCAATGATTTTGATTATCGTTACCAAACTTTTACTAAGGAAATCTGTACAGAAATTTTTGGGGTTCTTCGTTTTCAGAATCTCTATTTTCCAGTTTTACATGAATTCCTTGTTTTGCCAGTTCTTGAATGTTGTTGTTGATAAGGCTATCACCAGAAATCTACAGTAACTCCTCAATATCCTGCTCATCTACATCTCCTAGTCCTGCTGTGTCGATTGGGTTGACAATTTGGTCAACCTCACGATACTGCAATGGGCTCTTCTCATTGAAAATTCTTGGATACATTCGGCCATAACTTCTTCTACACTCTGTTCACTGCATTTATCAGTTAATTCTTGCCAAGCGAAGTCGATATTTCCTACGGCATACTGATGTTATATTTTTTCCAAAATTGCACCAAACATACATAGATTTAAAGAAAGTATACCTTTTTGCCACCTTTTGCTGATTGGTTTGTGTTCATAAATAATTGTATTATGTATGAATCAATGAAATGCCACGAAAACTAAAATCAGTGTAAATTTTGAGCTTTTTTTAAGGTTTCAAGCAGACCACATTATATCGAATCAGCATTAAACGAGAAACAGCATTAAGTGGAGTCTTACTGCATATTTTGACACTTCATATTAATATCCATTAATTGTAAAAGTGTACTTTTGCTTTTACTTCATATATTTGAAGCTATATTGTTGACAAATAAAAAAATAAGGAATAAATGTCACAAGATGTCACATTTCAGATAAATTTTAGATTTCATTGTAAGCTTTTAAATTAAAAAATATGTCTATCTAATCACTATAATTTGAATGAAAAAGCTATTCAATTTTTTCTTATGTTAAAAGTATTAAGATGTATTATGATAAAACAGTGATTACTCCAAACTACTATATGTTATTCTAAAATGCTTTATTTGAAGAAACTTGTAAAACTATATTGTTTTAAAGTTTCTTCAATACAGTACACCATTACAATACAATACACAATACTGGTGTAATTTAGTAATAAACATATCTAAACATCAAAAAATAACTTCTCTCTCTTCTAACCTGAAGATGATTGTTTAAAACAGAAGAAAACCATTTGTTTTGTTTCTTCAAATAATAGTAAATGCCAAAAAGTGTAGCTCAAAACAAACATTTTTAAGCTAAAAAATTATATTATTGTAGTTTTTGTTCAAACTGTATTAATTTTCTTATTAAAAATATAAAATTAAAGTATCACTAATTGAAAGTTGCATAATATCAATGAAGTCTCAAGTTGCTAATGAAAATAAACACATTAAAACAGTTAAACTTTGATATAAATCACCTAAAAACATACCCACAGTCACTAAATTTCATTTGTTTTATTTTATTTTTTTGACTAGTACACAACTCAAAAATAATGCTATTTTATTTCATTATTTTTGAACTTAATAAATGGTTACAGACATTGGTTTCAATCAAAAAATTAAAGATAATTACACCTGTTTGATTTCTATACCATCATTATACATAATATAAAATGGGAATAAAAATTAACAAGCAGCATGTCAAAAATTTTATCACAAACAGTTGATGCTGTAATTAAAGTGAATACACTATAAACGAAAAACTTGTTTTAAAAAGTTGTAACTGAGTTTTTCAACCATAGTGACGAATATATATTCATTTTGACTCTTTCTACCCTGCTGGTGCTAAGAGAGCCTTTTTTTTCATGTTCATTGTGGGATTTGGCCAGATTGCAATGGGAGTAGTCAGGTGGTGAGGAGCAAGGGCTAACATATGCAAAATGGACCACTACAAAAAATTCCCAAGGTTACTCATCTGGATTTGATTCCAGAACTCATACATGGTAGGCTGGTAAACTAACTGGCTTGGCCATCTGGCCATCACTATACAAATAATTCTGATTACAAATAAGCCTTGGTTTCATTTTAGAAAAATACTAAGGAATAGTAATAGGAAAAAATTTTTAATTTCTATAGCACAAAAAAAGTCTAGAAATTTCAGTTTAAAAATTTTTTTAGCTTTTTCTCTTATTGTATGCTGAAATGAAGTAACTAGCCAATAGAAAGTAAGAATCGTTGTGTATCACCATATCAACATGACAGGCAAAACCAACTGCATGAAAAATTGATTATTTACAATAAAAACAAACTTGCAACTTGAAGTAATTTAAATTTTGAAAAAGTGTGTAAGACAAAGAAGCTGATTATGAGCTTTTATATGACTCGTGCTATTGATAATATATCATCCTTTTTACAATTCTGGCATTATTCCAATGGCACCAAAAGTACATATTACTTGAATTTCTGTCTCCCACAAGAAAAACATTCTACATTATAGGAAAACACAACTGGCAGGTAAACAGAATTTTTGTTTTCTGTTGCAATTTTTACATAAGTGATACTATAGCTTAACAGTTTTGATCAAAATATTTCAGTAATATAACAGAAAAAGTAACTATACTAACCAAATCTGAAAAGGTAACTATTAACTAAAAAGGTTTTTTTAAGTTTAATCTTTTTCAAAAAAAAAGAAAAAAATTATAAAAGTTTATATTAAGAAACTGATCATGTTCATGAAAAATTTGGCATAATTATTAAGATTACTTACTCTCTGTGTTGGCGTTGTAGAAGAATTGATCTGATTTACTTCATTCATTGTAAAATGCACATAGTCAGTATCTTCGTCAACATCTATCTTACTTTCATAAATAACTGAATTTTCAAATTTCTTTCTCATTTCATGATTTTTCTAAAAAAAACAAAGAAATTAAATAAAAGCTTCTTATTTAGAAAGTTTGAACATACGAAAACACTTATTTATTATAAATCATTATATTTACAACTAATTAAATAATAAATTATAAAATATGAAATTTCTTAAAAAAAATTATTTTCTCTCTCTCTTTTTTTTTAAATTATGGGACTGAAAATCAAATAACTTTCTTCAAAGTGGCACAACTAATAAGTAGTTTTTAAAACAGTTGTTATCGTTAAAGCTATTTTTAACCTTATTTAAAACTATTATTTGTAACTTTTAAAGCTAATTTTTCAATAATATATCACTTTTTGAGAAAAAAAATTTTAGTTTACTCTAGAATCTCACTTTAGAACTATAACTCTCTTCTGCTTTTTCACCATATTCTAATTTGATTAATTGTTCATTGATGTTTATTTCAACTCCATTTTCTTCTCTTCTAGTTAATTCCAATCTCACAACATTTTGCACTACAGAATATACCTAAAAACAAAAATAATATTGTGATTTAATAATTAATTAAATATCTTAGTAAACCATTCATAAAAGTATTTTAAATATTTTGAATAGAATTAATATGTCTGTAAAAAAAATTACAAAAAACAATTAATTCCCAGACAATTCAATCATTATCAATGCCAGAAATTCCTTGAATAATAATAAAATTTAAAAAAGACTTCAAATTTATTTTGAAATTTATTACAATATATGAAAGAAACAATATCCAATAGAAATAATTTCATAGTCCTTAACTGAAATTTTTTGTTTTCCAATTTTGACAACCTTATTACTTTTTGCTTTATAAATGGAGTATTATTAATATAAACTGAAATCAAAACAATTTAACTGAAAATATCTCAGAGTACTCTTATCTCATATTCAAACAAAAAGAGTAAAATTTACATAAATCCTATTTTTAACACAACAGAAAATTATCATAAATATAAACTTATAATGATAATTGAATTTTGATATTTGGAAAAAGTACAGTTTTAGACAAGCCAAGTAAACCGGATGAATAAAAAATATTCCAATTTACAAAATGCTTTAAATAGTTACCAATAGTGGTATCGACAAAAATATATTAGACAAATGAATAAAATAATAAAAATCTTTGTAACCTAGTAATGTTAATTTAGTCTCGTTACTACTACGTTTATACTGATGGTTACATAGTTCTTTTATAAAGTGGTTTGGTATTTTAAATCAATCAATCAATCTTTATTTGATGTAACAGGTGTTATTACAAAGGGGTTAAAGAACATTGTTATTTTAAGTTTGACACATAAACAAAGAAATTATGTAATTTATACAAAGTTAGCATGGCAAAACTATCACCGAATAAAATTTGGTAACAAAAATCGGATGGCAATGTAGCAACTTGAACATCCAAAAGAATATTGCAAGAATCAAGAGGGTGTTTTCTCATATCCAAAACTATTGTTCTGCAAAAAGAACATTCAGAGTCATCTAAAACATTTATTATTTTACCATTTATATTTATCAAAAACCTATTTCATCTAAATTGTGCAGCTTTATTTTATAACTCAAATTAGACAATAAATAAGGTGTTGGACTCCACATTCCATTAAGAAAAAGTTCACTGTTCCAACCTCTTTCACTCAAATAATGAACATCTTTTAACCAATATGTCTCTTAGTCATTGATCACAGTCCAGAAAGAACAAACTTTCATTTAAATATATACAGTAGAACCTCGATTATCTGGACCTCTATTATCTGGATTTTCGATTATCCAGATTGTTCAAAATAAACAAAAATTGTATGAATTTGCTGATTTGCACTTGGCGAATTGCGACACTGTTTATGGACCGTATGTACGTGATGGAATGCATGGAACAAAATTTTGAAAAGACAATTAGTAAATTCCAGAAACAGTAGAAAGTGGTATAGGAGACATTGTGGAAGCAATAGCACAAATTTTAATGTGCTGAATGTGACGAAGATGTAACCAAGTGGTTAAATTGCGATGCGAACGATCCTGGATTCCAAATTTTGAATGATGAGGAAATAATTAAAAAAAATATCTGCCTCAGATGAACAAGATCGAGAAGACAAAGATATTTGCGAAGTAAGAGATATTGGTCCTACATATTCTGAAGCTTTTCAGTGCTTAGATGTCGCCATGAAGGGGTTTGAGAGCTAAGAAGAGTGTAACCCAGGACAACTTATATGTCTTAAAAGTATTCACGATTTAGCAGCTTCAAAAGAACAGCTAGCTTTAAACAAAAATCGTTAATTGAATTTCTTAATAAAAAATAATTTAATATTGAAGCTATATGTAAATCTAGACAAATAAAAATTATTCATACTATATGCACTGTCAATTATTATTTTTTTTCGATTATCTGGATTTTTCCTTTTCCGGACTACCTTCATCCCCAATTAGTCCGGATAATAGAGGTTCTACTGTATAACTAGAGGACAATTCATTATTATTTAGTAATCCTTTAACAATAACAGGCCATGGTTTCAAAAAAGAATTAACATTTATCTTTGAAAGTCTTGTATATACAGGTACTCCTCACTTTACAACCGAGTTCCGTTCCAACGACTATGTCGTTAAGTGAATTGGTCGATAAGCGAGGAGCTTGCGTCAGGAATATAGGATCATTGTAAAATTATACAAATTATGCAACAAACTTCAAATTTATTCATAAAAAGACTATTATAGTATGCTATTAGCCTATTATACGAAGGCTATTTTTTAAATAAGGTCCGTTTTTTAATAAAAAGAAAAATACTGTAAATATCATTAAAATATTTTTTTTTCCATATTCTACATACTTTTATCTACTTTTCTACATAATTTCCATTTTTGTTTAAACATTTGTCATACCGCTCAACAATTTTTGAATTCAGACGTCAAAGAAATCTGCCGCCTGTGAAGAAGCCCAAACCACGACTGCAGTTTTCACTTCTTCATCGTCGTTGAACCGTTGACCACCAAGGAACTCCTTTGAGTATTGAAACAAGTGAAAATCACTGAGTGCAAGGTCCGGACTGTGTGGATGATCGTATCGAGTCAAAAACGATAAAGCGCTGTCCAATCTTTTTGTTTTGTGATCGTCAGAAAGCAGTCTTGGAACCCACCGAGAACAAAATTTTCGATAATTCAGTTTCTCCGAAACAATGGTATACAAAACTGATCTTGAAATCTGTGGAAATTCAATTGATAACATTGAAATCGTGAATTGTCGGCCCTCTCGAATTTTGTTATCCACATCACAAACCAAATCTTCAGAAATCAGAGGTGGGACAGGGCGTGGCTCATCATGCACATTAACTCGCCCCTCCTTGAACATTCTTACCCATTTTTGAACTTTATTGTCACTCATAGCATTTTCACCATAAACTTCACAAATCTGACTGTGAATTTCTGCTGCTGCCAAGTTTCTTGAACTCAAGAATCGAATAACAGATCGTATCTCACAGTTGGCGGGAGACTCAATTTTCTTAAACATTTCAAACTTCTACAGCTCGGCATACAGACAGACGATATGGCTGCAAATGGCGTCAAAACGCGCGCCAAGCTTGCTTGGAGCAGAAGCGCATGCATACTGCCGTGATTGCTCATTATTCTCACTCTTATTCACAAACGGATCTTATTTAAAAAATAGCCCTCATAGTACGTTTAGTGCGCATGTCACCATCTGCCACTGACAGACACTCAAGCTGAGAAAGGGGATTCCCCAAATTGCCAATCAAAACGCGATTGGTCGTAAGTGCAAGTGGTCATTAAGCAGATAGGTCGTAAAGTGAGGAGTACCTGTATTAATTTATGATAGTCAACTTCCGGTAGGCCAATAAGTTTTCTCCAAAATCTAAACAATTTTTTCGACAATCCAATAGCAAGGGAAGATCTTCCCAATTCCATTCTCACTGCAGATTCTGAAACAGATCTATTAATATGGAAAACCTGCCTAAAGTAGAATAACTGTATTGGTTCAAATTTGTCTACTAAAAGACTGCCCCAAACTGGAAAAGCATAAAACATACTTGGTACAATCAAGGAATCAAATAATCATTATATATTATAAAAGTAAGTGTACAATGTGTGTGCCGCTAAAACTCAAAAACGAGTCTTGGTATGATCAAGCGATTTATATGGTGTGGTAGCCCTCTATCCCCCATCCATGAAGAAGGTTCCCATTTTTACCTGAAGGCATGCTGTTGAAGATATAAGGGCTGGAAGTTTTACCCTCTGGAAATTTCTAGAACAGTCCAGAACATTCAAGAGTATTCGAGAGCATTCCACAACATTCCAGAATGTTCCGGGATGTTCTGAAATGTTCAGGGACATACCGGAACATCCCAGATCATTGTGGAACATTCCAGAACACTCTCGAATGTTGTGGAATATTCTGGAACATTGTGGACCATTCAAAGCCTTTTTTGTATGGCTGGGACTACCTATTGGTGGGGGCAGTGGTGATATTCGAAATATTTAACAAGGGGTTTGCTAGCCGAAAATTGTTCCCTGACAATCACCGACAAATGAAATGGAAGTTTTGAATAGAAATAAATACAACACCTTTTCTTGCAACCGTATATCTAACAATCAGTGGCGTACTTGGAACGTAACGAGCCATGGGTGAAGGGCAGGTAACGATAATATTTTAGGGCTGTCGACCCCCTTTTTTTAGGCAGGGGTAATCTTTACCGCGAAATGGCGCTTCTGGAAATACACACGTGTCATCATTATACAGATACATTACTTTTTCTTTCGCTGTCCATAGCCCGACACGTGTTCGACAGCCATCTTGTATTATATCGCGCGCGTGGCATTCTGGAATCTCTCTTATGACTGGATCAAGAACTCTCTTCAATCGATTGCGATTAAACCTCGATTGAAACGGTCGAGAGAGATCGCACCAAGACATACTCCCTGACCTTGCTCACAATCTAGACTGAAATGCTTGGTACGAACGGGGTATTAGGCTCTAGTTTAGTAGTATTACAGAGTATAATACGCATATTTTAATATATTTTTTTTTTTAAAAAACAAACCCACTGAGAAATGTTCCGTGTGTTTAACAAGGTTCGGGAAACTGAAAATTTTAACAACGGGTTCAAGCTAACCGTTCGGAAAACTTTAACAACGGGTTTGGGCGAACCCGTTCGGGAAAACTGAAAATTTTAACAACGGGTTCGGCCGAACCTGTGCGAACCCGCCAAATATCACCACTGGGTGGGGGTATATAAAGCAAGATCCGTCGTGGATTCAAATATCAGTTTCTTATCAGTGATGAAGGGAAGAACCGAAAAAGAAGTGAAAATTCCAAAGTAGTGCAGTGAGTGAATAAAAACAAACGGTGAAGTGTGAGTAGTCAAAGTGATACAGTGACTGAATATAATCCAGTATAAATGCCACGCGTTAAATCGGTGGGAAGCCGGTCTCTACATCTGGGTTAATATTTCAGCCGTTGTAAGATTTTTGTCTTCATAGGTGATTAGTTTTATGTATTATATTTCCATTTTGTTTGTTTCTTCTTCGAGAATCCAAAAAGAATGTTTCTGGTTTTATGTATTGTTACAAAGATAAACTTTATTATCGCTTACGAAAACCGGCAGGAAACATTTTTATTTAGAAACAAACATCGAATTATCAAACATCGACTCTACATCCAAGCTAATGGCTGGAAAGGCACAGAAACTCGTTCTTTACGTAAGCGAGAGATTCATTTATATGGAGTATTATTTATGCCGTAACCGATTGGATGCCAGAGTCTGCACATGTGGAAATTAACCAGTGTAACCGCTATGACTGATGTACGCCTTCCCGTAAGAACATAGCGTATTCGACCAGATGCGATATATCTGGGCTTGGATGGCCTGGGATATAATCTTATAATCGAGATGGGTTGATAATAATATTAATAAGCACAAAGCCCAAACGGTTAGGAGTTGAAAGTTAAAATTTGGTACGCAGTTAGGGTACATCACGAGAATGTACTGTACACTAAGAAGAGATTTTTGGAAATTCCCCCCTAGGGGAGAGGGAGAGGCTTAAGAATTATTCTAAAGAACTCGGCTTCTACTGTACTATTTTAGATGTGGATTTTTGCGAGAAATGAAACATATTTTTAGACCAATCTAAAAATTCTCTAATACGTTTGGGAAGAGGGGTAACCTAATTCTTGCACTCGGTAAAAACGGGTAAAATCGGTTATAATGTAATAATCTTAATCTTGGTTATGGTTACTTTTTGCCCGAGTAACGCTGGGTTCATCCGCTAGTTTAAAATAATTATTTAATGAAGATGCTTTAATTTTAATAAGTAACTTGATGAGATTGGAGATTTTGGATTTTTCAGCAAGTAATCCTTTATTTAAATGATAGGAAAATGTGCCATGTGAAGAAAAATAAATACCTAGATATTTGACACAATTTCCAGTTTATGATTTTCTAAACTGAAATTATCTGTTTTTTAAAGTTTTCCACCTCTACGAAAAATCATAAGCTTTGTCTTTTCCAAATTAATTGTCAATCGATTATCTTCACAATATCTCCAAGTAAGATTTAAGTCTTTCCGTAAGCGAAGAAGCTGAATTAGCAAGAGAATATCATCAGCATAAAGAAGACAGTCAATTTCAACATGAGAAGACAATGCTATCATAGATCTTCGACTTCTCAGAAGGTAGGAAGATCGTTCAAAAACAGAATAAAAAGGATAGGACTCGGTGGTTCTCCTTGAGGTTAGCCTTCTATTGGACTCAACATAATCAGTACAAAATGAAAAAGTTTCTATAAAATATCTAGTATTAGAAAACACTCTCTTAGCCTTTTCCATGCGGTTAGCTACCGATCGGTATGTATCACGTGACTTCTTCGTTTATCGGTGATGCGAAACTTACCGATCGGTAACAATTAAAAAATTCGATTAATTTGCGCTATATTCGAGTTTTCCAGAGATCTTAGCTTTGATTCGCTCTTCTGTATGTCGATTCACTTTGTTTAAGCCAATAAACGTTTTGTTACCACTCCTGGGCCATAAATATTTTGGTAAATACATCCCCTACTATTCTACAGTAAATCTTCGCAGTTAACTACACAGTTGGCTGAAAACAATCAAAGGGAAACTCCTTCTACAGTTTTATTGAGTCTCTTCTGTCTTTGTTGACGTTACTTTAACTAATCACAGACTTATGAAACGAAAAAATTGCCGCGAAAAGCCCCGCCTCCAACCTTCGAAGTAAAATGTAAACAATCACTGTAAATTCGCTTTTTAAATCGATTTTTAATTCTAATTAACTAATTTAATGCACTTAGACATTAAATTAGCTAATTCGACAATATTTAGGCGAGTAAATATGTTTTTAAAACTATCTAGCGATAAATATTCCCGGGAAACTCCACCTTCCTATAGTAAGTCTATGGAAGGTGTTCGCGCTGTTAATTTGGCTTTAAAATTTTTGTCAAATGAATTCATATATATTTTGAATACATTTAATTATTTTACAAAAGTAAGAGCAAAGCTCTAGGACTGACACAGTCGTACAGCTGACTAATCGGTGTCGCTTCACGATAACAATCGACTTCTCTCCCAGCTAAGTAATTAGAGACATAGTGTGAATAATGGCAATAACTTCTCCCCCGCTCTAGGTAGAAAGCTGCGGTTTGTTTTGTTTAATAGAGGACAGATGTTTCTATCTAACAGATGTACAAAGTTCAGCGATTCTCTGTAAATTAATTTTTTTTTTTTGTTCGTAACCTTCAAATTTGTTCGTAAACTTCATATTATTTTAAATATGTATAAAACTAAAAATTATACAATCGTAAACTGTAATATGTTTTTAATCAAACACAAAAAACAGATTGAATATAGCGCGATATTGAAGCGAAATATCGCGATTTAAAAAATTACCCAAAAAACGCAAAAATGCGCCGCATAACGAATTCCACCTATTTACTTAATGCTAAAGGTTTTCCGCATGGAAAGGGTTAAATAAGTTGACAAACAATGCAGAAAGGCCAATGCTCCTAGCTAATAGCATAACCAATCATGATCGACTGTATCGAAAGCCTTCTTGAGATAAATAAAAGCAGTATACAGTTTCCTTCGTTTCCTCAAAAGTGATATTTGAATAAGACCAGTCAAAATAACAAACTGTATTCAACACCTCTATTTTTAACAAATGCTCCTTGGACAGGTTAAACACCTCTCCAAGGAGCATTTGTTATATTAGGCCTATCATATTAAACTCATTCATCCAATTCCGGAGACGATTTCCTAATAGTTGAAAAAAACCTTTCTAAATACACTAATTAAAGCAATTGGTCTATAATTAGTTGGCGTCTGCCTACTTTCCCTCTTATAATTTTTAGAGCAATTTGTTTCCAAGATAAAGAAAAAGAGCAACTAGAGCAAAAGGAGTTAAACATATCCAACATATCTAGTAGTATTTCTGTAGAAAGGTATTTTATCATTTCGTTTCTTATATTATCAAGACCTGGGGCCTTAGATGATTTTCATTTTTCTGATTAGTTTCCAATTCACTCAAAGTGATAAAGTCATCCAAAAGAGGAACATTATTACCAAGACTTAAATCAGTATGCCTATAAATTACTGTATTTGGTCCTGCGAAATACTCTTGCAAATAATTCAACCAATCCGAGGGAGATATAGCATTTTCACACGGTTTCTTAATTTGAAATTTATTAACTAGTGACCAAAAATCTCTAGTATTTTTTGTCTTCAATAATAATGAGTTTATTTTAGCTAAAAATAATGTTTTCTTTGCCTTACATAGCGACTTATATCTTTTATTTAATTTACAGTATTCGTGCAATAGATTTCTAGTCTTGTTTCTTCGAAACATTCATAGTATTCGGTTCCTTGTTTTCTTTAAACATAGACACTGAGGATCTAACCACTGTTTCTCAAACGATAATAAAGAAATATTTTCCTTAACCATTCCACATCGTAAAGCTGAAGTCAACAAAGTCTTTAATAGTTCATCTTACTTGTTAGTAACTCTCCGCATCCAGCAGAAAGGTCTCTCTAACCGAGGTATATAGTGAGCTGACCAAAGACAAATAGTCATCCAATCTTTCTTTTTTCCATATGTAGCAAATTTTTGAAAGTTTCAGAGTCAATACACTAGCCGTCATAAATTCAAATGATATTGAAATTGGAAAATGATCAGAATTTAAAATATCGAGAACTCTAAAATCCAGTAGTCTGTCTAGTAAATTTGCATTTACTGTTATTAGATCTATAACAGATAGACCAACTGTCGAAAGAAAGGTAAATTTAGCTGGATAGTCTGAAGCACATCGACTGTTTAAAATATATAATCCGTGCGACTTAATCAACCGCAAAAAACTTTTTCCTCTTTGGTTCAATATTAAATCATTAGATCTTTGGGAATTTAAAACATTAATATTACTCCCAGCATAAAAATAATCTACTTCCTCGCCTATTCTAGTGTTCATATCTCCCAAAATAACTATATTCTCAGAGAAATTCATCAACATGTCTTCCATTTTTTTAACAGTACATCATAAAGATCTATTCTCAAATAAACAAGAACTATTATCAAACTATGACCAAGTGAACAAAAATTTCTCCTATAATTAAATCTAATCACTATTAGACCGTCGGAGTTAACACCTCCGAGGAACCTAGCTTTTGAGAAACTGCAAGAATGAGACTGCCATATGGACAACCAGGACCAGTTGGTTTTCTAGCAAGTTGTTCATATAGAAACAAATTTGGGTTCAACAAAGAAAGAACCATTTATAAGAGTTAGTTAACCAAGTCTCAGTAAAAGCAACTAAATCATAATTTTGCAATAAATGTATAAACTTTTGGTCATTCAATGCCAAATCCAACATTCCTTGACAATTCCAAGACAATATTCTCATTACTAAAGTTTTATTTCTCTCTTTAGTAATTGTTCCACTTAACCATTTTGGCTGGATTTGTTTAAAAAGTATCAATCTTCTGTAATTCATTCGTTTCCAAATTGAAGGTGAATTTGTCACCATTGACTGTCAGGCAATCAGCTTTCAGAAATACTTTTTTATTCAAAGATTTAGCTTCTGCAAAAAAAAACAAGGCAACAGTTTTCTATGCCTTAGTCTTGATCTATATGACAAATCATCAAGACTCTAATGCATGAGTAGGATGGCAACACCTGAATTTTCTTTAAATTTTTAAAAATCACTCTTTTGTCATCTTGAGTATAGAGCTTAAACAAAATAAGCAGAGTTCCTGGTATTCGATAGCTATTAATAAAAGGAATAGACTCCTGGTTTTGTCTTAAATAATTCAATAAAACTACAGTCAAATTGCTATAAGTCAACACCCTCGGTTAAGTAGTCAGATTTCTGTGGTTCCAGCCGACTTACATAGGCATTAATGTTAAAAAACTCCGGTTTACTTGACACCGTTTAACTCATCACCACTGGATAAGTTGACATACTTTTGCTGCCCCACACTCCGATAAGTTGACACCCCCTCCTGAAAAAATGAATTCACTCCACACATGTGGTGCAAACTCATTTTTTTTCAGGAGGGGGAGTCAATTTATTTATTAATATATAATTAATATATTTAATAATATAATAATACATTATTATTATTAATATATATACATATTAATAAAAATGCCTTAACTTAGATTTTATGTATAAAATAATAACAGATAAACAAAAAGAAAATATGCAATCTACATCAACGTCATACCAGAATCCAATTTTGCATTTTCTCATGCCAGAGGCATTAAGAATCCTTAGATGTTACTTGCCAACAAGTGACAATTGCAAAGATGATGTTTTCAAGGCATTCATGTTCGTTGAAAAAGAAAGTCGAGATAGTTAAGTGCTCAAAACAAACAACACTAAACGAATTTTTCAGTTTATCATCTACAGAATAATTGTAAATGGAGAACACAGTGTTTTGTAAGTCTATGTTACTGTATAAAGCACTACTGTATTTTATTAATTGTGGTTTTTTTTCCAACTTTGCTTTAGTTGACACATCGGATAACTCAACACATTTCCACTTCCCCTTGGGGTGTCGACTCATGCAGAGTCGACTGTATTAGCATTATTAACTATTTCTTCGTCATCACCACTCAAACCGGAAGCGTTAATATTATCTTTCTTCGAATCGTTGTATACAGAACCTACAGAATATAGCTCCCTCATGCACACCAGGGTGTGTATAACAAACAAATAATTACTCACTCACTCGAGCCTATAACCGGAGTGAAAAATAAATCAACAAATTCTAAGCAACTTGTTGATTTATTTTTCACACCGGTTACAGGCTCGAGTGAGTGAGTTTTATTTATCTGTTATATAATAATTCTGAAGAGAGAATTTATCCATACATACAGTTTTAAAAGACGAAAGTTCAATAATTTCTCCTTTCAGGCAAGACAGACATTCATCATACTTCTTATGCAAATTAGACAGCCAGTCAAATTTCGACAACAGTTCTTCCAGTTTCAATAGAATAGTATCAAAACGTTCCTCAAGTAAACACAGAATCTTCTAAAGTAGTTGAAAGGGAATATCCTGCAATGCAAAACAGTCGTCCAGTCGAAATGATTTCAATGTTGGTTCACTTGGAGATTGATGATGTTTACTGGCGGAAGTCAAAGCTTTATTGTGAGGTGAAGAAGGTGGTGTACAAGACATTGGACTTGGGTTAAGTTTGACTCCTCCATTAACAAGCAAAAAGAACAAAATTAAAAAAGAAAGTATCACAGTGGAAAAAGACATCTTCAATAAAGTCAATTAATGGCAAATAGTTGAAATGTAGTTCGTAACAGTAAGTTGTAGAAAAACATGCCAACAGCCAGCACTATCAAAAGTGCCCCCTCCCAGTATTTTAAATCATTTTGTTCTAGAACCTAATGATGGCCATTTACAAAAGCTGAAAATATGCTCTAAATAAAACTACTAGATTACAAACATTTATTATTATTTTAAAATACATCTTTAGCAAAACTTCATAGAAGCATTTGAGAAATTTAATATCATTTTATATTTGTTTAACTCTATATAATTTCATATTAACTCCTAACAAAAATCTTAATAGGAGTGATAAAACTAGCATAATCTTGGCATATGTGTACTTTTCCCCCTCCTCCTTCCTGCCCTGTGGGCACCAAGATGGCTTCTTTCAGACTCACAATGGGCAATCAGGTGGTGAGGGATAGGCCAGACATATGTAGAACAAAAAATTCTTGGAGTTTTTCAACTTTCTCAGATTCATCCCAGGTCCCCAGTGATAAGCCTTTACTGCCTTGGCCATCTGGCTGGCAGCCGATGGCCAAGGCAGTAAAGGCTTATCACTGGGCTTATCACTATATATTTAAACTTGTTTTGCAGAGAAATTACTACTATATAAATTTTATCCTGTTAAAAATAAATAATATATTAAAATAAAAACAAAACATGTACAGTACTTGAGCATGCAGAATTACAGCTTTTAGAAACATTTGAAAATTAATTAATTTAGAAAAATAGATAATAGAAATCCATTTTCAATTATAAATGAATATAAACTTCATGCAACAGAAACATTTATAAATACATTTTAAAAAAATCTTTATTTCAAAGTTGTTTTGTTTTGAAGGTGAAACTTATCATCAGATATGGTATTTAACTTCAATCTCAACACACACAGTATGACTCCTATTTACAAGTATTAGATATGCAACAATTTGATACAATAAGCTGTTTGTTCTCTTTCTTTCCCCATTTATGAGACAAAATACTCAACACAATAAGCACCAACTGATAAAAGAATAATATTCCCACATATGATTACATGCCTTGTAAGTTTTAGTCTCCATTTTCTTTGTGTCATTCATGTTATGTCTTCATTTACTAGAGATAGTGCTATTCAAGTTGTGCAAATTAGTGGAATTTATCTCTATATTACAGATCCTTCTATTGGTAATTTTATTAATTATAAAGCAATTTCATTTTATGCTATTTTACTTGTTTTCTGCTTACTTATTTGTCTTAACTAACTTTAGTTTTCTCACCATTAAATTAAGATAAGCCTGATAATTTACATAGTTACATCATATACCCTTCTCCCATTTCATATTATAACAGTTCTCTTTAGATTGTGGACAACCTAATTGACTATTTCATTTTATTTAGAATCATTGGTTGATAGATAAATAAATGTTTTGTTGCAAGTTAGTTTTATTTGCAAAAATGAGGAGAATGACTAAGCCAGAATAAAATACTAATTTTTGCTTTAAGGCACTTGTCTCAATTTCAAAGATTTTGATCTATATGAGATTTTAGGAATGAGTAAATTGAGATTACACTGTTTTCTAATATAAATAATAAGACTATATATAAATCTAAAGTTAACTAATCATAGATGCAGTTTTAATATGACAGATTCAAAATGTATCTACTGTAGTATAATACTATTCTTTTAAAACACTCACTTTTGCTGTTAATTCCTGCCCGTTCACAGCTGATTGAAACCATCCTCGAGCCTCATCTGTCCATTTACCATCACTACTTTTTAATACTGATGGTCGAATTTCACACAAAACACATTCAAATGCCTAATAGTAAGAATACAAAAGTCAAATAATTATCAAGATTTATAAGAAAACATACCAATTTAATATTTTCAACAGGAAAAATTAGACGACAAATACTTGGGCAGGTATAGTTAAAAGATCAGGAGTCCTTGAAGCATCAATTTCTTTCAAATGACTTTTATTTGGAATAATCTCTTTATTTCCATAATCTATAAAAAATACCTATTTAAAAATAAAAAAAAATACAGATCATTTCTTAATAAATAAATCATCATCTGACTTATGTTTACTTTGTTGTTTTCAAACTTTAATGATACACTGCAAAGAATTTTTTTATTAGCAATTAATTTAATAATAAAATACTATTTTATGTAGTATGATTAAAAAGTAAGTTCACATTTCCTATTATTTGTGATGCCAAACTTTTTGAAAATTCAAATACTATCAATGTATACACAACGAGAGTTATAATAGTAGTAATTCACAATTATGTTTTAAACACTTTTTATCTCATGGCACTAAGATGACCTTTTTCATGCCTATCACAGAATGAGCAAAAATATATTTGAACCACCTTCTCTCATGAAAATGTCTTAACCTATATTATAAACCATGTCCCTCAGATTAGTAAGCTGATGCTTTTTATCCCTCAGCCATCCAAATTCATTCACTGTAATATAATTCAAAGCACATTCACAGAATGGCTTATGCTTTGAATTAGTAGCACTTCACTTCATAGTGATGATCTACTTAAAAGCTAGTTTCATATAAAAGCCCAAGAAATTACATGTTTTTTTCCTTGTGGGCATGGATATCAGCAACTGATATCTATTGACAGCTTATGAAAATGTACTGTAATGATATGATGTCTAAATAAACTTCACTAAACAGCTGCAAACAATTAACTGTTTATTGGCAACCTTTTCATTTCTGCATATTCTCCCTTATAATTTGGCAAAAAATGGATTAGTCTGTTTTGACAACCGTCAAGTTGGAAGGAGCCATTGCACAAGACTACAACTTCCTGCTTGGGTAGTGGTGTGAATAAACATGGCAGCCATTGCACTACAATACATTCAGTGCAATGGCTGCCATGTCTATTCATACCACTACCCAAGCAGGGAGTTGTAGTCTTGTTTTAACACATTGCCAATATTGCTCACTAGAGTAGTGAATGACATCCCTACCCCATCCATTCACATTATTGTCCAACAAAATGTAACAATGATGTGAATGACCAGCCATTCATGTAATTAGAATATCACTTTTCTCAAATACAAATATTAACCGGATCTCAATATTCTAATATCTTGAATACCCCAAATACTCAAATTCATTAATTAATAATTTATTTAGTATTTAAATTGCTTTAATTATTTCAATATATTAATAAATAAATAAAAAAATTTTGAAAACACACAACAATTTACTAAATTTTAAGAAACGAAACTTCAAACTTAAGTTTGAGTTTTGGAGTAGCTTATTAACTTATTATTATTATTTTTTTTTAAGATACTTTTATCAATCTCTGCACACAAAGCTAGAACTAATTTAAAATCTTAGGCACAAAAAACCTCACACACGCTGTTTCTAGCAAACAAATTAATAAGCACAAACGTTTTCGGCTGTTTTGAAAGGCCTTCTTAGGTGCACTGAGGAGGGTTGGAAAGTCGGATAGCAAATGTTTACGTGACATCATTGTTTATGAGGGGTTTCCTCTTACAAGTGACGTCATAGCAGAGAAGGTTTAAACGAAAATGGCCTTGGAAAATATTTTAAGATTAGCCAAGCTGCGTGGACGATTGTCGAAGATATGCGAATTGCGAGAAGCGGAAAAAAGGAAAAGAAAAGGAAATAGAAAGAAAAAAGAAACCTGATAAATTTAGAAAATGCACGAGAGAACAAAACGGACAAGGAGAGGGTGGACCGGCCTATTTAATTAAGGGGGTTATCGAGGAGTGACCGCCAGGCTGGGGAGAGCGAATCTGCATCCCTGCTGTTAATGCAGTTTTCTTTGAGGGACTCGATAACCCCCTTAATTAAATAGGCCGGTCCACCCTCTCCTTGTCCGTTTTGTTCTCTCGTGCATTTTCTAAATTTATCAGGTTTCTTTTTTCTTTCTATTTCCTTTTCTTTTCCTTTTTTCCGCTTCTCGCAATTCGCATATCTTCGACAATCGTCCACGCAGCTTGGCTAATCTTAAAATATTTTCCAAGGCCATTTTCGTTTAAACCTTCTCTGCTATGATGTCACTTGTAAGAGGAAACCCCTCATAAACAATGACGTCACGTAAACATTTGCTATCCGACTTACCAACCCTCCTCAGTGCACCTGAAGAAGGCCTTTAAACAGCCGAAAACATTTGTGCTTATTAATTTGTTTGCTAGAAACAGCGTGTGTAAGTTTTTTGTGCCTACAATACTCTTATTTCAACTTCGATAGTTTAACAAATAATTCTTCTCATTCTCACCTACTGTAGATTTTTATTTTGAAAAACAAGAATTCAAAAATGTTTAGGATCTAGTCTGCTTCCTTTTCTTGTCACAAATTAAATCAGAGGTACTGAAGAAGCACTATCTGATTTAATCAGTATCTTCTTGTATTCACCACTGTGTCTGTCAATGACAAAAACAAGAGGATACCATTTGACCAAAAAACTTTTTATGGCAAATATGGTTTATCAGATCATCCACAATAAAATTGTTGTACCCATGTTAATAAAAGATACATAATCAAATATTTTAAATTTTTGAGTTAGCTGCTCTCCTTTTGGGTACTTCTGAATCTGCCACCCTGACTGTACATATGACACAATATTGGAAGTATTTATAATATTCAAATTTACTTTTTTTTTTTTTTTTTTTTTTTTCAATGTAATATTCAAGATCTTAAATATTGAATACTTTTTATAATTCAAATACACTCAAACCTCAGGTTTCGAATGCCTTGCTTTTCAAACAATTCAGTTTACGAATAATATTTTGAACACTATATTTGCCCTGGTTGCCAAACAAGCTACTTGGAAAGAGCCGACCACAGATTAGAGAGACAGATGGTCAACTCCCTATACTTCCTATGTTAAAAAAGATTAACAGCCCAACCAAATAATGACAGGACTACAGAATTAATTCAGAAGTTAGTGATGCCAAGATTCACCTTGCATCATTAGATGCCAAGACACAAACCACTGATGATGATGTTAACCAAATTAGGTTTCAATGTGCATCCAAGTAAGATACTATATCTATTTATTGGTATATGTCCCAACTGAACTTAAATGAAATTAATTAATAAAAACTGTGTTAATTGACATTTGCATAATATATAAATGACATCTACGAATGTGTGTTTAAAGGTTCTTAACTCAAATTAAATAACAAAAAGTATTATATATTATAATATTAATATTTAATTTAATATTTATTAATACTAGATAGCCAGTTAATTAAAAGTAAAAATAATAAAATAATAATTAAAACTCTGGATTTTACACCAAAATTAAAACTGAAATAAAAAAATAAAATCAAAATTAATTAATTAAAATTTAAATTAAAAATCAAATCAATTGAAACATTATATTTTGGAAACTGTGGATAAAGTACTTGTCCATCTTCATTGATTTGGTTACATTTCATCCAGGCAGAGTCGAGTCACTATTTATAGCACTTTTAAGTGATGATTTCAGTTTTGGTTGGAGGTGACAGAACAGTTTGCTTTTAATATATATATAAAATGGATATGGAATAGATATAGATGTTGTTATATTATATTGCATTTGTATGCATTTTTATGCATGAAATACAACTAAAAAGGAAAAATAAGACTGTTTTAGCAGTTGGGAATGAATAAATCCATTTTTATCTGTTGATAAAATAATGTTTCTTACGGAAAAATTTGTTTTGGTTTGAGAACAACTTTAAGAAACAAATTAAGTTCAAAAACCAAGGTTTGACTGTATTCTGTCATCTTATATACAGGGTAATTATAAAAATCCCGATCCATTTTTGTGAAAATGGTAACAATCATTTGTTTGCAGTTGCATGAAATAGGCTAGACCCAAGAAGAGTGATTTGTGCATGTTTCAGTGGATTAATTTACCTGGAAGTACCATCAAATTCTCCCATTCCATAGCCTTCAAGAGATTGAGACATAATGCTTGGTGGGTGGCATAGTCCTTTCTCTCCTCCTCCAGCTTATTTAACACCTGGACATGTTATGCATGTTTTATGAATTTGTAATGAAGAATCTCCTACATTTAGAGGGACTATTATGGCACAGTGAGCACCTGGCTTAGTCTTCTGGTTGAAAACACAGATTCTGCATTATTGCAGTTTATACAAGTTAAACAGTTTCGTCTGGCATGATGGGTCTCCCAGAATTACCTGTTTAACTGAATTTGGTAATCAACAGTTTAATATTGGTCCAGGTAGGAGCAGACTTCCTGAATTTCTGGGTGAAGTTTGTCTGTACTTCCATGTAAGTTATTTCATGAAAGTACAGACTAAAACATGTGCAAATAGCAGTGATTCTCTCTTCTTGGATCAGCATGTTTCACACAACCTGCATACAAATGATTTTGTTACCATTTTCACAAAAATAAATTAAGACTTTCTATCACCTTGTATATATGCTTATAAGAAAACAGCATGGCAAAGTTCAAATTTATATTCTCCATATTAAATAAATTAATATATTTTCACAAAAGTAATATTTGATATAAGTAGATTACTTATTTAAATCAGTATCATCCTGCAATATAACAAAGTATATATATTAAATTGTCATAGGATCAGTTTGAAATTATTATTTTCAATAGGCTTTGACTCCAAAACATTAATTCAATCTAACAAACATACCACATTATTTTTTTTAAAATAAATTTATGCTAGAAAAAATTTAAACTTTACCTTAATGCCATCTTCAGTTATTTCTTCAATTTTAGCACGATAATAATTCATGCTATTGTGTGCTTCAAAAAATGGTGCCAAAATTATTTTTCCTGGATATATTTCTGTCACTGGCTATAAATAAAAAAAGTATTTCTCTTTTAAAATATATTAAAAATAATAATATAAAAAGAATCGAAATTTTAAAATTTACCTGAAAATGTTTTGCTCCATTCACATTTATTGTGTCTTTTAAAAATTGTAAATTCAAATTTTCACTATTAGGTTCTCTGTATTGAGCCCAAAAATGTCCACAATCCACCATCTGTATATTTTTTATTGTTTATCAGTATTTCAACAATGTAAATTTATAAATGAAAATTTATTTAGTTATGATTGTATAACTTACAAAGGTAGCAAATATATGAATAACTGTTGTCCTGATAGACGGAAGCTCAACTTGATTTATAATATTATCTGTTACTTGTATAGAAATTCTGTTTAAAAAAACAACAATAATCTTTTATACAAAGTATGGTCCAAAAATTATGGTAATGATCCTATTAAAAATTTTATAATACTCTTTTACATTTCTCGAAGTGAAAAAAGTTTCTAATACTTCACTATTGACTTTCTAAAGATATTATTATAATTTTTATCATTAACAAAATGTACTCACTAATTAAAATTTTAAAAAATAAAACAGATGATAAAAAAAATATTTGCCACTGATAAATTTATCATGAATGCAAATGAACATGCAGTGCACTGTAACAATCAGTGATTTCGTTAGGTACAGTACAGTATTGATATAATCGCTGATTGATACAGTGCACTGCGTGTTCATTTGCATTCATGATAAATTTATCAGTGGCAAATATTTGTCATCATCATCATCTAGTTTATCCTTTGTGAAAAGCTCAAAGAAGTTATAATTATGCTATTAATTTAATCAGATTTTTGATTTCTTTTTTCAAGAAGTTAGAGGGCCATTAAAAATCCTTAATTTTGCATAATTATACAAATTTGTCCAGGATTCTTTTAGTCAAATTCAAATGTGAATTTTAAGACAATACAAACTATGTTTGAGTCCTTTATCCATTTACATCCTTTTATTCCAACCAGGAACCACAAAACAGCAGGCGACTCGAAGCAAAACATTTCTAAAAATAACAGACAAAATACTATCAAATGATTCACAACACAATTAAACTAAAAGACTAACACTAAAAGAATCCTGGGCAAATATGTATAATTATGCAAATAATTTCTGGATAGCCCGAATCCGCCAGATGACTCTCGGCTAGAAACGCGATTATATAACAAGAATGCTGTTGTGAAAGATTTTTACTAAATTTTAATGTTATAGATGCCGTAGCCTACAAGAACAGGTTGGCATCGAGATCATTTTTAATTGTGTTGTGAATCGTTTGATAGTATTTCATTTGTTATTTTTAGAAGTGTTTTACTTCAAGTCGCCTGTTGTTTTGTAGTTCATGGTTGGAATAAAAGAATGTAAATGGATAAAGGACTCGAACATAGTTTGTATTACCTTAAAATTCACATTTGAATTATCCTTAATTTTGTTTATTTTAAAGAAATAAAAAACTTATGAGCAGAAATTCAAGTCAATTGATTACAAAAATATATTAAATGCTTTAGTATGTTAATAAAAAGACAAGAAATCTGTTTTACTATAATTATTTTGACAATGACAATACTTATTATTTGACATAAACTACAGTATTTTCATTTTACTATAAACCATCATTCACTATTTTTGGAAACACTTTGCATACTTGTAAATATTTAAGAATATAAACTTGATAAATACATTTCTTTTATTATACATCTAATTTTAAATAATGATATTGTTTTACTGTAGATTCCCATACAATATGTTTTAAAATTTTTCTTTTGTAACCACTAATAGTTTGTATCTACTAGCTTATCTTTCTAACACTGGTGTTCTATTTGAACGGTTTTCAGCATTCCTGATGAGTCAAGATAACTGAAAAACTTTTTATATCTGTTACTTCTAATTTTTTATAATTTTCCTTCTTCCTCCATTAAATTAATATTTTCATTTTATTTTATTTATGGAGTCATGTCTTAATAAAAACAGAATAGACTAATATATAGATATCAGAATTGATGATACAAAATACATTTTTGACTCTCCAGTCCAACATTAGCTTCTTTCTAACAGAACTCTCAAACCAAACTATTAAATCTTTATTAGTTAAAATTTATTTTATTTCTTACATTTCAGATGATATTTAAATCTAAGAGCAAAAAACCAATACTATATATATGATATATATATATATATATATATATATATATATATCATTTTTAAAATGATAATTACACACACACACACAGTAGAACTAACTTGGTTACAAAGTTTTTCAAGGAATCAATCTAAAAACCTTAAGCTGAAATGAAAATAATATAGCTTTTTCTTTCAATAATTCCATATTTATTTAACAAAGTTCCCACTATATTACAGTGAATTAGGCTTACAAAGCATTTATTTATTTAGAAGGACAATCAAATCTTTGAAATAGTCAAGAAGCTTAAACCCTTGGTAATTTTTCATAGTAAAAATCCTAGAGCTTTAAAAAAACATAGCAAAATCTTCACTCCCAGTAATTTGGAAATCGCATGAGAAAGCACAGATGACTAGAGCAATATTCTGTGATTAGTTTGTAGATTATTTTGTGCCCACAACAAGAAAATACTGTAGAGAGGAAAATCTTGCATTTAAAATAATTTCACTATACTCATTATGTTGACTTTGACAGATTTATACAAAAATTGTTACTGTTGCTAGAGGTGCAAAATTCAATGATGTTGAAGAATTACTCAATTCTCATGGTTTGCCATTAACAAATGAGGAGTTAGATAAGCCTACAATTGAAGAAATCAAAGGCAGTAATGAAGATTTGAATAAAATCCCAATGAAAACAGGCTATCCATTGATGGTTTATGTGACACATTTGCAAAGTGTGACAAAATCATCAATTATTTTCTTAAAAACTATCCAATTTACAAACAGGCAGGAAAATTTGAGTGCAAGACAAGAGACTTAGTATCTTGTTATAAAACAATATTAAATGAAACAAGTAAAATGGCAAACTGTATTTGGGACAAGACTATGTCTCGGAGACTCACTACTAAGTGGGTTCACTTTGACGCTTAAGGCGGATCTCGTTCTCCAATCTTCTTTGGTATCACTGATTTTGAGCACAATCGTTCAAATTTTGCCAGCCACGACCACGAGGTCATCCATCATGCATTTTCTGTGAAATTAACCTATCCAATGTAGAAATTCCTTTCTGTTGCACGTCGGCCCGGGTTGAATTTTTGTCAATGTCCAACGAAAATTTCCCATTTTTGAAAAAATAATCATGGCTATTGTATTGTCCAAAATTATTTTTTTTATTTTGCAAAAACAATACTGGGTTGTGTCCTATCTTGTCTGTTGACCTCGACCAAGTGTTCTGCATCTATTGTTCTGCCAGTAAAAATTAACTGAGAAACTGATAATTTACTTAATTTGTATCAGCTGCGCAATATTTACACAATAGTGTTGAAATATAATATAAATCCAAGTTCGGCACGGCTGTCAAATCGAAAGATTAACTAAATGAAGTAAAAAGATTTCTCCTAAACTCTAATGAGGAGAGACAAGTGAGATCAAAGAGCAAAGGTCACACAATGGTGCCCTCTGCCCTACACGTCAAATTTTTTATCAGTCCCACGATTTTACTATACTAGATAATGTTTAAAAAAACCCACTTGTAATGACATAAAACCCTGTTTTAATGTCATATTTGAAGCACTCCCAAATTTAGAAAATTAGATTACAAATTTTACTTAACATAGAAGATACTGTGTGTTCAGTCCTAAGATCAGAGTTCACTTCCTAGAATGACTGTGGGTGCTACTCTCCCCATCTGACTGCGGGTGGTACTCTCCCCATCTGACTTCGGTGGGGTGAGGTGCCTGTTTTGCCTGTTTGTAGAAGAGGGTTGCCATTTTGTATTTCATTTTGACTCGGTTCTCGGTCCCCTGACTACCTACAAGTCTGGATTTTTTTACGTGCAAATGATTTGGGCACCTAATACTCTGTGCCAAATATCAACTCTTGACATGTACTCCTTCATACCTCTAAGCTGGTAATATAAACAGCAGTACAATTTTATAAACAAGACCATAGTCTTGTCAAAAATAAACTGCAGGAAACGGTATACTTTAGATTTGTTTTTCATACATCAAAATGCAGTAGTCAGTAAAAATGATGAAACACAACCAGGACCTTCTAAAATTCAATTATAAATAATATTTATGAAAAATAATTTTTAATATTCAATTATACTAATAATAAATATTTAATGTATGTGTAAATATGGATAATAAAGATTTCTTTGATGTTTATCATTTGATTTTGCTTTATTGAAACCCAATTAAACATTTTTCTTATGACTTTCTATGAATTTATGATCTCCACTTTAAATAGATTCACTTATAGTACAAACGTTTTTGATCCTAGTTAACGATTTTAAATTAGAAATCCGTAGATAATGAAAAAAAAATTTATTTGTTGTCATTTTTTGTTAACTATATAATAAACATAGTTTCATTTGTTTTGAAATAGGAAGTTTACAAATAATTTAAGCTATGGATAAAATTGCAATGAGCAAAGTCATTATTAAATGTAAAAAATAATTACACAGTATTTTAAATTCTTCTCATTGTAAAAACCATTTGGAATTCTTTTCTAATATATAAAATTTATATTACTTTTGCAATATAAAAGAAAATACTTTTCTTTAGTCATACCATTTGTCAATATACTATTGACAAATGGATATACATGAAACTTGGTACCATACTAAATTCAAGAATAAAATTATTATATTAAATTTTGTTAATTCTTTACTATGTAAAATTTAATCAAAAACATTACTTAATTTAGTAGTATATCTTACATTGCCTATTATTTCTAAAGAAAAATAATAGTAACCTGTTAGTTTGCAGCCTTCTCTCTTTACTACATTTTTCATTTCTCAACTGAAGTAATTGTTCCAATTTTCTGCTTGCCTCAGCTTTATCATATATCTGAAGCTGCAAAGGCATTCGTAACCGCCTAAAAGAGAAAATTTATAGAATTGATTCATTGTAAATAAAATTTATACTGAAAATGAGATAATTTTAACATTAAAATGTTTATGAATGTATTAACAATTAAATTTTATTAAAGTTAAATATTTAAATAAACCAGTTTCAGGCTTCAGTGATATGAAGGAATTCTTTGTGTTAGTGCTTCTTAAATGTATTCAATCAAGAGGATAATATTAATCTAATACAAATTCTTTTATTCATTTCTAGAATGGAGCCTAATCTTGCAAAGATCTCTGGCAAAATATGGAAGACTTATATTGAGTGCTACTAAATCAAGTAAAAGGAAAGATCACCTCACTCCTCCTAATACTAAGTTGGTTGGATTTGGGGTTTTGTGGCCTAGGTAGGCCAGAAGGTGTCAGGTCAAGCCAGCTATATTGCTGTATACCCTGTTGAGTCTTTTTTCTATGTCATAGTTGTTCTATTGTAAGTCCTGTAGCTCTGTATATAAATTTATTGCCTTCAGATATGCTATTGTGGGTTGAATTTGTCCATTCTTGTCTAGTATATTCTGTAGTTGGTTGTCTGAAGATATTTGTTGTTGAAGGTAGCATTCTCTAGCTGTTTTGTACTGAGAGCATGATAGTAATATATGTCAAGTGCGTGGCAAGTTGACCTTCTAATACTAAATTAATAACTGATTTCAACTCACTGACAGAAAAAGATCCATAGAAATTGTCTCACAGATAGATAAAGATCTACAGATTTCACAGAAAATCATCAGGTTAGTCAAACACATTAAGTTCCACACTAATAATAAATGTGGATAAAATGTCAAACACCTTAACCTGTTATCTGGTATTCCCAAGATATCTTGTCTCTGCCTCGGGACATTTTTGACACTAAATGTCATTAGTTTTAATATAAAAATTATACCAACTAACTTGTGAAATATAATTTTTTTTTGTTTTTACATTTATTAATATGTCTATTTTGTTTGTGCAAAATAAAAAAATAATTTCAGACAATACAATAGCCATGATTATTTTTTTTTAAACATGAAATTTTTATTAGACTTCGACAAAAATTCAACGTGGTACAACATGCAACGGAAAAAAAAATTTCAACATGGGATAGGTCAATGACAGATATATGAAATAGAATCCCAGTTTTAATTAACAGAGGTTGCGGCCGATGTTTTCAATGTGAAAACGTGTACGTCAGATGTTCAGAGCCGCCTTCCTGTAAGTCTAGAAGTTTGACAATGGCATTTGGAACGTTGAGCATGATTCCACTGACATTCCAAATGCCATTGTCAAACTTCTAGGCTTACAGGCTCTGAACATCCGATGTACATGTTTTTGCATTGAAAATGTCGGCCGCAACCTCTCAATTATATCTAATGAGAGACTAACTAATCAGATGGCTTCCACAAAAGATTATCTGAATTCTATAAGAGTGCATTTGAGAGTTGAAGGCCAATTTCAAATATATATATAGAAAGAAAAAATAAAAAATATAGAACAACAAATTAATGAACTAAAAATGGAAAAGAAACTAATGTATTTTAAAATTGTTCTTTAATCAACACTTTTAATCAAAACAGCATCATCTTACATAATTATCCCAGTTTGAAAAGCATTTCTATAAAACAAATTTTGGATTTAAATACTGTGTTGCTGATGATATTTTAGATATAACTCAATTAACTAATACAAGAATTTCTACATATGATTACTGTTAAGAACTAACAAATCTGAAACAAATTTTTACTTCTTTTATTAAACAAAAACAACAAATGCTTAATAATTGGCAGAATATGCAAATTTCAAAAGGCCTAGAATTAGACAAAAGAACATTCTTCCTTTTTACATTGAAATAAAAAGTGCAAAACCATCAAGTCAAATTATGTAATGACTTCATATTGATAGGTCAGAATAAAGTAACACACTGTCTCTTAGAACAAAGCAATTAGTAAATGTGGAAATTTTTTTTTACCAATTCCTTTACCACAGAATTTAATAAATTAACATTTGACAAATCATAGACACAACTCTGTAATTGAAATTACACATAATCAAATGCTCACAGTATAACAAATTGGAATTGCCAGAGAATGAAAAAATTTTATCAATTGATTTCCCTCAATTTAAATTTGAAGCAGATATTGTCAAAGCTCAATGACTTCATTTTGATAGCATAAATTATAGCTGAGAAATATCTCTTGCAATACAGTACATATTTGCAATTAATGCTGCTTTCCTCTGATTGGCTATGAGTTTGGCTTGCATCTTATTGGTTGAAGAAAGTTGGGCATTGGAAACTATTAAACAATTTCTGTTAATGTATGTCAAAAACATTTTATTTATACTTAATACAAGTAAATACTGTATCTGCCATTGTATTAATAAAATACCATAATTCCAATCAAATCTATTATTTTTTATACTGTGTAGGAACTGCTATATCTTGAAACCTGTCTATCTCAAATTTTTTTCTTGTTCTCATGAGATTTGAGATACAGGTTCAACCATACTTGCTAAAATATAATAATAATTCATCAACCCGAAAGGCACCAAGAGCCACAGAAACATTCTGAAAGATCTGTAGGTTGCTGACCCATGAAAAACAGATCCAGTACAATCCCATTCAGAAGTCTCCAGCATTTTGCAATGCTCTTAGAATATTTTTAAAGTAAAAATGAAATAGTTAACATGTAATTTTAAGTTTTAAAAATTATCTGCAACCATCAGTCAAAAAAGTAAATGTCCATATTAATTGTCAAAATATTAAAATAAGAAAGTTATACAGTATGATCACAATTCACATATTCTAATTTTAAGTGATTTTAAAACAATATAATCTTATAAAACAAAAAACAATAAATAACTCTTAGAATATATACTAAAACTATTTAATTTAGGAAGACAAATATTTTATTACAAGAAATATTTTTTCATTCTCATTGCAGATCATGGTCAGCTTAAATCTCTGTTTGAACACAGATGTAAGTTGATGTTCTGAAATGAGAATGAAAAATCTTAAATTAAGCAGTTTTAGTATATATTCTATGTATAATGGTGCTAGTTTTACCTGACGTTATTAATAAGTCTTATTACACACAAAAATTTAAACTATCTCGCTAGATACATTCATGCAAAGTTTAAGAAACTGCATACAAAGCTAATCACTAACTCTACCAATGATAAAATCAAAGAATGGTAGCAAGTAGTTTTAGTAGAAATTTAGTAGAAATGTAAACAATACACAAGTAACTTTCAGTTGATTTTTTAAAGAAATTTTTTCCACATAGTACAAGTTTTCATTACAAATTTTATTTAACTGTAAGCTTATTTATGTCAATAAATTAGTTCTTTATATTTGACATAAATCAAAAAATTGCTTAAGTTAGTAATTATGTATTTAAGGAACAAATCTGCAATTTTAATACACAGTGGGTGATTGGTTAACAAACATAATCTGTTTCAAGACTTTGTTCACTATTCGAATTGTTCGTTAACCGATTATTGATTTACCATAGGTTTTAATGGGAATTTAATTAGTTCATTCTGGAGACCCCAAAAATAAAAAATATATACTTTCTTACTACATTTATTTATATATAATAATAAAACTACATATATATGTTATGGACAAACTGATTAATCGGGCATTATGAATAATGACCAAAAAGAGCAGGCAGTGTGATAAATATTGATTAATTTATCAAATTGACTAGGCATTATGAATACTGCTATCACCTAGTTGGGCAAAGTGATGATAATACATTGAGGAGTGATCATCCAACATACGCTAGCCAATTGGCACTCTGAGTTGCCAATTTTATCACGTTGAGTGCATATTGCATTTAGTATTGAATTTTAAATTGTGTAACATTAATTAATTTGATTAAACTGGGGTGTGTTAAACCCACAACAACACAAAACACTGGGGTGTGTTAAAAAATCGTACTCCTAGAATCTATATCCAGTGTGACGAAAAAAATGAAAGGGTTCACCACAAACATTTTCGAACTTCACAGCAGTTCGAAAACATTTGTGGTGAACCTTTTCATTTTTTTCATCACACTGGATATAGGTTCTCATTTTTCATTCTTGATAGAGGAGTGTATTGCTGTTCGCTTGTGCTCCGGAAGGACAGGAGGGTGATCGATCAGCGACTGAAGAGCCGGCCTTATAGCAGATGGCGAACGCGAGAAGGGGGGATAGAATGCCTTCCGGGAGGACTTTTGATGGAAAGCTGGCCCCTATTCAGGTGTCATCTGCAAGGAGGAAAACCTGAAAAAACTCTTGCTGCCAGCCCGTCCGAGTGGGATATAGATTCTAGGAGTACAATTTTTTAAAAACTCCACTTATTTCATTTAGAAATATTTATTTTTTGTGAATTATTTCAAAGTATTTTAAAAAGAACATGTAATCGTGCTTTTAAAACTAAGTACTTTTAACTATATTAATTAAATGGTAAAATTTTACCTATGTGCACCATCATGGCGGTGGTGGAAACTGTTTGTGCTCTTGACGGATTCCTTCTGGAGGGGAGTTGCCGGCAGGTTGCTAATTGTTTAATGTCACTAGATATTGATACATACTAGTTATTGATATGTGTGTTCAAGAACTACTGTGAATAAATAACTAGTAATGTTAAACAATCAGCAGCCTGCCAGCGGCTCCCCTCCGAGAGGAATCTGTTGAGAGCACAAACAGTCGCAACCACCACCAAATTCAGTACTAAATGCAATACACACACACAATTCAGATATGAGTGCTGATTGGCTAGCGTATTTTGGATGATCACTCCTCAACGTATTATCATCACTTTGCCCGACTAGATGATAGCAGTATTCATAATGACTGGTCAATTTGATAAATTATTGAAATTTATTACAATGCCAGATTTTGTTGGTCATTATGAATAATGACTGGGCATTATTCATAATGCCTGTATTAATCACTTTGTCCATAACATATACACATTCTTGCATTTTTATTAGTCATGTTTTTTCCATTTGTGGGGTTAAAGAATCTGTCTAATGTCGATTGCTTTCTCTCTTCTTCAGGATTTTTCAGAAGTAATTAATAGCATTGTAACTGTAGAAATTCCCAAGCCTCAACCTGGTTTGGATATCATTCTAAGACCGTAGTTCTGACATCCTCCTACTTTTTCAGAAAAGAAAAAAAAAAACATATCTCACTGAGTTTCTTGGTGTTCTTCATTCGAGAGTTCTTGGCGTTCTTCCGTCGTCAGATCCGTTTCAGGTTCCATTATGAGTTCTTCAATGTCCTTTATTTCTCAGACGTGATTTTTGTTATTCCTTTAGCTGCTTGAGTCTTCTTGATTATACTGTATCTTTCTTAAATAAGATTGAACTGCAGCCTATTGTAGACCTGTTCAAGCCATATTGCCCAGCAACATTAGGAATCTTCTGCCCACTCTCTACCTTTGCTATTATACTCTAACCTTTTGAAAAGAAAAACCCATGCAAAACTTAACGAGTGCCCGCCCGACAGTCTTGTGAATACTATAAAAATACAGTTTCTGTTAGAAAAATAAAAGGTTGGAATTACAAGGGAGAGTTTCAAAGTTCGGTGGAATACTATCCAATCAGTATATACCAGGTTGAGTGTTGATGTTGACATCTCCCACACTCTGAAAAGTTTCGAATTGTTGCCCGAAGACAAGGGAAGACCAATCAGTATTCATTATTTTACGTTGCTTCTTCTTGTGTTTGTTCTGTGAGGTGTTCGTTATCCAATCATGTGTTCATTGTCTGAACATAGAAATCTTTCGCGAAAGTGTTCATTATCCGATTTGTTTGTTAACCGATCGCCCACTGTATTTCTATGATGTACAAATTCTTGCTTATGTGTGCACTCCCAAATGGAATACCTGCTTAAATCATGTCCTCACACTAAGTCAACATTTAATTTTTTTTTATTCTTTTTGCCTCGTGGGAACTAAATGGGCCATTTTTTCAGGCCTAATTTGGGTTTCGCTAGACTTACAATGGAGCAGCCAAATGGCAGATGATGGGAACCGACATATCTAGGATATACCATTTCCTGAAAAATTCCTGGATCCAAATGCGAGTCTTCCAGAGCAGTAGACCAACACCTTACTGCCTAAGCCATCTGGCCAACAATTTATCAATTTTTTTTTATATATTATAATAATTAATTAGTTTTAACATTAGCATCAACAGTCCATCTTTATTAAATCATTAGACAAAGATATAAATTAATATGAATTTTTGAAAATTTGGAAAAAGAGTATGCCTCTCAGTACAAAATATCTGAAAGCATTCATTATCTGAATTAATCAGGTACCTAAGTATGAAATTTCTGCAGTGTTCAGCACTAACTGTACCTTATTAAATCAACATAAATTTTCTATAAATGTATTATTTACTTGATATCAAGGAACAAGTAAATTTTGAACAAACATGGCAACAGCAAATATATAAAAATTCTATCTGCTAGAATGAATTTCCCTAAAAAATTTTGTTTTATTACCAATTTTATTAGCAATTAGCAAAAATATATAGTTACAGAAAAAAATTTTCAATAAATGTAATAATTATTTCTGGATAATTATAAAATGCTTTTTCATTAAATGAGAAAAAAGAAAATCATAAAAATATTATCATTTTTTTTATCAATAAAATTTAGTTATGTAACAAAGTTTTTATTCAGTATAATATTTAAAACTTACATCTATAAAAATTTATTAAACAATTTAAAAATGCATACCTCATTTTAACTGCCAAATATACAGCTTGTGGAATTCCAGTACTTTCATTTTGATTAAATTCAATTAAGGCTCTAATAAAAAAAAAAAACTTTACTGTGTTCTTCTTATTTAATAATAATAATAATAATAAATATAATAGAATTTAATTAATTAATGCTAAAACATCTGCTAAATCTTTATCTACTACAAAAAAAAGTGTGAGACATTAAAAGTACCGTATTTTTACTCACTTATAAGATGATCTCACATAAAACGAGGTGTGACTTTAAAGATCAAAATAAAGAAAATTAGATTTATTAATACAATTTAATTTTATTTTGTTTAATCACAATAAAATATCAAATGCACATAAATGCACACATTGCCCTGCAAAAATTACTGGCATTTTAAACTTTAAAGAAAAATCTTGTAAAATCGACAACATAATTTGTTCATGTAAAGTTGGACAATCGGGAATCTTTTTTGCCAATTGTTAAAAGTCTAATCCATTCTCCGTCGATTACATTTATGAGTTTCTCCAAATTCTGATTTCTGAATAATCATCTATTTTCACGTGGGAATGGATTAAAATTTATATTGGACTCCCATGTGATTTTGAACTTCATTGCTATTGCTATTCATCTTTACTCCTGACAATACAAAAGAATGATTGAAATGACCCAGATAAAATACTTTTGTTTTTAAACACCAGAGGGTAAAAAATTCGAATACACGGTTCACAAAAATTATTGCAAAAACGCAAAGAATCCTTCACTCGTGTGTATAGGATGGCCTAGGTTTTTGAAGCAATGAAAAATGAATAAAAACCTTGTCTTATATGCGAGTAAATACGGTATATTAATGATCAAAGTTAAGTTCCAAAGATCATTTTTTGACAAATTTTATTGAAAGTTAATGCATGTGTATATATACAGTAGAGCATCGATTATCCGACCCCCGATTAACCGACTTATCAGTTAACCGACCATGTTCTAGTCGGCAAATTCAAATATCCGCTAGTGATGTGGCACTACAATATTTGTTTGTCTTGGCTACTTTAATATTACTTTTTGTTAAATTTTTGCATGTTTTAGCTGGCAGCACTGGCTCAACCATGAAAGGGAGGCTAGTATTTAAACCAGGCCTAATACACTATACTAATAATGTATTTTTTCATACTTTTCGGTTATCTGACCAACCCCAGTCCCCAATTAAGTCGGATAATTGATGCTCTACTGTATGAATATAATCATAAGGCTAAGAAACATAAAACAATAAATTTAATCTAATATTGGTAAAAAGTTGACTCTTTTGATCACGTTGAAACAGTAATTATAATTGGAGAGACAGACGAGAAAACTTCCCAGGAAAAAGGGATCAATGACAGATAACTAGTAGGCTTTGACAATAGTTTAAAGATCCAATCAAATGCGAGGTGAATTGTTTGTCTATCAATTTTTCAGATATTTATGATTTGAGATCCCTTGACCCATTAAAGTTCCCAAAATGCATTCTATTGTTATTGGTTGTAGACATATAACCAAGTACCATTTGTTCTTTATTCTTTAACTTTATACATGGTAGTGTTCAGGAGAACAAGTAATTACCACCACAAAGAATACCCAATTAGAATAAACAATAAAATTAATAAACAACAACATGTAAAATAAAAAATATGTAAAATAAAAATTGTGTGAATAATTGTAATTGCAGCATAACCATTTTAATCCATTAACACGTTAACTGCCACCTGTAATATGATATTTTCCATTTTTTCAGGCCACAATGAGAAAATTTGATATTTAATATTTTATTATGATATACATAGAAGGGTCATTATATAACAGTCAGTAGAGTGAAGATTAAAAACATATCAACAATGACTGACTGTCATATGGCCTGAAACCAGAAACTATAAGACCACAGAATATTGTTATACAATGTTGATATATTTAGACATACTGACATAGATTTACAACATTTTTGTAATCTTAATGAAATAATTATACAGAGAATAGAGATAATTTTTATTTAGGTTATTTAGAGAATTTCTATAATCTTGGGATGAATCACTTTAAAGTATTCGAGGAATGTTGAAAGAGTAAAACCACGGAATATTTAATATTTAATATTAATTACTTTATATGTAACAAAAGAGAATAATTAAACTAGTTTTCAATATTTTTTCCTTTTTTTAACTATTCACTATTAAAAAAACACTATCAGATATAAAATAGCTTTTTATTTATAAAAAACTATAACCGCCGGCCGTTAGACCACTTCATGAGGCCATATGACAGCTGGCAGTTGAGACCACCTTTATAGATATTATTTACTTTATATGTAATAAAAGAGAATAATTAAACTAGTTTTTGATTTTTTCTTCCTTGTTTTAACTATTCACTATTTAAAAAAAACCACTTCATGAGCCTCATGGGGTGGTTCGACGGTCGGCAGTCAGAAACCAACTTCATAGATGTCCGTGAGAGGCCACCACTAGGATGTAAAACAACGTCTTACAAAGCCAGGATAATTTAACCTTGAGTGAAACTATATCGGTTATATAACGACAGGCCATCAGATGGCTCTGTACGGCCCTAATTAGTATGTCGGCCAGCACGTTGAATGGCAGTTAACGTGTTAAATCCCGTTTCAAAAAAAAAAAGTTAGTCTCCTGTCTCCCTTCTGGTCATTATCCATGGAAAAGTAAAGGCTCCCCATATATACAGCCCAAGTTTGTCAGATCTCTATGAAACTGACTGGTGTCACCCTAATAATCAACAAGAAAATTTCAGCTCAATATAGGACTCCACAACTTCTGATTGTGAGAACAGAAGATTCCAAACTAAGAATGCAGAATATTAATACAGAATGTAATAACGTTTCACAAATCTATTTCATGATGACAACAAATTACACTGATTTATCAACTTCAAATGCAGAAGATTCCATTTCTCAATAAGCACAATTTTAAATTTTCTACGAGAATTGTTAAATAATTACAAAATATACAAAAATAGAATTAGTCACAAATTACATATTTAATTGAAGCATGCAATACCATAACATTGTAAATGCCATTTTTCTCTAAATACATTTTATTGAAAAATGGAATTCTAAATGCAATGTTTTCTGCCGCAATATTGCGGCGATATTGGCACTGTAAGTGGCTGTATTTTGACAATGAATTTATGTAAACGTATAACGTTTAAAGTGCCAAAGTGCAAGTCACGTGACTTTTGGCACTTAAAACATTATGGCTTACATTTACATCACTTTGATATTCCAGATAATTTGTAACCTAGTGAGTTTTTTACCATCTTATTGTAAAATTGAAATGAATTCATTCATTAGAAAAAGTGTTTTTTTACCTCTCCTGAAAAGTTTCTTTTTTGGCATTTACAACATTATGGCATTGCACACTTCAATCATCATTAAACTGATTATGGAATAAGCCTAATAAGAGAAAAATGTTAACCACCATAATGAACTTCTCAATATGCAGTAACAAATTTAAAATAGGCACTCAAAGCCAATCTTCACAGATCAAACAAAGAATACATGATCAGCTTCACAAAAATCTTTTATACATAACTGACATTAGAACTCTTACATAAACATTGCTTTCAAAAGTTCATTGTCAAGAGTGCATGGCTGTCTGCTACCTTCTTCACCTTCAAGGCTCTCATTGCCACTACAAACTTTCTAAAACCACCTTTGTACTGTCCAATCATTTGCGGACCTTTCTCCTCATGTTCTGTTGATATTGGTGGCTGTTTGGGAAGCATTATGACCGACTTTGAACTCTTGTAAGAAAAGTAAATGCAGTTCTTTTTTTTCATCTTCATTATTAAAGGCTTACATGTTTCAAAATTGTACTCTGATAGAAATTATAGAATTATTTAAGAGTACACATCACTTATTAAGCATGTAAAATTTTGTATAAAACACTGCAAAAATGGCAATTACTTTTAATTTTTAAAAGTGAGTTGAAAAATTGGCCATTATTTTCCAAGCAACCTAATATAATTATACAATTTAACTTTACAACAAACAAATGTTGGAAGCTAAAAATGTGAATTTATCTGATGAAAATGAATGTAACTTCTAAATTTTAATGCTATATTACATTAAAATTACAAAAATAAAAATTTTTTCAATATTACGTTTATTATACATAATAGGAAAAATGAGAATCTAATTTCAAAACACATAACAAGCTTTCTTATAAAAAAACAATTATAATTTATTGTAAAAAACAATAAATTTTGCAGATTTAAGTTTCATTGAAATAAACTTATACAAAAATCTGACTTTTAGATAACCAAAGAAACAATTCAAATAAAAATGTTTTGGAAATAAACTACAAAATGCTTGTTTGTAAAAAAAGCAAAGTATATAAATTATTCAGATATTTTATTTTTTTTTAAATGCTTATTAATGGTTAGTTCAAAAATAAAAAAAACCTTTAGTCACCTTCTTTCTTCAAAATGTATTGTCATATTTCTTGAACAGTGAGAAAGTAAATTCTTTAATGCTGTTACATATAGCTGGCCTTGATTTGGAGGAAATCCTCTTACCTAATAAATAATTGATTATAACTAAAATTAGTTAAACTTTCAAAAAATTGAATAAATATTTTACCAATAACACCTACATAATAACTTAAAAGGTTCTCAAGATGTATTTTAATTATCTTATAGCTCAAAATAACCCAGTTTATTAGGCTAAAAGCCTAAACTGTGGGATTTTTTTGAGTTACATTAAGGCTAATTTTTAATTAACTAATAGAATTTTGGATCAGAGATAACTTCTTTCAAAATGATAGATTTACTACTTGCAGTTAAAATGATAGTATTTTCATGTCTCTAGCAACTAGGGATCTTATCAGTACCATTTATTTTGCATGTAAAATGATTTGTTAAATAGGAAATATGAATTTTGAAATTCTGAGCTTATGTAATCCATTATTCTTTAATTTCAGCAATTTTTCATAAAAGAATTTGACAAATTGCTGATGAGATAATATCTAAGTAAAAACTTAGAAAATCAAGTATTTTGGACCCTCCAGTAGTTTAGACATCTTATTTTGTTCATAATTGCCATAAATTTCCGTGATGATGTAATTCTTTTTCTATATATACTCATGAAATTACTTCTCATAAGTTAATGAAAAGTGATTACATTTTCTCTAGATTAATTATAACAGTTCAATCTAGTTCACAATTCCTTCCAAAGTTTCTTACAATGAGGATTCAAAAGTCTAGTGAAAATGAAGTTATTCTAGGAAGTTGATTATTTAAATCAGAGAAAGCAAACTGGCAGCCCGCAGGCCAGATATGACCCATTAAGGTTCATATCCAGCTCGTGGCCTTGATGATTTTCTAACAAATTGCAGAGATTAAAACAGAAAAAATTCAAACATCTAACAGTTAACATAAGTCATAAAGGTCTGGCAACAAAAGGGCCTTTGTTAGAGCCTTTTTTAAATTACAGTATGTTTTGCTTTACTGAAGAATATTGAATACAACCCACATCATCTATATATCTATTTGACTGGCCCTTTGCTGAATTTGAGTTTGAGACCCGATTTAAACAATTAAAATTTTTGATGATAATTTTAGCATTTTCAAATCAACTTCCAATTCATCTTCACAAACATATTTCAACTAAATGCACAAAAAAGTTTTTAAAACAGGCATTTTTACAATTTTAAATATATTTTTAATAAAAGATATTACAATTTTATTCACTGTTTATAACAGTAATTCTCAATCTATTTTAACAGACAATTCTTAGACCTCTGAGAAACCCATTCCAACCAAAGTTTGAGCTACAAACTTTTAGAATCTTAACCTTAATAATAATAATAATAATAATAATAATAACTCTCTCGTGGTCACTACCTGGTCGTGGTGGGAGAGCCCAGTAATTTTACTGATCCATAGGGCAATGCAGGCTGGAGCACAAGCTCCTGGTAGGGACACCCATGCCAGTAAGGTTTATGGGGAGAAATGAAGCTAAGAGTGACCACACCCACATTCTGTGGTGATATTTATTATGGTAATAACTAGATCAAAGTGTGATACCGGCTCGGACGTCGCCCGGGTTAACAAAGTCCGCGTTCGTGGGTTAGGCAGAGGCTCACATTCAAAAAATAGGCCACAGTCTTCCTTGGTTACCGGTGGCGAAAGCAGCACCGGCCCAAGCATGGCTACTGCAATGCCCTCAACAGATGTGAAGAACCAACCCAGCCTTGGTGTTTCTGTGGCAATGCATCCACAGACCACAAAGGCTGGAAAATGACGCCAACGGATGAAATGGACAGTAGAAATGAACGAGTTTATCATCCGTACTTACTACACAATCACAAAACTCGAAACAAACATGACAGCATACAGACAACAACTACACCATAGATTCACACAACAGTATCCTCACCTCACTGTCACCGAACAAAGGGTTGTTGATCAAAAAAGAACAATTATACACAACAACCTTATTCCACAAACAACACTTGAACTTATCAAACAACAGGTTGCTGATCAAATACATCAACAGACAGAAACATCTAACATTAATGAAGATCATGTAACCTGTCAGGATAATCTAGCAACAAGCATTGATAATAACACACATACAACAATTACCACTAATGATACTACAGACACTTCCTCATCCATCACTGATAACATAGACATGGATTTAGTTAATACGCTCTCACTTATATTTCAGGAAACACTCACTAAATATACAGGCACAGATCCCACACAACGACCACGAATACCAAAAATCAACACGTCAAAGGAAGTAGGAAAAACACTAAATTATGTAAACACTCACTTAATACCACACTACATTCATTCAATTTCTACACTTGCAGACATTCATACATTAGTTTATGCTGGGGCAGTCACAGTAGTGACACACCATGGACTGAAAGTACAGTCACAGACAAATACACAGAAAACACAATACTATCACAAGCCTGCCTGGCAGAGAAGAATAGAAATACAAATAAATGACATTAAACAGCAATTAGGCAGGCTGACACAATACACTAAAAGCAACATAACACCCAAATTAAGGAAACAGCTCAAAAACATTTTCAAGAAAATAAAAACACACACAAAACATGAACATCACAACACACACATTACAGAATACATTGATACACTAAAACAAAAACTTGCTGCCAAAGCACGTAGACTCAAACGATACAAAACATGTACACTATGAAAACAACAAAATAAATTATTTACAAACAATGAAAAACTCTTTTACAGACAAATTAATAACAATGCAAACACTGATACACAGCACAGTGGCACACCAAAAGAAGAAGAACTCACAACTTATTGGTCTTCTCTTTGGTCCAGTGCTGTTACGCACAACACAGGCTGGATCGAGGAGAACAAAAACTTGCATAACATACCAACTATGCCCTGTTGCCTGAAATAAACATACACAACATCCACTATGCTGTTAACAGAACACACAACTGGAAGATACCTGGTGTAGACAACATTCACAATTTCTGGCACAAAAAGTTTACATCACTGCACCAGGAACTAGTTAAACATCTAACACACATCATCATCAATCCACAAGACATGCCAAATTTTCTTACTCAGGGCATCACCTACATGAAACCTAAAAACAACAATACCACAGACCCCACACAATACAGACCAATTACATGTCTTCCAACACTCTACAAATTATTGACATCCTGTATTGCAAACAAAATATACAAACATATTGAAGAACACGACATTCTTACGGAACAACAAAAAGTTTGCCGTAGAAATCACAGGGGATGCAAAGAACAGTTACTCATAGATTCAGTCATTCTACGGCAAGCACACAAACAACACAGAAACATACACATGGCATATATAGACTACAGAAAAGCATTCGACAGTGTTCCACACAGTTGGCTGCTACATATTCTACACATGTACAAAATACATCCATCACTCATTACATTCTTCCAAAACACTATGCAGCACTGGAGAACAACACTACATCTCAGGGTTCATAACACTTCCATACAAACAAACCAAATCTTTATTAGGCGAGGAATTTTTCAAGGAGATTCCTTGAGTCCTCTCTGGTTCTGCCTAGCCTTGAATCCATTATCCAACATGTTAAACAACACACAATATGGCTACAATATCAGGCATGAAAAAACAACACAGTATACACTGTCACATCTCATGTACATGGATGACATAAAACTTTATGCATCCACACAAAAACAACTTCATCAACTCCTACAAATCACACATTCATACACCAAGGACATACAAATGGAATTTGGCCTAGATAAATGCAGAACACTTCACATAGAAAAAGGAATCCTGAAGAAAGAAGATTTTGCACTTGGAAATGGAGACGTTATTGAATCCATGGAAGAGGGCGAGTTCTACAAGTATTTAGGATTCCAACAGGCCAAACTAACAGAACATGCACAAATAAAGCAAAGATTAATTAAAGAATACCAAAGTAGGTTAAATGCTATTCTCAGAACACAGTTAAATGCAAAACACACAGTTAAAGCAATAAACACATATGTCATCCCAGTACTCACATATTCTTTTGGAGTTATACATTGGACTCACACAGATCTTGAGCAACTCCAAAGGAAAACAAGAACAACACTTACTAAGCATAAACAACATCATCCTAAATCCGCCACAGAAAGATTAACCCTTCCACGTAAAGATGGCGGACGTGGCCTGATTGACATAGTTAACCTTCACTACAAACAAATACAGTCACTTGCGAGAGTTTTTCTACAAAAAACAAGAAATATCACAATTACATAAAGCAGTAACTCTAGCAGACTCGAATAACACACCATTAAACTTACACTCACATCATATGGACACAACACAACATATAAAAAGCACAGACACCATTAAGCAGTCGTGGGCTCGAAAGGCACTCCATGGCAGGCATCCTTATGATCTGGCCCATGATTTTGTTGACAAAACTGCATCAAACAGCTGGTTAGCTCAGGGATGCCTCTTTGGGGAGACGGAAGGATTCATGATTGCCATACAGGATCAGGTCATAAACACTAAAAACTACAGAAAACACATACTCAAAGATGCAACACTCACAAATGACACATGCAGAAAATGTCACATCATGCCAGAAACTATACAACACATCACCTCTGGTTGCAAGCTCTTGGCACAAACAGATTATTTACACAGACATAATCAAGTAGCAAATATAATACACCGAGAGCTTGCAAGGAAACACAAATTAGTAGACATCCACGAACCATATTACAAATACATTCCACAGACAGTATTGGAAAACAACACGCACAAAATGTACTACGACAGAGCCATAATCACAGATAAAACAATTTACCACAACAGACCAGACATCACACTCATTGACAAACACAATAAAATCACATACATTATAGACATATCCATTCCAAACACTCACAATATACAAAACGCATGCACTGAAAAAAATTAGCAAGTACACATAACTTGCCCAGGAAATAAGGCATCTGTGGAGGATGGATAGGGTGCTTATTGTACCTGTTGTTCTCTCTTCTACAGGCGTCATACCACACACACTACACAAAAGCCTGGGCACATTACAATTGAATAGAAACACATACATCACACTACAGAAAACCACTATATTGAATACATGTCATATTGTGAGAAAATTCCTGAATACAGACACACACACTGATACACTTCTTTAATTTCTGTTTTGGTTACTATGCCTTGACTTTGGTCCGGCATAGTACACAGCCACCGGTGTTAACCGAGTATATCTCACTTAACCCAACACAATAATAATAATAATGTTCATTTGTTCCTAATCTCAAATCTCTGAAAGTTCTTAACCAATTGCTTTGAAATTGTGACACAACATTGCATTCGAATACGTGCGTGTTTTTATATAATATAGATGTTGAAATTCCCCCCGTAGAGGAGAAAGGCAAAATTAAAGCTTACCATGAAGAACCTGGCTTCTATTATACTATTTTAGATGCAGTTTTTTGTGTTTTTGATTGTGTTTTAATAGGGTACATCAAGAGAATATACACTAAGAAGGGATTTTTCGAAATTCCTCCCCACAGGGAAGTGTTATACATTTATAATAGATACATTTTGAGCCACAACAATGTGTGGCCGGGTCTGGTAGTAATAGTAGTGGTAGTAATATAGTAAAAATACTTACACTGCAATAAAGCAGTTTGTAAGAAGTCTAGTCCAAATATTATCTTTTATTTTTGGGGTTTTGTTTAGTTATCATTATTTATTTTGAAGCCATTTTATTTTGTTCAAAGGACAAAAACTCCACCTTCCTATACAAAATTCTAAAATAATGATAAAACCTTACCATAAATATGACTGACACTCAAAGCTGACGTTGTCAATGTATCAACAGCATCTTGGATTAAGTGATCTCAAGTGGAGTTAAAGAATTCTCTTAAGGATTTTGGAAAGATTGGAAATACTATCATAACTGAAACAGTGCAAAGAAAAAATAATAATAATAATAATAATAATTGTTAGTTTATACTGTATGTATGCAAATGAGTTAGAGTGGCACAGTTAAATGTAACATCACACCAAGGTGTATAAAAACACCAGTGTCAGTGAAGATATCAAAGTGAAGCTTCTGCAAACATGCAAGGTGAGTTTGCTTGATAAAAGGTTTTCTGGTGTTTTTGGTAAGATGATTAGATGGTTTAGATTATACGAGTCGTTTTGTTTATAAATAATCTAGTTCTGCTTTACTTTGTCAGTTCTTGTGGAGAATTAATATTAATTTAGATTTAAGTTCCCCAATTGTTGGGAAAGTTTTGTGAACATTTGTTTTGATCTGGACTAATAATAGTTCTGATTTTTTACAAGTTTGTGTAGTTTCTTATCACTAATGTATTTTCATGTTTTTTATTAACATCTTGTACATAGTTCATTCATAATATTTGCAATAAATCTTTGTTTTGTTGATACAGTCAATTATTTTGGACTATTACTACTCTAATCATTGTTGCGAACTAATCTGTTTGTGTTATTTTTTCCCATTTCCAAAGTCCAGGTCTGGCAACCAACACACACATTTTTTTTGTTGTGTAATGCCATTTTGTTAGGTTTATTTCTGGGCTGTTGAATGGTGATTTACAGTCTAACTAATATTTCTTTCAAACTGTTAATTTATCAAAATTTATAGTTAGCATTAAAAACTATTTTTCTTTACTTCAATTTAGATTTATAATATTAAAACATTAAAAAATTTTAATTACAACATCAAATACTCTAATCTTGTATGTCTAAACTTTTTAATTTACTATCTCATTGTTTCAATCACAAAAATGATTATAAATTTTTATAAATTCTTTCAAAATAATTTATAAACTATAAAAGCTTATAATTACAAACAAACCTCAACTGTTCTCAATGGATCTCTACCGCTAACTTGTCTAGAAATTTCTTTTTCATCAGTTTCTTCTTGTACAAAATAATTGGGATAAAATGCTGCAGCAATGACAAGCTATATTCAAAAAGAAATGTTTAAATTAGATTCAACATAAAATTATATAGATTGTAGATAACAATATAATAATAATAATAATGATAATAATAAAGAAAAAGCAAAAATTAAATAACTTTAAAAGCTTTTTTTTTTTTTTTTTACATATTTTAGAGCAGGTCTTTATCAAGTATTAATTGTAAATAATCATATAAATATTTTATATGTACGAACTAGCCTTGTGAACTTATAAAATTAACTTAGTTTATTTCTTGTGTTGATTTGGCTTTATACTGACTCATAAGTTAAGCATAAAAACAAAAAACAAAGTAATTTCATTATTTAGTTGTATTCTACTTTTATATAGCCTATAAACAATTTAAAATCAATGTAGGCTGCATAAAAAAAATCAAATAAACAAATCTTAACTTTAACTTCTCTCATTTATTACTATTAGTGAAAAGTTTGAACTAAATACTTATAGAATACAGATGAATTGAAAATCATGGATATTGTTATCAGATGTTTAATGTCCTCAGAAGCAACAAGTCCCAAAACATAAAAGTTAAAATATAGAATTTTACTTATTGTAACCTGAGATAGACTATAATTATCATTATCTTCAGATGCAAAAAGTTGCTCTTTCTTGTTATTTTCCTTAACATGTATATAACAACATACAATCATAATCAGTTAGTGTCAGTCTCATTCAGTGCTTTAAACATGATTTTAATCATTATCTGCTCACAGTATAGCAGTAATAAATGCTATACTGTGAGCAGATAATTCATTTATTACTTCAATTATGCATTATCAGTTGTTGAAGATGATACTGTAAAAAGTAGCAGGCATAAAAACAACACTGAATGAACTATTACGAATTATTAAAGTTAGCAAGCATTCAAGTTACACATTTTTAGTTGTTACTAGCTGATCCGGCCACACGTTGTTGTGGCTCAAAATGTATCTATTATAAATGTATAACACTTCCCCCGTGGGGGGAATTTCAAAAAATCCCTTCTTAGTGTACATTCTCTTGACAAACCATATTAAAACACAATCAAAAATGCATCTAGTATAATAAAAGCCGAGTTCTTCACAGTAAGTCTTAATCCTGTCCCTCTCCCCGCTGGGGAATATCGAAAAATCCCTTTTTAGTGTATATTCTGTTGACGTAACCTATTAAAATGCAAAAAACCATATCTAAAATAGTATAATAGAAGCCAAGTTCTTCACGGTAAGCCTTAATCTTGTCCATCTCCCCCCCAATGGGGGGAATTTCGACATGTACATTACATAAAAACATGTGCGTATTCGAATGCAACGTTGTGTCAAAATTTCAAAGAAATCGGTAGGAACAAACAAACGTTATATTTTATTTATATAGATAGAAAATGATCTGCTTTAGTCCATTCTCACAGAAAAGCATAATGCCTCACAGAAAAGCAAACTTAGGTCGTCAGAGTTAGTGCCATCTGTTGGACATAAAAGCCTTAATCCATATATAAAGATATTTCTGGAAGGGGAGAGTGGTGATCTTCACATATGCCACAAACCTTTGCAGGAGTGTATTAAACAACTTCCCAAAGTTTCATGGCAATCAGATAAATGGTGTAGTAATGCACGAAGGAAGGACAGACAGACAGACAGATAGCCAGCCATACATTTGTTTTTATATGTATAGATAACAGTTCTTTTAATATCATCTGAAGTAATAAAACCACAATTTCCACCAATTATAGTTAATATTTATTTACTTCATTCAATGCTATCATTCAATCATCATCAATATAGCAAGTTCCAAAATGATTTCAATAAATGGATTCTACTGTATTGAATTTTTAAATTATTTCAAAAATAAGATGCCATAAATTGTTTTTTAAAAATAAATATTCACACACATTACTTTTTCTAAGAAAAAATTCTTATGTAGTCCAAAAATCAAAGAATTGACTTCATCATTTAAAAATAGATTCTAATGTTTCTCTCTCTGCTAAATAATCTTTATAATATTCTAAATATTCAGGAGTTTGCATACAATATATATTAAAAAAATTTACTTCTTTCATATTATTTTGCAATTTGTTGAATAAGGATAGAGCTAATCTAAACAAATAACAATTATTTATATGGCTTGAAATAGTGATAAAATAGATACAAAGATCTAACTGTACCTCTACAATTCACAACATGAAACAAAATTATGTACTATGAGAACTTTAGAAATGTAGCAGCAGTTCAGAAGCTAAAATATATATTAAATTATACACAAAACTTAATAAAATCAAAAGAAATGCAAAAGCAGAAACTTTCTTAATCTATATTTTGAACATCTTGATAGTAATAGTGACAATTGAAGTTAGATTTGATCATCAAATATAAAAAAAAAATCCAGTAATGAAAGTTGCATAACTTTCCCAACTATTTTTATTTTTAAAAAAACTTTTATATCATTAAAACCCTTTCCATGCGGTTATACACCTTTAGGTGTTTGTCACATGATTTGCCGTTAATTCGTGATGCGACATATGCCTTTAGGCGTAATCAATCAAAAAATTCGATTATTTTGCGTTACATTCGATTTTCCAGCGATCTTAGCTTTGATTCACTCTTCTGTAGGTCGAGTGACTTTGTTTAAGCCAAAAAGTGTTTTGTGACCACCCCTCGGCCATAAATATTTCGGTAAAATGGACTCCCTACCATTCTACAACAAATCTTCCCAGTTAACCACACAGTTGACTGAAAACAATCAAAGGGAAACTCCTTCTACAGTTTTATTGGGTATCTTCTGTCTTTGTTGACATTACTTTAAATAATCACAGACTTGTGAAAGGAAAATTTGCCGCGAAAAGTCCCATCTCCAACCTTCCAAGTAAAATGTAAACAATTGCAATAAATCCGCTTTTTAAATCGTTTTTTAGCATTAATTAACTAATTTAATGTACTTAGACATTAAATTAGCTAATTCTACAATATTTCGGCTAGTAACTATGTTTTTAAAACTATCTAGCAATAAATATTTCCAGGAAACTCTACCTCCCTATAGTAAATCTATGGAAGATCTTGCTGTTAATTGGCTTTAAAAATTTTGTTTCTACGCCTATTATGCTCTAATTGGTAATTTATATTATGACTGAATCAACTTCAACGAATGAGAGTTTTTTTTAAAACCATTTGGTCGGGATTTTCCCGCGAAGAACCAATCCACGTGATTAAAGTCAGAATGTAAACAAATGTTAAAAGATAGCTATATTCATCATTTTAGAGCTGTAATTCTACTAGTTTTCATGTTATTTGACTTTATTTAGACAAGAAGATTTCTTATCAAAAGCTTCTATCTGAAAAATTTACCGAAAAACTCATTACTTCCGGATATTGCGTAATTGCAGGAAAAAATTAACTAATTGCTTATTTTAGTGTATTATTGTATAAAACATTGAAAAAATATAAAAAAAGTGTCAAATATTCACTATTTTAAGCAGAAATATATGATGATAAACTTTAACGTGTTGCTTTACAATAACAATCGACTCCTCTCCCTGCCAAGTAATTAGAGACATAGTGTAAATAATGGCAATAACTTCTCCCCACTCTAGCTAGAGAGCTGCGGTTTCTTTTATTTAAAAGAAGACTGATGTATCTAACTAACAAATGTACAAAATTTAGCGATTCTCTGTAAATTAATTTTTTTTTTATTTTGTTCGTAAGCTTCAAATTTTATTATTATTTTAAATTTCTATTAAACTAAAAATTGAACAATCGTAAACAGTGATATTTTCTTAATCAAACACAAAAAACAGATTAAACATAGCACGATTTTGAAGCGAAATATCGCGGTTTAAAAATTATCCAAAAACTGCAAAAAATGCGCCGCATGACAAATTCCACTCAATTATTTGCTGTAGATGGCCAGCATGGAAAGGGTTAAGCAAAAAATAAACTGTGTGTGGCACCATCTGTTATGAGATTTTGTTATAAGAACTTTTTATATTTTTAATTACTATAAAATGACAAAAAGCTTAATTTTGATGGTAGAGATGAGTTTCATAACAAAAAAAGTATAAATGTTAATAACAAGTAAAATTGTCATTAAGTCTGACCCTACTGGAGATACACACGACCCCTTTACCTCTCCACCCCCGACCTTTGACAACCAATATTTAATAGCATTAGTGCCCCTCATATACAAGCCACCATGCCAAATTTCATTACTTAATCAATACCCCCAATCCTGAGAAATTAAGCAAAATAGATGCCAACACACATGGAATATTTTTGCCATTTTTTGACATTTTTGGATTCAGGAGATTTGCAAAACTCTCAAAGGGTCAAATTTCACATGATTCCAATGCTTGCCCTTGTTATGTATACATAACAGCTCGAAAAATAAAGTGCTAGTTGCAATTCAAAAGCTGAGAAAAACTTTCATAAAAAAAGTATCAATTATGTCTTTAGTAACTAGTGTGTGTATGTAACTTTTATTAAACAGAAGTAAATTATCATATTGGTTAACAAAGTCATGGGTATGCAAATCTATTCCATGTTAAATTTGCTTTTAACAGTTCAGATATATTACATTACCGTTATAGGTAATTTAATATATCTGAACTGTTCATATGATTACAAGATTTGACAGTTAAGTGGAAGAATAATTTGTATAAAAGAAAATCAAACATTAAATTGGAAAATATTGGACAATTAATTCTTTAAAAAATTTTTTAAATTTATGAAATCAATTATAAATAATTCCTTGTCAATTTGTATTTAATGGTCTCTCTATTTTTAAGTTGCCCAATTTTGTTATTAGTTTGATTTTAGACAATATAAACTAATCTGTAGATAATAAATTAAGAAAATAAAGAATATAATGGATTAATTCCTCAATTATATATTTTATTGAAAACTTCTTACACTATAAAGTGAAGCCAGAATTATGATGCAGATAAGGACAAATATCAATTTGTTTGAAACTAAGACAGTAAATTGTTTATATGCAAATGTTGAAAAATTTATACATTACATTATATTTACTTTCTGACGTAAACAGAATAATTCTTTGCAAATAACTTTACTATCTAAAAATGTTATCAATATCACAATGGTAACAACTTGTATAATAAAAAATTTCTAATATAACTTCATGAAAATTACAAATATGTCTTACAAATGATATATTAACAAAATTGCAAATCAAATTAAATCAATATCATGCACACACTAAACCTTAAATTGTCAAATCTTGTAATAACTTTATATATTTTTTAAAATATAAAATATTGGGTTGTTTGGAAAGTAATTTCGTTTTTTACCACTAGAAGGATTAGTTGTATTTTTACACGCCATTTTCATTCAATCATATTGACATTATATATTTTGACAGCTGACATTTTAAGGCTTATTTGTAAAAAATTTGTTTGATTTTGTGCAATTGTTTTTTTTTTGGCATTCCATCAAATACAGAAGAGTGAAAGCAGCATTTTTGGCATATTTTGTTCTTTTATTACCGAAACGATAAGAATGCTGTTCAAGGAAGAAAAAGAATTCTGTGACATATAAGGAGATGTGTTAACAGAATGACAGTACCAAAACAGGTTTGCAAAATTTTGTTCTGGCAATTTCGATATCGAAGATGCACCACGTTCTGGAAGGCCAGCTGAAGCTGATGAAGACAAAATAAAGGCATTGACTGAAGCAAACCACTGAATACAACACGAGAAATTGCTGAGATTAAATTTGTCCAATTCAACTGTTTATGATCACTTGAAACGACTTGGTTTTGTTTCAAAGCTTGATATATAGGTTCCACACATTCTTAAAGAAATAGATTTGCTCTGTTGCATTAACATCTGTGATTTGTTTCTCAAACATTAGGAAAATGATCCATATCCATTTTTGAAACAAATCATAACTGGTGACAGGAAATGGATTGTACACAACAATGTCAAATGCAAGTGACCATAGAGTAGAAAAGATGAGTTGGCTCAAAGCACTTCAAGAGCCGATATTCATTATTAAAACAAAAAAAAAATGGTGCTCCCTGTTTGGTGGGATTTTAAATAATTTTTTTTTTGAGGTTCTACCAGATTATTTAACAACTGATTTGAAAGTATACTGCCATCAACTAGACAAATTGAATATAATCATCAAAAAGAAAAGGCCAGAATTGATCAACAGAAAAGATGTAGTGTTTCACTATGATAATGCCAGATCTCACACAAGTTTGGTAACTTGTCAGAACCTGTTACAGCTTGGATGGGATGTGCTACCACACTCATCATATTTACCAGATCTGGCACCCTCAGATTATTACTTATTCTGATCCTTACAAAATTTTTTAAATAGTAAAACATTTACTTCAAATGAGGATGTCAAAAATCACTTGGATCAGATTTTTGTAAGCAAAGATCAAAAATTTTATGAGCATGGAATCATACTACTACCAGAAAAATGGATCAGGTATTGGACCAAAATGGTCAATACATAATTGAATAAAATATTTTTATATTATAATAAAGTTGTTTTTTTCATGGGAAAAAAAAACAAAATTACTTTCTGAACAACACAATAGTTGATGCAATCTAAAGATATATTATATCCTAATAATATTGGCTTGTTTGGAAAGTAATTTCATTTTTTTATTACTAGAGGAATTAGTTGTATTTTTACCAGCCAATTTCATTTTAAACCACATTTTCATTATATATTTTGACAGCTAACATTTTTAAGGCTTATTTGTAAAAAATTTTGTTTGATTCCGTACAATTGTTTTTTTTTTCGGTGTCCCATCAAATATGGAAAATCAAAAGCACCATTTTCAGCATATTTTGCTTTTTTATTGTCAAAAATCAAAATGCCATTCAAACAAGAAAAAAGTTGTGGTACATGTATGGAGAAGATGTATTGAGAGAAAGACAGTGCCAAAATTGGTTCATAAAATTTTGTTCTGGCAATTTCAATATTGAAGATGCACCATGTTCTGGATGGACTGTTGAAGCCAATGAAAACAAAATAAAGGTACTGATTAAAGCAAATCGCCAAATAACAACACGTAAAATCACTAAGAAATTAAATTTGTTGAATTGAACTGTTTATGATTACTTGAAACTAATTGGTTTCATTTCAAAACTCGATATATGGGTTCCACATGTTCTTAAAGAGAGATGCTCTTTTGGTGGGATTTTAAGGAAATTTTTTTTTTGAGCATTCACCAGACAATTTAACAATTGATTCTAAAGTGTACTGCCATCAAGTAAACAAATTGAATATCATCATCAAACAGAATAGGCCAGAATTGATCAACAAAAAAGGTGTAGTGTTTTACCATGATAATGCCAAATTTCACATAAGTTTGGTAACTCGTCAGAAACTGTTACAGTTTGGATGGGATGTACTACCACACCCACCATATTTGCCAGATCTGGAACCCTTGGATTATTACTTGTTCCAGTCTTTACAAAAGTTTTTAAACAGTAAAACATTTACTTCAAATGAGGATGTCAAAAATCACTTGAATCAGTTTTTTGTAAGCAACGGTCAAAACTTTTTATGAATGTAGAATCATACTACTACCAGAAAGATGGCAACAGGTATTTGACCAAAATGGTCAATATATAATTCAATAAAATATTTATATATTATAAGAAAATTATTTTTCCCCCATAAAAAAAAAACGAAATTACTTTCCAAACAACCAATACATAATATTTTATTGTAAATTATTCTCATTTAGATAAAACATAAAACAATATAAACTGAATCAAAAATAAATGAAATATAAATTACTTTAATTATTAAATAATCTTCAACACTTTGCCTCCTTGCCTGGTGTGGTGTTTTTATATTTAGTTTTTCTAAACGAGTTTTCAGTTCATCAACTAACATTTTAACCTGCAGAAACAAAATCATATGAATAAATTCAAAAACCACATAAAAAATAAATTTCATATAAAAATAAACTTACTTCTTTTATCTTTTTTATCTGAATAAAATTGGTTTTCCCCCATTCTTCTTCTTTTTGTCTGTTTCTAGAAAATCTAAAATGGCCACGTTGGGTAGTTTCTTCCCATAACTGAAAGTTAATATTTATTATATTTATAAAACCAAATTTATTTTCATTTTATTTCATTAAATTTACTGGAAAAGTCTGATGGTTAGACATTTGATTTCCACCCCTGAAAAAACTTATATCATAAAAACAAACAACCCCAAAAGCATAAAGGGGAAAAAAACAACAAATCTTAAAAGTAATACAGTACTTTTTTTACATTACATACATTTCATTTCATATAAAAATTCATCAAAATTATTAAAGTTTTGTGATATACAGTAAAAGAAAGATTGTTTGGATAGATTTAGATGAAAAAAAGCAGTAAAAACATAAGTAAATGATTTAAATTTTCAATTGGTTATAAATATGCTTCAAAACCAAGCTTATCATAATGACCACAAATGATTTTGAAGGTAACTGTTTTATCATTTCAATCTTATTGACTCCAATATGCATTTTGGACATATACATTCATCCCTCTTAAGTAGCATACAATATTATATCTACATAGACATATCAACAAAAGAATAAGCATCATCTTAACATTTACAACAACCCATATGTTCTATGATAAGCTTTTACTTACAATATTTAGTTATTAATAAAATGGGGATTTTTAGCTGTTAAGTTTTGATTTTATCTATATATTACCAGTTTTTCTTTAAAAAAAGGATATTGAATTTTAGCTGTTAACTAAATATTGTAAGTAAAAGCTTAACATTAATCAGAATAATGCTGGATTATAAAAATTCAAATAAACAGGAAAAATAAAGAAAAAATAAAAATACAACTTCTGTTATTCACTATTTCATTTCACTTATTATTTTAATTTTTTTTTTATAATATATTTGATCATGATCAGGATAAAAATGAAAAAAAGTAATAGTTTACTGTAATAGTAATAGTAATCGTAGAAGAAAAGTAATAGTAAACTATTGGAAATATGAATAATGAGGATATCAATGTATAAGTTGAAAAAATAAAATGGTGACAAAACAGTTTATAAACTGCTCCATAAATGAAAATACAGTAAAGCTTCTCTAACTCAAATATTTCTTTAACTTGAAGAAAGTGAAGCACTTGGTAGGTCTCACGGAATAGAATAGGGATTTAAATAAAATTCAGAATGGATAAAATTTGAGTGAAGGAAATTCAAGTTGGAGACATTAGTCTCCAACTTGAATTTTGATATTTATTCTATCCAAATTGATTCTAATTATCAGATTTCCATGAAATTTTCAAATGGCTATCTACTGTCCAACACCCATTTGGAAACAATGTTCCAGTCCAAAGCAAGAGGACTGCTCACTTTATCTCAACAAGATGTACCTGCAAATCTGATTTCATTAGTTACATTGAACACTTTGCTGAAAGGCCTTAAATGAGCTTAGACAGCTCATTTGATACTTTTTATTTTAAACAAACAAAAACTATCAAAGATTTTTTTATATAATGCAAGAGAGGTAAAAATAGAAATCTATTCAGAATCAGCATTTTTCATTCTAATGTTCTCTAACTTGAATCGTCAAAGTTTTTCCTGCCCTTGGAGCTTCAAGTTAGAGAAGTTTTACTGTATGAGGAATCCCAGAAGAAAGCAAGAATTACCCACAATGAAGGAATGAAGGCTTTGAAAGGAGTTTATCAATAAATGGAGTAACAAAATGAGACAACAGCAATGGATATAATGCTTGGAAAATGTTAAAGGAACATTACAGCAAAGGAAAAAAATGAAAATGAGAATTAATCATTAATTATACTAAATAAAACAATAAATCATTAATTTATTATATTGAATTTTTTATTTAAAATGTTCTCTTTTAATATTATTATTTAATTATAAGATTATATTTACATATTTTATTCAAATAAATATCCATTGTAGAAAAAAATTCTATTTTACTCAGTTTTATTATTAGTAATGTTCTCAGTTACATGACAATATTGGATAACAGACTAGAGTATATAACATAGTCAGAAGGCTTCTTCTAATTTAGAATTATTATAAAAATCTTATACCAATTTATATATGTCTGTCATAAAACACTAGCATTAAGATATTAAAAATTTTATTAAATATGCACCCACTTTACTTACTTTATATGCATTCAGGTATGTTATGCAGTCACTGAATGTTCCATGAGCCCATGATAAACGTGATCTAAAAATAAATATATATGTTTAATAGAAAATAAATAAATAATTGTAATTATATATAGGAATTTAAAAATTATATCAACATCCTATCCTTTATGTCAGTGGTTCCCAACCGGTGTTCCGCGGAACACTGGTGTTCCGTAAGCATCTTCCAAGTGTTCCGCAGATTTAGCCGCAAATCAGAAAGTGTACAATCGTATTCGAGCCGCCGAATATCAAAAAATTAAAATCATAAAATTTTCATAAACTTAAATATATATGTACAACTCGTACTTATGGAGTGTACTACTGTTTCGAATAAGATAAAGGCAATGATAAAAACTGAATGAAATATGTAAAAAACATCATGCACAAGTTTCCCATTACATCAGGCATAAGTTTCCCATTAAAGTTATTTAAGTATATTTTTTCCTGTCTTAGAATTGGCATTAATAATATGAGTAGAGATTTTGAATTATAACTGCTCAATTCTAATAAAATAACTGATGACAAGCTTATGTATTTCATATTAACTTAAGTAAGTGTTCCGCTAAAGAAAATTGCTCACAAAAGTGTTCCACATCCTAGAAAACGTTGGGAACCACTGCTTTATGTTATAATATTTTGACATACTATAAAAGTTAGATCAAATACTATAAAGTATATATGGACTGAACTTTTTACTTTTCCATGATTTATAGCAGACAAGATCCAACTAGACTTGCTTCAAGAGCCACATTTAAAGAGTCAATAACATAACACAATATAACACTATGATGTTAATGATACTATAACTATACTACATTTTGATAATCAAGTTATTTACTGCAAGGATGTTGATTTAATGCAAGTATCCTTCTTAAATAATATCTTCATCTAAGGAACTTACAGTAAAATTTAACATAGAAAAGTTACTCTATTTGAGTTTAATTTCCATTTAGACAGGTTTTACTGTATATTAATTACAAATAATGAATATATGTACTAATAGTAATCAAAATCTGCATACAACACATCAAATTGTAGTCAAATTCCTGAATGGTAAAATTGTCACAATATAACAGATCACTAAATATTTGTTCAGAAACATAATATAAAAAATAAACATAAAAATAATGTGTAATAGGTTATTATTTGTGTTTGATTTTAATATCAAATTTTAAACTCTTACTTTTAATATAACTAGTATTTTTAAAATTTATATATTTAAACAATGTTCTTTCAGAAAATTTAATATTATAAAAACTAAATTTATATATGATATATATATATGTATATATGTATAAGGATCATTTTTAACTTACTTGTAAGCTTCCAAAAACTTCTGGAAAGGTTTTGCAAAAAAATCCTTTAAAGACAGACTAGCAGCTGCAAAAATATATTTATTTAATATTTCATGTTCAGCATTTAAAAATAAAATTATGAAAGTTTACAGATTTACATTGTTAGTGTAGTTTAGCATGAATGAAAAGTATGAAGAATAATGTAAAGTTTTTCACAATAAGTAAATAGTTAACTAATTTGAAATACCATAATTTCATGTAGGTAATCCATGATAGCATATACTATGCAGAAAATTACTAGAACAAAACTAAGACCTTTGCATAACCCATCTCTATCCTTTACCCCATGCCTCCAGAATAGTTGTTGAAAGCATGACACTTACTGGTACACAGTTTAAAAAATAGCATCTCAAGTATTACAACATTGTTTTTTTCTATTTTATTACACTTCACCATAGGTAACAAAAAATGTAATACTGTAATATTGAAAGGGAGTCTCCAAATGCCATGTGTCAAAAATACAAAAATTTCTTTTTTATTATATTGCTCATTTCTGTTTCATTTACCAAATATTATTATTAAATTATATATTAAATGTTAAAATAAACTCCAAAAAAAATTAATAGAAAATAATTTTAATGTTTATAATATCCAATGACATTGAGAGTCAATCACTCAGCTTTTTGTTTGCTGAAGAGAAGTCTAAACTTCAATCTGTTAAACATTTGCTATTGAAAGTGAAAGCAGAATGCAAAAAATAATTTTGCATAGCTAATTTGATTCCTACAGGAGTTTTAGATAAGTGATATTTTATAGTATTATACAAATAATGTATTTATTTATTTATACATGTAGGCAGAAAAGTCCCAAAGGACAATTGATATCTGCCTCCCCAAATTAACAAATATACATACATAAATACAACAAATAAAAAAGTTAAAAAAATGAATTAAATGTAAAAATTGTATAATGTTTTTTTACATTTTAATTTAAAACAAAAAAATTAAGATATAAAAAAAAATCATCAGAATTGTTTAAATTTTGAGAATGATGATGAAAAAAAGGACCTTTAAGATACACTCAAACAAAAAAATGGAGTGAACATGCATGATGAAGGTCATAGGTTTTTGCAGAAACATGTAAAAATAGTCAATCATAATAAATAAAACCATTAAAAATTTTAAAATAAAGTAAGCGAATCAAAATATTTGATATGCTGAAAAAAATGAAGGAAAACCTAATCTAATCCTTACAAAGTTAGCATTCTGAGTGTATAGTAAATTTCATAATTTATTGATAGATAGATAAACTTTTTCAAGAGCTCTAGAAATTTTATCTAAGAGGGAAGGCAGAGCCATAGACCAAATGGGTAGTCCATAATCTATGAATCACTGAAAATTAGTACAAAAAAATAGCTCTTAATGCACTTTTAGAAAAGTTATGTTTACAAAATTGCCATAACATTCCATATTTAATAGCCAGAGATTTAATTATTTTACTGATATGATTTTTAGTGAGTTTAGTATCAAAGATCTGATGAAGTGAGTTTAGTATCAAAGATCATTCCCAGATCCCATTAAATGATGTAACATTAACAACATATAGGAGTGGAATCATTGGAAAAAGTAGGTAAAGGAGAATTGAGAATTAAAACACAACACACCACCACAGTTTTTTTGTATATTAATCCTGAGATTAGCAGAATCAAATAGATTGCTTAATAAGCAAATATCAGACTGTAGGATCTTTAGATCAGAACTTATCAATTTAATGTCAGCATAAGCAACAATGTGAGACTTAAGATGGCAAAGATTGTTTACATATATTGAAAAAAAAACTGAAAATAGATCCTTGTTGAACACCACAAAGGAATAAAATTTAGAAATTCAAATTTGCCTATTTTGGTTTTACATTTTTGTAACAAAAATAATTAAATGTAATTAAAATATACCTCACAATATTCTTTTCAGCTACTGTAATTTTATAAATATTAACCACATCAGTGTATACTCCATAGAAAATTGCTAAAATAAAAATAAATATGCCTGCATCTACAAAACTGCTGTTAAAAACATGTCACATAACTGGTGCAGATCATAATCCTGAAAGTGTCATTTCAGATATTCTATTCTCTCCTTTTTTAAATTTTATTTTTATCAGAAATTCATTGTAAATGTAATTAAAAAATAAGTAAAACAAAAAAAAACAGTTACGAATGAGTCACAAACTACATTAAGTGTCAAAAATAATAATAATCATACTTGGTCAACCAAAGATAAGCTCCCTCAAATGATAAGGACCTGACAAACTAATCATCAGACCAATCAATAAGATGCCAAAATTTTCTTCTTCAATTACTGTTTAAAAAATGGTTATGAAAAATTTATTTTACTACTGTTGTCTAACTCTACACAAAGTTATTTAATAACTTTTGTCAATCATACAGCCCACTATTTCTAAATTCGAATAATTTAAAGAAACAATTTAATATCTTCCAGTCATTAAATACCTCTCTTAAAACCTGTTATTAACTATTACTTTCAAACCTATCCATTATTAATTATTACTTTTAAATTAATTTTGAAATTTAAAATAATTTGTTAATTCCTTTATATTTAAAATAATTTATTGTTTTTTTTTTAATTTTTATTTTTCAATATACAGGGTTGTTCAAATTAAAGCTATCCTATTCAGGAACTTTTTGCAGAGAACCAATGGACAACATTTTGCTACATTTGGTTTACACATATTTCAGACCATGGGGAAGAACGTTATGAGAAAAAGTTCCAGAAATCACCACTAGGGGCATTAAATTTACAAAACATTCTCAGTCAATTGTAATTATCTTATTCAGGCATATACATGTTTAATTACTGACAATCAGCATGAATTAAGCACTGCTGGAATGAACCACAATGATGCAAAACAGGCATCCTCTGATTGTTAGCATCAGGGCCGGATTTAACAATCAGAGACCCATGGGCACAAGTATGGTGGGGCCCCTTTAAAAGTAGGCATATTTGATGATTTAGAAAGTTTACACAAAATACTGTACTTTCAACTAGATTTCAACTAGAAAGTTGTAAACTTCATTTAAAAATAAGGTTATTGTAAACATACATATATTTTATTGTGTAAAACTAATTATTTTAATTTAATTGAAAAATAACTATGTAAAATTTTTTCCCAAAATTTTCCAATATGTTTCATAGGTTTTTTCCCCGGATTTAATTTTCTCTACTTGTGGCCCTTGTGGTTAGGCCACACTACGCTGTCGCAGTAATAGAAAAAAAAAATTATGTTTAAACATAGTTTTTTGGGGGCCCTGGGCACCAGCCCCAAATGCCCTTATGTAAATCAGAGGATTTACATTAGCATCAATTAGAGGGTGCATTCAATGTGGTGGACATAGTTAAAAACTAGCAGCTTCTACTGCAAAACAGCATTCTTAACTGCAGCATGCAACTGATCTGATGAGATCTATTGTATGTGCTGCAGTTAAGAATTACAAATGTCATTAAAACCGTCAGTAATTAAATGTGTATGTTAGAACAATATCCCCCCCTCAAAACTACTCCTCATGGTCTGAAACATGTGTAAATGAAATTTAACAAAGTTCACTCATTGGTTCTATCTGCAGAAGGTACTGAATAGAATAACTTTAATTTAAACCATCCTGTAGATTTTTCCATTTATAATTTAAATATTGTTAAATGATTTAGATATTAATATTCCATAAGTTCATAACAATGTTTCATTTTTTGAACATTTGTCTATATAAACCAATGTTAACCTAAGAAAAATAAAAAAAATATTCTTTGTATACTAAAAATCTTTCACTTCCAGAAAAACAATTTAATTTCTTTATAGTATATAATATGGTGCAAAGATTTACTTAATTTCAAGATATTTAATAATGTTTTAAATTGTGTACAAATATTACTTTAATTACCGTATTTTACAGACTATAAGATGCACTTTTTTCTTCGAAAAATTGCCTCCAAAATTCAGGTGTGTCTTATAGTCCGTAGCGTCTTATAGGCATTTTTAAAAAAAAATTGCTTAAAAATTAAGGTGCGTCTTATAGTCCATAAAATATGGTAATACAAAATAGATTTCTACAGTATCCATTTTAAAAAATGTAACAAATAAGTTAAAATAGTAATGATGTCATCCTTAATTTCCTTCATCTTGTTAAAAAAATTAAAATTAATGCTGATGTTTGTAAAAAAAAATAATATATGCAATTGCTTAGCTCTTATTCACTGTAGAAAACATAATTTGAAACCACCAGTTTGCTTTTAGTTTTCTCAGAATTATTATATGGAAAGAATAGAATTAGCAAAATCTTATCAGCTTTCAAGACAAGTTTAAGTAAGTGTGTCTAATGATACCAATTTTCCACTTTCTTATATTAGGAAAGTGGAAAATAATTAAAAGTGTCATACATATACATGTCTTCAATGATTTCTGAAAGAAAAGAAAAATCACAATAAAAATGAGTGTGTGCGAGACAAATAATATTTCACAATTTTTACAACCACTCTTGATAAGTTGAAACAGAAGCAAAGCTGTTAGGCAAGATTATAATTGCAATTTAAAATTGACAAATAACTGATATCCTCTTTCAAAGTGACTTTAAAACACATAATCCATGGATTATTCACAAGAAATTATGATACTTATCATGAAAATATTTCAATCATCAGAAATGAAATTTGAATTTCTAAGCATTGCAGTTCAATAGCATAATATGACTGAAATTTTAATTTTCATTAATATACAAATTTCAAGAATTTCTAATAAGGAATATTGCACTATTATACATACTAGATAATGGCATCTTTATATAGATGCCATTCTCATTGTTCACAAAAAAACAGATTTTTATTAGTTCCCATTAATGACTCTTATCAACTTGCCCCTAAAGTTTTAATGGCTCATTTTCATATGTATGCAAAAGTATCTTATAAATGACTTTCCACTAAGTTAGACTTTAAATTGTGTACTTTATATTTTAAGCAAATATATATCTAAAGTTTTTAAATCAATTAGTTAAAAGGTTAACTGTATCTACATAAAACTAATTTTGGAGATTTAAATAAATAAAGTTACCAATTATAAGGCAATCTTCCAAACAATTGCAAGCATAACCCAACAGTATAAGCTTGCTTATTTTTACATCCAATGGTAAGTGTAACATAACTTTACCAACAAAGGTTAAATCACCATCCTGAGATGTTAAACGACCATTTGAAGTCATTGCTAATGCTCCAACCTAAAAAACATTAATATAAATAATTAATCAATTAATACTGTAAAGGATATAATATAAATTAATCTTATATTCAAAACATTTAAGTTAATTAAATAAATTAAAAATTAATAAATGATATTAATACTAAAGTATTTTTCTAATAATGAAAAAATGCTTTTCAACTCATATTTATCATTTATAAAAAAAAATTAAGTCGATAAATATCAGGTAAAAATCTATTAGATTCTCTATAATTTTAGATATCGATTGAGTACCAAAATTTATTTTCTATCACTGAACTTTGATATTTTTCTTGTTTAGTCATATTAATTAGTTAAGCAGCAAATGAGTGAAGTTACTCTAACAACTTAAGTAAAAAAAATACTTGCAACCAATTCACATACAATTAATAAAATAACATTCAGAATTCAAATATATCCAATATAAATGGAATATAGTCAAAATATTTTTGAAATTTTAAAAAACTAAAAATTTATTAGTATAATAAACTCATTAATAATATGAATAATTATCATTAAAAAAGTTGTCATGTTCCAATCTCTAGATAATTTTAACTAATAATATGGTGAAAGAATAGTTTACATCAGGATTTAAATCTGCAATGTCAATGTGCAAAAGTATTATTAATTATGCTATTCAAATTCAAAATAAATTCCTTCCAGACATACACCAATTTAGAAATAAATGTATATGATAAGATTATATCAAAATTGTAAAAAAAGAAGAAAAGATTCTGTTTTGACCTTAAAACTGATTTCAAACTCATTTGATAAAGTGGAGTAAAGTGGTGTAAGTCTGTTATAAAACTGTCTTAGGTCACTTGAATTTGTCAGTGGTGCTTTTTAAAGGGACCTCAATAGATTAATACAAATTTCAAATATCATTTTAATTATTAATCAATTCTAACTTGTCTTTTCTGATAACTCTACTTTTATATACATGACATCTTTTTCTTTCTTAGATAAAAAAAAAAAAAAAAGCTTCAAAGTTTGGAGTAAATCTGCATTCTGCAAAAACTTTAAATTTAAATGATCACCAGTAAGTACAAATGAAGCTGAGAAATGTTTGTCACAAAAAAAGAACTATTCACAAAGATATATGCTTGTGTATATGGATATAATTTTTGAGACTAAATGCTTGATCCTGATTACTGATAAAATGTACAAATATCAATACTGGAAAACTTGTCCTATAAAATAGAATCACATTATAAGTTCAATATTTCCAAATGAAGATATTTTGATAATGGATTACAAATGAAAATTCATATTTTAAATATTTGAAGTCAGAAAATCTTTCTTGTAACTCGTTTGTCAGCTTGGAAATCTTCCAATAGCACTTTTCTGGATACATAACATGAAATTCAAATGTGTGTCAAAGATTTTAATGTAAGAAAATGGTAAACATTTTTCTCTGCAAACTATTTTTCCAAAAATATAATTTCAACTTAAAGGCAGAATATACTAAAATTCTGTCATAAATATCAAGTAATTTAAATTCACTATAATATTTCAATTCAATATAATATTCACCAAAAACAAGATTTTGAACTGGCAGTTCAACTGTATTTTTATCTGTTCCATAAATGTTTTTTCCACACAATAAATAAAATGCTTCAGCACAATTCAACTTAAATCAGCAAACATCAGTATGATATACTCTGATTTCTTAATATTATTCAAAAAATGCAGTTGGACTGTCTATATCAGGGCTGGCCAACCCGCAGCCCAACATGTTAAATTGTGTGGCCCTCTAAGCAATATTATATATCTATTAAAACTTTTGTTCCCATTATGTGTATACCAAAACAATTAAATAAATGAAAATTTGCATGTCTCATTGTTATAATGCACAAGTGCAAGTATGAACTCTTGGTATAACAATAAAATCTTATTCATTTTGTATTTGTTTTACTTTTTTAAAAGCATGTTTGCCTAAATTGTGGCCCGTCGTAATGTTACGCATGATCAAAATGGCCCGCGAAACAATTTGGGTTGGCCAGTCCTGATCTATATAGTTGAGACATGATGTTCATATAAAGTGAAGTGTTTATGATCACATCCAAGACATTGTCCATCATCATGTTTTACTGCACAATACTTACCTATATATAAAATGTAACACAAATAATGACTGACAATCTAGGTTCAAAACTAGCAGCTATGCCAGCTTTTACCAATTATTTTCAGTACATACTGTCTGTAATCTTAAGTATGATTACTATTATTATTAGTATTAACATTATTAGTATTCGTATCATAGTACTATTAGTATTCACAAATAGAAACATGACATAATTTTACATTTCTATTAACACAATGAATAAAAACTGAAGAAACACAAAAGTGAAAATTTTCTACTTTTCATAGAAATTTGACAGAAAATGAAACCCTAAGAAATTTGACCAATAGCAAAGCTGTTTAGGAATGATGTCGTAAACATTATGTACAATGATTTCATTTTAAAAATGGAGAGCAGCATGTCTAGAAAACATTTATTTGAATTATGAAAAGATATTGAATTTGTTTGCAAAATTTAATATCTCTATACCAAAATATGTATAATTTTTAAAGATGGATCTATGAAACAAACTGTATAAACTGTTATTTAATCAGCAGATTGAAATTAGCAATTCAGATCTCGATATTTTGATTTCCACACAAGTAATGTTCGAGAGGATAAACAATGTAACATTAATTTTTAATTCATGTTTCTGTCAATGTTCTTCAGCTTCTATTTTTGTATACAAATACGCTGAGTGTAATCAATGTCTAATTTACTATGTTTACTGCAGACTTATGAAGATGCCAGATTGTGTTTTAGTTTCTTTTAAAGACATTAATTTCCCAAATTATTTTCCTATTTCAATCCACTATTTGTGAAAATTAAAAATTGTGCTGTATCTGTTACGCTATACTTTAATCAGCAGCAATGAAAAAATGCAATAATGAAATATTGCCATTCATTTTTCACTGGTCCTATCTGCAACTTTATTTCTTGTGATCTATACATTTGCAAAAGCCTGACATTTTTTTTAGAAAGTAATTTCTGTAGCCATTTACATACATTTCTTTATGAAGTCATATTCTGATAAAGGCTTCAATTAAGCAGCAGTTTAATGGGCAATCATATAACTTGCTTTTAATACACTAATGTGATAAACTTTATTGAAAATGATTACTACTTTTTCAATGAGTATTCTAACTTTTCCACTTTTATGGCAAAATAATCAAGGTGTATCAGTCTGCTGCTTCAGAAGACCCAGGTTTGAGGCCAGGTCAGGACACTCAGAAATTTTTCAAGGGTTGTATGTTCTAGAAATGTCAAACCCTGTTTCTCATCACTCAGCCTTATTGTCCTACATTGTGCACCTAGCCAAATGATTAAGCAGGTCTTCAGAACAAAATTAAAAAACAGTTCTTCCACTTTGGCTTCATGGAATTTACAATATTTGTGTTTATTGTATTTCAAAATACAGTTAATATAGTAGTATCTCTGAATATTGTATTCTTTAGTAACTACTACTTGTTGGTTATAAATCAAACATGTTGATATTCCTATTAATTCTATTAAGAAAAAAAAAATTATTATTACTATATCACTTAAGGATCTTCATTAAATGTCCTTTTCTTGGTGATATAGATTGAAAACTTTAATTATACTTTACTTCACCACACTGGACAAATGGCAGGATTTTTTAAATTTTGATACATCTCATCAGCTACAAGAACATGCTGAGAAACAAATATATTTAAAATATTACAAATTAAAGACTAAATACAAATAAAAATTTGATGTCTTCATAACTTTCCTTAAAATATTTTAACAAGAATCCAGTGTTAGAAGGATTTTTAATCAGTTTATATATTTGTAAGCAGAAAAGAGCATTAAAGGAAAGATAGGAAAATATTAACATGAGTACTGTCAGCAGTTGTGAAGAATGTGTGAAGACATCAAATTTTTATTTGTATTTAGTCTTCAATGTGAAATATTTTAATATATATATATTTCATCCTAGATTTTTTAAAATTCTTTCAAAAAACATTTAGATTGATGAAAAATATTTTGAAAAATTGAATAATTTGTCAGTGCATAAAATATGGGACTAGTAGATGAGATTTTCAGTTTTTTGATTTACAAAATGATAATCTACTATATAAAGCTGAAAAAATGGGCAGTTTCTTTCTGTGACAGTATTCCAAAAACAGCCATTATGGGCACCCCTAGCTATTATTTAAATTAATTAAATTAACAATATAAATTATTTTATATTTTTACAGTATAATACTCAGTATATTTTTATTTGTAATTTAGTATGCCCCAATGCCTGCATCAGGCCTTTTGACTTGTATGACTATAATTATCATTCCTTTTTACACTTTTATCATCACTATTAGCCACTATTGCTGTTAATAATAGCTTAAAATGCATAAGGGTTCATTATTATTATTATTTTTTTTTTTTTTTGCAAATGACTGATTATTAATAGTAGCCATTATCATATGCACTTATAAATTTAAAAAATAGTTCCATAACTAAAAGACTCAACAAAAGAGCAATACTATTCTGAATTCAGGTGGGTCAAAAATAAATATATATGTGAATAACAAAATAACACATTAATTACATAAAAAATACCTCTTTTAATACAAGTATAGCCCTTTCTATATCTTCTAATTTTGGGGGATCAATTGCTAGAGCAAGAACAGCTTTTGGTTCTCCTATATCCAGTTGCTTAGACCTAAGAACTAAGTGTTCTAAAGGAGATCGCTAAAAAAGAAAGAAAGGAAAAAAATTACTTTAAATATTACTTTTGATATAAATTAAGCACACACAATATATAAATTTGAAAAAAATTAATAACAGTTTCATTCATATGTTTACAAAAAACAAAGTTTATAAAATTAAAATAAATTCTAAAGATTACAATATCTAAAGAATTTAGCATTTAATCTTTTAATTTCACAAACTTTTACTTTCTTTTATTTATTTTTTGTGAACATACATAATGTTCACAAAAAAAAAAGGATACCCATTAAACTATATTTCAAGATGTAAAATAATTTTTTTTTTTTTTTGTAAAAATAAACAAGCAAATGTTCATTGCAACATCACCACAATGCTGGGCTGCAATTTTCAATCATACTTTAAATTTATTTAATTTAAAATATGTGCTTTCCACCTCAAATTAGTAATGGCTTACCCCTGTACATCATACTTTTTCTGTTAGCAACAGAATCGTGTTGGCCATCTATCTACTCCTTTCAGGGGAAAATGTTTGAATTGAAATAACGAGAGTTTTCAGTTTGGGTCGGAAATTTATATGTAGTTAATTGGAGCCTTGAGACCGTAAGGGGTTAGATAGATGAAAGCCAAGACCAGATGTGGTCTTGGCTTTCATCTATCTAACCCCATTCTTGAGATTAAAGGAGAACAGACATGCCAACAGACATTGGTAATTTTTTCAAATTGCAGCCCAAAAAATGTCTAAATTACAGACAAATTTACAGTGATAATTTAATAATTTTATCAGAGTATTTTTTAGCTATACAAATATTAATTATAAATAAATTTGTTGTTAGATATAAGCAGCATTGTCATCATCTTATATTATTAATTACACAATAATTTTAATTTAATAATTGCAAAACTTCTACAAAAAGAATCAGATTTATTTATATAAATTTACTATCAGTTATGCCTTAATATGAAAATTATCACCTTTAATTGTCCAGCACAAATGTTTTAACAAAAATAAAAACGTTTTCGATCGTTTTCAACGGTCATCTTCAGTTACAATTCAAATTCAAAAAAAAGAACGATAAAATAGAATTAAATACGAAAATAATATAAATGCGCATGCGCAACTATAAATATATCGTGCATGATGCCTAATATACAGAATAAATGAATAAAATTATGTAAACAAAAATACGTGGCCGCATCTCTTCTATGTTGTTATTGTTTATCTTTATAAAACGATTTCCATGCGGTTGATAAAGAATCCGCGTCTCTATGATTGATACATCCCGTTTTTTCTTGGGCTTTATATATTTCTAGCTTTTCTAGATGTTTGATTGTATGTCTATTGTTCGTCGGCTTGATGACGGAAGCTTGGTCCCACAATACCTCAATATCTTGTTGCTTGGCGTATGAAGCTAGAACCGTACTGTCCAGATTCTTATTAATCGAGTACTGGTGTTCTTTGATTCTTTGCTCTAAGTGCCGTAAAGTAGCTCCCACATAAACAATATCCGAATTAAATCGTTGGTCCTTTATTGGTATGGAGTAAACCCCCGTTAAAGAGTTCCGATCTTCTCTCTTCTTGTCATTCCTTAACAATTTGTAAACTGTCGGATTACGTCGGTAAACGATACGTATATTATTGGCCTTAGCAATTTCGTTTATCATTTTGTTCAAGAAGGGATAATAATTGATTACCATCTTCTGTTTACCGTTATCCGCGGGAGAGTGATTACTTCGATTCTGGAACGTTGTGATAAGTTTTTCTACTATATTTCTCTGGTAACCTTGTTGTGTTGCTATTTCGAGTATGTAATCCAATTCTTTATAGGTATCACATATGTTTGTGCAATGAGTATAGGCACGCTTGATCCAAGATCGGAACGCCGCATACTTAATATGCCTGGGATCCACCGATTGATTCGGGATGATGATAGTATTTAGACCCGGTTTCCGGTAAATGTTCGTCTTGATTTCCCCTTCCCCGCAGGTGATATTAATATCGAGGAAATGAACATTATTATAGCTCTCCTGGTCCAGTTGTAAAGTTAAACCATAAGGGTTATCATTGATATCATTTAGGAATCGTTGAGTGTTGTGCTTATTATTCCATAGAATGAATATTCATTCTATGGAATAATATAGCACAACACTCAACGATTCCTAAATTATATCAATGATAACCCTTATGGTTTAACTTTACAACTGGACCAGGAGAGCTATAATAATGTTCATTTCCTCGATATTAATATCACCTGCGGGGAAGGGGAAATCAAGACGAACATTTACCGGAAACCGGGTCTAAATACTATCATCATCCCGAATCAATCGGTGGATCCCAGGCATATTAAGTATGCGGCGTTCCGATCTTGGATCAAGCGTGCCTATACTCATTGCACAAACATATGTGATACCTATAAAGAATTGGATTACATACTCGAAATAGCAACACAACAAGGTTACCAGAGAAATATAGTAGAAAAACTTATCACAACGTTCCAGAATCGAAGTAATCACTCTCCCGCGGATAACGGTAAACAGAAGATGGTAATCAATTATTATCCCTTCTTGAACAAAATGATAAACGAAATTGCTAAGGCCAATAATATACGTATCGTTTACCGACGTAATCCGACAGTTTACAAATTGTTAAGGAATGACAAGAAGAGAGAAGATCGGAACTCTTTAACGGGGGTTTACTCCATACCAATAAAGGACCAACGATTTAATTCGGATATTGTTTATGTGGGAGCTACTTTACGGCACTTAGAGCAAAGAATCAAAGAACACCAGTACTCGATTAATAAGAATCTGGACAGTACGGTTCTAGCTTCATACGCCAAGCAACAAGATATTGAGGTATTGTGGGACCAAGCTTCCGTCATCAAGCCGACGAACAATAGACATACAATCAAACATCTAGAAAAGCTAGAAATATATAAAGCCCAAGAAAAAACGGGATGTATCAATCATAGAGACGCGGATTCTTTATCAACCGCATGGAAATCGTTTTATAAAGATAAACAATAACAACATACAAGAGATGCGGCCACGTATTTTTGTTTACATAATTTTATTCATTTATTCTGTATATTAGGCATCATGCACGATATATTTATAGTTGCGCATGCGCATTTATATTATTTTCGTATTTAATTCTATTTTATCGTTCTTTTTTTTGAATTTGAATTGTAACTGAAGATGACCGTTGAAAACGATCGAAAACGTTTTTATTTTTGTTAAAACATTTGTGCTGGACAATTAAAGGTGATAATTTTCATATTAAGTCTAATTTCCAGTAATTTAAAGTTGGTTTCTATCAGTTATGCCATCTAAGTACTCTAAAACCAACTATTTTTCAGACATTGAAGTATTTCAGAATTAAAATAAAATCTTTATGCTGTTTCTTATCATCTGCATGGTTATGTATTAGTTTTAAATGTTTATGTGATTGCAAATGAGATAACTGAACTTGAAATACTTAAACAGAAAAAAAATGGTAACAGTTGCTCAATTAGTGAGTGTACAAGCCCTGCTCTAAACCAATCCTTTTCTAGACATTTATAAATTACTAATTAATTTTAAAAAATACGTAATTATATTAGATTTATTATGAAAGTATGATTTTTTCTAACATTACTTGTAAATTCATTTGTTAATCAATTTTTGTATGGTACAACTATCAAATTTTGCTATATAAAAGTTGTTATCCAACTTATATCAGTACATGATTTGACACTAAACCAACTCTTGCAGTTGTTTTCTATATTTTTATTGCCATTTAACTTTGAAGACTAATATTTTAATATTAAATTCATCATTAAAAGGCAACTTTTACAATTAAACAAAGTTGTTAAAATTTTCTCTTAATGTTGTATTATATTAATTACAAAAAATAAAACGGGACACTTCTATCATCATCTTAGTTCTTATACCCACTATTTTTTTATTAATTGATGTTCATAATTTGTATTGTTTCTTCTTTTTAAGAAAAAAAAAAACACAAACTATTGGGATGCTAGAATTATTGTTATTAGGCTGATGTTCTTTCATTTACATTTTCTAGCTTTCTGAAAATCTTTGTTTACTGATCTTTAGAAAAAAATATGAAGCTGTTAACAGCAAATAATAAATATAAAAAGTAATTATTTATTTATAATAAATTTTTAAAAACATTTGTAGGATTTTGAGTTTTAAACTTGAAAATAATTGAAAATATGGCTAGAATTATCTTATTGAATCTATCTTGATCTGATTACATCACTTGCTAATACTTTTTTTAATTACAACATAATAAATATGATATCTATATCTATGATATATTGCAGTGTTCCACAACCTTTTTCTACTCACGGCACACCTATGACTCAACATAGCAAACCAAAATGTTATTCCCCTTAAAAACGTATGATATGAGACTACAGTAGAGCGTCGAAAAGTGGAACGAATTGGGGACTGGGGTCCTTCCAGTTAATGATTTGTTCCAGTTTCCGACTTTGTACGAAAAAATACATTAACCTGTCCGATGTTCAAATTTTTCTCCGTTGTGTGTCGCTTTGTGTTGAATTTTCATCGATTTTAAGCCTAACGAAAATTTTTATAATAATCATCGAGGCTATCGTATCGTTAAAAATTATTTCTCCATTTTGTACAAACAAAATAAATATATTAAAGAATATAAAAAACATGAAAATTATACTTTAGAAGTAAATTTAGTATCAAAAACATTCGATTCAGCACGACACAGTCCGACTGAAAATCATTCCACTTTCCGGCCATTCCACTTACCGACGCTCTACTGTATTAATAGAATTTTGTAATGCCACAAACCTATTACCGTATTTTATGGACTATAAGACACTACGGACTATAAGACGCATCTGAATTTTGGAGGCAATTTTTCGAAGAAAAAAGTGCGTCTTATAGTCCGTAAAATATGGTATTATTATGTTTGGTTTTGTGAGTTATACTCAGTTGACACCGATGGCTGTGTAGTATGCTGGACCAGAGTGAAAGCATAGTAATTTCAAAACAAGACAAATATTAAATAAGTGTGTCAGTGTGTGTCTGTATTCAGGAATTTTCCAACAATATGACATGTATTCAATATAGTGTCCTTCTGTAGTGTGATGTATATGTTTCTATTCAATTTTAATGTTCCCATGCTTTTGTGTAGCGTGTGTGGTATGACACCTGTACAGGAGAAAACGACAGTTACAATAAGCACCCTATCCATCCTTCACAGATGCCTTACTTCCTAGGCAAGTTCTGCATACTTGCTGATTTTTTCAGTGCATGTGTTTTATACATTGAGTGTTTGGAACAGACATGTATATAATGTATGTGATTTTATTGTGTCAGACATCACACTCATTGACACAATGAGTGTGATGTCTGGTCTGTTGTGGTATATTGTTTTATCTGTGATTATGGCTCTGTCGTACATTTTGTGGATGTTGTTTTCCAATACTGTCTGTGGAATGTATTTGTAGTATATTCATGGATATCTAATAATTTGTGTTTCTATGCAAGCTCTTGATGTATATGCTACTTGATTATGTCTATGTAAATTATCTATCTGTGCAAAGAGCTTGCAACCAAAAGTGATGTGTTGTATGGTTTCTGGCACAATGTGACATTTTCTGCATGAGTTGTTTGTGAGTGTTGTATCTCTGAGTATGTGTTTTCTGTAGTTTTTAGTATTTATGACCTTATCCTGTATGGCAATCATCGATCCTTCCATCTCCCCAAAGAGGCATCCCTGAGCTAACCAGCTGTTTGACGCAGTTTTGTCAACAAAATCCTGGGTCAAGTCGTAAGGATGCCTGCCATGGAGTGCCTTTTGAGCCCATGATTGCTTAATGGTGTCTATGCTTTTTGTGTGTTGTGTGGTGTCCATATGTTGTGAGTGTAAATTTAATGGTGTGTTATTCGAGTCTGCTAGAGTTACTGCTTTATGTAACTGTGATGTTTCTTGCTTTTTGTAGAAAAACTCTTGCAGTGTCTGTATTTGTTTGTAGTGAAGGTTAACTATGTCAATCAGGCCATGTCTGCCATCTTTACGTGGAAGGATTAATCTTTCTATGGTGGATTTAGGATGATGTTTATGCTTAGTAAGTGTTGTTCTTGTTTTTATTTGGAGTTGCTCAAGATCTGTGTGAGTCCAATGTATAACTCTAAAAGAATAAGTGAGTACTGGGACGACATTTGTGTTTATTGTATTATCATCATCTTATTTCATCAGTGCTGCAGCAGAGAATGAAATACAAGCATAAGAAACACAGCAACTGTGATAAAAATATTTAAATAAAACTTGAAATTAATAGAATATGTAAAAGTTAACATCACAGCTTTCACCTTGTGACGGCACCCAGCACACTGGTTGCAGAACACTTATATATTGTCTATTGAAGTACATTCAAGGTTACGCTTCATCAGCTTTACATCATCATTCTACTATATTACAAAAACATACAAATAGAAGATATATTCTGAACACAATATCATTCAAATATAAATAAACTTGTACACTTCTCTCTTTCTTGGAGATGAAAACAAAATCTCTAATTTCCTAACCAGATTTTGGTCTCCATATGTACATGTTATTAGTTATTAAGTTTATCTCCCAAACTCAATATTCGTACTCCATCAAATTTACAGAAATCATTGTCTTTACATATTTAAAAAAATTATCTTTCATTATTAGAAGATGCATCAATCAATGAACAAATGTAAATCACACTTATTTAAAAAAAATGTATATACTAATTAAATTTATTTATTGATCAATGTATATTTTAAAGAGCAAAGAAAAAATTTGAAAAACTTGAGATAACCAATCATTTATTGTTATTCTCTTGAGATTGTTATTTCTAAAACAATCTCAGAATTATTTAGTCTAATTAAATTGTTTATTTTTGTATACACATTCAAGTTTCTATGCTTTTATGAAATTAAACTATACTTAATCAGATAAAGTGTTGAGGGCATTCATAATATTTCAAGACTATGCATAATATAAAAATCAAAATTAATGTAGAAAATACATGAAGTGTGCAATACCATAATATTGTAAATGCCAAAAAACAAACTTTTCAGGAGAGAGAAAAAACACTTTTTCTAGTGAACTTTTTAATCAAATTCTAGAACAGCGATTCTCAACCTTTGAAGCTCTGTGACCCCCCAAATAGTAAATATAAATAAAATTAATATTTTGTGACCCCCACCCAAAGGGATAATAACAGTAAGCCTTACTATTACTAATTGAATTTTGACTGTAATTATAAATGTAAACAAATGCAACCATGCAACCATCACATTAATTTCTTTTCTTTACATGTGTACTTATTGTAAGTAAAATGTTTATAAGTTTATAATAAATGAGTTCATTATTGTTTTGCAGCCCCTCTTTAATATCACTGCAATCTCCAGGTTGAGAAACACTGTTCTAGAAAAGTAATTTTAACAATTTACACTTTGGAATAAAACATCAGGTTTAATTTCAAACACCTAAGTGTAATAGGGAGACAAAAGTAGGGAAACAAAAAATGTAAACTAAAGTAGGGAAACAAAATATGTTTAAAAACAGGGTTAGAGCCATAATGTTGTAAATACCAAAATTGTGCAAGTGCATAAGGTTGTAAATGCCAAAAACAATTGCAGTCATAAAAATGAATGTTTCTACAGCTGAAGAACAGTTTTTAATACCAAAAAACTATATTTAAATTATTAAACACAATTTACAAAAAATTCAATATTAATGTTAACATTAAAAACTGGTAATAATCTAGGGCTGCTTCCTGGCTTCACCAATGTTAGGCCCACAGTTTTGATACTTGGAATTGGACTGCAACTTTTATCAATTCTAATATAATTATGATAAATAAAGGAAAATATAAACAATGAGATATTCAATGTAATAAAAGTTAAAATGTATTTAAAAATTTCAAATTTGAAAGATTAATGGAAGTTCGAATATCATTTCAAAAATATCAAATAATAATAAAGTTACATAGATTAATTACTAGGCATTCCGCCATTCAGTTATCTGCTTTGGCTAGAATCTTCTTGAAATAGGTTTGTTCTATTGGAGTTAAAAATGGTATCATTTTACCAATGCCAGGTTTCTTTTGAGGAATCCAAAAATGGGAGCAAGGCATTGAAATCATCAATGCTAACTCAGTTTTTCATCACATTAACCCCACTGCACCATCTTTCTTTAGAATGTTCTTCTTCCAATTTTCTGCAAATTTCTTTTTTTTTTTTTTTAGGTATTTCATACTTCAAGAAATTCATTTCAATTTTAGAATAAAATTGTAAAAAACTCACTGCATTACAAATTATTTAGAACAACAAAATGGTGTAAATATAAGCTGTAACATTTTACATGCCAAAAGTCACGTGGCTTGCATTTTGGCACTTAAAACGTTATGGCTTGCACATAAATTCAACTTCAAAATATAGCCACTTAGAGCACAACTATCGCACAATATTTTTTTGTAGAAGAAAACATTGTGTTTAAAATTCATTTCTTCAATAAAACGTATTTTGAGAAAAATGGCATTTACAACATTATGGCATAATACACTTCATATGTATTTTCTACACTAATGTTGGTACTGTATACTATTTTTTTTTTTTTTTTCTGAAATCTTAGTGGTCGTTCTGTATTCATGTAAAACAATGTGTTTAAAATAATTTTTGTAATTCTAAGATTCTAAAACATTTTCTGATATACAAAAACTTCATAACTAAATTTGAAGAACAAATTAATAAATTTAATTGTAATTTCCTCAATTATTATTATTAAGAGTCAATAAATTTTTATTCTTATAATCTATAACAATAAATTGTTATTTTTCACCAGGTCTATGTTTTACATATTTTCTTACAGTCATTTCTGGGATCCCATATTCTGGCAGATGATTTTCATAGAAATCATATGGAACCATTCTATAGCATCTTCCATCAGAAACACGCCCTGCACGTCCTGTTGGTAAAAAATATATTATTAAAGTAATTTGAAATATCATTTGAATTTTTATATATACTTATAGCATATTATTAATCTTTTTATAATTGTTTGTAGAAGGAATACTTTATTTCATCATATTATTTTTAATATTTTGTCTTTATTTTTGGCTCATAGTATCTTTGTCCAAAAATTACTATATCACTTTTTCCATATTACCTGTTTAAAAATTTAATATATTCATGCACCTTTTACATAGATTTCATCTACATAATATCATAATCTTACATTAATGAATAAATACGAGCAACAAAATTATTGTACTGCTATTCAAATTTGTTTTAGACATTTCTAAATTGTTAATTAATTATAAATTAATTTATTAAACTTTTCTATAAAATGTAAACACTAAGCTAAGTTAATTAATCAAATTAGTGATTTAAATTTATGTGAGAATCCAGATGTCACCAATAATACCTTAATCAAAATAATACTATCATTTTCATCAATAATACAAATTTGTTGGCAGCAACTTTTACACCTGGGAACAGCTCTTCCTACATATTCTCAGCATCAAAAGGGATGCTTTCCCGCAACCTTCTGACCTGCTGTCCCTATTTGGCCATTTTAATGACACAACTAACAACCAATTCAGCAGTCATCACCAGTTCCTCCAAGCATTAAAGTTGTCATTAGTTCTTCAACAAAAGTGGTCACAAATTCTTCAATGAGTCATTGCCAGTTCCTCAACCTATATACAGTGGTACCTTGGTTTCTGTTGACTTTGGTTAACGTTGGTTTCGGTTTTCATCAATTTTTTTCACAAAAAATTTGCCTTGGATTTCGATCCTTTGCCTCAGATATCATCAGCAAAGGAAACACCAATGCTTTAGCTCGTTATGCCAGCAATCCAGGTATTTCCCCCTGTTGGGACCAAGCCAAGCTAATTCACAAAATCTCTGACCGGCAAGTTATTAAAATTTTAGAGGTGGTGGAGATCTACAAGGCTAGCAGGAATAGAACCTGCATCAACACTGATGTCATTCCTGTTTCAATGGCTTGGAAACACTACCTAGACTCATAAAATACGTCACACACTATACATCACAGCCGTTTACAATCTTTTGAAATTTACAATGCAGCGTTGTTCTATTTATAGAACGCTTTTTTTTCCGTTGTTTTCCTGAAGAAGGCCAATAAATTTGTGGCCGAAAACGTTCAAAGTGTAAGTTTGTTTACGTTTATTTGCTGGAAAATTAGTGCTTGGGTGTATGTTCGTATCTATATATACTGTTCCAGTTTCTTGAGGAAGTTCTATTCAGTATGTACTTTTGCTGTGGAACTTTTTATTGTATCCGTTTACTATGCCATAACATTCCACTTTGTTATATATCACATCTTACTTCTGTTCATTTATGTATATGTCTTTTCTTTGTATCCCCTTTTTACATATTGTTCCTTTTTCATTTGTATCAACTCCTCGTTTTGTAACTTGCTCTGTAACTGGGTTATGTTTATGTGGCACCCAGAATGTACTGTACATGGTATGCTTTAATAAAATATATGTCTATGTCCATCCTTTGTTTCACATATTTTTATCCAAGTGGTGTTTTGTTGACATATAAAACTTAGTGAATGCTTTTTTTTCAACTTTATTTTTTCGTGATAATTTTTCTTTTTCTTTTTAGCATATTCATTAAATAATAATACTATTATGAGTTTCATTAATGCTATAAGAAGTCAACGTGTCATAAATATTCAAGCTGTTATGTAACTTTCAGTTGTAACATTTGCCAATATTTTTAAAATAAAAAAATACATAAAATGTCACATGTATTACTACTGATGATCATATGTTTATTACAAAAATTTTGATTTTCGTTTGATATCACATGAATAAAGTACATTTGTTTATAGCAGAATAAAAATTCTGATCCCAAACAAATGTTTGATATAATGTGTGATAATTTCAAAACAAAAATCATACATGCATAAATGTTATATGGCAGACATGGGCAAATGCAACTCTTTTTAAGTTACATGCGGCTCTTGCTGAAAGTGTTAATTTCTGTTTTTTATTATTGTTTTTACAATTTTATTTTTATAATTTTGTGAAAATATGTTTGTTAAAAAAATTCAATATTTGTTTTATATTATATTTATATTATATAATAAAATCGCGCACCTTACCATACTATCTACCATGACAGTACAGAACTGCAGCTTCCATGCATTTTGCAAAACCTACATTTCAGCTCCCACTGAACTCTTGCTTGCCCACTTCTGTTATATGGAGTTGTACAAAACACTATTCGTGTTGTTTTGGCTAAGTGCCAGAAACGAATAACATAACCAGAGAATGTTAAATCTGACAAAATGTCACAAATTTTGCAGTTGTAAATTTCAGTTCTAATATTTTTTTTTTTTTTCCTTTCAAATTGTCTAAAAAAGTTCATTGAAAAATATTTTATCTGAAACTAGATATATTAATAAATGTGATATTTTTTGTATGAATATAATAATAATTTGATTTATGGTAAATTTTTAAAATGACATTGCCAGAGTGACCTTGACTGACCTATATTGAAAGTTATTTGAAATATACTCCAGTTAAGTGCAATATCAAACATTCAAATGGTTAAGTCAAATCAAAGTCTTTCAATACAAAATTTATCTATGGAAATGAGCTTAAAATATCTTCTACAATTTAATTATAATAAAATACTTTTAATTAGATATATTTTGTTTTTCTAAACTTATTAATTACACTGTATCAATAACATTAAAACGAGAAGTGTTACATCATAATATTGTTATTAAACTATCATTGCATCACTTCATTTTTGAAGAATAAAATGTTATAATTTAAAAATTTAAAGAATTACACACACAATTCCTACCCTTAAAAATAACAACCTACCTTTTCTTTGTTTACAATTACTTTTTGCAGCCCATGCTAATTGTAACTGACTATAATTAGTGTCTGGATCACTCATTAAATTCTTAGTAAGACAAAAATCTATCACATATTTTATATCAGGAACAGTTATAGAACTTTCTGCTATATTTGTTGACAGAATTATCTGCAAAATGAAAACATGCTTTAAGTAATTATGTTAAGATCAAAATTTCTTTTATATACAAAAACTGACAATTAAGTTCCAGAAATTTAAATGGAATATCATGTTTCAATTAAAAGTTTAGTATTATTCAGTATAACATCTTTAAGATTATATATACTTTGCTTTTATTCAAAAAGAAATTTGGAACATTTTTTAAAAAAAATTTAATTTTATCAACACCAATTCCTTTTCACAATAGTGTTTTATACTCTCAATATATTTCAAATAATTTTCAGTGTCAATTGACTTTTTGGGAATAAAATCTAGACTTGGAAGATAAATCAAGAAAATTAATTGTAATCTAGTTCTGAAATTCCAAACTTTAACAAAAATTCTTCATTATTTTAGAATGAGGCTGCCTATTGTCTTGTAGTAAAAACTGAGTTCAAAACAGTCTTTATTTAGTAAATTCTTTTAAACAAAATAGTCTTGATAAAAAATTTCTTCAAAATTCTAATTTTTGAACTCAAAAATGCTTTGTTATAATGTTTGTTGCATTATTTAAAGTAGTGTTAGGATAAATAGAAGTGTTCACAAGGAGTGAAACTTTACTAAAATATAAAATTTTAAAAAATCTTAAATTAACCATTCCATTTTTCTTAAAACAGATAATAATTGTCTTTGTTGTTAGACCGAAATTATAATTTATTGATTTTCATAATTAAGTTTATTAATTTAAAAAGACAGCTTTCAACTTACTTTACGATAACCTGTTTGTGGTTTCTTAAACACTTGTGATTGTTCCTGTGAGGTAATGCTTGAATGTAAAGGTATTATCCACCATCTATGTAAATAATATAAATTTTAGTAATAAATGTACATAAACATTTACAAAAAGAAAAATTACATACACACACAAATTATATATATAACGTAAATTAAATTATGAGTCATGTTGCATGCTTCTAATTAAATACACTCATGAAAAAATAATCACAGAATAATTTATTATCCAAAATGCAATTTGGTCTGAAAACACAAGTTAATTTTTGATGTACTTCCATTCCATAAATAAAAAATTTGATATTATACTAATTTAGTAAATTCTAAAAAACAAAAGAAAAGAAAAAAATTAATACAAATTTTACAATAAAATATCTATATGCATAGCAATTTTACTGTATTTAAAAAAAACAACATAACCATTAATTAGTAAGAGAATAATTTTAAAAATTCAAGTACCACTACATAAATAAATGATTTAGCATTCATTGTTATTTTGATAAATAAAATTATTTTTTTTAATTTTGACTTTTTTTATATGTTAAATAATGAAAAAATTATCTTTTCTACACAAATATAAAAATTTTATACAAGTTATTTTTCTTTGTATGAAGAAAACATATCAAAAGATATCTTTCTTTAAAACTCTGCAAAAGATTAAGAAATAAAAGAAAACAAATATGAAAAAATTATGAAAATTTTAGAAATGAAAAAATAATAATATATAATTGATAGAAATCTAATTCAAAATTATATTAAAAAAAAAAAAAGTTAATACAGGAACAAAAATAATTACTTATATATTGTTTGTTCTTCTCTAAGAATGTCTCGCATTTTACCAATTTCTTCATATCCTAAAAATGTATAAGAAATTTTTAGTACTATTGGAAAAAGAATAGCAATATTTCTCAACAAAAAAAAAAAAACTATAATCAAAATGTAAAGTATTACATGTAAATGTAGTATACAAGATATGATTATAAATGTTTAAATCATTATATGTATTTGTAAACTGTTATTTCTGTTCTGGTATATGATCTTACTGCTTGATTTTCGTTTTAATTCATTTCATATAGTTGCCAAATAAAAAAATGAATTTATTGATGAAACAATAAAAAATGAGATTTGTGTAATTCATGCCAATCATAGTATCATAGCTATACACCCACCAAAGCCGAATTATCGGGCTAGAGTCTTAAGTAACTCTATAAATAAATAGAGTTATTTATTTAAATAAATAACTCTATTTAAATACATAAATAATTTTATTTATTTAAATTAATAATTAAATTAAAATTATTTATTTAAGTTTAGTAAGAGATGGCGCCTAACACCAAGCTCTAGTGCCAAATTGTCTTATTAATTATTTATTTATTATAGCCGACTCTAGCCCAATAATTCGGCTTTGGTGGGTGTATAGCTTTGTAACGGGTTAGTTGTTATTTATTTATATTTATTTACATAGTATCATATTTAACACACATTTTTTATAAAAAATCTTATCAAAAATAAACAGTTTCTCTTTAAAAAATTTGAAAGCAATCAAGAAAATGAAAAAACAGTGTTCATTCAATTATGAATAAGCATAAAATTGCTTGAGAGAACAAATCATACAGGAACACAATTAGGATGGATATACAAGCTTAGCCTGTATATCCATCTTAATTGTGTTAATGTATATAGCCTGTATATCCATCCTAATTGTGTTAATTCTTTTCTCAAGCAATTTTATGATTACTCATCATAATTACAACAAGAACAAAAGGCAATCCAGAACAAAAGCATTCACTCATTTCTAGTAATAATATATTTAAACAAAAATAATTATCATAATTTTATGCAGATTCCTCGCAGCATTACATGACTCACATTGGTGTGCATCCTGCAAAAATGCTGGAACAGAAAATGTTTTCATAGCCCACCCACAAAATACCCACACTTCCAAAGTGGCCATTATAAACATGACACTGATACGCCATTTAGAAAAGGTAACAACTCAACCATTCCAGTTCTTTTTCCTGTTTCTTTCATTTCACTTCTATCATCAGTTCATTGTAGATATAATTATAAAATAAGTGAAACAGAAAAATAAAATTTTTGAGACAGAACCTCTAACTTGGTAAGTATCAAAAATACAACTGGTAACAAACAAAAATTTTTTAATTGTTTCATTTCCACTTAATTTATCAAACAATATTAACAAATGTACAACAATAATAATAATAATAATAATACTGAAATAAACTAAAATTAAATAAAAAAAAATTTCATGTCAATAATATCTAATGACATGGTATTTATGAGAGTATCACATTCAGCTCTTATTTATCATAACAAATTGACATTATTACTAAACAGTTCTCCAAGAATTATTAGAGAGAGGGAGAAATTGCCAGACACTCAAGATACAAGTTCAAGTAGAAATGTCTAATAATATCAGTGTGGATTGATGCTCAGTAAATGAAGAGCAGAGAACTAAAAGCAAGATACGTCTTTAATAATTTCAGGGAGAATTCTGGTGGTGTGGAAGTTGGAGGTTTCAGGAATATATGTGTAGCATGCAAAGGCTTCCCCCATCTGTCCCCTGGATTTTATTAAAACACTGTATCAAGTGACTATCAGTTTATTTGATAGACATACACTGAAGTTCTTTACATCTTTTATATTTTAGGGTTTTTTTTAATTGTTTTCATATTCAGTTCATAATTTTTCTCCTTTATATAACTGCTCTTCAAATATTTTTAGCAATTTCTTAGCCTTTATGGTTTACAGGTATACCCTTTTATTGCATATTATTAGTATTTTAAGATTATTTTTATTATTTACTTTTTAATTTTATTTTAGTTTTGCTCCTTTATATTTTTTTAACTTTTTTTTTAACTCAGTTGTTACCAATATAAACATACCATTTCAGATAAATTTTATTTTTAGGGAATTTTTGCATATTCATAAACTATTAAACAAATGTAATCCATGCTATAATTTATTAATATTGTTTCGTTTTACCACATACATACAAAATAAGGACCAATGAAGAGCAAATAGCCCAAAATGCATTTCCTTTATAGATAATGAAGTCTGTATAATCATTACCTGGTGTTCCTGTATAAGTTCTCTACAGCAATTTGTGCTCACTTTCTTAGATCATTCTATCTTAAAATACATAACTGATAAATTACATAATTAACTTTGATTACCTGGCAAAAATATTAGTACCGCTCCACGACACACTTCCAAACCTTCATTTTCCTGTCTGCAAAAATGATTATAAATCATTATGTTGTTAGCAAATTTTACTAAAAAAAATTATTTTTAGAATTTTTATTAACATTTCTATGCAAAAATTGAAATAGTTAAGTTTTTTAAATCAGATTCACAAATCTGTGGTCTCATGCAGGAAACCCATAACCACCATGTGTGTTAAACTGAATAAAATGAGAATAAAGTTAATGAAACATACCTTTGTTGCATCACTGCAGATAAATACAAAATAATTACTTTTAACATTAGCATTCATTAATGTATTTATTGGTAAAATTTGGGTACTGTTAAATTATGTACATTAAAAGAACCACAATTCTTTAAAAAATGAATAGCTTACAAAAAGCAAATCTCCATGCAAAAAAATCTGTATCTAGAGGATTTGATCCCAGGATCCCGACCACTTTTTAGTCCCGAAATTTTTGGGATTAAGTTTTCCTGATCCCGAGGTTTTCGGAATTGACAATTTTAAAAAAGTTGCAAAATAGACTGTATAAAGCGAAACGCTCAGTGCGAGTGCTCTTAACAGAATTGCTTGCCTATCATTTTAATATAAAACTTCTTGTATTTTGAACTAAAATGATAGGCAAGCAGTTTCACTGGGTTACCTGTTAAATGACCAGAGCCGGTTTTAACAATTAGAGGCCCATGGGCACAAATACGGTCGAGGCCCTCTTTAAGAGTAGGCAAATTTGATGATTTAGAAAGTTTACACAAAATACTGTACTTTCAACTAGATTTCAACTAGGAAGTTGTAAATTTCATTTAAAAATAAGGTTATTGTAAACATACATATATTTTATTGTGTAAAACTAATTATTTTAATTTAATTGAAAAACACCTATGTAAAATTTTTTTCCTGGAATTTTCCAATATGTTTCATAGGTTTTTTCCGGGTTTGGTTTTCTCCGCTTGTGGCCCTCATAATTAGGCCACACTACGCTGTTGCAGTAATAGAAAAAAAATTATGTTTAAACATAGTTTTTTGGGGGGTCCTGGGCACCGACCCCAAATGCCCTTATGTAAATCCAGCCCTGCATAAAGGTTTTTTTCAATTTATGTACGTTTAAAGCAATCTCACTGATGCTTGAAAAAGAATAACTAACATGAAGACTGAGTGATTAGATTAGCTAGGTGTATACCATAAAATACATTAATTTTTGTCTAAATTTTAATTACGTTGATTTTTGTCTAAATTTTGATTTGTTGATTAAAGAGCTGATTTCTGTAAGACTTTCTTATTTTTTATTAACCCTCAACACCGAAATAATCCCGGGATCAACTAAGTATAATCCTGAAATCCCGGGATTAGAAATAAGGCCAGGATCGAATTCCCTACCTGTATCCCATAGGATGCAATTAAATTTGGATGCTTGCTCAATATCTAACTCTTCTTGATTCACTGTTGCAACTTTCAGTGTTCTTCCAGAGTTTTCTGGGAGTCTTTGCTGTAAGCCCTGCATATAAGTCATGATACTCTGCATGATACTCTGCTAATGTATGTGCACAGCTTCATATATCTAACACATCACTCAATAAGTCTCCGATCTAACTAAGAAAAACAATTTTGTCTTAGAAATTAAACTTTATTCATCAACATACTCTCCTTCAAGGGTGATACATCATTCCAATGCTCCTTTAACTTTTCAATGACTTGTCTTTGTTCTCAAAATAGGCTTCAGTTTCGGCAATCACTTCTTCATTTGAGCCAAATTTCTTTCCCTGGAGCATCTTTTTGATGTCTGCAAAAAGCCAGTAGTCGCTGGGGGCCAGATCTGGAGAGTACAGTGGGTGAGGAAGCAATTCGAAGTGTAATTCATTCAATTTAACCATTGTTTTCATCAACTTGTGACACGTGGCATTATCTTGGTGGAACAGCACATTTTTCTTTTGCATGTGAAAGCATTTTTTCTTGATTTCTACACTCAATCAATCCAATAGTGTAATGTAATATTTGCTATTGATAGTTTTACCTTTCTCAAGATAGTCTATGAACAAAATACTATGCAGGTCCCAAAATACGGATTTCATAACCTTGCCAGCTGACTTTTGAGTTTTTGGTCGCTTTGGACAACTTTCACCAACTGCTGTCCACTCAGCTGACAATCTTTTTGATTCAGGTGTGTAGTAATGGATCCATGTTTCATCCATTATCACATACTGCTGCAAGAAATTCTTTTTATCTTGCTTGAACAGCTCCAAACAACACTCTGAATTGTCAACGGGTTGTTGTTTTTGGTCCGGTGTGAGCAAACGCGCCACCCACTTCGAAAGCAACTGTAAAATTGTAAACACACTACCTTCTGATATCTTTAAAGTGTCAGCTATCTCATGCAAGTTCACTTTACGGTCTTTCAAAACTATTTTATGGACTTTTGTGTGTTTTCCAGAACAACTGCCGATTTTGGGTGACCATAGCATTCAGCATCATCGGTGTTTGTATCACCATGCTTAAATTCAGCATACCAGTCAATAATAGTTGATTTCCCTCATGCAGAGTCTCCATAATGCTTATCAAGCCACTGTTTGGCTTAAACAGTATTTTTCCCCATAAAAAAAAATGTTTAATCAACACACGAAATTCTTTTTTATCCACTGTTTTGAAAATTACAAAACTGGGGTTACTAAAACAACTGTAACCTGTAAACTAATTGTCAGAATGTCATGAAATTTTGACACATTGTTTGAAGATTGGTACCATCCAGAAATCATATGGATCTGTCAACAGTGTTGTCATATATGTGTCAGACCAGATACTTATTGAGTGGTATTATAAGGTTAGGAAATTGACTGGAGCAGAAATTGATTGCCTCCCATTGTGGGGATTCCTAGAAACATTGCTTCTAGGAATCCTTCCCATCTTCCTGATAATGTTTCCTGTAAGACTTCCCTGGCATCATGAATACAATCATTCTCCTTAGTTTTTCTTTGAAACTTTTTCTTGTAGCTTTCTGCATTTGGACAGGGTGCCTATAAATGTCTCATCTTGAAGTTCAGTGCCCTTTACATTTCCTGTATAGATACAAAATATGTTTGCTGCGACATTCTGACTACTTTGAAGGGATTTATTTCTCCACAACTTTGCACCAAGATTCTGGAATGTACACAGCAAGCTCAATGACTCCAAAATCCCTATCACAATCAAAGAATGTGTAATGTGGTGAACAAAAATTGTATTCCACAGCATCTTCATCATCTTGATGTGAACATTATAATATCAAAATGAGAGTACATTCCTGTTTTTGTTTGGTCCCCACAAGAATCAGACCATGTAACTAATTTGCAGAAATTCCTATCATCAATATCTTTGTCATCACATAATTGTTCAGATAGGATATGATATCCTCAGGACCTCTGATGGCTTAATCTTCTAATCACATATGTATGTATGATTGGTTTCTGTGATCTCTAACATAGAGATTATATATCCACAGCTGCCTGCTGTACAACACTAAACTAGTGTTCATGTGAGGAGTAGGTAATACCTGTTGAAAATCAAAAACAATTGCCAAGGTTTCATTTCCTTTGGAAACTTTATGAAAGTCATCTTTCATTAAGTTTTGGGCAGTCTCAGCTTTCCTTAAATTAAGATCATGCTCATTCTACAGTTGTTGTTTTTTTAGTCCACTGTAGAACACTGTCTGAACCTTCATTTTATATTTGTCACATATCTTATATGCATCTAAGCTAGGGTGACTGAAATTTAAGTTAAACTCTATGGTGAAAATATCATAAAATATCCTGAAAAACACTAGTTCTTCTTCTGCTGTTGTTGTGCAATCCTTGATATAAAGGCCATATACTTTGTTGATTTAATTCTGGAGACAGGTATTGTCCATTTGGGTGTCTCTGTGTGTGTAGTGACTTTTGTATCTTGTATTTTTGTTGATGAATGCTTTCACAATACCTTTTCCATTATCAGGAATCCTGTTAGAACTTTTATTATGTTTTCCATGCTATGAAGATATTTAATAAACCATCATAATTTAACTTATTTGCAGATCTTAACAGATGAATGCAGCCCTTGCTATGCATCATTTCTGCAGGGATTGTGGCTTACAAGAATCATGCATAGAAATGCAATACTGTAAACTTCAGTCTGTGTGTGTCTGATATCTGTCATTCAACTTAGGCCCCATATACACAATCAACGATTCTGCAGAACAAAGATGACTTGAAAACCATTTCACAAATGGCAAGAGCATGCAATTTAGTGAAATGTGGGTTACAAGTTTTATGCATGGAACCACAGAAATGTTCTTAGCATGTTTTGGGAAATGTAGAGAAACTAATGGAACAGAACTGCTTTATTTACTACAGTGGAACCTCACTTAACGAGCATAATTCATTCCAGAGTCTTACTCGTAATGTGAAACACTCATTAAGCGAAACAATTTTTCCCATAAAAATCAATGTAAAATATGATAATGCATTCCACACCGAAAAATGCTCAAATGTTTTATATATGACATTTATTCAAAAAAAACAATATAGGCCTACTTCCTTCCTTAACAATATACATTGTTAATGAGCGTGAATCATCACCATCTTTTCCTCTAGCGCGGAATGAACCATCCTGGAATGAGAATTAGATTTGCAGAAACAAAAAAAAAAAAAAAAAATCACAGGTAATATGTTTAACAAACACTCCAAACGATATGCCAAATTCTTGGGTTATGTAAAGGCTATAATTAAATATTAGAAATTAATTAATTTGACTAGAGGTAGGCAGTTATGTTTCCATCTCATATTAAATTTAATAAGTATAAATAGTTAATTTTTAATTCAGACATTTCTAAAATTTAATTTGGAATCAGTCATTAAATTTAATGACCCAAGAATTTGGCATATCGTTTGGCATGTTTATTATATAACGAGCTATGGTTGTCAATGTTTATAAGTAATATGTGTGAACACAAGTTTGGAAAAATATGTGATCGCAAGCGACACTAAGATGCTAGCGGAACGAGTGCTAAACACAAACTGATGGAGCATGCCACATGCGCACAATTTGGGACTTCCCCTCTTCTCTTCACTCGTTATGCAAAACATCGCTCGTTAAGCGAGGCAAATTTTACAATTTGTTTTGCTCGTTATGCAAAATACTCGCTGTGCTCGTTAAGCGAGGTTCCACTGTATTCTCAAAAATGCCATAACTAAATTTTTGCTTTTCTCTTCTCTTTAGGTAATAAAATTCATTAAATATCATTATTTAAACTGTTTCTGATAAAAATTCTCTCTCAAAATTTTATCAGTGATTTTTAAAGAGTATTCTGAAAGATAAATAATACTTAAATATAATAAATAAAACAGTTTTTGAGGGATATCTATATATAAATAAATTACAGTTAGCAGTAGAAATATTACAAGTAAGAGTTGAACTTTAAGATGTCAATGTATTTAATACAATTATTTAAATTATTATATTCAAAATTAAAATTTCTTTAATCAATCTGCTAATATTTATTTGGCATTGAAAATTCAATGCAAAATGAGTATTAGCAAATTATGCATTTATTTATAACAGTTTAATCTAAGTTGTTGTTGTTATTATTATTTAAAATGTTAAAATGCCTAAAATTAATAACATTTTAAAATTATTGTACAAAAAATTCAAAAATATTTCAAATTTAAAATCATACTCTTGTTCTTGCGTTTCAATTCTATCAAAAACTTTTATTAAATTATATGTTAGAATGTAAGATTCATTTGGTATACATGGAAAACCTGGATCCAGTTGAGGCAACTGAAAAGAAAATGTTCATTTAAAAATAAATAAATTATTTCAAAATTTTCAGCATTAAGTAAAAAATTCTATTCACAGGTCCCAAATTTCGAATATTATTTAAATAATATTCTGGTACAAATCTTGTTTTTCCAACTATATCAAATACAGGTGCTGGCATTAATTTATTTTGTACTGGTACATAGAAATATTCAGCAAACTTTGTTGTATCAAAAGTTGCAGACATGAGGATAACCTGTAAAAAAGAAAAATCATCATTTTCTTAAAACTTAGAATATTATTTAAAATGAAAAGTCATCCTATTTTATTATTGCATAATAAAAATATTATGAATTTATACATATAAACTAGAAACAAATTTAAATATAGAAATCAATACAAATTTGTTCACACTAAAACAGTGGTTCTTAACCTTGCTGGAGGTACCGAACCCCATCAGTTTCATATAAGCATTCACCGAACCCCTTTTAATTGGAAAAATAAAATATAATTTTTCAAATTCAAAACATAGATATAATAGGTGTTCTATCGGGAAATATAGGCATATTTCCCGATAGAACACGTTATGTAGCATTAGTTTTCGAAACCAATACGGTTTCTACATCACGATGACGTCAGGTGGTTGACCTCCGCTGAACCCGAGACTGACTCGCCGAACCCCAGGGGTTCGGTCGAACTCAGGTTAAGAACCACTGCACTAAAAGTAATTTTTGAATCTTCAAATATATTCTGAGCAAAGTATCCAAAACAGTAAAGAATAAATGGTTTTTATAATTGTAATAAATGGAATAAATTTATATTGAATTTGAATCCTGTGTGTGCATCTGCCCAACAATTAATTACTTCTAGATATTATTAACTCTAAAAATTATAATTGAATTAAAATTAATATATACATATATTCTATGTGATAAAATGGCCAGGACTATAATTGTAAAATAAATACACAATTAAGACTATACAAACAAGTCTTTTGATGTTCTCACACCTCAGGAAAATAACAGTCTTACGACGGAGTCGACCTTTTATTAGAGGATACTCATCCACCTCACTATGTAAAACATTACAAAACTTCCTTCCAGTGATGGCACAAATAAAAAATATAATAAACATTTCATAAAATCTAACACATTTGAAAAATTCTTTAAATTGTGTACAGTAGAGGAATAAAGTATTTTAAAAATGTGTTAGATTGGTCATTCAGTGTGATAAGCCCTTACGTAAGATAACCTTTGTAGTTATATAAATCAAATACTATAATATAAAAAAGATTAAAATGAAAACCATTTAAAGAGTTTGGTTATTTCAGCCTACCATTGTCACATTTATCATGATACTCAGATGGTACGAAATGGCACAAATTCAATGGTCAAGTAGACACAAATTTGAAAATATATCTTCAATTTTTTAAGATATCATAGTTTTTCCTAATGTTAATTTGAGAAATACTGGTCTACTGGTCTACTATTAATACAGTGGGTGTTTGGTTAATGAACATAATCTGTTCCAAGACCATGTTCACAATCCAAATTATTTGTTAACCGATTATTGATTTACCATAGATTTTTGTGGGAATTTGATTAATTTGTTCTGGAAACCCCAAAAAATAAATAAGAAATTATATACTTTCTTACTATGTTTATTTACACGTAATAACAAACTAAAAGCAATCTCTCCAGCATTGTGACAATGTCACAATAAATAATCACTCGTTAGAAAATTAGTTTGGTTTATTTGGTTATAGCAACACAACACCTGAGTAATCTGCCAAGAAGGATACATCCCAGAAAAACTTTTATGTAATGCTGGTCCCAATACAAGTGTTACTAACACAAAAAAAAAAAACCCAGAAAACTCCACATGACCAGTCCATTGGCCATGCGCAAACCCATAACCAATTACCAGTGTTCAGTGGTTTTATCCACTCAGTTACCGGAGAGTTATAGGGCTGCAATTTGAAATAAACCAGCAACAAGTTGCTCAATTTTCCTGGAAAAATTTAAAATTTTTGGGGCGCCATCTATTATCATATTTTATTTTAAAAACTCTTTATATTTTTAATTATTATAAAATGGCAAAAAGCTTAATTTTCAGGGTAGGGATAAATTTTATAAAAAATTGTAAATGCTAATAATGAGTAAAATCATCATTAAGTCCAAGCCTACTGGAGATACTCAGGACTCCCTTTATCTCCCCACTCACTTGACCTTTAACAACCAAAATTCAATGGCATCAATTCACCTAATAAACAAAACTCCCTGCAAAATTTCAGAAATTTTCAACAAAAAGCACAAGTTATTAAGCTTCAAACAGGGTGAACAAAATTGTGTCCCCAAAACATCCATCTCTCTCTCTCTGCATGCCATATCAGAAATCCTCACATTGGTGAACACCTGGCATAGGTTAGTAAGGCACTGGGAGAAGTTACAACCAGTGGTTCCCCATTGCCTTCTCTGGTGCGCGATGTTACGTGAGGGGAAATGCCTTCCAGGAGGTCTTGTAAGAAAAACTGGCCCTATTCAGGTGTTACAAACATGGAGAAAACCAGGAAAACTCCATGTGGCCAGCCTGTCCAAGCGCGGCGTGAACCCGCAACCAAACTTCCAGTGTTTAGCGATAGAACCACTCAGCCACTAATGGGCACAAAATGTCCATACATACAGAAATTAGCATTAAAGTTTTTTTTTTCATTTCTAAACATTTCAAGATGTTTTAAGTGTAAAAATGTAGAAATCTGGGAGGTCATTTTTTGCTGGATTGTCATACTTTTCCTTTGCAATAACAGACAGGAAAGTAAAAATTGTAGACCTATAAATTTCCACTGTCTGTCTATCCTTCCATAATCTCAAGAATGGAGTTAGATAGAGATGAAAGTTGAGACCAGATATGGAAATTGAAAAAAGACCAGATTACCTATATATGAACTTTCGATTTGTACCACAAGTCACATTATTTCAATAAAAAAATTTTCCCCTGAACAGAGTTAAATACATAATTGGCATGCCTATTGCTAACAGGAAAAGTATAATGTACTGTATAGGGGCAAAACACTCCACACAGGCAAGTGCTATGTGCTACCTGTCGCAGCAATGGCATAATGGAGCATCTATTTCCTGCTATATCATTATTGTAGTAATTTCAGTGATATAATATATATTTTTAAAAAATTATATCTTTTTTTGTAAGAAAATATTTAGTTTTCTATTTTCTTAAATTTTTGCCAATAGATGGAACTACATGTAAAACCAGCAAATGAAATGTAGGAAGAAATTAACTGTAGAAAGCCAATCAATAATTTGGGGTGGAATGTATGACATTATCTAATGTAAGTTAGAAGTATGTGAATGTAACTGCTGAGTTTTGTAGCAATTGGTCAAATGTCCTAAGAGTGTATAGTGAACAAACAAATATCCTCATTTATATATATATATAACATTTTTTTTATTAAGTAAACAAATATATGTTATATATATTCATTTAATTAAAAAAAATTAATACTATTTTGTAAATTAATAAATTCTTAAAACTTCAAATTAACATAAAATTCTTATTAGTTGAACAAATTAATAATTATTTTGTAAACATTTTAATATCCAGCTGTTCAAACTTTTTAAACAAGCCATTTCAATAACAGCTTGTTCAAAAAGTATCCAAACTGATGTCCATACAAGCAGTATACTGGATTTAGTGAAGTATGATATTAGTCATTTTTAAAGTAGGTTCCTCCTGCAGTGATACACAGTCCAACAATCCTGCATTACTGAAAACATTTGAGAAAGTCTTACTCTATTTCGGGGATGTCTGTCAGTGTTTTCTTTGAATTCCATTTAATGTAAAATTTGCAGCCTTTGAAAATGTTCTTCAATCTCAGCAATAGGAAAATTCTGGTAAGACCAAGTCTGAAAATATGGAGGGTGTGGTAGCAGCACTTTTCCATAGTTTGCCATAAATTGATACATGGGTAATGCCATGTGAGCAGAGGCACTGTTGTTGTGTAGCACCTACTCATCACTTTTCCATTTATCTGATTGTTTTTTCCAGATGGCCTCTTACAAATATCTTAGAACCTCAAAGTACAACTCTCTTATAATTGTTTACCCTGATAGAACATACTCATAGTGGATAATGTTTTCATAGTCAAAGAAAACAGATACGTCACCTTTGTTTTGCTATGCAACTGGCATGCCTTCTTTAGTCACAGTGACAAAGTTTTCCTTCATTCTAAGGATTGCAATTTTATCTATCATATCCATACACCCATAAATCCTCATCTGTGACAAGTTGTTTTAAGAACAAATCATCATCACATGAACATTCAAATGAAATCAGAGGCAAACAAAACCTGGCAGTCTTTATGTTACTTCATTGTTAGCAAGCAAGAAACTTTTCAAAGACAGGAATCATATTCAAATTTTTAGTTAATGCAGTAACGATAACTCACTAAAATTTGGACCTCTTCAGCAATCCTGCACAGTCAATCAGCAATCACTTTAAACAAAAGTTCTGACCTTGTCAATCATTTCTGCATTCTGTCCAGAACATGGGTCACTTTTGATACATCCTCTTTCCTTTTTAAAGCAACTGAACAACTCAAAAGCTTGCTAATGGCCAATGATATCATTTCTGCAGGCTACTTGCAATAATTCAAACACTTCCTTAGCAGTTTTACCAATTTTAAAGTAGAACTTGATGCACACACATTGTTTTGTACTCTGACATCTCAAAGCCACAAGACAAACTTTCACAACCTCTCAACCTACTAGACGATACATGTTTTTAAGTGCCACATGAGTTGCTAAAATTTTTGGAAACAGGTCTTGTGCAGTTGAACCAGCTAATATGCTACTGCCTTTGCACTACAGAACCAGTCTGGATACTTTTTGAAAAACCACTTAAACAGAGATAATTATATTAGTTTAACAAAACAATTTTGTACTTTATTAGAAATATTTTAAAAATATGAGCTTTCTCTAATTTTTCAACTTGAAGAAATTTATATTCAGAGAATTAAACATTCAGCATCTACATTGAAGTCCTCAAACTTTTTAGACTCCAACGATTCCTCAACCTTTTACCAACCCCTTCTTTTTTTTGCTAATAGAGTTAATGATAAAGTAAATCTGGTGAGCCAATATAAACCCACACATTGTTTCCATAGAAAAGATCTACTTAGAGTACAAATTTACAACATCCCAAAACTGTCATTTACATAACCCACTGGACTAATAATTTTTAAAGAACTGTTTTCAATAAACTAAATCAATCCCCAAAAATGCCTTATTAACCCAGGGTAGATATTGACCACTTTGGAAACCTCTGATCTAGATAAAAACAACAGAAAATTGTGGTTTAAATCATTCATAAAGTTATTACTATTTTCTCCAACAAACCAATTAAGTTTAAGTAATGTTAACAGATAAAATCAGTAAAAATTTACTTAAAGAAAAAATTTCTAGAAATGAAAATAAATATTTTACGACATTTTAAATTTTTTTAGCTAAGATAAATTTTTGTATAAATTAAATTAATAATTCTTTCATGTTGATATTGATTAAAATGATAGAATTGTAATAAATAAATTTCAGTATAGCAAATATTTTATTTTGAATTTTTAAAATTTTTTACTGTATTTAAATTTATGAAATAAAAATATTGACACATTAACTGCCACCTGTAATATGATATTTTGTGTTTTATCAGGCTAACTATAATATGATATTTTCCATTTTTTCAGGCCACAATGAGAAAATTTGATATTTAATATTATGATATACGTAGAAGGGTCATTATATAACAGTCAGTAGAGTGAAGATTAAAAAAAATATATCAACGATGATGGGCTGTCGTATGGCCTCAAACTAGAGACTATAAGATCACAGAATATTTAATATTTAATATTAATTACTTTATATGTAACAAAAAAGAATAATTAAACTAGTTATTGATATTTTTTCCTTTTTTTAACTATTCACTATTAAAAAAACACTATCAGATATAAAATAGCTTTTTATTTAAAAAAAATGACGACCGCCGGACCACTTCATGAGGCCATACGATGGCTGGCGGTCAGACCAAATTTATACATATTATTTACTTTATATGTAATAAAAGAGAATAATTAAATTAGTTTTCGATATCTTTTCTTTGTTTTAAGTATTCACTATTAAAAAAAACACTCTCAGATAAAGTGGTTCGAATGCCAACTGTCGAACCACCCCAGAAACCAACTTCATAGATGTCCGCAAGAGGCCACTACTAGGATGTAAAACAACGTCTTATGAAGCCAGGATAATTTAACCTTGAGTGAAACTACATCGGTTATAGCAATGTCAGGCAATGGTCAGCAGTCGGATGGCAGTTAACACATTAAATCAGTAACTAATAACTAAGGTTTCATTTGTTGATTTTTTGACACGAGCCATTTTGGTCATGCTGTATGAAAAATAATAACAACTTGCCCAGAAAATAAGGCATCTGTGGAGGATGAATAGGGTGCTTATTGTACTGTACATGTCGTTCTCTCCTCTACAGGTGTCATACCACACACACTAAACAAAAGCATGAGAACATTCATTACAGTTGAATAGAAACACATACATCACACTACAGAAGACCACTATATTGAATACATGTCATATTGTTAGGAAATTCCTGAATACAGACACACATACTGACACACTAATTCTTGTCTTGTTTTGGTTGCTATGCCTTGACTCTGGTCTGGCATAGTACACAGCAAGTGGTGTCAACCAAGTCTAACCCACTAAATCCAACATAATAATAATAAATTATTCATCTTTCAGCCACTACTTAAAAGTTTAAAAAAGTGAAATAAACTCCAATCTCTTTATAAAAAAAGTTCAATAATCATACAGGTTGGTTGCTTTTGAAGGATATTAAATAAATCCTTAAAATCAAAACATGAAAAGTGAAATTTTTGTGAGAAGTCAGCTGTCAGAATATTGCAAAATTGCTGATTTTCTGCAAATGTTGAGAGATCGTGCAACATGCTAAGATCTGTAGTCATCAAGATATTCAATTGTCAAGAGGATACTTTAGTTGTAAACCTGTGCCTTTATAGTATTTTCACATAAACAAACTGTCTATCAGAAGCATTTTATCATAATAAAACAATTTAATAAAATTCAGATAAGAGAGAAAATTATTATGATATTAGTTCAAATAAGCATTACATTTTTAATAGAAAAGAGTTTTTGTAAATTATTGATACTCTTGTCAGTGTGTGTGTACATGTACACTTAAATAACTTTTAAAACATTTTCTAGTATTCACTGATCAGCCAGTATTATCTTAAAATAGAAAATATATTTGCCAAGAATATAAAGTTTTCAATTGAAAAGACACAACTTAAGATTTAAAAAATTAATTTTATAAAAAAAAAATCTGATTACTTTGTATGGAGGTAAGAATTATATATATGAACATTTCATAAATTAAAAATTTAATATGTTTTGATTTACTAATTTGAAAAATATGTTATAAATATTTTCATTTGTGAAGTAATTTTGCAATATGTTTAAAAGTTCAAAATTTTTTAAAATTTATCAATTTCAACACATCTGAAAAAGATTATGCAGAAATTACGTGGAAAAAAATAAGAGAAAATGAATAACATATATCATTGTTAATTTAAATATATGAATACTACACTTTAATTAATAATACTAAATCACACAATATTACAATCTAGACATTACACACAAATTTGACTAACAAAAGTTTGTGTGGAAAATAACAAATTAATATATTTATCATACAAAATACATAGTTCATTTTTGAAAATTACTTTAAACAAGTGATTCATGCCACAATCCTTACAATTATAAATAAATTATAATAATAATTAACTTATTATATTACTTATTATAATATTTAAAATTTATATTTGGAAAAATATAACTTTTCTGTATTTATGAAATATTTTTAAAAAATCATGTTTTGTATTTATAGGCATGCATGCAAAATTTATATATTTATATACAATGTCTTGACTTACTTTAACTCCTCTTGAATTTGTCCTCAATAATCTTCTCACTAATAATAATAAAAAATCAGTATCTTTATCTCTTTCATGAACCTAAATAAAAATACATGTTATTTAATTGGATAAAATTGAAACTTTAAAATTATTAATTAAAACACCAGCTTTAACCTCATCAATAATAACATGAGTATACATGTCCATTCTCTGTTCATTAGCTAATTTTTGTAATAACACTCCAGTTGTTACATATGTTAATCTGGTGTCTTCTGACTTAACACTATCTAAGGAGATCTGAAAGTTTATTATTATAAATTTATTATATATATTTTTTCAAAATTTAGACTAATTGTAAATTAGTTTACCTACCTGATAACCAACAATGGAGCCCATAGACCATTGCCTTTCTTGACAAACTCTATTTGCAACACTAATAGCAGCAATTCGTCTTGGTTGAGTAACAACAATATTACAATGCTGATTTTTAGAAGAATAATAGTCTAAAATATACTGAGGAACTTGTGTACTTTTACCACATCCAGTAGCACCTTGAATTATTACTACTTGATTAATTTCAAGTAAGTGTATAATCTGAAAAATTAAAATGTTCATAATTATATTAAAAATTGTTTTAATAGCTGTATAGAAAATTATGTTTTAAGTGAAACAGAAATATTCATCATCAGTTTATTGTGTGTCATACCACAATATATGAATATATTAATAATTAAGTAAAATTGCATTTTTAAAAAGTTATTTGTTTTCTTTCTTCATCAAAATGAAATTAAAGCAATACAAAATTTAAAGTAGAATTTTCTATTTCTAATTTAGAACATCAAATTTCTAAACTAATCAAAAAAGTTTTTAAATTTTAATATATTAATTTATTTCACTTCAGAATGTCTTAAATTATATTAATTTCAACAATAACTAAATTGCAATGTTGAAAAACATAAACTTAATAAAAACAGGATACATCTCCCTTATTGATAGTGTGATAAAAAAGATCCAAAACAAAATTTAGGATACTTTTCCATTATACTCCATGTTGCATCATAATACATTCCTATGGTCCAGGCTATATTGTGTTGTGAGCTGTTGAATTGCTTATGAAATGACACAGCCAAATCAGATTATGATTTCAAATGAAAAATTGGTAGTGTGCATAAATTAAAACTTAAAAATTTTATATATATATTATTTTTTGTATTTTAGAAAAATATTTTTGTTAATTTCAAATAAATTTTGATTTTGAATTGCATACATGAGATGCAAAATTGTTGGGCAATGCAGCATAAAATAGGAACTTGACAAAACATGACATAAGGCATAATGAAAAGTATCAAATTTTACAAATAATAAAGTGCTTTCAAAAGTTACTGTCAAATTTTAAAGTCTTATGACTTATGAGTTACTTAAAATAGCCATAAATTCCCCTTCAGATTAGCAGTGAATAGCCTCTCATCTTTGCAAAGGATCATTCATAAGAGATGCACAGTAACTTTGAACTTGTTAAGAGTCTACAAAATTTCAATATAAGAAAAGTATTATATTGTCAGCTTGTATAAGTGTTACAACCTAATAGAAACACAAATAAATGACATTAGACAGCAATTAGGTAGGCTGACACAATACACTAAAAACAACATAACACCCAAATTAAGGAAACAGCTCAAAAACATTTTCAAGAAAATAAAAACACATACAAAACATGAACATCACAACACACACATTACAGAATACATTGATACACTAGAACAAAAACTTGCTGCCAAAGCACGTAGACTCAAACGATACAAAACATGTACACTACAAAAACAACAAAATAAATTATTTACAAACAATGAAAAACTCTTTTACAGACAAATTAATAACAAAGCAAACACTGATACACAGCACAGTGGCACACCAACAGAAGAAGAACTCACAACTTATTGGTCTTCTCTTTGGTCCAGTGCTGTCACGCACAATGCTGAAGCAGGCTGGATCAAGGAGAACAAAAACTTACACAACATACCAACTACGCCGTGTTGAAATAAGCATACATGATTTCCAATACACTGTTAACAGAACACACAACTGGAAGACACCTGGTGTAGACAACATTCACAATTTCTGGTACAAAAAGTTTACATCACTGCACCAGGAACTAGCTAAACACCTAACACACATCATCATCAATCCACAAGACATGCCAAATTTTCTTACTCAGGGCATCACCTACATGAAACCTAAAAACAACAATACCACAGACCCCACACAATACAGACCAATTACATGTCTTCCAACACTCTACAAATTATTGACATCCTGTATCGCAAACAAAATATACAAACATGTTGAAGAACACGACATTCTAACGGAACAACAAAAAGGTTGCCGTAGAAATCACAGGGATGCAAAGAACAGTTACTCATAGATTCAGTCATTCTATGGCAAGCACACAAACAACACAGAAACATACACATGGCACATATATACTACAGAAAAGCATTCAACAGTGTTCCGCACAGTTGGCTGCTACATATTCTACACATGTACAAAATACATCCATCACTCATTACATTCTTCCAAAACACTATGCAGCACTGGAGAACAACACTACATCTCAGGGTTCATAACACTTCCATACAAACAAACCAAATCTTTATTAGGCGAGGAATTTTTCAAGGAGATTCCTTCAGTCCTCTCTGGTTCTGCCTAGCCTTGAATCCATTATCCAACATGTTAAACAACACACAATATGGCTACAATATCAGGCATGAAAAAATAACACAGTATACACTATCACATCTCATGTACATGGATGACATAAAACTTTATGCACCCACACAAAAACAACTTCATCAACTCCTACAAATCACACATTCATACACCAAGGACATACAAATGGAATTTGGCCTAGATAAATGCAAAACACTTCACATAGAAAAAGGAATCCTGAAGAAAGAAGATTTTGCACTTGGAAATGGAGACATTATTGAATCCATGGAAGAGGGTGAGTTCTACAAGTATTTAGGATTCCAACAGGCCAAACTAACAGAACATGCACAAATAAAGCAAAGATTAATTAAAGAATACCAAAGTAGGTTAAATGCTATTCTCAGAACACAGTTAAATGCAAAACACACAGTTAAAGCAATAAACACGTATGTCATCCCAGTACTCACATATTCTTTTGGAGTTATACATTGGACTCACACAGATCTTGAGCAACTCCAAAGGAAAACAAGAACTACACTTACTAAGCATAAACAACATCATCCTAAATCCGCCACAGAAAGATTAACCCTTCCACGTAAAGATGGCGGACGTGGCCTGATTGAGACAGTTAACCTTCACTACAAACAAATACAGTCACTGCGAGAGTTTTTCTACAAAAAGCAAGAAACATCACAATTACATAAAGCAGTAACTCTAGCAGACTCGAATAACACACCATTAAACTTACACTCACAACATATAGACACGACACAACACACAAAAAGCATAGACACCGTTAAGCAATCATGGACTCAAAAGGCATTCCATGGCAGGCATCCTTACGACCTGACCCAGGATTTTGTTGACAAAACTGCGTCAAACAGCTGGTTAGCCCAGGGATGCCTGTTTGGGGAGACCGAAGAATTCATGATTGCCATACAGGATCAGGTCATAAATACTAAAAACTACAGAAAACACATACTCAAAGATACAACACTCACAAATGACACATGCAGAAAATGTCACATCGTGCCAGAAACTATACAACACATCACTTCTGGTTGCAAGCTCTTGGCACAGACAGATTATTTACATAGACACAATCAAGTAGCAAATATAATACACCAAGAGCTTGCAAAGAAATACAAATTATTAGACATCCATGAACTATACTACAAATACATTCCACAGACAGTATTGGAAAACAACACGCACAAAATGTACTACGACAGAGCCATAATCACAGATAAAACAATTTACCACAACAGACACCACACTTATTGACAAACACAATAAAATCACATACATTATAGACAGCCATTCCAAACACTCACAATGTACAAAACACATTCACTGAAAAAAAATTAGCAAGTACACATAACTTGCCCAGGAAATAAGGCATCTGTGGAGGATGGATAGTGCGCTTATTGTACCTGTCGTTTTCTCCTGTACAGGTGTTATACCACACACACTACACAAAAGCCTGGGCACATTACAATTGAATAGAAATACATACATCACACTACAGAAGGCCACAATATTGAATACTTGCCATATTGTTAGGAAATTCCTGAATACTGACACTGACACACTTGTTTAATTTTAGTTTTGTTTTGGTTGCTATGCCTTGACTCTGGTCCGGCATAGTACACAGCCACCGGTGTCAACCGAGTATAACCCGCTACACCCAACATAATAATAATAATAATAAAGCCTTGAAAACCAGCCTTTCCCCATTCTCAAATCTTTCTTCTATTTAATGAAAAATTAATGAAATTTGTAAGAATGTGAAAAATCCCCACTGTTTTCCCATGAGACTCTTAATGCCAATCAACTAGCCAACTTTTACTCTTAACAAAACTTAAATCATGTTTTTATTGCTTTAAAATAATTTAGATAATGAAAATAATAAAAAGTGAATTCATTTAGTTCATTGTCATAGTTAAAATTAATTACATGTATGTTATTTATTTTCTACATATCAGGAATTATATTATCCTTATAATTCAATTCAAATGTTATAAATTCAAAATTTGTTTCTTTAGGTCATAAGTGATCTAATCTATTATAATTGGAAGACCATATCTCATTTTAGAAGAATCTCAAAGTCACATGCTGTAAAGCAAGTTGTGTAAGTATATCCTAAAATGGTGTAGATCAGTGGTGCCCAAACTATGGTCCCAAGCCAAATCTAGTCTATAAATATATTTGATATATCACTTATAAATGTTAGAAATAGGCCTACTTTATGTATGCGATAGGCACCAAAAGTTTCCGGCCTAACTATATTTTAGATATGATAGGAATAAAATAATAATAGTATCAGACAGCATCATCTGTATTTAAACTAATAAAACAATTTTTCTTGCTAATTTTCATAAGTCACTTGAAAACATTCATTTTAGTTAGACTTGTTGCATTAATTTGCATCATGTTTACCTCTTGCAGAACAATGCACCAGTGCACATGACTGCCATGAAGGAGTATGGGTTCAAGGAGCTTGACCATCCACCCTCAAACCTGGTGCCTAGAGATTATCATCTGTTTCTGAAACTCAAAAAAGACCTTTGAAAAAGTCCTGAAGAGTTGCAAGAGGCCATTTATGAGCATTTTACAGATAAAACTGCAGACTATTTTTGAAGAGTATTGAAATGCTAATTCCAAGATGTAATTAAGTCTATTGAACTACAAAGAAACTATATTAAAAAATGACACCGTTGTTTTATACCTTCTAAAACATAGTTAGGCCAGAAACTTTTGGTCTACCGCATATTACGTAATATGCAAAATATTTGTAGTCTGTCCACCTATAACTTGTGTACAATTTGGACCACCAATTTAAAAGCTTGGGCATCAATAGTTTAGATTATCTAAGTTTCATTTTATCTGAATGAAGAAGCTTATCTATATTAATTCTTTCTCAAACAAAAACAAAAATGCAGAATATTTTCAGAAAAAATTTATCCTGAAAATTATTACCCACTAGCATTCAAAATAAAACAATAATTTATGAATGAATTAATAATTACTACTATGTAGTTTATTTGTAATATAAATATGTATATTACATACAAACTTCCATAGACTGAAACAATGTTTCACATTGTGATTTAACACTTAAATTGTTTGCACATACTAATGGAGTTATCTGTATTTTTGTGAATATTTTTATAGTAAATAAAAATGTTTTTATTTATCATAAAAATATTCACAAATTAGAAGAAACAGTAAATGTTTTCATATCACAAGTCTTTAAAGCAGAGTTGACCTTTTATTTAAAGCTACTCATCCCCTTAATATGCAAAAACATTAAAAATTCCAGGGTGATGGTTTGTTCCCGAAAGGTGTTGAAAAGGATATATGAAAACATTTGTTTCTTTTAATTTGTAAATATTTTTATATTTCATTATTGTCTTGGCTATTTTATTCATTAATTTTTACTTACTGTTATTTTATTTTTTTTTACCATTTTTAATTATGTTACCTTAGTATTTTTATTTTAGCTTTATTTATTTATTTATTTTTTTTTCAATTTTTATTTTTGTTTTTAGTTTACGCATGAATGTTAATATATTTTTTTCATATTTATAATTTTTGTATCTACCTCAAATATATCTATTTAGCATTTTAATATATAGCAATTTAAAAATATCTGTTAATTTTTAAAAGAAATGTTCAAATTTGTAATGTTCAGTTAGATTCAAAAAGTTATGTATAAACAGTTGTTCTATTTGAACTGTCAGAACATCAAATATTGCTAATCTGAAGATGAAATTGAAAGTACTAAAAATGCTTAATCTGAATAAATATCCTGACTCTTAACTCCAAGTTTCATTCTAAGATTTATACCCATGCAGTCATCTTTTTCAGTTTTGACTAAAAAATTTATTTTGATATAGCAATGAATTTTAATGAATTTCATTTTTAAAGCAAACAATGTTTGAATATTACTAAATATTGTGCTAAATATGGTAATAAAATACAAATATTATTTCATAATTTTGTAAAAAGTAAGATTATAAACAGAAATATTTTTAAAAACTTTTTTAAACTGATGCATATACAGGTATACCTTGGGTTACATTGTTTCGAGTTAAGTCGTTCTTGATTATACATTGTTTGTCAAAAAAAAAAAAATAATATATGGAAAAATAAAAATCAAGTTTAAGTCATTTTATTCGACTTTACCTCTGTCTGTCACAAATATTGAAGTTGTAATATTACTAGAAAAACATTAAAAACACACAAAATCATTTTACTGTACAATAAATAAGAATAAAAGTATATAAAATCATATTAAAATACTCAGAATCGGCTGTTGATGCTGACTATCCACAGCCATCTACATCCACAATGTAAATAAACAAATTGAATGTAAATATTGGTAAATTTAACATAAAGTACTTTTTTTCTACTATTGCAAAATAATTTTAATAACTGTATTTGTTATTTAACCTTACAAAATCATTTATTTTATGTCTTAGAGCAAACCACATTCACAAATAGAGTCCGCGATGTACAGTAAACATTGCCAAATTGTAAACATATACTGTACATGTATTCATAAATTTAGATTACTTTTTTCCTGTACTGTATTAAAAACTAAAATTTATTTGCTTATAAACTTAGATTCTTATTAACCATATATTATTAAAAATGCATTTATAAATAAAATACAGAACTGGGAATAGTTATTTGTAGTTTAGCCTAGTGACAAGTAAATTCGATTTAAGTTGCCTCTCCTGGAACCAATTACCGACGTAAGGTGAGATATACCTGTAGTTTCATTTTTGAATTCTTCAAAAGAGAATTTAAAGTAAATCAGAGTTCAGATTCTAAGTTTAAAATCAAATGATTTTTACATATATAACATCATAGTATGAAATAATATAATATAATAATTGAAAAGCAATTTGCATAAGTTCTATTTATGCCATAAATAGTAAAAAAATATTTTTATCATTCAAAATCTAATAGTTCAATTTAATTTATTATAGTAATTTATTATTTAGACTCAACAAAATTATAATATTTCACAGAATCTAGATAGCCAAAAATAGTAAAATCTTAAATATCTCAAATAAAAAGGCAAAGAATTAAAAAGTGATTTATAGTTAGATATTCTACTTCATTAATAGAAGCCCCATAATTACATGATTGCAGTATTGATGGCCCAAAAAAACAGTATCTATCATTTGATGATCTTATAATTAGTCACTGAATCTCCAGCAACTTCAGTTGTTTATGGACTTTACAAATGTTTATAACAAAATGGTACAAGTTATGAGTGATAATAAAATGAATGTAGTTTTAATCAACATTTGTTATCAATACATTAATTTTAAATATGAAATTTCTGGGAATACATTAAATATAGTGTAACAATAATTAAATTTCATATATTAATTGCTTCTTATACTGTCAACAGTAACTAAAAATATAAATCAAATTCAATTATTTATAGTTCAGAATTAAATTATAGCCCAACTTTCTAGCTATACTTTGTTGTTTTTAATTAAGGTAATTTGGTTTAAAATTCCAGTTGAATTAATCCATTGGAATTCTTAACAAATTTACTGCTACAATTATTTTCACTTTTCTTTTTGTTAGACTTTATGGCCCACTGCATTAAAAGTAAAATTTATATCTGCACAATACACATCAAAGCAAAACTAAAGAATTATACTAAACCAAATTCAGTTTTAAAAATTTAGTTTTATGTCAAAATTTAAATTTATATTTAAAATACAATTCAGACTTTGCTTTGTATTGTGTAGATAAAAAGTTATTACTGTAGTCACAGAATCATACAAAATAGCAAAAAAATAAGTAAAAACACACACATTAACAAAAAATTATGCACCAAGGAGAAAGCATTGAAACTGAATGGAACTTTATTAGTGCAAATGTAATGGTAAAGGTAAGAAGTGATTACAATATAGAGAAAGCAATTTCCTATCATACAAAAATGCAATTTAAACATACCTTAGTACCATGTAGGACTGCCTCTTACCTGGATACATGCAACAATACAGTTGCACATGGAGGAATACAGGCACCATATGCTATCCTACAACAAATTTGCTCACAGATGTTGCAAACTACCACTCCAGATCCCTCAAGCTTGTAGACAGTTAAAGTTGTATGCCATCTGGTCCCATAAAGGCTCGATAGATGACAGATCTGGGGTCTGTGCAGACCAAGAAATATGGTAACATAACAGATATTCCTGGGAAACCTTAGCTGTGTGTGGCCAAGAACCATCTTGCTGAAAAATACTGTTTGCAGCCCTGCCATGAAAGGCAATACATGAGACTGAAGGATTTATTAAACATACCACTGTGCTATCAATGTTCCTGGTAATGCTATGCAGAGCCAGGCAGCACTATGTGACCATAAATAAGATAGAGAAAGAATACTAGTAGTGACTGTCTTCCAGAGCAGCATCCCAGTAGTAGGAGCAATGTACCACTCAACAGTAAAAGAGAATTAAAATTCTTTCCAGTGCTCTGCTACACTAAAGAATGTCTGTCCATTTCCAACAAAACCAGGATTTGTTGCTAAAGACAATATACCAGTTCATAGCAGTCTATGCTTCTCTTTCATGACACCACTGCAAACAGAGTCAATGATGTTGGGATGCTAATGGCAGGACATGTAATGGTCACTATGCATGCAAATTTTCCTCTGCTAGACACCCACTAATGGTATGGAAAGAGACTACAATGAGGATTCCACCTGTTTCTTGATGGTGGAAAGATACTGTTGCAATTGTTCATGCTCGTCTCATGATTAGATGATCATCTCTTCTGGTGGTCTTTCTGGGTATTCAGAGCCTGCCCATCATTGTCACTGAGACAGGGCATCTGGCTCTGCCTCAATTCCTGCTTAAAAACATGTCAAACAACCCAAATGGCAGACAATTCAGCAAAACAGACATCCTCAGCCTGTGGATGCATCTTTTGTCAAACTCTGTGTGCTACGCATTATGTCTTTTTGATTTGTACAGGCATGACTTGCATTCAAAGATTGCCAAACAACAAGCACACTGAAAATTTTGAAGACTGGTTTCTGTGAGCATTTTTATAGGATACCGGGGTAACAATTTTAAGGCACTCTGGTGCCATTACCTGACATGCAATCAGCCACAACTGTAATGATTTACATATCTGTTTGAGACACAGACATATGCTAAGTTTTGCAATAATTAAACAATTCTAGCCAAGTGCATATTTTTTTTTGTCACTAAGTATAGTAGAAGATACAAGGCACATTCAGAAAGTAAGTACCATATGCCTATATCTTCCTAGGATTTTGGTCATGCATGCATAGTTACCTCTTTTACTCAAGAACAAAGTAACCAAGCTATATTTGTTTTTCTTGTTCATGTTGAGGATCACTAAGCATCAGTTATAATGTTCAAAACAATCAAGCGGCCCACCAGTTGTGAAATACAATCAATAATTAGGTTTTTAAATGCAAGAAATGTTCAACCACACAAAATGTACAGACTAAATGTGATAAGTGAAGATATGGTAAGAAAGTGGGTTAGAATGTTTAACAAAGAAGGGACAATATTCATGACATGGAGCATAGTGACCATTCATCCCTAGTCAATGAAGACTTGCTGCACAATGTTGAAAAGAAGATTCATTCTGATGGACAGTTCACAATTTCGATTTTTCTACAATTTCCCTACATTTCAAGATCTTTGCTGCATGAAATTGTGACTAAACACTTGCATTTCAAAAAGCTGTGTTCAAGATGCCAAAAAATGATAATGCACATACAAAAAACAAAATGCATGGGATCAGCCTTAGAACTTTTGCAGCAGTATGAAGAGAAAGGAATGAATTTTTGAAAAGAACTGTCACTAGGAATGAAACGTGGATTTGCCATGTGATACCAGAAAGCAAATAACAATCACTACAATGTCCAGAAATGGTTCAAGTCACAGACGATTGAATTCTATGAACAGGGTGTCTTCAATTTAGTAACAAGAGATGATAATGCCTCAATTTGCATGGCAATTATGTTAAAAAGTAGATTAAGCTATGTATAATTTAATGGTAATTAAATTATTTTTGTTTCAATTGTCTACTTTTTTAAATAGCCAAACAGTACTTACTTTCTGGACAGGCCTCATAAAATATTAATTAGCTTTTATAATATTTATTAACATACCTTTTCTATCTTTTAAAAAAATCATTATTATTTGCATTATCATCATTATTATCTTAAACAGTAATCTTTGTAGTTATTTTTATAGACGTAAAAAATTTTTCAATTTACCTTTTCTTTGTGTGATGTAATAATAAGATTTGGATCATAAGTATGATTAGGGTCAAAATATGATGAATAAATTTCAGCTCTTTGGTCATCACATGGATTACTGTTATCAGGTAATGTATCACTAACAGAACTCATCTGTTCAACTTCATCCATTTCATTAATATGCATTGTTCCCATTCCTGGTATATGTACAGTTTGCCTGAATGTTTGCTATAAAAAAAAAAAAAAATTTTAAATTAAATAAATATTTAAAAAATTGATTTTAACAAGGAAAAATAAAAGGTTATTTTATCTGATACATAATTTATGTATCAGATTGTTTTATCAAATATAAAATAATTATAAAATTTTAGTAACCTGTCTATTAACTGACGTTTAAATTTTATATGCAGTAACCAAGCAACTATTTTCAAGTTTTTACAGGAATAATATCTGATGCAATTCAAATTCACCTAGAACAGAATGATCATTATCAACAGAAGAACAACCATTGAAAAGTAAGTGGCTTTAACTCTTAAGCTCTAAAAAATTTTTCTATCTGTTTTTAGACTAAACTGTTTCTATCCCTCAGTCTACAAGGAAAACACAAAAAAAATTTAACAAAAATAATATTAAAGTAGCTAAGACATAGCCGAATATTGTAGCGCCACATCACTAGCAGACATTTGAATTTGCCGACTAGAATGCGGTCGGTTAACCAATGTGTCGGATAATCGATGCTCTATTGTATTATGTTTATAGCACGGTAAGTGTTAATATTTGGATATCCTATAAACTGAGATAATAAAGCATTTAGAAATGGAAATTAGGATTGACAAGAAATACATTTAGTTAGAAAAATAATGAAATTCTGGCAGTTCCATCAAAGCTCTAAACTCCCAGAAATGGCTAGTATAACACATGGTTAACTCCTTGGTTACCTTTGTTCCACATGGAATGATGCTTGGAAAACCCCCTAAGTAATTTATTTTTTATACAGTGGAACCTCGGTATACGACCTTAATCCGTTCCTGATGTTTGTCCTGAGAGATGAGAGACTGTCGCTGGTCTCTCATCTCTCACAAGCCAGTTGCTGATTGGCTAATACAAATGATTAGCCAATCAGCGACTGGCTTGTGAGAGAGTTTTTTCTGATTGTATTATGCCATCTTGTATGCTCATCAGGTTTTAAAAATTCAACAGAACTACCACATAAATGCATAAATTCTAGATTGCATAAATGGACCTAAACAAATCCAAGAAAAATAGAATAATCATACTAAAATAATACACTTACTGTTTTTTTATGTTTTGTTCCCCCCAAAAAAATAAAGATTGTTTGTTAAATATTGGTTTTTATGTTTTCATATTGTATTTATTCCTGATCATTATGCAAGAAAAACGTTAGGAAAGGCAAATTGTGAATATTTTTCATATTTTATAGGGAAATAAATTAAATTTATATTTGCATTCTATCAAAAAAAAAAAAAAATTTACTGGACCAAGTGCAATTTCCATTCCCACAGGCCATGCTCTAACTATTTCCATTATATTTATATGACTAGAGTGTTGCTCTGAAGTAATAACAGTACATATTTCAATATATAGTGTGTGTTGCAGAAATGCAACACATGCAGGTTACTTGACGAGTGTGTTGTATATAGGGATTGCAATCCAGCAGTGTTTTCAATCCAGCTGGATTTTTGCTGGACCAACATCATTCCAGCTGGATCCAGCGCAGATGTATTTTTGGTGCAATAAAGTGTTATCTATCTATCTATCCAGCAATTTATGGTTTTTTTTAAAGAAATAAAACATTTTTTTTAAATACTTAAGAAACTTTTATTATTTAGACTGGTCACTATAAATCAGTAAAACTTCTTACACATTTAGGTAGTAAATTTAACTTTGGTTCGGTTTAACACTTGAGATAGAGATAATTAACTTTAAATGTTTAGTTAGATTATAATTCTAATGTAATCTTTAAGTTAAATAATAGCAAAGGTAATTCTACTAATTAATTTGTATTAATATATTATAATAATGTAAGGACAGATAATCAGTGGCTAAGTGGTTAATTATTAGTGTTAGTAAAGTAGTAAGTAATTAGTAGTAGTCTAGTAGTTAGTTATTATTATCACAATCATGAATCACATACGTTCATATCATCATATATCTAAAATACTGATACTCATTAATTTAATTAACAATTTAACTAACTAGGTAGTCTCAGTTTCTCACTAATTTTCACAATAAAATTGCCTAGCCTAGCCCACTAACCACTTATAGAATACAAGTTAAAAACCCTTATTTAATAGAATTAGAGTAGAAGTTATAAAATATTAGTCTTGTCTAGAATAAAATATTTTAAAGGATTAAATAAAATTAAATCAATCACTTCTGTTATTTTTTTGACTTTTCTGGAAGTAGGATCTCAAGAAACAAATGGTATTGATGGTGTTGTCTCCCGACCTACTTCTTAATGAATTGAATATATATCCCGCTATGGAGAAGGCCCTTTCTGCCTCTACGCTAGTTGATTTCAGGGTCATCAAACAATTATAAATCATTTCGTCACATGATTCATTGACGTCACAACAGGCAGTGAGTTAGAATTATGCACCAGGACTAGGAGAGGAGTTACTTATTTTATTTAGCGCGAAGACACTTTATTTAGCGAGAGCGGAAAGTCAACTGGCAATTAGACCAACAGAGGTAAAAGGGTGGGCGGTGTGGTGTAGAGGGGGTGTAGCACATGCTGCACTGAACAGCAACGTCACTCTTGCCGCTGAACGATAGCGCACGCAGTAAAGTGACAACGCCAACAACATAGACTTTTGCGCCATTATTTAGAAAGTTAATTGAGTATTTGCGGATCCAGCAGGCCGAAGAATGCGCTGGATCCAGCTGGATTGCTGGATGAGGGATCCAGCAATTGCAATCCCTAATTGTATATTTGCAACAAATGGCACCTAATTGTTAACAACACAAGAGCAAACATTATAAACAAACGAATTAAATTAAAGATTCAGAATTTTCTGAATATTTAATTAACTAATTGTTTAATTAAAGATAATCTGCTGGCATCTCTACAGGGAAAGTGATTAAGTAATACAATATTTAATATGATCTACAAGAAAACTGTCAGACTACAAAAAAGGCATAATAAAGTAGCAGATAAGTTATATTGTATTTGAATCTTTGTAATACAGTGTAAAAACACTGTTGGAAGCACAAAAATAAAACAGTAGAAAGTACAGAAACAAAAATACAAATCTACAAGATTTTTCTACATATCAGTCTACAAATTCACAAATATTGTATACACAATAGAACTGTTTAACTATTTCTGAAAAGAAGCTAGCTTTGATCATAAACATTTATATCAAATAATTGCCAAATTATATTGGGCTATATTAATGCTATTATTAACAATTAAATATAAAACAACTTGACCTAGAAGTATTAATAGCAGCATTAATATATAGCCCAATATATATAATCTGGCAATCATTTGACATTCATCTAAAACATTGGATTAAGCTACATTTATACTTGATAGAACTGAAAAATAACTTAAAAGGAAAAAACCAATTCTACTATAGGTGATATTTTCAGTCTTCTTACATGATTGAAAAAATTTTTGACAATATCTAACATAGACAGTCGTCATAAAATTTTATGTTTTATCAGAATTACCAAAATTTTAAACAAAAGCTATTATTTTGATTTGTTTACCTGAGAAGTTATCTGTTTTTCCTCCTCTTGATATTTCTTATAATAATCATTTTCTGATCTACTAAAACTAAAATGAAAATTGATTAATTTTCAAAAAAATAAACATTAAAAAAATTATCAATTCAAATTATTTTCAAAGATACTAAAAATTATTGATTATAATATTAAACAAGAAAAAAAACAAGAAACAGCTGTAATAATTAATTATAAAAAAACTAAAAAATAAATTTCAAAAGAAATGAAAAAATTTTTTAGTTTTTCATATTAGCCCTAAGTAATTAGTATATTTAAAGTGTCCTTGTGGTTTAATTATTAAAAATTAAGAAAAAATAAGTACTTTTTGGTTAGTAAGGTGTCAGTCAATTGATGACATCCAATTTGCATTTACATCTTAATATTGCTCTAATTTAGGTTAAATTGTGTACAAAGTTAATTAGAATGTAAACTTATCCTTTTCTTTAAGTATGTATAAAAGTTATGAAATTCGGTTATGAATTTAAACAATGATAGGTAATACACATTTGATATCCAAAATGATTAGCATATTTACGCATATGTATAATTGCAAACTGAAATTTCTACTTCTAGTTGTTTATTTTACTTATCTTTTTTTATTTTATGTTATTTGTTTGTAAATTCGAAATCAGATTAATATTCAATGTTAAAATTACATATTTTCATTTTATTTTCAATCTTGTTTGCATAGTCCTGCATCTCATTGTTGCGTCAATCATTGTCTTGTGTTCATGTAAATTACATTTCTTGTTGGGAGTGATGTACCTCAAAGGCAGATACTGTAATGTTTTTATCAAAGTTTGCCATAATTGTACCTTGTAGTCATTTTTGTTTTTCTTTGATTTAAAATGGATTTTAGAATATAGCATTTGATAACTGACAATGAAATTGCAATTTGTTTTTCCCTAGAAATTGGAAAATTACATGGTGAGTTAGGAAATAATCCTAGCACGATTGTCAATTGGAATGATTATATCCAATATGTTTGGGCCAATTCTATAATATCTCTAATCATTGTAAAATTAGGTGGTGCAGACAGAGTCATTAGTGATACGAAAGTTGGTTTACAGATAGAAAACAAAATGTCAGACTTTTTCTTCCGCAACAGTGGGTATTCAGTGGAATTTGCCATGAATCGCTAAAAATGTATTTTAGTTACCATGAGAGATCTTTCAGCTAAAACATCAATTGATGCAATATAAAATGACGTGAAAGAAGGTAGTATAACAATTTCAGACTGTTGGAAAGTATACCAAAAAGAAGAGTTAGAAGAAGCCCGACATGAAACAAGTAACCCACTGAGAGACACTGAAACTAGATCTCATACTCAAAACACAAAAATAATTGTAGTAAGTTTATTTCTTTGTAAATTGTTCATTAATTCATCATAATTAAAACATATTTGAAATTATAAAATAAAATATCGTTCTCACCAAAAATGTAGTGAAAGTGACTGGTGCCCTGCTAACCAAAAAGTACCAAAAATAATAATAAATGTAACTCTTACACTAGCCATCACTTGTTAACATGAGAGAGCTTAGTATTTCCAATGAACTGCAGAGCAAGACTAGTGGGAGCATAAGCTTCATTCCAAACTAAGGGATCAACCCCAAGGTGACCCTCAAACTATTTGGGATGGATCAAACAGCCAAATCAAAGACGAGTTAGATTGATGGTCCACAAAACAAGGTTTGAAAAATGATCCCCAGGAGATAACCTTTAGAAAGAAAATCCTTCCACAGAAATATTTGAAATAAGTTCACTGTTTTCTATCTAGCTATCTCTATGGTGTGAGGATGTATGAGCATATGTGCATTCATTCCTCCAACTCTCCATTAGCCCAACCTCCATATCTATTTGCTTGTGCCAATGATAGATCTGACACCTAGCGATATTAGCACGAATTACATAATGGCAGCTGTTATGGGTATAAAATCTGTGGTCTGTTAGAATTAGAAAGTGTTCACCCTATCTAATATAGGCCATCGTCAGGTTTAATATTATAAATGTTCCAAAATGGAACGTACTGTTTTCGAATATTTTACATATTTAAAATTCGATAAATAATTTAACTTTATAATAAATTGAAAGAAGTGTGCATATTAAATAAATAAATAAACAAATAAAACATAGAAAACAAAGCTAACTAGAAAGAAACATGATTTAAGGATTTTTAAGTTCCATTCTTTTTTCTATTATATATTTCCACACTGTTGGAAGCGCATTAGCATCCCTAGCATTAAGGCAATGGTTTTTCATTTCTTTTTCTTATAAAAACTTGAGAATAGTCTATAAAAGAGCACCCAATATCTATAGCTTGCTACAGAATGATAAACACAACATAAAAAAGGAAGAGAAAGCTGGGGTATATAAAATTCCATTTGAAAATCAACAGTTAGGAATCGAAAAAGATAATATGGGTGTGACTAGAAGAAACCTGGCGGTATGTCTGTGAAAACAGATACAGCATTGACAAATGACAACACAATATTAGCAATTATGGCACAGACTGAAAGAGTGATTGTAAAATGGGAAGAGGCTAAAGTCATTAAAACATTAAAATGGTGCACTCTCCATCCGTTGTGTTGGAGATGAAAAAGGTAGAAAATTATAAAAGTAAAATGAAAAACCATTGCCTAAATGCTAGGGATGCTAATGAGTTTCCAACAGCGTGGAAATATATAATAGAAAAAAAAATGGGACTTAAAAACCCTTTAATCATGTTTCTTTCTAGTTAGCTTTGTTTTCTATGTTTTATTTGTTTATTTATTTATTTATTTTATTTATTTAATATACATACTTCTTTCAATTTATTTTAAAGTTAAATTATTTTTTGAATTTTAAATATGTAAAATATTCGAAAACAATATGTTCCATTTTGGAACATTTATAATATTAAACTTGACGATGGCCTATATATCAGATAGGGTGAAAACATTTGTAAAAATAAAAGAATTTTATTCTCAGCAAAATTAATGTTGGTGAATCTGAAGTGAATTATTTGCTGAGAAAGAGATGAATAGATATGAAGTTATTAGTTTTAGCATTTCCTCTCCTTCTAATAAGACATCTTTCTCAATCACCCACATATTCTAAAATGTCACAAAGTGTAATCAACATGACCTAAACAACTACAAAATCAACTAGGATTAATTTCAGACACATATGCGGATAAAATGTTTTGATTACAGAGAGAAAGTTATTAAAAAGATAACATGCAAGTAACTCTTGTATGTTGTCAGGCACACTATACCCTTTGTGGCAGCTATTTTGGTCAACTCATACACCTATATTTACTGGCACAAGTGAATTGTCTTACTTGTCCACCTATCTCTTCAAACCTGGAACTATTCACCAGATTAATTGCCACTATTTATTGCCCATCCATCTACCTTGAGAACTTCCCTCTCCAGAAAAGAATACCCATACACTGTATTTTACATGTTCACAATGGGACAACTATATAGTATAAAGCAAAACATGTTTCTAAGGTAAATAAAAAAGTTTTATCTTGGGAGAGAAGTTTGAAAGCTCATCTCCTATCTTCTCCATCCTCTTGCTCATAAAAAAAAAGTCAAACCTCCATACACATGATTCAAATTGTCACATCTCTTAAAAACTGACTGATATCAGTCATCTTGATGTTGCAAACTCAACTCCACCATTGTTTATTGAGTGACCCACAAACCAAAGTTTCTCTTGGGACACCAGTAACAAATGCAGTACTAGCCAAGTATGGCTAATGCAACGCAATCACATCATCACCTTCCTCATACACAATGCATAACACCTCAACTCAGCCAAAATGTTCCACCTGCAATCCAGCCAATGAACACCAAAGTTACAAAAGAATGCTGATGAAATGGACTCAAGTAGAGCTAGCTGGAGGTTTTGCAGAACCTTGTAAAAAAAGTTATTAGTGGAGCCCCAAAATATTTGTAAAAAATATTTTTTTTTAATCAAATTTTCTTAGAAATTTGAAAATGCAGGACCCCTGTGAGCTCATGACTTCTTTCTAAAGACCGAAAAACTGACACCTGACAAGTGAGCCATATCTGGACTCAAAAGAGAAATCCATCGTTTATGCCTACTACACATCACAAAACTCATGATAGCACACAGACAGACACTATGTGACAAATTCACACAAAAATACCAACAATTCCACTGTTAAAGAACAAAGGACTGTTGATTAGACAAGAAAATCATACAGAACAACCTTATTTCACATACAACACTTAAACATATTAAACAACAAGTTACAGAACAGATACACCAACACACACAAACACTAGATCATACTGAAGATCAGACACTCATTGACAATACCTAACAGTTGCTGATGTAAAAACATACACAGCATAACATGCCCCAATAAAAAATAAAACAACTATGACCAGTGATACCATAAACAAATTAATACACACATACACATTTATTTCAAAAGAAATATTTCCTAAATATAAGATTTATATTCCCTTCATAAATACCAAAATAAACACATTCAAAGAATTAAGGAAAATCTCACACTAAAAACTCTGTATACTAAAAACAACACAAAATATGAAATCAAACACCTTAGTATTTCCAGCAACAAACTAAATTTAATAAAATAAGAATGTTTTTGACTATTTTCAATAGTCTTCTTCAGTTAAGCCTCTTTAAAATGAAATAGAACATAAAAATAGAATGCCAGCAATAACATCATTTAAATTTAAAATAATAACATAAAAATAGTACAAATTAAACAGTAAAATAAATTAAAACAAAGTATTAAGAGAATTAATTGTTGTAGTAAAAAGGTTTCCATGCACCGGATAGACTATCGGCATCTCTATGGTTGATGCAACCTTTGGTATTATGCGCCTTGTAAATCTCAAGCTTTTCAATGTATTTAATAACATGTTTATTAGAGGCAGTCTTAATTATGGAAGCTTTATCCCAATGTACATTGATATCTTGTTCTTTTGCAAAGGCTGTCAGGACAGTACTGTCCAAGTTTTTAGTAATTGAGTATTTATGCTCCTGCAGCCTCTGTTTTAAAGACCTCATAGTGGCACCAACATAAACTAACTCTGAATTAAAACAGCAGTCAGTTAATGGGATTGAATATACTCTTGATGTATTGTTTCGATTTAGTTTCAACTTATCTTTCCATAGAATTCTGTAAATCGTAGAATTATGTCAATAAATCATTTTAACATTGTTCTTGTGAGCTATTTTCTTAAAGATCGAATGTAGGAAAGGAATATAATTGAGAACTACCTTTCAGTCTTGGTTGGTAGTAGTAGGTTGTTTACTTGTTGGATTACAAAATTTATCAATAAGAGCGTTAATATCCCGTATACAATATCCCTGTTGTACAGCTATTGTGTGTATGTAATTTAGTTCTCTATATGTGTCATAAATACTTGTACAGTGGGTATAGGCCCACTTTATTCAAGATCTAAAGGCTGCATGTTTAAAGTTGCTGGGATCGAATGAATTCTTTGGAATAATAATAGGTAGATAGTTAGGCTTTCGATAAATGTTCGTCCATATTTCACCAAATTTACAAGTGATGGATAGATCCAGAAAGTTTACATTCAGGTCACTTTTTTGTTCCAATGATAGCGTCAAATCGTATGGGTTGTTATTCATTTTGTTAAGGAACTCTCGAGCGTTATTAATATTCCTCCAAATGATGAACACATCATCCACATATCTTGCATATAAAATTATGTCATTGTTGAAGACAGGCAGTACTTTACTTTCTAAACGTCGTAATACTAGTTCACATAATACTGGGGATATCAGGCTCCCCATTGGAACTCCTCGTTGTTGTAAATATGTGTTGCCTTCAAATGAAAAAAACGAAGTATAACAAACTAGGTGTGCAAGTTCTGTGTTCGTAAAATTTTGTAGCATTATTAACATTCGTAAAAAGGAAATCTCTTATCTCGCAAAAACAAGGTGGTAATTTTATAGATGGAAATAATGATTTAAAATCCATTATGGTCATAAATTCATTGTCTTCTAGGTTAATATTTCTGAGTTTATCAACCAGTTGAACAGAGTTATTAATAGCATACAGGTAATCTTGAATTCGTGGTTGGATATATCTAACAAGTTGTTTCTCAAGTTCAAACGTAGGGGAGCCGCATTTTTCTATAACAGGGCGTATCTGACAATTAGGTTTATGAGTTTTGCCAAAGGTGAAGATTCTTGGTGTTCTTGGTGCTTGTACATTACTGTCCTGGCAGCCTTCGCAAAAGAACAATATATCAATGTACATTGGGATAAAGCTTCCATAATTAAGATTGCCACTAATAAACATGTTATTAAATACATTGAAAAGCTTGAGATTTACAAGGCGCATAATACCAAAGGTTGCATCAACCATAGAGATGCCGATAGTCTATCCGGTGCATGGAAATCTTTTTACTACAACAATTAATTCTCTTAATACTTTGTTTTAATTTATTTTACTGTTTAATTTGTACTATTTTTATGTTATTATTTTAAATTTAAATGATGTTATTGCTGGCATTCTATTTTTATGTTCTATTTCATTTTAAAGAGGCTTAACTGAAGAAGGACTATTGAAAATAGTCAAAAACATTCTTATTTTATTAAATTTAGTTTGTTGCTGGAAATACTAAGGTGTTTGATTTCATTTTTTACATTTATATTCCAGTAAGTTATTTATTTTAAAAACAACACATCACCATAATTAATAATGAGAGCATAATTTGAATTTTTATATTGAAATTATGCCCTGTATGATGGAAATACATACAACATTCAAAAGTAATTAGAAAAAATAACAAGCTTGGTCAATCCAACCTGATACCATAAACTACCCACAAAAGCAAACCAAATATTAATTTTGTTTAAAATAAATTTTATAAATTCTTGGAATCAAGTAGTTGTTCGGAAGAATTTTTCACTGAATATACAGTAAGGGATGTGGTTAATAGATTTCAGAGAAACCGTGTAGTTTTTACTATAGCTTATAGTGACCATAAACAAAGATGTTCAGTTCCCTTTTGCACATGTACGTGAACATGCACAATAAATATATTGAACAGTGCATGCACGTGCACATCTGACAGATACACAAAAGTCTTAACATAAGCACTTCACCACTAAAGTGGAGCATGCTAAAAAAAATAGTTAAAAGACACTTGATAAAGATAACATTCACAATTTCTAGTACAACATCCCTTCACCAAGAAATAGTCAAACATTTTAAACACACAATCAACAATTCCCATGATGTGACAAAACTCCCTACACAGGGCATTACATATATGAAACCCAAAAATGACAATGCCAGAAACCTTACACAATACAGACCAATCCAATCATTGATGTCCACAAAACACTTATATTGTCAATCACAAACAAAATATACCAAAATTCAATTATTATGCCTTTGTGTCCTTTATCATAACTTAAATTTATCTTTGTATACTAGTACATTTATCAATTAACAGGACTTATTATACTGGAAAATTATGGATACAGATATTTAGTCTGATCTGTAAGACTAAATATCTGTATCCATAATTTTCCAGTATAATAAGTCCTGTTAATTGATAAATGTACTAGTATACAAAGATAAATTTAAAATACACCAAAACATTGAACAACACAATATTCTCACATAACAAAAATTTCTCTCTTCAATAATTTATGACAAATACACAAACAGAAACTTGTAGTACAATACATATATTAAAGAAAAGCATTCAGCAACATTCCACGTCCATGGTTATTACGCATACAACACCTACAAAATACATCCAATACTTACTACACTATATATATAAAATAATACAACACTTGATAGTGATACCAACAGACTTCACAAGATATATCAAAACATTTTATCAACACAAATCTTATGTGTATTTGTTTTATACACATAAGACAAAATCCCCAAATCCACTTTGTTTCTGTGTGGCCTTAAACCCACTGTCTAACATGTTAAATAACACTAAACATGGATACATTCTATACCATTTTCTACACATGGATGACAAAATATTACACACAAATAAGTAGAATGTACACACTCTTATTCCACTGACATTCACATGGAGTTTGGCCTAGTATAATCAACAGGTCAAATACAGCCAAAAGCATATTTACCTGGTTGTATAGCTTGATTTCTCTGACATGTTTTTCATCAATATTTGAACTTTCGAAGCACATGAACTTTAAAAGGTCAAATAAAATTAATAGATCTTACTAAAATACTTTTTTTTATAAAAACCTAGTTAAAGAAAAGATTTTGTTAAATTTTTATAAATCTCAGACAGAAAAGAATTTTCAATATTAAAAAGTTTGAATCAGAAATATTTTCTATTTTTGCTTCTACATATAGAAACACAATTGCATTCCATGGATGAGGACAAAGTTTACAAATATTTGGGATTCCAAAAGGCCAAACTTACACACAAATCAGACAGACACTTTCAAAATAATACAACAGCAGATTAAACTAAATGCTAATAACACAGCTAATCCAAACACCACATATGCTGTCCCAGTACTGACTTATCCATTTACAGTTATACAGAACTAGAACAATTCCAAAAAAAAACAAACAAAATTGGCCAAATAAATTTAATTACTAGTATTTAAAATACCAAATATTTAAACTATTGTACTATAAGCAAACAGCAACTAAAACAATTAACATTTAAAGCACTGGTTAGACTGATAACTAATAATGATTGCACATTATAATCCACCTGTTGAAGCTAAAAAATAAGACTGCTGTCTTTTTCCACTATTTACAGTAGACCCCCCTATAACACCGTAGATACGTTCCGTGTTATATGAATCCATGTCGTACAAGTCACTTAAATACATGAGCCAATCACAGCCCGGCACGTGTGCAGTTTAGGGGTTATGGCTGTTTGAAAGGTTTTCTTCCATAAAATTAATTGATTCTAGACTAATTTGACTCAACTTTCCAAATCACACATAATTTTTTGGGAATAATCCATATAAACTATGCTATGAACAAAAAATTGTAGGATTACTTATCAAGTGTGCACTGTTCAACGATGCCATTGCTTAAGCTTGTTTTTGTTGCGAAGCGGCTCGTCAAACAGCAAACGCATGTTTCCTGATCAGCAAATTTTTCGCAGAAAAATAACTTAACTTTGGAGACATCATTAATAAAAATATAATTTTTATGGCCGTTGAATAATAAATGTTTTTTAGTAGGTCCAGTGCTCGTTTAAACCTAATGGTTTGTACAATATCCGCTATTGGTCCAGATTCGACCAATCTTGTCGTGACACGAGTCGGCAATAACTTTTTACTGTGTTACACGAGTCTCTTTTAGCGTGTTATATGAACATGATCACAATTTTTTCACCATGTTATACGAATCCGTGTTATATGAACTCATGTTATAGGAGGGTCTACTGTACTTATTTATAATCATTAAGTAATGCTGTAATAGTTAGATTTTACTGCCATCAACACTACAATTAATATAACCCATGAAAACAATCATCAAAAATACATATATAATGTTAAATATTTTACAAGTGTATCTTAATTCTTATGTTTTTGGACTTGCTGATAACATTAAATGACTGATAACAATATCCAAGGATTACAATAAGCAGAGTCTACTTTATATTGTAGATTATCCGATGATCGAAGTCCACAAATGTAATAAGGATGTATATTAAGGACTCAAGTAATGACCAATTACATGTGCACGAATTTGGCAAAACAACAGTAATTTATTCTAAAGTACAATAACTGTGAGATACTTCCTATCCCTCAAGTTTACATGATACACGACTTAAAACTAACGAAATTTACAATACTCTATATACATATATACATACACGTTTTCCTTCTATACAATAATTGCATATAGTAGCCTTCAACGAATCACGATATTATGTTAAGTGAATGCAACACGATCTCGAGTTCCCAAGCATTCCTTTTCTTTACATCAAACCTCAAAACTAATAGTTCTGTCCGAGACCTGAATGTAATTCACGTCACCAGAAGTACGTCCCTCATTGATACTCCTCAATTGCACTACGATGGAAATGGATTGTGCTTTCCGACTAAAAATGGTCGCCGTTTCTCGACTCCTGGTCTCCCGGTCTAACTTCGACGTCCTTGCTGACCTTTCCTCTTCCGACCTTCCTCGACAAATCCAAAAACAACCAAAAAGTGTCCTAAATCGTGAGAGCTCCTCAATTTATACTTTCCGCTCGCCGGAAGTCTGCTTCACTTACTGTCCCACTCTGGACCAATCAGAAGGCTTTTCACGTATCCTATGGTGACATCATAACAAAAATCCACGCGACATGGTACAAACCAAGAAAACCCAATACATACAAAAAGGAAACCGAGAAAATAAAATAATAATAATACATAGTCGCATAGCACTACAATATGTTTTGATTTTTATAAATTATAATAAATGATGTTATAATTATCAAGTAAAATTTCATTAAAACTTATTAAGTAACTTTAAAACATTAAGTATTTAATCTTTCATCAGGTGCAACCCCATCTTCAGGATGGTATTTTTCCTCTTATGTACAGTACTGTACATCTTTGCTTCTAAGTGCATGTGATCAGCCTGAAGAGTAGGTGTATTTTCAAAGGGATATGTGCACTAAACAATACTGGAGTGAGAAATGTTTTGGTTTCAGAAAAGTTACTTTTTTCAGAAGAAATACATATAACCCATCCTCATTACGTATTGCACCTGCCTGTGTTACATGAATATGTGGAAAAGATGTTAGTAATTCTTTCATTTTTACCTGCTATTTTACCTTTCTTACCTTTTTTTAAAAATATATTTTAAAAAAATATTTTTTTTAAATAAAAGCAAACATTTATTTATATTATAGTTAATTGGTAAATTATAAGTTATAACTATTATGTTGTTTGTGTTTTTACATTTTTTACTAGAAAAATAGATTGGTTCATTTTTGCTACTCATTTATACAACTTTTACACTTTCAATTGCAAGCATGATATTTTTATAGGTTCATACGACTACAAGACATGCTTCACATTCTTCAAGATCATTCAGAAGAGGTAGAGCAAAATGCCAAAACTACTATACATGATGAAAATGAAAGCAACCTAGGTGCAAAAGAATTTTAGAAAGTGATCATTAAAGTGAATCACAATGTGTGGTTCCAATGACAACGACTCTAATAATAATGCTCAAAGTAGTGATATGTTACATTGTATTTTTACCTTATTTTCCTTATTGCTTTGTATTTTTTTTTCGTGTACATTATTATTTTTTCAAATAATTACAATGTCTGATAATTAAAAAAAACAATGGTAAATATTATTTAACCTGAAAGAAAAATTGTCTGTCCCCAGGATTGGTCGCGCCTGCTCATTTTAAAATACAGATCGCGCCTGATAAAAAGTTAAAAATTGTTTAGATAAGTTATAAGAAATTAAATCATTTATAATTAAAAAACATTATACTGCATAAAGGTAATGTAAAAGATATATATTTTTTTTAACTTACGAATCTGATGTAGAAGTTCTTCTTGCTGAAGTAGAAGGATGTGTGCTTCTATTATCAATGCCTAATCCACGTGTCAAAGTTGGTTGTACAAAAATTCTTTCTGGCTCTTTCTCAACACACAAGAAATTTAAAATATGATCCAATGTTAATTCTCCCGACGTTGTCATCTTTCTTAAAAACTGAAAGAAAAATCAATTCAAACTATGAAAAAAAAATCAGTTTATTACATTGAAATACAAGTTTGAATTTTAACTAGAAAAAAAAATATATATATATATATATATATATATATATATGCTATACACACACACACACAAATATATAAAAAACTAGCTATTACCCGCGACTTCGCCCATGTGGATTTTGTAAGCAAACACCATTTATATTCAGTATTTCAACATCCACAGTAATTGTTATAGAACACCTACCACTGAGAATAATGAGAACTGCTGAGAATCAAACGAAACTGTTTTCAATTTGATAAATTTTCTGGAACGTTCTATAATCGAATCAATATGCAATAACAAATTCGAATTTAAAATGGTTCGAACATTTGGTTAAAAAATCAAAATACATAAAAATATTTATAACAATGTCTGAAATGTTATCAATTTAATACACCTAAGTGCTCAATGAAGACTAAACGCAGTTAAAAACAAAAAACTGCATCTAAAATAGTACAATAGAAGCCGTTCTTCTGGTTAAGCCTTAATGCTCTCCCTCTCTCCCTGCGGGGGAATTTCGAAAAATCCCTTCTCAGTGTGCATTTTTATGACACACCCTAACTGTGTACCAAATTTCACCTCTAGGTTCAGCAGTTTGCCCTGGGCGATAATGAATCAATCAGTCAATCAGGACAAGTAATTTTATATATTTAGATATATGTTTAAGCCTGTTGGGTTGCAATTTGTAAAAATCTTAGATCTATAAATTCCTACAGTCTGCCTAACTGTCTTTCCTTAATCTTGAGAACAAAGTTAGATACAGGCAGTCCTCTACCTACGAACATTCGACTTACGAACTTTCGAAGTTATGAACAAAGCCCACAGATGGCGGGTTAACATGAGCGTGAGAGGTAGGTGAGAGGCTCTTAGTTGAGTTTGGACTGTAGTCGTGTGTCAAATCGTGTTTGGTGTCATTTGTGAACTTCCAATGCAACCAGAAGTTGTGTTATTTCAATTTAAAATTTCTTCCATGAAAGGTGTTAGATAGATGACCGGCATTACTCTATTGTTAAAGGAAAAGTATAATGTACAGGAACAAGTCACTACTAATTTGAGGTGGAGAGAATATATTTTAAATTAAAAAGTTATTAAAAATTGCAGCCTGGAATTGTGATATCATGAAATCTCATGCCAAGAGTTAAGGCTAAATAGAGAAAATTTTCTTTAATTTGAACTCAGATAGTTCAAAATCCTGTTAGTTCATAACTGTACTTTGTCCCAGCTAGGGATATAGAGGTTTCTATGTTAAGGAATTCAGTTAGTTTGAAATACAGCTACTTTGAAGTAAAAAATCTGTCTAAACTGTGATATGCATATATTAACTTGTACAAAGTTGTATCAAAGTTCACTTGTTTTCATGCTATAAGAGAATAATAGACCACAAATAACTCTAATCGGGTCAACATGGCTTTGCTTTAACACTAATACATTTTCAGGTATCACCTTACCCAGTGACTATCCTTTTTTTCTCTTATAAAATATGGCTGAGTTTCAGGGTTGCAAGATTGGGTTAAAAATAGCAATTTGAGACACAGTCAAACCTTAGGTTTCAAAATTAATTTGTTCCTAAAAGTTGTTCTTAAACCAAAACAAATTTTCCCATAAGAAACAATATAAAATGGATTAATCCATTTCCAAACCCCAAAACAAAATTTTTTTTTTTACCTTTTTAGCTGTATTTCATGCATAAAAATGTCTTTAAAGGCAATATAAAATAATATATTATTATAATATTGTCGAGTCTGCAAAATTTGACACCCCAGGGAAAGTGTGTCGAGTTATCCGATATGACAACTAAAATAAAGTTAAAAAAAACCACAAAACTCCAATTAGGAAAATACAGTAGTGCTTTATACTGTACAGTACATGCAATGTATATCTCAGACCATCCATCACTGGTACTAAAGTTTGTTTCTACTCCAAGTACATCAGCAATTTCCATCACTTTTTGTTTCAATAATGGCCCTGAAACAGGAATATTTGATGAAAGAATTTGCTTTAGCCAATGTACCAGAGCATCTTTAACATCTTTGTAAGGCGCTTTTCTCTGGAGTTTTCGAGACATATGATGAAGACCGAAGAAAAAGTTTCTTAATTTCTTCTTTTTTATTCAGAATTCCCACCAATGTTGTTCTTGGAATGTTTTCTTGTTTTGCAAATTCAGCTTGCAAAGTTTTATTACATTCAAATTCAGATACAAGTTCATATTTTTCCTTCAGAGTAAACGTTTTAGGTTTCGAATACTCATTTCTAACAGAAATGTGAAACACTTGCTGCAAATAACATACGAATGAAAGGTGAGAAAATGCAAAATCAGATTCTGCTGTGACATTAAGCTATGTGATGTAAACTTGTTTTTTTAGGGAGTCGAGATATCAGATCTCTAAACAAGTGTGGTACAGCAAAAGTATGTCAATTTATACAGTAACTAGCTGACCCGGCCACGCGTTGTTGTGGCTCAAAATGTATCTATTATAAATGTGTAACACTTCCCCCGTGGGGGAATATCGAAAAATCCCTTTTTAGTGTATATTCTGTTGACGTTACCTATTAAAACGCAATTAAAAACGCAATAAACCGCATCTAAAATAGTATAAATAGAAGCCGAGTTCTTCACAGTAAGCCTTAATCCTGTCCATTTCCCCGCTGGGGAATATCGAATAATCCCTTTTTAGTGTATATTCTGTTGACGTCACCTATTAAAACGCAATTAAAAACGCAAAAAACCGCATGTAAAATAGTATAAATAGAAGCCGAGTTCTTCACGGTAAGTCTTAATCCTGTCCCTTTCCCCGCTGGGGAATATCGAAAAATCCCTTTTTAGTGTATATTCTGTTGACGTCACCTATTAAAACGCAATTAAAAACGCAAAAAAACCGCATGTAAAATAGTATAAATAGAAGCCGAGTTCTTCACAGTAAGCCTTAATCCTGTCCCTTTCCCCGCTGGGGAATATCGAAAAATCCCTTTTTAGTGTATATTCTGTTGACGTCACCTATTAAAACGCAATTAAAAACGCAAAAAACCGCATGTAAAATAGTATAAATAGAAGCCGAGTTCTTCACAGTAAGCCTTAATCCTGTCCCTTTCCCCGCTGGGGAATATCGAAAAATCCCTTTTTAGTGTATATTCTGTTGACGTGACCTATTAAAACGCAATTAAAAACGCAAAAAACCACATCTAAAATAGTATAAATAGAAGCCGAGTTCTTCACAGTAAGCCTTAATCCTGTCCATTTCCCCGCTGGGGAATATCGAATAATCCCTTTTTAGTGTATATTCTGTTGACGTCACCTATTAAAACGCAATTAAAAACGCAAAAAAACCGCATGTAAAATAGTATAAATAGAAGCCGAGTTCTTCACAGTAAGCCTTAATCCTGTCCCTTTCCCCGCTGGGGAATATCGAAAAATCCCTTTTTAGTGTATATTCTGTTGACGTTACCTATTAAAACGCAATTAAAAACGCAAAAAACCGCATCTATAATAGTATAAATAGAAGCCGAGTTCTTCACAGTAAGCCTTAATCCTGTCCATTTCCCCGCTGGGGAATATCGAATAATCCCTTTTTAGTGTATATTCTGTTGACGTCACCTATTAAAACGCAATTAAAAACGCAAAAAAACCGCATGTAAAATAGTATAAATAGAAGCCGAGTTCTTCACAGTAAGCCTTAATCCTGTCCCTTTCCCCGCTGGGGAATATCGAAAAATCCCTTTTTAGTGTATATTCTGTTGACGTTACCTATTAAAACGCAATTAAAAACGCAAAAAACCGCATGTAAAATAGTATAAATAGAAGCCGAGTTCTTCACAGTAAGCCTTAATCCTGTCCCTTTCCCCGCTGGGGAATATCGAAAAATCCCTTTTTAGTGTATATTCTGTTGACGTCACCTATTAAAACGCAATTAAAAACGCAAAAAACCGCATGTAAAATAGTATAAATAGAAGCCGAGTTCTTCACGGTAAGTCTTAATCCCGTCCATCTCCCCCCCTCGTAGGGAGAATTTCGACATGTATATTATATAAAAACACGTGCATATTCGAATGCAACGTTGTGTCAAAATTTCAAAGGAATCGGTAGGAACAAACAAACGTTGTATTTTATTTATATAGATAGGTAGAAAATGATCTGCTTAGGTCCATTCTCACAGAAAAGCATAATGCCTCACAGAAAAGCAAACTTAGGTCGTCGGAAGTTAGCGCCATCTGTTGGACATAAAAGCCTTAATCCATATATAAATATATTTTTGAAAGGGGGGAAATGGTGATCTTCACATATGCCACAAACCTTCGCGGGAATGTATTAAACAACTTCCCAAAGTTTCATGGCAATCGGATAAATGGTATGGTAATGCATGAAGGACAAACACACACACACACACACAGACATACATTCGTTTTTATATATATAGATTACGAGTTAAATAGTGTTGAGTAAACCAGAGTTTTTTTTTAACATTAATGCCTATGTAAGTTGGCCGGGACCACAGAAAACTGACTAGTACATAACCAACAGTGTCTAGCACAATAAACGTCTTCTACTATTAACACTGCAGTGAGTAACACAAAGTCACAGACAGAAACCTTTTACAGTGTTGTACACGACAGAGAACCAACTAATGTTTTCGGTCTCCACCAAGGCCTTCATCAGGTTGAGAACTAAATGTCATCCCTTCCAGACCACCAGAACGATGCGCCCGAGAAATAAACATAGTACGTGTCGCGTTTCACCCCTCTGCCTGACTCCATTCAAATTCCTCGAACAGGTACCTCCATGCATGCGACAAGCTACATTCTTGGGTATCAAGAGTCACATGCACTTCCTTTGCCATGAAATGAGAGCTTAACAACTTGGTGGTTGCCTCTCCCGACACTCCGAGGTTGTTTGCATTTGCCAAAATGCATAAACCGACCCCATCGCTTAGACCGGTCTTGGATAAAGCCAGATCCACAAGGCCGTCCACAAGATTGTCTCTGGCCGTTTGAAAGGCTATATGTTTTCTATCACCAGTTCCACTGCTTTCGTTGATATTTTACGATAGGTAGAAGTGGGGAACGATCCACACGTCACAGTTTTTGATTTCGTATCCCTTTTCTCTTCGATTCGTCTCCAACCATGCTTCTGCGCTCTTAGAGGCCTTCTATTTAGTGAGAAGGATGCACACCAGCATTGCAAGCAGATTTTGGAGCTTGCACATCTCATGTGCTACACCTCAGTTTTCCAGTTTAACACCACCACTTACTTACAAAGATGGGATGTAAACACGAGCAGCCCCCTATCAGGAGACCTGTGCAAGTTGGTTGTGCAACAGTTAGAGAGGAAGGTATTGCCCAAATTCTTACCAAACATCAATGTGTATGGAAGATATGTTGACGACATCTTTATACTTTGGAAAACCAAATCAAATGTTGATGAGTTTTTGGCGTGCATAAACGACAACACGTACAGTCTTACCCTTAATTTTGATCAGTTTAGTAACTCGCACGCCCATTTCCTTGATGTTGGCTTACGCCTCAGCGCTGGCAAAATAGAAACGAGTGTTTACTACAAACCAGACTACATCCCGCTATTTATCCCCACAAACTTGTCTGATCCATTTTCTTACAAAATCGTGGCCTTCAGGGCCCTAACCAGGTGGGCCTACATGCATCACACCAACAGGTGCAACACCATGGTAGAGCTTAAATGCATAGAAAAAATAGCTGTCGAGCATGGCTACAGTAAAGGCTTGGTTTGCGGCTTGGCCTGCACCCACGCCAACCGTCCTCCCCCACGCAGTGTTGTGTGGGGATCGGGCCGTAAAAGGGTTATTACGTACTTTTCTAGGTAGAGTCCTGCCACCAGGTGTGTTTTGTCAGACACACCACCGTTTGAGATAAAAAAAAAAGACGACTAAGGCACGAGGGTAAGAGTCACTCTGAAGTCCAGGAATGAGTCTCTCAGGAGGAAGAATGCAGAGTCAGATTTAACCAATTTAAGGACATTTATTAACATAAATGGAAGTTTAGAACAGAGTTATAAAAACCGATTTTTGTTTGGAAATTTTCCTATTCTTTTCCATTCAACGAGGGGGGTACCTAATAGGGAGATATTCTGCGACTCACAACATACCAGATAACAAGATGTCTTCTCTTGTGACGTTGACTTGACGGCCAAGACTGCGGAGGTTTCCGGTGTTCACTGCACTTCGTTTGGTTCTTGCTCGTTTTGAGTTGTCTTCTCTTAAGTCACTCTTTCTCAGGTTGGAACTGTATCCACAATTGCTGACTATTTCGCTGTTTCCTACTAGCTGTCCTTCTAACGGGACCGTGTCCTCACTCTGACTGCCTTCTTTCTCGACTGTCCTTCTCTGCTGGCTTTCTCTGACTGCCTTTTTCTGGCTGGAGCTCTGCTTTTTAAACCTTTTTAGCATAAGAGAGTTCATCATCAGGTGATGATTCATCGGCAGTGTTTTTCTTATGACGTTGAGCTTTCATAGAGTCATCTCTGAGTTGGTGTCTTCTTATCCTGTGATGACATCAGGCTTTCATAGTCATCTTTGAGTTGTCATGACTCATCTTTTCTCTGGCATGTTGTGATATTTTGAATGATAAACCGCTTTATTCTACTTACTTGATATAAAAAAGGGGGGGGTCCCTAGATTGGTAGAATAGGAAGATTTCCTCTTACCATCTTCAGTTGTTATCCATGATACAATTAAGGTTCATGCAAATACATAATAAAAAGGATATAAAGTAAATAAACAAAAGTTACAAATAAGTTTACAATATATATATATAGATGTTTTTGGAGGGCGGTGGTGGTCCTCACAGTTGCGGGCGCCCAGTCTATGGCAGGCAGCACCCAACAGCCCGTTACGGATGGCAGGCCACACTGTCGTCCGTTACAGTCAGCATCTAGACCCCCTATACAGGGAGACTGCTAGACATTGTTGCACCAGTATCATGTATAGGAGAACCAGCACAATTTACGAGCTGCTGCGCAACACTAAGGACAGGATAAATCTGGGCAGGGCCCCTGGGGTTTATTCCGTCCCCATCAGGAACAATAGGTTCGGAAGGGATTTAGTTTACATTGGTGCAACCGTATGTTCAATTCAGAAACAGTTACGGGAGCATCAAGCTGACCTTAAAAACAACAGGCACGCCACCGCCCTGGCGACGTATGTTACCGACCCGGAAATTCGGATGGACTTCCAGAGCACTAAGTTAATTTGGCAGACCTTTCAATACGATCACATACGACACCTGGAGGCCTGGGAGATATATAAAGCCAACGTGGAAGGCACCTGCATCAACTTTAAGGACAGGGACTCGATTGTGCATGTGTGGAGGTACCTGTTCAAGGAATTCGAACGGAGCCAGGCGGAGAGGTGAAACGCGACACATACTATGTTTATTTCTCGGGTGCATCGTTCTGGAGGTCTGGAGGGGAATGACATTAGTACTCAACCTGATGAAGGCCTTGGTGGAGGCCAAAAATGTTGGTTGGTTCTCTGTCATATATAACACTGTAAAAGGTTTTTGTCTGTGACTTTGTGACAGTGTCTAGTTATACCTGTGACAACTTATGCAAACTCGACTGTATATTATTATAAAATATTATATAAGGCAAATAAATATCTAGGGTAGATGTACCAGTTTTGGCCAGTGTACCAGTTCTGGCCAGAAAACAAATTTAACTTAAAAATATAATCACACATATTCAAATCTGTCCAACAAAACAAACTTTTATTGTTAACTATTCACACAGTTAACAATAAAAGTTTGTTTCATTTGTGATTATATTTTTAAGTTAAATTTGTTTTTTGGGCAGAACTGGTACTACACTGGCCAAAACTGGTACATCTACCCTATATTTAGTCTATTTATATATTAAAAGCAAAATGTTCTGTCACTGCCAACCGAGTAGATCGTGTCACGACACGCATTATGTTCATTGTTACATCAAATTGTGTTACTAATAGTCCTTATGACTATTAGTTCTCTGTCATATATAACACTGTAAAAGGTTTTTGTCTGTGACAGTGTCTAGTTATACCTATGACAACTTATGACTATGACTAATAGTCATAGACTAATAGTATAAGATTAATAGTCATAGACTAATAGTCATAGAACTTATGACAACTTATGACTAATAGTCCTTATGACTATTAGTAACACAATTTGAGCTTGAATTGTTCAACTTTGATGAGAATGACAAATATCTGGTTGCCCCTTTTCTTGACCTGTGTTTCAAAACCAGTTTCCTGGGGTTAGTTCAAATGCAAAGAGCAAAACAAAAAGTTCTTTTAGAAGCTCTGAAAATTAGTTGTGATGAGTCTACTAGTACCGATGATGATTCTTCTCTACTTCGTAAGAAAAGAAATATCAATGAAAATGATAAAACCATTGAAATACACAACAGTTTCTGGAATTGTTTTGAAAAAGTCGCTACAGAAAATATGCAAAATGATGATGTGGAGAAAAAGTGGGTGTACTATAGATTATCACCTATGGAATTTCAGGACTTTGATTATATATTTGAACTCAGGACCAAGACGAGTGCAACGGTACCCTATTTTTGGACCGGAGACAAAAAATAAAAAAGTTATCATACTTTTTAAGTTACCATACTTTTTTAATGCTCTCATGAAGACTGCACCACAGTTGCTAGTACTGCCATCTTGCGGTAAAGTCTGCAAACAATGACGTCGGACTACGGTCATCTCCAGTAGGGTTAAACACGTGATACGGGAGTGGAGAGAGCGACGCGACTTCCGATCATCGCGCAATCGCCATTTCGGTTAATGTTACTTATGGCAGCAAACATGGCGGTCATTCCCACTGTTCGTGCTCCCGACTGACCTCCTGGAGGGGAGCCGCCGGCAGGCTGCCATGTGCTAAACGTCACTAGTTATTGATTCACGGTAGTTCTTGAACAAAGTAAAAAAAGGGGGGAAACGTCTACTAAAGGCAATTTTAACGGCAAGCGACGCGACTCCCGATTGTGATAGCAAGGCCGACTTAGTGGAGAGAGTGACGCAACTCCCTATCATCGAGCGATTGCTGGAAAAATGTATGATAACTTTATTATTTTTCATCTCCAGTCCAAAAGTAGGTTATCGTTAAACTCGTCTTGGTCTCCTGAGTTCAGATATATACTCAAAGACCCGAAATTCCATAGGTGGTAATCTATAGTATCCCCGAAAAAGTGCTATTGTAAATGAAATTGATTTTTATATAAAAACTGTTCGCCTAGATCAGATGGCAGACCTTTACAAGTGGTGGTCAGCAAATGCAAAACAGTATCCAAGCCTGACAGAATTCGCTAAGATTTATCTATCGTTTCCTGGCAGTAGCATATATAGTGAGAGGCTACATTCAGAAGTGGGTATAGTTTATAAGGAAAAGCGCAATCGTTTGCTATCAACAAATGCTAAAAAAATTGTTTTCATTCATCACAACTTACATTTAATACTTAAAATCTATCAGTGGTATTAATTTGTAATTAAAATAAATACATTTTTGAGTAATATGCGAGTTTTTCCATGATTTGGTACTATTCGGCCGAATACCGAATATTAAAAAAAGTAGCTGAATAGGCCGAATACCGAACAGTAGCCGAATATTCGTGGCATCACTAATTTATAATATTAAACCCGACCATTGCCTATATTAAATAGTTTGAAAACGTTGGTGTATGGTTTATAAAGCATTACCAAAATATTTAAATTATTATATATATTAAGTAAAATGTTATGTTCTATTAATTAACAAATAAATGTCATTTACCTTGACTTCTTCTTCTTGTTACAGTGTAATATTCACATTCAGTACAAAAGTCAAATTTCGTCCGACTGAACAACGTCACAGAAAACCTAATAAAGTGTTGCCAAATTTCGACAAAAATCACTACTATAAGGCGACTACTCTACTTTTTTTTTATAGGTGAACCTCCGTTTTGAGAAATACTAATTCAAAAAAGAAAAACACAGTGTGACTAAGAATTAATTTCTTTTTTTTAATATAAGATTCCAGAAAATTAGATGATTTTTTATATATTTTTAATTAACAAAAGATGATATTCGGTTTGAATGAGAGAAGAATGTTAATCATAACCTGATGCTTTTTTTTTTAACTCTTTCCGCCCCGTGGGCACTAATAGGACCTCTTTTAGCAAGCCAATTATGGATTCGGCCAGGCCCACAATAGAGCTGCCGGGTGGTGAGGGACAGAATCCGACATATCCGGACGGAGCATCCCCGAAAAATTCCTGGGGATTTTTCGACTTGGATCCCGGATTCCCAGAGCGGTATGCTGCCATCTTGTCAGTAACCTGATGCTTGTTAATTACAAAAAATAAAATTTTTATCGTGAAAAGAAAAAAATGTGAGGTTGAAACATAATCCAATTATAATCTTTACGATTTTGAAGTTGTTCATTGTAGATTTTCGTGAAAGCTCTTCTAAGTCTTTCCCAAAAGTGCCCCATGTAACAAAGAGATGTCGGAATAACATCGGAATTATTAAGGAACGGTTGGCAATTAATCGGCATCGGCTGCTAACCATTTGTAGATGCTTAACCTCGATCGGATAGCCAGTAAAGCAAAGTTAAAGTGACATTAGTTCGTATAGTCGCGGGAGGAAAAAATTATTTTAGTCATAAACTCCTTTACCAATCCCGTAGTAAATAACTTCTGTAATATTTTCATCATAATAAATTTTTAAAATATATATTATAATTCCTATAACCTAAGAACTGTACTGGAAAAACCCCAGGAATTTTTCGGAGGTTATTTTCTAACTTGACTTAGTGTTCAGTAGTTTGGGGTTTATCTAGCATATATGTCGGAAACTGTCACTCACTATTCGGCCGCCCAATGACAACTTGGCCGAGTCCATGATGGGTATGATTAAAATACCCTCACAATGATGACTCATCGATGACGGCCGAGCGGTAAAAATGCAAATTCGCCGCTCTGGGGACCCGGAATCGAATCCGGACAGGTCGAAAAACTTCAGGAATTTTTGGGGGTGGTTTATCCGAATATGTCGGTTCCTGTTTCTCGTTACCCTGTGGCTCCATTGTACGCCTGGCTGAACTCATAATGAGCTTGCTAAAAAAAGACCCAATATCGGTAATGATATTTGATGAGACATCAGCGCGGTGGAAACTTATGTACAGTACTTATTTATATCGGCCCTACATTAGATGAGAATGATAAACCGATTTCGTTCTCATTCGGCATCTGATGCACCTGATTAATTGTCAAAGTCGAATCGATGTAGTCTTGCTATCTGGGTTATGTGGAGCGCCAGAAGTAACGTGTAGAGGTCGATATATTTGTCTGCCTATCTGAAAATCCACAGGAATAGTTGTACAGTACATTTCAAACCGATAATTCGAAGCTTTTATACGACGTTATGTTCTTCATTGTTTTTTTAATTTGGAAGATGCTAAGATGAAAAAGACATTCGAGAGGAAACAAGAGTCGTTCAATTTTAAATGTCAGCTGAATTTGATAGAGAAATTCTCTATCTCTAAGAAAGGTGCTGCAATTCAAATTATCTGGATTGAAGAGTGTTCGGTATCTGACATTCACAACGATCAATATCATTGTACGAACTGATCCACAATGGTATTGACCGATGATTAGGATCATCATGAATTTCAAAATAGGCAAAATTGCTGTTTGGCTGTATTATTTAATTATTCGTTTAATTTTTCTGAAATAATTTTTATTTTCATTCCAATAATATAATGTGACTCAGTGATTCAGAGTATTAGAAGTTAGTTTATCCGAATTAATTTTTCTGTAGCAAAATATGGAATCATCATATATAAATTTTTTAAAGATTTTTCTTAAAAATAAAAATCTTGAAGGGACCTTGTTTATAGACCTTGAGCCTTTGAATTTGTCGCAGTGCTATCGTAACTTTTCGTAGCGAATAAAGGCATTAGTTTAAAGACCAACAACTGCCGAATTATCGGGCTAGCAAATGGCTATAGTAATATTAATAATTTAGTTTACCGCTCTGGAAACCCGGGTTCGAATTCGCATCTTTTTTACTTAACTCTCCATTCTAAGAACACTAAGGCCTTTTTTCTATACCCATTGAGTTCGGCCGGGATCACAATAAGGGCGAACGAATGTTGAGAGGCGGGCCCGACCACTCATGAAAAATTTTCGAGTTCGTCTCCTGGATTTCTATAGTAGTTGGAGGCTCTCCAGTTCCGTTCCCCGAACACTGGGAGTTCGGTCGTGGGTTCGTGCCTCGCCTGGACGGGCTGGCCACGTGGAGTTTTCCGGTTTTCTCCACATCTGTAACTTTTGAATAGGGGCGAGTTACCCTTAAAAAGACCTCCCGGAAGGCATTCCTTCTAGGCAGATCGCCTAAGTGTTGCGTTGCCGTAACTTAACTAAACAAACAAAGAAACAATACAGTAGACTCCCGTATAACGCGGGGGATACGTTCCACGTTGTAGGAAATCGCGTTATACGGGACACATCAATTTATGCAAATTCAGAAGCCTGTAAATTGTAACGGTTGTCAATAAATTTGTACTGTACAACCAATATTAACAAAACGGCATCGTTGGAACTTATTTGTTGATTCTTCCGATAGTGAATAAATGTTAAACAGTGAAGTGCATAATTTTATTTTAAGTTGAATAAAATTATTTTCCTCTTATATCTTTAAATGAGTATGTATTATTATATTTTTTATAAACTGCTACTTCTTTAAACTATCAGCTTCACTATTCATATATAAACAACAGGTAAGTGTATACATTCGCTTTTCTAAACAAAAAATCAGAAACTATGTGAAAATGTTAAATTTATCTTACGCGTTATACGGGACTGTTTATCGCGCTGTATGAGAACTAGTCGCAATTTTTTCGTCGCGTTGTACGAATTCGCATTTTACGGGAGCGTGTTATACGGGAGATTACTGTAGTTGGATGAGGCCTTAACCCAGTGCTTTTTAGCCTTTTTATAATAGTGGCATCCCCAACTTGGTAATTTTTTTTTTTTTTTGCAGTACCCTACTTTATCAATGTAGAGTTCTGCGCTTTTCGTACGTTTAATAATACACGCAAGAAGTGATAATGGACTGCTCGGACACGGGGAAAAAATTCAGATAGTTAAAGGAAGAAAATTTAACTTTTTGTTAAAAAAAAATAATAATAAAACGCCAATTCGGGCATATATATTATTTCTTATTTATTTTTTAAAGTGGTTGTATTCATCAAATTTTATTACATTTAAGATCTGTTGTATGATAAGTTGCATTTATTAACATAGGCTGTAATTTTATGAAAATGGCAACCTTTAGTAGTAATATGGCAAATATGAGTGCTATTTGGTTTTCGTTTAGAAATGCTTCTTCTAGATTCAGAAACAACTCGATTTATCGAATAAGTAGGGCATACATCGAAAATCCGTCGAGAAAATCGTACGACAGACTTAATTCCATCACAGATCTTAAAATGCCATTTTGTATTTATCTCCCAAGGAGACATTTATGTTTACAGAAGAATTTATCAGAGGAAGAAGTAAAGAAAAACGTAGAAAATTTATCGGAAAAATTTAGTGAAGCTATCGGGCTACTAGAAGATGCTGTAAGTGGATGTCACTTGAGATATTTTACATATTTCTCAGGCTGGTGTGGGATAAATTCTTCCCCTTCTCTTAACTTAGAAGTAAAATACAAGGTTTAATATATAAGATAGAATTTGTAATTGTTCTTTTGCACTTTAGGGAATTCAAACAGGATTCTTCTGGGTACTTTCTCTTTAAATATACTGTCAGTCTGTCTAATATATACACACTGAACTGATAAATGAAGAACATCTTTTTGATAATTGGAAGCTTCGGCTTCTTGGACGAACGTTGGTTCGTAAAGCGATAAGATATATTGGCGAATATGGATGCTAATTGGTCCCGCTTGCCGAGGAGTGTTATTTGTCGGGCCAACGATTCTTATATACGTCTGATTTAACTTGTTAGATAAATTTTATGGTGAATTAATGTGAAACTCTTCGTAAAATAGTTTTATGGAAGAGTAATTAAGATGCAATTGATGTTAATATTAAAATGTGCAAGAAATTTTAAAAGTTCTTTTATTTTTTTGACTTTATATCATAAATTTAATTAATTAAAACAATTTTATTAAAGTTTCTATTAAATTTCAATTTTCTATAAAAAGACATATTCTCTTCGTTCAGTTCATTCCGATTATTTCTTTTCATTTATCTGAGAATGGTAAGCATGGCCAATAATTTTGTTTCTGTTAATGTTCCTTTGCTTTCAAAGCTGTTATAAATTAGAATTTATAATGTCTGCTATGTAAGGTTTTTTTGAAGAATTAAATATTTAACATCCACAGTTAAACTGAAGGAACTTTAATTACATTGAATTTTTTTCTGATAATTCTTATAAACTAGTGGACAACCCATGGTATTGTGGTTTTGTATAGAAAGATGTTAAATTCCAATTTTTAATTCTAAATTAACTTTATCAGAAGTTATTTGTAGTCTAGAGTCTAGACCAGTGTTTCTCAAACTTTTTCTCATTTAACCAAATATATTTGTTAGTAATGGTTCTGTGCTCAAATGTTTGATATAAAATTTTTAAAAACCCTGGTAAACTGGTCACTGTATTTATGTTACTGTGAAAGATCGATATCTGGCAATTGTCGAGATTCTCCGGTGAATGTCGGCATTCGCACAGTTGTTTCATGTATGTACAAAAAAGTCAAAAATGCAACTTTTAATATATGATATATGTCAAAATAGGAGAAAGCTTAAGTAACAGCACATGAACCTAAGACAAACAGTATATTCTTAATCAGAAAAGAAATATAATACCAATAATAAACTTACACATAAATTGTGATTAACGTCATAGAATCTTATTTATTGCAACAACTTAAACTGTTATGTTGCTTTGAATTGCACAAGACTCCCTTGCTTTTACAACTGTATTTAGTCGTGGAACACTTATTTTTGCAATTGCAGTGTGTATAGCTTTGCCTTCCACTTCTCAAATTAGTTGCAGCTGCTTCTCGGAGAAATCTTACCTAATCTAACCTAACATCACACACACCAACAAACCTTGCATAAGACTGACAAACAGCAGTATTTGAGAGTATAACAAATAGTTGTGGCTTTTCATTTCGACCTTTACCAAAGCTTACTGTGCTTGTCAACATACACTGGCGATTGTTTGAATGTATAATAATATAACCAAATATTCGGTCTTTCACAGTAATATATACACAAAAAAAATCCTTTAAAAATCATTTACTCTTATACTTGTGCCAAAATTTATCCATTACTTATTTTTTATAATTTATTGTTATGTATGACAATAAATCTACAAACAAGGAAATATTTTCCAAACCATTACAACTTAAATGGCTTTATGACTACAATCTTAAATGAAATATGTATTTTGATGTTATTCAAAACAGAAAAGAGAAATGAATTTCATATACACATATTATATAATCTTAATTTTATTATTACTAAATGACAACAATAATTTAAGAAAAAACTTGTTAAAAATTTTCAGTTCTTCACAGATGCATCTATTGTTTCTAGTTCTTAGAGAACATTTCAGTAATACAAGTATTCCTGTGAAAGGTGGTATCATTTTGCAACCCACAGTTTGAGAAATGCTTGTCTAGACTACCATATGTAAAATATATTCATGCTCCCAACAATAACTACAAAAATGGATTACAAAATAGTTTTGTATATCAATTTCTTTTTGTTCACTTTGCATACCACTTAAAAGTTACTTAGTTTAAAGATGGTAAATACAATTGAACCAAAGTCCTTGAAGTTAATTTAGCTTTTGACAGATATCCTTAAGCCATCAAACAACCTTACAATACAATAGTTATATAAAAGTTGTTGATCAGTGGACACAAAGAGCAGAAAATTCGGTTGTAAGACAGAGCTTGTTATCAGGGCCACGTTCCTTCATAAACTACAAACATTGGCTTGTTGGTAAATTGACATTGAATTGCTGTGAAATTTCCATATTGCAAAAAATTAACTCCTCATATAAAATAATAGCAAAATTTAAAAACTTTGAAGTCAGATGTCTCCAAATGGATCATTGGATCCAAAAACAAAAAATTTATTGCACATACACTCTAATCTGCCAAAAAATTTAGGAGTTCAGTTAACAAAAATCTCTTTAGTTTAATGTATAGATATGGTTATCCCAAGGAAATTATCATTCTACACAAGAATTTTTGGATAACTTTTTGTAACCAACTTATTTAAACTGTTGTTTATTACTGTTTTGCATAAATTTTAGTACATTATGTAACTTCTCTTTTTACAAGTGGCTTACATTAAACTATATATTATTATATAGTAAACTAATTATGGTGGTTATGTAAATATAACACTGAGTTGGCTCTATCAAATTGGATCAAAGAGAAGGCTTAGTTACAGAAAACAGTTGATGTAGTCAACAACACACAAACAAGATAAACTAATTATAGGAACTTTTTAAATACATAGGTATTCTAAATGACAGTTATCTAGTATTGTTGCTTTCTAATTTAGTGTGATACACATTAGATATTAATAACATTTGTTCATTTTGAACACCATCTGGTGACAGTTACAGGCATAATTAATACTTTTATCCATTTTCCATGTGTGTTTCTTTTCATGGGAAAATCCTATATATATATATATATGAATAGGCTTTGCCCATGAAAGAAACACCTATGGAAAATGGATAAAAGTATTGGTATTTTATATATATATAATACTTAAATTGAAAAAAAGATAAATAATATAGTAGTGTGGATGTTTGGTACCAATTTAATTACCGTATTTTACAGACTATAAGACGCACCTGAATTTTGGAGGCAATTTTTCAAAGAAAAAAGTGCGTCTTATAGTCCGTAAAATACAGTATATTATTATTAAATAAATGCTACTGACATCATGTACTGTATAATTTATTAATCTGTATGCATTAAATTTCAAGCAATTTAAAATAATTCTTTAAATTTTGTTAACACTCTAAGAGACATTTATATATATAGAATATTAACATTAGTTTTGTTTTAACATTACCACCAATCAATTAATTTTGAATCAATATTTTCATGTTTTACAGAGACAGTCATTAGGCACCGTATATTTTAGTGAAGATATGAAAGAAGCAGAAGATACAGTTTCATCAGTTTTAAATGATTATAATAATCTTTTAGGAAAACTTCATGAAACTCAAAGGATAAATGTTAATAGAACTATTGGTTTAAAAATGCATGAATTGAAGGCACAACTTCAGTTGATCAAGGAAATGTGTCGAGAATAAATTATCTGTAATTACTATTTAAATGAAATTAATATTTTGTTAAAGATATTTATGTAAATTTCAAAACAAATTCTTCATGTAAGAATTGCAAATTATAAATATATTTTAAATTCATGGGTTATATATATATTAAAACAAGCTTGATTTTATTGTTAGGGCAGCTCCACACATTCAGTATTTGCCAAATGCTAAATAATTGCCTTTGGCTAAAGTATTTGCTTAAGTGTTTATCATGTGGTGAGTACACATGCACACACCATTTGCCAAGCATCGGTTCATTATGGAAATGACAAATGTTTCTCCGAGATCTAGAAAATGGACAATTTTCCAACAACAATTTTTGCTGCTACATTTGTATTTATTAGTAGTTCATAGCTATTAATGAAAAATGAGCAAATCAGTTTGGCTTACCCTACCCCACTTTTAATACTCCTACTTTACTTTGTTATAACATGTTCTAAATGTTCCCATTAACAAGTCTTTTTTTCAATTTGGTGAAGAATATTTTCTATCTTGATTAGTTTCATTATACCATTCCATTTCGAAAATAATGACTGACGAGCTATTATTTATTGTGTCATCATCACAATGCCAGGCTTCAATTTTTTGTTACATTGCTCTCAATTTTAGTACTGTTTTCTTCTGTACATTGTACTTTTCCCATTAACAATAAAGTCATGCCAGTCATCTAATTCAGTTCAGTAGAAAATTTTTGAAATAATTGACTTCTAGTCCAAACTGGAAGTTCATATATAGTTAATCGGTGCCATTCTGGTCTTTGCTTTTATCTAACTCCATTCTTGAGATTAAGGAAGGACAGACAAGCATCAGATGTAAGTGGGAACTTGCAGGTCTGCAACTTTGGAAATTGCAACCCAAAAACAAGAAGTTACACAAATGCACAGAGACAAATATTCAGCCCCTTTGATTTGACACAATTTACCAACAAGGAGTGGGAAGTGGTGAATACTGAATATTCATCACAAAGTAAACCATCCATACTACTTTGTGTTGGCCAGACATTTGATCAGCATTTGTTTAATACCAAATGTATGGAGCCACCCTTATAATAAAAAGAAAATAAGCTATTTACAATACTTTGTTAAAGAACAATAATTTTTTATTTTGTTATAACAAAATTAAAAATACAGTGATGTTGATTGTTATCAAAATCTTTTGAATGTAGAAAATTAAGTATTGAAATAAAATTTCAGAACAAATCAATTTTTGATTTCTATGCATGTAATTAATTTTTTCTTTTGAAAAATACTATATTAATTTAACTAAATTAAAAGCATAGAAAATAGTTTTTTTTAATGGAAAACTAGATTGATATGTTTAATATTTTGAACCTAAATCATCATTAGCTTTTACTATTGTCTTTGATTTTTTTGGCTTCTGGACTGGCATTCCATTTTGAACATTCTGAACAAAGCTGAAATGACTTAAAGTAGATCAGAAATGTTCTTAGAAGCCAAATTTATTAAAACAATTTCATTTTTTGTTTTATAAAATGGCATCTTTTTTACACTAGTTTAAGTTCCATCAATCTTAATTTAACTAAAATCACTTATGAGGCCTAATCAGGGGCAGATCTACATAGGGACTAATAGGGCTTAAACCCTGGGCCCACAAAAATTGAATTATTATAAATTTTTACTACTTTTTCATTAACAATGAGCACTTATCATATAGTAAAAAATAGTTAATACTATAAATTATTATTATTATTATTAGTTTTATTGTAAATGAGGCCCCATTGGACTTCAGTAAGCCCTAGGCCCCAGAAAACCTAGATCTGCCTCTGGGCCTAATAATGAGAAGAGAAATGCAAATTCAGAGATGGATGTGTATATACAGTGAAACTTCTATATAATGGACATTTGCAGGACAAAAATTGCCCTTTAGAGGTTTTGTGAAAATTACTTTTAAATATAGCTTTCACTACATTTATGAATACATATATCATGCAAAAATAATATGACATTATTTTAAAAGTATCGTGTTTGAACTATACTTACACTCTAGTCTGAGGAATTGGGTAGAATATGACATTATAGTAAGTGATGAATAATAAGAGTAATTTTTTTAAAAGTGCAAGTTTATTTTGTTTGCTTCTTACAATTGATTGTAACAATCTGTTCTTATCTGCATAATTGAATTTTGTGCTAGCTTTATACCATATACAGTAAGGCTTTGCTTAATGCTGCCTTGATATAACACGGTCTGCTCGAAGCCTAAAAAAAAAGTTCAAAATTTACACTGTTTTAAATGATTGTAGCATTTCATTGATTCGTATGTAATATGATTATTTCCAAACACAAATCCATTAGCAAAAGGTGGCAATTTGTCATAGTGCTGTATTTCCTTAAATCTATGTTTTTGGTGCAATTCTGGGAAGAAAAAAAATCATCATGGATGCCATAAGCAATATCAACTTTGCTTGGCAAGAATTAACTGATAAATGCACGAACAGAGTGTGGGAAAAGTTATGGCTAAAAGGTATCCAAGAATTCTCAACGAGAAGATCCTATCACTATCATTAGGTTGACCAAACCCAACCTAATCGATACAGCAGGACAAGATATTGAAGAGTTACAGCAGGTTTCTGGTGAGAGTATTCCCAATGACAACCTTCGAGAACTGGCAGAACAAGGAATTCATGTAGAACTAGAAAATAGTGATTCTGAAAACGAAGAACCCAAAGAATTTTTCTAGATTTCCTTAGTAAAAGTTTGGTAACGATAACCAAAATTGTTGATAAAACTGTAGCAAATGATCCCGATTTTGAAAGGAGTGCAAAAGCAAGACGAGGTGTTTTGGATGTGATCACCTGCTACCAATATTTCCTCAAGGAAAGAAAGAAAAAAAAAAATCAGCCATTTTCAATTTTAATGCATGACCACAATGGATTAAAGGTAACAACTCAAATAGTTTATCACAAAGGTACCAAACACATTCATATAAACAATGTTTTACTGATGTTAGACAAAATTTGATCTGTTAGAGGACTGGTTGGCAAATGTTGTTTTCCCTAAAGTAATCCATCAATTTTTATTGTTATCCAGGCCTTTACAAAATTTTCAATTGAATGGAAATCAAACAATGTCTATATTTTGAAACATCTTGGTTTTGCAGCCTTTCCAATTACCAGAGATTTTTCATGTTCTCCACTTATATTTGCACATAGTAGAACCCATTTTCTTTGCTCTAGAACATGATTTATCCTTGAAGCACAGTTTTGCCTGGAAGAGTGCAAAACAATAGTCCTGGTTCATCTGTATTTGAAATATCTTCTGAAGAATAACCAGTAATAAATGAAAGGAAACTTGGCTTTCCACTGTACTGTAAGTCAACTCCAGATGATCTTCAGTGCATAATAGTGATTATTAGAAGTGTTTAAGTGGGCTTTGAAGTTTACTATGCAGCCAAGCCAAATTTGTGTAATGAGAAAGTAGGGTAATGCCATGCACCTAAAAGACAACTAAAACAACACAAATTTAAATAAACATCAAAACTTTATTAATATAATATAAGATTAAAGTGTACTTTATAATTTGGTTCTATTTACTTTACATATAAGTTATTTTAAAAGTTTTTATTAATCAATTTTCAATGCTATTCATCAAGTGGGAATACCCAACTATGTCAGGTATTACTGCTCAATGGTTGGGCATTGGCACTCATAATTTCACTAGAAGAGTTACATAGAACAATAGTCACATTTATAATTATTTGGAGTTTCTACACCTCTGCAGTCTGTGTGACCAATTTTTGCATTCCAATGTCTCTAGTCTGTTATTTTCTGGAGTAGTTGTTAGAATTTTTGAATGTTTTTCTTATGTCTACTCAAATTTTTGCCATTTAGTATGGTTTGAAATACAAGAAATAAGTAAAATATCACCTAAAGACACTGGTTGTTGTACTTAGTTTACATGAGCATCATTACCCTTCATCACCATATTGGATTCTGATGTTTTTTTTTTGTTGGCCTAACAGCTTATAAATCAAACAAAAAGCAGGAAATGGAAATATGGTAAATATAATTTACACACAATGATTAAAAATAACAATTTAAAATAAAGATGTACTCATCCTCAGTTGCAAAATTTTCTAAGAGCAAACACATGAATGAAAGAAACTCTGATGGTGACCACTACAACTATAGACTTATGGCCAGCTAGCATATGTCACTGTATGAATCACACATTCACAATTCCATTCTGTTTTGACATACCTAAATGAGCAGGATTACTTACTGAGCATCATTACCCAACTTTCCTTCCTTTATATCTGACAGGCATAATGCAACCAGTGACACACACACATTAATACAACATTCATCAAGCAAAATTACAACACTGGTTCTAAAAATCTCATGCAGGAGATTTGCTTACAAAATGAGTAATGTGGAATGTTGTCCAACCAAAATTGCTGATAACCAATTGAACAATTGACATTCATAAGTGTTCAGAAATGTCTGCTAAACAGCACAGCAAATTTATTATTCAATAGTATCCAGACATCGGGATATCATAGAGAAGTTCAAAAAGTTGAATAATTTGATGCCTCATGAATCGAGAGAGAAACAAGGAAAATCATCTAAAAGTATGAATATCTCTCCAGAAAAAGAATAGTTTTTTGCATTTCATTATTATATGTAACAAAAAGGATCCTGTATGATGATTATCAATGATCAGAGTAGTGATTGTATATTGACAATGAATTCAAGCATGCAACAAAGCCAATTCCACACCAATAGGTCATGGTGAATGTATGTAGTCTCCTGCTGGTATAATCCAGTACTTATTCTTGTGGCTTAATGAAACCATGGCTGTACTATAGATTACCACCTATGGAATTTCGGGACTTTGAATATGTATTTGAACTGAGGGGGCTGAGATGAGTTCAACGATACGCTACTTTTGGACCGGAGACGAAAAATAAGTAAGTTATAATATTTACAATTTCTTGCCTTTCACAGTGCATTCCACACCATTTCAGATTTTTCCGCCGCCTAGCGGTGACGATCATCTCCCAGAGGGATAGGTTAGGTTTGTTGGACAAGCCGTGATAGTGGTACATAGTACTAGCCAACTGTAAGCAATAGCGAGTGTGTCAGCTGCTGAGGGGCTGTAGGCTCCGAGGTCAAGGAGTGCAAGGGTGTGTGAAAAGGACTTAACTCCAACTGCAGATGATCAGTGTGCTTGTGGATCAACATCTGCCTCTGTTGAAGGTATATATGGCTGACTTGAGTAACTGTTGAAGGTATATATGGCTGACTCTGGCAAGTCAGCCATATATACCTTCAACAGTTAGCAGATGCAGCCTGTTAAGACGCGATAGGCTTAGTAGAGAGAGCAATGCGACTCCCAATCTTTGCGCGATCATCGGAAAAAAGTATGATAACTTTCTTATTTTTTTGTCTCTGGTCCAAAAGTAGGATATCGTTGAACTCATCTTGGTCCCCTCAGTTCAGAAATATACTCAAAGTCCCAAAATTCCATAGGTGGTAATCTATAGTATCCCCGAAACCATTAATGAGGTTTATGCAGAACTGCAAAAATGCATGAAAAATTATGCAGAGCATCAGCATAGACCTAGACTGACTACTCTGCATTTAGTCATGTTGGTTCTTATAAGGCTTATCCTCATGTTTTACAGGAAACACAACTGTTGGGATCTCTCATATCCAGCATACTCATCTAATTTTTCACTAACAAATGTTCATTTTTTTCAAATATTGAACCATTTCCTAGCTGAGAAAACAATCAATAAAACAGCCTTATACCAGATCTTTTTCACCTACCATTTACCAAAGTTTTATCAGGAGGACATGTTCTCATTACACATTGGCAGAATTATATACATGTTAATGATGATTATTTTGATTGTGATAAACCATTTCTCATGTTTTATGTAACTTTTAAATGTACTCTGTGAAATTGGGCATTTTGTTGTAAATCAAGTTTTTGACAATTTTAGTTAAATTTTAAATATGATTAATCTCATTCTATAACTTGAACTTTTCTCTTCTGCTCCAAATTTTGCTCTATTTTACTTAAAATTTAAATTTTTCTGTCGATTTAATGATTAAAAAGTTAGTGATTATTTTATTTTAAAACTTACATGTTATTATTGAATTTAATTTCATAATTACTATTGTTATTTTTATTATTAATAATAATGTGTTAAACATACTATCATTTCTAAATTCTATTTCTGTACAAATTATGCCATTTTCTATTCTTGAAATAATAAAAGAATTGTTAGAAATGGAATGTATTTATTTCAAGAAATACATATCACGATGCATAAACATTAATGATAAATTGGTAAAAGACCAATATTTTGATCACAGTAAAAGCTGTCAGATACAGTAAATATAATTACACTATACAATATTGTAAAGAGTTTCAAAAATTATAAGTTAAAAATATTCTTCTTGTATAAAAAAATATTTAATTTATAAATACGTATAAATTTCTCAAATTTAATTGTCAACAATATTTATTACGATGATCATTAATATAGTCAATTATTAAAAAATTTTATAAAAAAAAATCTCTTAAAATTAATTTGATGGTATGCAAGGCTTTCAAGGAGGAGGAGCTGGGGAGTTTTCCCTGTGGTCAGAAAATTTAGGAGCCCATAGTAATTTTTAGACCTATAAAATTAATGTTATTTTCACTAATAGAAAATAAAACCTTTAAGACTGCTTTTTATGTTTTTTGTATTTGTTCAAAAACAAAAATTAAAGGGGTCTGCTCTATTCCTGGGGCCCCATACAAGCTCTCAACCGTAAATAGAGTATAAAATATTTTAGAGTATTGAAAATTTACACACAGTTCACAATGTATATAGGAAATTCTATTATATTAGTTGCATATAATTTTAAAGAATTGTCTTAAGAGATTCTTCTCACATAGGTGCTAAAATTAAAAAACAGTACTCATTTAATTATACTTAAATTTATAATTAAATTAATAAGAAAAAATGTAAATGATAATTATCATTACAGTCTCATTTAATAAGTCATAATTTTCCAGAAGTTTCCTTAAACATTCTGAAAATATTTAGAGACCTACCACCTTAAGAATATTCTTATGATTTATAATTTTAAATTATTTTTATTTTGAATTGAAAACTAATAATTAAAAAATGATATGAATTTTAAATAATTATCTGTAGTATTTATGTTAATAATCTTTATCTCACTAAAATTTGTACTTCTTGTTTTTCAGTTTTTTTTAATTATTGAAATATGGAATACCAACATTTTGTTTTACTAGAATTAACATTAAGGATTGTACAAAACCAAAAAACAATTAAAAGATAATTACAAAATTTCTTACACAACAAATCAATAATATTCATTTGTCCATTAAAATAAGAAATGAAAATATAGCCTATTAAATACTTTTGATTTAAAGAAGGCACCTTTAGTAGGCAAAATATATATACATATTTAAAAAAAAAACAAAAAAACAAAAGTATAACTTGTGGAAAAAACAATTCTACTTAGAAATTGGAATTAATATTTTACTTTCTAATATAATTTAATAATTTTAAAGTAAAAATTATATTAAAAATTAATTAATAAATTAATTTCTAATATATTAATTTATTTAGATGAAAAAATTAATATACATCATATATATGTATAAAAAGAACTTTTATTTTTTCAGGAATGCTAATTCCTGAAAAAATAGTCATTCACACATATGTATGATGTATATTAATTTTTTCATCTAAATAAATTAATGTTTATTTTGCTTTTATAACAAACTTTATGTTGTTAAGTTCTTTCTGATTAAATAGCGAGGTTGAGGCCGAAGTTTTACATGCAAAAATGTGTACATCAGATGTTCAGTGCCACTTTCCTGTAAACCTAGAAGTTTGACAATGGTGTTTGGAATGTCGAGCATGAGCATGATTCCACAGACTTTCCAAACACCATTGTCAAACTTCCAGGCTTGCAGGAAAGTGGCACTGAACATCCGACGTACATGTTTTTGCATTTAAAACTTCAGCCTCAACCTCGCTAATAACAAAATTCTATAACTCTAATCATCATTGAAAAAATAATCTGTTTAAATAATTAATTCTTTGATATCAAAATAAACATTCCATTAACAAATTTATAAAATTAACTTATCACAAAGCTTGATTAAATTCATTATTAGTAAGGCAGCAATACTTTTTACTTTGTAAATTCTTTCACAAATAAAATTAATTACTTATTTTAATCTTTGTACACTATGACAAAAACACAAACCCAAAAATTGTTTTTTCTCAATATTCATATAAATTGTAACATTGTTGACAATTAAATTTTACTTATTCAGATCAGATCTTATTCTCAAATAGCATTTCTCAATTTTTGAAATTTTTTTTATATTATAGTAATTTTTTGTATTTTAGTTAATTTTGTATCTTAGAAATTATTTATGCTATACAGTGATTGAGAAATTCTATTTTTGATTACATAATATTTGTGATGCTAATTTAATAATCAAACAAGTCAGTAATGAGATTCGATAACTAAATGATGTGATAATTTTTGATCATCAATTTTGAGAATTACTGTGAATATCTTTTAAAAACCTCGTGACTTTTGTGCTGCAATGAATTCAGGATAATCAATATATCCATCATTATTTCGATCATCCATATTTAAAATAGGATCAATCATCATTGTTAACTCTTGGTCAGCAAAGATTTTTGTAGTTCCCTGAGAAGGAGCTTGATTTCCCATCATTTTACTCTCTTCAACTAAAAATCAAAATATTTAATAAATAAATAAATAATAAATGCATAAATTTGTAAATTTTGTTTACTGTATATTGTAGTATTTGAATTCATACCATGCCAATGGAGAACTGATTTGATTAGTTCGCAACCATCCAATTTGTTATTGTCATCATTATCATGCATTTTAAAATAATGAAATTGCAATTCCTCTTCTGACATCTTCGTAACATCTGGATGATCAACGACTCCTTGTAAATGTTCTTTAATGTGTCTAAAATAATTAAAAAAACATTTTTAAAGTATTTTATAAAACTAACTTCAAGATATTGTGTTCTTAATATAAATATTAAATTTAGAAAAACTCTATTTTAAGTTTTTTAATTATTTCAAGTAAAAATATACCCAATTCTGCTTTTACACAATAGATAAATTTCCAAAAAATCCATGTAAAAAAAGATACTGTCTGTATAGAAAAATGAAAGATTGGCTCCAAACCGTGAAAAACCAATTAATATAATAGTGTGCATTTAAACTAAATAATCCTAATTTTATTTACTAAAATTAGAAAAGAGATAACTAATTTTAAATGTATTAAATTTTGTTGATAAAATGTGTGAATAATAATATTTAATTTTTATTTGACTTTTTTAATTGAATGCCAAAATACATCTAGCTTTTAAGTGCTATATAATATGAATCTAGAAACTTAAATTATTACTTGGTCTATTGAAGTTTATTGATAGTTCTAAATCCATTTACTTCTGGGCAAAATGTCTGATGTATATGTTACTGTGAAAGACTGAAATTAGAGAATGTCGACACATACAAAATACGTTGGTGAAAGACCAAATATTTGGTTATGTTATTATACATTCAAACAATCGCCAGTGTATGTCGACAAGCACAGATAAGCTTTGGTGGAGGTCGAAACGAAAAGCCACATCCATTTGTTATACTCTTGAACACTGCTGTTTGTCAGTCTTACGCAAGGTTTGTTGGTGTGTGTGATGTTAGGTTAGATTAGGTAAGATTTCTCTGATGAGCAGCTGCAACTAATTCGAGAAGTGGAAGGCAAAGCTATACACACTGCAATTGCAAAAATAAGTGTTGCACGACTAAATGCAGTTGTAAAAGCAAAGGACTCTTGTGCAATTCAAAGTGTCATAACAGTTTAAGTTGTTGCAATAAATAATATTCTATGACGTTAATCACATAATTTATGTAAGTTTATTATTGGTATTATTTTTCTTTTCTGATTAAGAATATACTGTTTGTCTTAGGTTCAACAGTTTATTTACATGTGCTGTTACTTAAGCTTTCTCCTATTTTGACATATATCACATATTAAAAAGTTGCATTTTTGTACAATTTTTGCATTTTTAACATAAGAAAAATATTTTTATTCAACATTCACCATCAGTGCATGCTGAATGTCAACATTTGCCAGTGTAAGTGAGAAATAATGATACTTAGCAAATATTTCGTACATACACAAAACAACTGTGTGAATGCACAGTGTGACATTCACTGAAGAATCTCGACATTTGCTAGATATTGGTCTTTCACAGTAACATATATAAAATCAAGCATTAGAAAGCTAAAAGTTTAAGTATAGTTACTGCATATTATTTTTGCATACTACTCATATTTGCATTTATGACAGGAACAAAATTTTCATTGGAAAAGTTTTGCTTCCTATCTAAACATTTTTGAAAATAAAATATTTTTTAGATGTATAAATAAAAATCTAGTTTTCAAATTGATATTTCTCAAAATTCAGGTAAAATCTATCTACTGGAGGGCAAAAGTTAAGTTACAAGTAATTTTTGCCTCACAACTTTTGAAATAAAGCACCAAAACATTTTGAAAATGTAGACATATATGCAAATTTACATGACGAATAAGAAAATAGCAAGATATTTTGTCAATATGCAAATTACGTACGTTTAATTCAACCTTTAGTGCTTTGCTGGTTAGAACGCTCCTTTGACTTTGTTGTTTTTTATAATCAAACTTTATTTAAACTGCTTTTTTTTTTAATTAAGGCATATTCATTAACATTCTAATGGCTTCTAGGCATCGTTTAGATGATTCTTTAAGATGGTGTGCTATTGGACGGATGGAAATGGGGCTTAGTCAAGGTGATGCAGCAAGGCGCCTAAAAGTTTCAAGAATGGTGGTTTCACGGCTCTGGAAACAGTTTACAGTTAGAGGAGATATCTCCAGAATTCCCGTGGAAGGACATCCAAGAGTTACCACACTGCAAGATGACCAGTTTTTGAAAGTAACTGCCAAATGCAATAGAGGACTAACATGCAGGATGCTTGCTTCTGAGCTTGAATCAGCCACAGGAAAAAGAATTTCTGTCAGAACTGTATCCAGAAGGCGTGCTGCTGTTGGTCTTGATGCAAGATGCCCAGTTGTGTGTATTCCATTGTCACCGTTCCAGAAAAAAGCGCGCTTGGAATCATGAACATCAAGATTGGACAGACCACAACTGGACCAAATTTCTCTTCACAGATGAATCCTGCTTTAGCCTACAGAGTGATTCTTGACAATGCTTTATCTGGAGAGAGGCTGGAACATGATATACGCCATCAAACATAAGAGAAAAAGACAACTTCGGCAGAGGTAGTGTGATGGTCTGGACAGGTATCTCTCTCACTGGGTGCACCGAGCTCCATGTCTTTGAAGGAGGTTCCTTAACAGGTCAAAGGTATCGCGATGAGATACTCTAGCATTATATTCATCCAATGGCTCACACAGAAGGCACAGATTTCGTTTTAATGGATGATAATGCTCCAAGAGTTTCCCCACAGAGTGAACTTGGTGACTCAGTATCTTCAAGATGTTGGAATCCAAAGAATGGACTGGCCATCCAGGTCTCTAGATTTGAACCCGATAGAGCATGCTTGGGATGCCCTTGGAAGACGGGTGGGAAGTCTCTGTCCCCCACCCAGAAACCTTGATGAGCTCAGGACTGCTCTCCAAAGAGAATGGACTTTAATACCTAATGAATTGATCAATAACCTTGTAAAGAGTATGAGAAGCAGGTGTCTAGCATGTATTGCTGTAAGGGGTGGTCACACACCCTATTGAGTGAATAAATTTGTTATTTTAATAAAGTTTCTATTTTATTTTAAATTAAGAATAAAGAAAAATACTTGTAACTGAACTTTTGCCCTCTAGTATATATAACCCATTGAAAGCGTGTCCGTGCAACGGTATGCCAAAAATGGGCACTAGAGGTGCCTCTATCGTGTGTCATATTTTAAACATTTAAATTAACAATATAAATTATTATTATTCATTTGGCCAATAACAATATAAATAATTCAGTATATTTGTAATAGGAATTTATTATTGTCACGGAATGCCTGTAATGTGCACTAGTGGGCGAATAATGAATGTATTGATCTGTTAAGATTAGTTTTTAAGATAAAGATTTGTATATGTTTATACTCGATTTTTTTAAGTATATTAATTCTATTTATTTGAACTATTTTGAATAAAGAATATCTTCACTTTCTAATATAGAAATACTGTTTGCTGTTTGTGTATTGATTTTTTAAGTTTAGTTTTTAAGATGAAGAATTGTATACATTTATGTATATTAAGTGCATCAAACTTTTAAAAATTAAGCATAAAACTTTCATATATTAGGTGCATCAAACGTGCCTCATAGGAATTTGTAATGCTGCTAGAACGCCCACTAGAGGGCATCCTGGGCTACTAGTAAGCTATAAATGGTCTTTATTTCATTTCATAGAAATTTTATTTTACAAATGTCAAAATCTATGTAAGGTATTCAAATTTATTTAAGACTCCTTATATCAGCAATCAGCAATGGTGGTCCTTGAGAAAATTTGGGTGGTCTGTGGAGAAATTTGGACATTGATCAACTGAAGGTTATGCAAATTATATTACGAAAGAAATGGAAAATGCTTAGTTGCTTTTTTCACTCATTGGGGTTTTTTATTCAAATCTAAAACCAAATATGAAGTGACTGTTATTAATAAATAATGAACAATAAACAATATTGTGAGTGCGATTGTTGTCCTTCGTGGAAAAGCGCTAAGAACCCATAAACTTATTTTAAACAAGCAGCAATGAACTTTAGACTTGTATTAATTTGTTATAATTAAACATGCGAGTTTCATATTAATATAGTAAAATTGAACTTTTATGATCATTATTCTATAGATTTTGTAACGTTTAAAAAAATTTATGATAGTGGTCTATGGGATTCAAAATTGTGAGTTTAGTGGTCCGTGAGGTCAGAAAGGTTGCTGACTGCTGCCTTATATAGCTGATTGTTTATAACACTGGTTATAGTAAATAATTTTATGAATTTGCAAATATAATAAAGATTACATACTCTTTATCTTGAATGTGACTTTTATCTCGAAGAAGATTTTGATTTACTCCTTGTGGTGGTGCAAATCCTTGCTGAGGAGGTACACCTTGCTGCATATATCCTTGCTGGGGTACTCCTTGCTGCATCCCTTGAGGTGCTCCATGCGTGTGACCTTGTTGTGCTCCTTGCATATAATTTTGTTGTTGGTTAGCCATGTGACTTAAGCATCCAATAGGAAAAACTAACAGAAGTAATATCAGTGCCATACTGTGCAAGTAAATCTAAAAACAAAAATGTTTATCATTTTTAAAATTCACAAAAATAAAAAAAACTCTCCCAAAATCACCATCTTTAACCAATAATTAAACTCAAAAAATATTTTGATTATAGTAATGTTTTGCAATATTGGTAAATTTCATTTCAAATCAATACAGCAACTAAGTCCATTTTTTAAAATATTTTTTTCCAATTGTCCTATTTGATTTTATTGTAATTTTTTAAATGATTTCTTAAGATAGCTGTATAAAGAACATTATCTATATTTTTACATCTTTAAAAATGTAAACAAAATTTTTTTAAATCTTTGCTCTAAAATTTTTGTTAAAATTGAGATTGATAAATAATGGCAACTATTTCCTATCAATCCTTGTACAGATATTTAAAGAAGCTGGTTGCATTCTAGTTCTTATTAAAAAATAATCAATCATCCTTTCCATTAAGTGAATGGATTAAAGATTTTTTAGCTTCCAAAAGTCAGAAAAGAAAGGAGAATTATTTTTCCGTGTACTGGTTAACAGTACAATTGGGTGAAGACAGTTTTCTGGATTATTTATAGTATTATAATATAAAGAAGCATAACTGAATTACTTTATGATAAAAAGTAAATGTTTATTCTTGAAATTTTCATAGACAATTATTCCAAAACATCAAATGGAAAAGAAGAAAAGTAATTTATAAAGTAAATACAGTAATACAGTAAAACTGTATAAATTGGACTTGCACGGTACCGAATATTTTTCCTGTTTGGCAGGTTTCTGTATTAAACAGGTTATTTTTAAATACAAAAATCACTGTGTTCTGAAGAATTATTCCCATTTAGGCAGGTTTCCATTTTAATCAACTTTCACTGTATAAATTATTAGCTTTGTCCAAGTCCGAGGTCGGTAGAGAAATCATGCTACATTGAGCATTTGTGACCAAGACACCAGATGTCAACCCCGCCCATTTGCAATCTCTCCAATTTCACCAAAAATCTTGTGTTTTTCCATTACCCCACTGTACAGGAGGGTCTAATGATGTGTTCACTTGTTTATAATCGATCAGCGCCGCCGTAACTTATCCGTTACAATTCCCAGACACGCACCTGTTATCAAAGAGTTGACCGTTATGATTTGACCGTTACGAGATTGACGGTTGCGATTTGCGCTGATCGATTATAAACAAGTGAACACATCATTAGACCCTCCTGTACCCTCTGGAGAACATGCACTCTGGCTCTCACAAACTTATTTACATTATTGGATGATGATAAATTATTTATAATGTTCTTTAGTACACTGGCATGTAAAACTTAAGCAACAATGTAATATTTAAGCAGACAACCATGAAATTGTAGAAAAGGGCTTGTTGTGAACAGTACAATGGATACCCAATTCAATAGAAAAGTGATTCTTATGCAGGAAGAAGACATCACAGGTGATGTGAGGACATGCAATATGCATGCAGTCAGAGTGCTCAGTGCAAGACCATAATAAAAAGGTTTTCATTCTATACTATATATGTTCTATTCATTTTTGCACTAGTATACTTTCTTCATCCTTTAAGTACAAACTACTGTCTCTGTATTCTGAATTTCATGTCTCCCTGGTGATTTGCAGTGTTATGGCAAAAAAAACAATCATTGCTTAAGTTTTGCATATTAGTGTATTTAATATACACATTTCCTTGATTAAATCACTCTGGGGTTTATTTTTAAATACATACACATCCCCAAGACTTATTAAATTCAAATAAACCCCTTATTTGAGACCAGGGTTTATTTTTAACAGCATCTTTGGAAATAAATGATAAGGTAACATAAGATGTGTTTTGATAATTTAATTTAATTATTTTCTGAGTACATTCTGTTAAATAAATCATCCAATGTACATTGAAAAAGCTTACATTTTTCAAAAGAAAACAGTCCCTCAAAAATTTTTTTGTCAAAATAAAAGTGAAGTAACTCTCAAAAATTGACTCTGAAAGTGGAAAGATGTGAATGTCAAATCTGCTGTTGATACAAAAGAGACTACACAAAAAGAGAAGGGGTTTACAACTTTGACACAATAGAAGATACTGATATTTGTCACACAGTAACTTACTTTACTGTGTAATAAACACTTAACAAATTTACATCAACAGAACTGATTATTATGCGATATGCTTCTTGTCTAGTCTTGTGTTCAATTATACGAGCTGATTATATTGATTATAACAGAACTGATTATATTAATTCAGTTCTGTTATATATACATAAATTTGTCTAAAGTTGTCTATTTTTCAAAAAAAAATTCTCATTAGGTGAACATGTAGAAATTAAGATACATCTTACATTCAAGTAAATATTTCACCATTCACATGTTTCTTGCAGATTTTGAGATTGATAAATAATGGCAACTATTTCCTATCAATCCTTGTACAGATATTTAAAGAAGCTGGTTGCATTCTAGTTCTTCTTAAAAAATAATCAATCATCCTTTCCATTAAGTGAATGGATTAAAGATTTTTTAGCTTCCAAAAGTCAGAGAAGAAAGGAGAATTATTTTTCCATGTACTGGTTAACAGTACAATTGGGTAAAGACAGTTACCTGATTCCATTGGTTTTTTAAAAACTTTTTATTAAAATAATCAATCAATTCTCAAATGGTGCACCACAAACATTATAAAAGTATATTTTAAAAATGAAAATAAACCATTTGTGTAAAGATTTATTAAATCTATGATCATTTAATAGCTAGTCTAGTCTTTATTCTACATAACTACTCATAGTTTATAAATTATTAATATTTTTAATTTCATATAGGAAGTATGCCAGAAAATTTTGCCTTTTTAGTGTTTTGTAAGCAAAACAGTTTGAGAAACACTGAAGTAATCCACAGTATGTTTATAAGGAAATAATTAACAGATTAACCATATTAACCATTTCTTTACTTTTACTTTACATTACTTTAATAATTAAAACTATATTATAAATTATTCCATATGTTTTTGAACTTCACAAATCTGACCCAGAAACGAATCACTACAAGAGAGATGAATATAATCAAGGTCAACAGTCTAAAAACATGAAGTGATATAAAGGACCCATCTTTCTTAATTAATTATTATAAACAGTATTTAAGTGGCAATTATTATAATTATTTTCATAAAATGTTATCTATATAATTACCTAAAATTTAAATACATTAATTTAACTATGACTATATTTAAATAATACATTATGTTATGTTTATTAAACATAATCAAGATCGATTTCATACGTTTTACCTTTAAATCAATACAATATTAACTACACAATAATATCAAGTTACTGAATTTAAAACTAACCTCGTGTAAGGATTTTAAAATAAGTAGATATGCCACGTGCTCAGCATTGATGTGCGCAATTGCAATAGATTTAGGAAACGGAAATACGTATTTCCTATTATATTCGTAATTACATATATATATTGAAATTAAATGTATAAATAAGCATAAATTTATATTTTTAATTGTGTAAGTTTTAAAATAGTAAAAGTTTAGTGTTAGTTTTTAGTTACTTTTTCGTTCAATAATTGATCGAAAAATATCAATAATTGGGGTGAGACGGCCGGATGGCCGAGGAGATTAAACGTCAGCCTATTGCTCTGAGAAATAATTGATCGAATAATCGAACACAGGTGAACAAAGAACCCCAGAAACTTTTCATGGACGGTCTGTCCTGGATATGTCCTGCCCCTTCCCCATGATGGGCATGGAAAAAGGCTCTTTTAGTGCCCATACGGTAGAGTCAAAAAGAAAAAAAAGGAAAAAAAAAATTTTTTTTAATTTTGTTGGATCCGGCACTGGAGCCTCTTCTTTCCCGGGGCCCGCCCGTGCTTCAGGCCTGTTATTTACGTTGGCGATAGGTTAATTAATATACAAATAAAATAAGCGTTACCTAGCATTTCGCGCTATTACAAAACAACAATTTTTACAGATCGCAAAGAATATTTGATTATCGAATATGCCAGTTGGAAGCAAGCGATGACAACTTTAAATGTATCAGAATTTCCGTCTGGTGAACATAGGGGGAATTATAATTGAGATTAGTCACAATGTAAAAAAGAGTGCGCGTTTCTTTCTACGTAATGAAGTAGGTCTGATCGCAAATGGAAGCCATACTAGTAGACAAGAGTCTCGCTTTCTGGTAAACATTAGTTCTAAATTATGCAGCTAGACTCTTGTATGGCCAGCAGGAACTCTGGACTAGCAGACAGGCCGGTGCAAAGGGAAGAGAAACCGGTCGGCAATAAATAAACAAAGACGAGTATTCGCCCGACCGCTGCGCGCGAATCGGGCGAAAAAATACCACGAGCAATTTCGAAAGCACGTAAACGCAGACTGCACTGCAGCGTAGCCAACTCGAAGGGACAACTATAAAAGACGAAAGTGCCGAGGGCCCGGACGAAGAAGGCATCGAGATCCCTCCGGAAACGATGAATCCCGAAGAGATGAACAGTCAAAAGTCCGATCACACCCCCGAAGATGGTGAAATCTGTTTACAAAGGTGGGAAGCAGATAGGTTAGTGTAAACACTGACCAAAGAAGGTTTTACTGGATTTTTCTATCGGATTTACGAGGATTATTGGTGAGTTCGTTTTTAGATTTACTATACTAACTGTTCTAACATCTTTTGCGCCGATTTTGATCGGTAGTCGACCATATGATGGGTGAGCCTTCCCAATCAACGAGTCAGTCACCGGCTACCTGGGAGCTTCCAGGTACGGCTAGTGCACCCCACAACGAAACTACCCAGGGATGCCTTACTTCGTCGAGCCAGCCGGCGTCTTCGGAGCTACCTATGCCGACGGAGAAACATGAATCAGCTTCCTCGAGGGACGAAGAATGGATTAGAAAGTATGGGACGATTCGATCTATTCGAATAATAGCGAAGGAACGGTTACAAGTAGATGAAATAGTGGAGGCCTGCGACAATATTCTTGGAACATCCGGAAAAGTGGAACAGGTATGCTTTATGCCTCGGAATAATGTTGAAATAGGTTTACAGACTGTTGAAGATAAAGATAAACTACTTGGACGTTCGCTGAAGGTGGGTAAAAAATATTATTTATGTAAAAGAGTAAGGAGGATTTAATTATGGTTATTGGTCGATAAATGTCGCGTTGTGCAATGTAATACAGTACTAACTTGTTAAAATATTTGCTTGTCGGGTTTTGTTTAATGTTATTGTCGGATTCTGTTTGATGTATTTCTATATCATGATTTTTGAGCTTTTGCTCGGGATTGTGATTTTACAAAATTTAATAAAACAGAGACAAATGTTGTCTCCTTATGGGTTAACCTGTCCGTCTGGGAATCTCCCTACTGTCAAATCTAGGGCTTGAGAAATTTACCGCAACCTTAGGCCTGACGTTTCTCTATCTCTTTTCCCGATAAACACTCGGGCCACTTTGGCACAGGTGTTTTGATGGGCTGATACCCGAACACTGCGTCGAACTACAGTGGAGGATGCTGCACAATGCACTTTCCACCAGAAGTAAACTCCGGCGTTGCGAGTGTAGACTATCCGATGTGTGACTCTTCGCCGGAAACAGCAGCACATCTCTTCTATTTCTGTAGGGTAGCGAGGAAAATTTGGGGTTGGATCGCCCCCTCCTCGGACTACCCTTTGTGACGTGAGAACATCCTGTTCAGCCTCCTTTGTGCTGCCTTTTCTAACCACGTAAAGTGGTTAGCCTCCTTATCCATATGGCTAGGAGGGCATTCGAACACCGAATCACCACCGACAGTCTCTTCCGGATCAAAATGAGCTTGAATTTCAGGTACAAAAACGTTCAGCAAGTCCTGTATGTCTGAACATACATTTTACTTCATAACACGTAGTGTGATATATAAATACTGTTTTTACGAGAAAATCAATGCCGAAATTTCGATCGAAACGTATAGTTTAAGTGTATTAAACACAATTTAACATTTATATTTTAAATATAAATTTTTCTTTATTAGCAATTTAATAAATTCAATACGATGATGATGAGAGTAACAATTTAAAATTTAAGTCGACGAATGAATTTCATTTTCACATTTGAGCTGGTGAGAATCAGAGTGGTGTAAGTCAAAAAATATAAAAAAATGAGTTAAGTCAATATTTAATATTGTTATGCCCCATTCTGTTAAGTTTGAGAGTGAAGTAAGTCAATAGTTCGCCCATTGGCCACTTGGGAGCAGCACTTCATTGTCATCTCACACTAAACTGGCAATCGGGACATTCCAATTTTCAACACCAGTGTTGAGTGTTGAAGTCAACAATTTGACATCATCAACGATGTTCCAACTCGAGTACGAAGTGCTTAGTTCCCATAATTCCATTCTCAGCAAGATGGATTCCACTCAAATGTAGCACCAATTACCCACAATTCATTGGAAAGTAGCAGTCAACATATCTGTTGAGTGCTGAGTGCGTTGAGTCAGCGCTGACAACAGCGCTACCTCAACGTTGAAAAAAGGAACGAATTTTAACGAACGTTGAGATCAGTGCTGAGTCAGCGTTGAAAATTAGAATGTCCCAAATGTGTTGAGAATGAGAGTGGTGTAAGTCATCTGATGAAGTTGTTTACATACAAGCTTGTGTTGCTAAGTGAATAGTGAATGGTTTTGTGTTATATTTGGGATTAATACATACTGTTTAGTTATGCAGACAAACATGTTTGATATTCTGCCACAGTAAGTTGTTTAAAAACTGATGCAATCTTATTTTATAACTGAAATGTGAGAAAAGTGTTTCTGTTGACATTTTGAGGTTAGGCCTGTGTTTATTAACTGAATTTTATAAAAATACTATTATTTTTAATTGAACAGACATTGAAATAACTTAAAGATGAGTAGGTCTATGCAAAAAACTTATAATAGGTTACATTTACTTAGTGAATCAGACTCAACTGAATCAAACGATGATGTGGATATGGATCCTGACTACAATTTAAATAGGCTTACGCCTTTAGAACAAAGACTTAACCTTATAGGAAGAAGAAATAGATTAATTTCTAGTACATTAGAATCAGATAATCAGTCAGATGAAAATAATGGTTTCATGGTCCACAAGCTAAAGTTAAAACTAGAAAAAGGCTCAGGAAGCCTGAATGCCATAAGAAAAGCATTGCTAAGAAACTGAGAAATTCTGGTGAGAGGTATGTGAATGTTAATGGTCAAATAACACCAAAGAAAACATTTTCAGATATCCCATGTAGTTGTAAAATGGCTTGCCATGAGAAAGTAACAACCGAAGAGCGACAATCTATGTTTCAGTCTTTCTGGAAACTAGGAGATTTTAAGCGGCAAAATACTTATATATGCGGGCTAATTCAAAGAACTGAGATCAAGCAAAGAAGGCCACGTAAAGAGGGTGGTATTTTAAGGGATGGGGCAAACAAATATTTTTTAAAGAAGAGTCAAGGAATATCAGTTGCAGTATGCAAAAAGTATTTTCTCAGTACATTTTGTGTGTCAGACGGTCGTGTTACAAGAGCTTTGAAAAAACTTTTTGAAGGTAAGTTACCTGGAGAAGATCTCAGAGGGATAAAAGGCTGTCCTTCAAGGAAAATCCTGGAGGAAGATATAGATTATGTCTGCAAACATATTGAGTCATTTCCTTCCTACCAGAGTCACTATACCAGGAAGAACAATGAACATCGAAGGTACCTTTGTGACAGTTTAAATATTAGAAAAATTTATTTATTGTATGTGGAAAAGTGTCAGGAAGATCAGAAATCGCCAGTTAAGGAGCATTTCTATAGATATGTTTTCAACACCAAATTCAATCTTCACTTTTACAGACCAAAAAAGACCAAAAAAAAGACACTTGCAAAAAATGTGACACATTCAAAATAAAAATAAGCAATCCTGAATTGAGTAGGGATGAATTGTCTCAACTAAACATGGATCATGAACTCCATTTACGGAAAGCTGAACTCGCAAGGGAATGCATGAAAACTGATGCGGAGAACGTTAAAACAAACCCGGACATTTATGTATGTAGTGTTGATTTACAAAAAGCACTGCCATTTCCAGTCTTATCTGTTTCAGATGCTTATTATAAACGAAACATGTATTGCTATAACTTTGGAGTTCATAATCTTGAGACGGAAGCTGGAGTATTTTATTTTTGGGACGAAACTATCGCCTCCAGAGGCTCTCAAGAAGTTTCATCTTGTGTCATAAAGCATCTAAAACTACATGCTCGAGACAAGAAACATGTCATAATTTACAGTGATACCTGTACCGGTCAAAACCGGAACATAAAAATGGCTTTGGCACTAATGAGATTTTTACAAAGCAATGAAACAGACATCGAAGTAATCGACCAGAAGTTTTTAGTGTCTGGTCATTCTTTCTTACCGAATGATTCGGATTTTGGTTTGGTAGAACTAGCTGCAAAGGGAAAGGCTATTTACCTACCAAATGATTGGAAACAAATCATGACCAGCTGCCAGAGAAAAAAGAAATTTATTGTTTGTGAGATGGGCAATGATGAATTTTTTTCAACATCCGCATTGGAACAAAACATATCAAATAGGAAAAAAAATGAAAGCAAAACAGCAGTAAATTGGCTGCAAATGCAGTGGATTAGGTATGAAAAGGCTAAATCCTATAGCATCCAGTATAAAGAGACCATTCAAGACATGGTACAGTTTGACACCATAGATATCACCCCAACAGGACGAAAGGGTAGGCCAGTACAATTGAAAAATATTCCAATGGGAAAACTCTACTCAAGAACAAGACCAGTAAGCGAAAAGAAGAAAAAGGATATGATTGACCTCCTTCCATTCATTCCCCCAGTTTACCATGGGTTTTTTCAAAACATTGTTACTGCTGTCAATGAAGAAGAGGAGGATATTGGGCCTCTACCGTAGCTTGAGCCTTTAAGCGATGAAGATGAAACTGTGGACTAAAAACACTCAAGTAAATCAAAAAATGTCTCATTTTCCAATGAAAGCTATATTTAAGATATTATTGACCTTGATACAAAGTGTAAATGTTAATTTTTTTAATTAATAAAGTGAAATCAGTAACAATGTAAGTCATATATTTTATTGAATCCTTATTTGTGTTTAGATTGATAGTGGTGTAAGTCATTTAGATCCTTTTAATTTTTTGTCAGTAATCAGCAGGTATATAAGGCCTACACTACTAAAAAGAGTAATAATTTGTGATAACAAAAAGGTAATTTTTTTTGTTTAAACATGTAACTTTGTTAGAATCTCTTTAAAAAAAATAAACATTTAAAAAACTTAAATTGACTAAAAGTTGACTTACACCACTCTGATTCTCACCAGCTCATTTATAGCTTCTATTGACTTTTTTTTTTTTTAACCATCCAAAACTAGAAAGATTTTTGTCGATCTTACCACGTGACACGTTTCACGAAGCATCCTAGTATAGCTCATTTGCATAATATGTAACAGAGGAGGGGAGAGAGAAACCGTCCACTGTTAAATTTTGTCTTTTAGCAATAATGAAATTGATGTCCCTTGTAACTGGCTTCGAAGTGTGTTCTAAAAGTTAGCCGTCGAAAATAGAAAATACCTTGTTCTCATCGTGTAAACTGTAAAGCATTATATTTTTTTAAAACATTAAGTATATTCATTTAAATTTAAAATATTTGATCATTACACTCCAACAAAACTTGTAGTTTCAGTGTTTCAAACTTATAAGTCATTAATTAGTAGGTTAGGCCTAAATAATTTGGGAATACTTAAGGAATTATTAATGATATGTAAGTGTCACAACTGTTCAAATTCATGGGAGCATAACACGTTTAAATAAATTATAGCTCATTTAAAAGAAAATTTTGCTCAAGAACAGTGATTCTTAACATGGAATGCACTGCTCCGCTATGTTAGGCAGGATGTTAGGAGCATTAGTTTGCCTAAATAGTTTACACATTTACGTCAATTTGACGTCATTCTTATATTTTTGTTACAAGGAAGTGTAAAATTACATCGGATTGATGTAATAGTGTACGCTATATTGGCAAAACGAATGTACCCAACATCCATGCACCCTTTGTATTACATACATTTAAAAATTATACGTTTAATTAGTAACACAAAGTTTATAACGAACACTTCTTCAGATAAACATCCCGAAAACACTCCTATTTATCTATTTGAGTCTCACTTCAGTAGAAGTTTGAGAAAAATCCACCAAAACTCTTCAATCACTTAAGCTGTGCATAAAGATAGAATACACATGAAAAAAAATTCTATTCTCTTAAATTAAAAAAGAAATTTAACGGTGTACTAGAGCACATTTTAAAAATTTGAGAGGTGCGAGCAGCAGAAAAGGTTAAGCTCTAGAATTAAACAGTAAACTTTAAGTAAGGAACAATTTTTCTTTGTATATATTTTACCGCTAAAGCTCGAAAGCCATTAATGTGTACATTACCTAGATAATCTCCAGATTAGGGTGATCCATTAAAGTTTCAAAAATTGTTCCATTTATCAAATTACCTAGGTAATGTACAGATGATCTAGGTAATCTGCACATTACCTACTAGGCCCTCGGTAAAGTGAAGATAAGATCTTTGCTGGAACAACAGCAACATTTCTGTACGCTTAAATTAACATAATATTATTTATTTAATTTTCAATATCTAAAGAATCAAGTTAATACAATCAAACAATCAACAAATTAGTTGATAGTTTTTTAATTGATTGATAATTGATTCTAATACAAAAAATGAAATGGTTTAAAATATTATTACAATTAGGGAAATGAATTTGCAAAACTTATGATAAAATTGTGCTTACTTATTAGCGCAATCTAAAGATTGGTGACACTTTGAGTTACATAGCAATTGGTTTTTGCGAAAAGCACACCTATTTGTGGTACATTTAGATTTACAGTCACATTTTCTGAAACCCTGCCCAGTACCAAGGTATTGTTTTATTGCTGTTTGACGTAAAGATATTTCTACAGCAGTCTTTCATTAAACATCTCTGTACTTATGGGTTAAGAGGACGCCAGTCGGAAATTGTGATTTTTCCAAATAATGCAAGTTTTTATTTTTCAAATTTAAAACAATTGTTAAGTCAAACAATAAATTAACGATTTACAAAAGGGTTAGTTTTAATATTTAACAAATTTCAAAAACTGCTTACTTCTTATGATTACAGATAATGTTACCTATGGTGCCAAAATTGCTGGAATCAGAGACAAGCTGCCAACAGAAGAAACAGTGGGGACGCACGTTCTAACCTAACCTAACCTATTCTAATAAATTACCATTATTATTATCAACTAAATTATTAGAATAGGTTAAGTTAGGTTAGAATGTGCGTTCCCACCGTTTCTTCTGTTTGCTGGAATCAGAGACATGATATCAATAATCATCCTTCTTGCTGTTTTTTCATTTTTACGACTTTAAAAAGAAGAAAAATTACTGTTTAAGTTAAATTTACTAGTCTATTGTTATTTAGATAATTTCATTCAAAAACGCGAGTTTGATCGCAATTTCTGACTGGTGTCCTCTTAACCCATAAGTACCAAAATCTCTCTTTACAAACACTGAATTCAGATTTTGCATACAAATGTTTTAAAATACCCATTTTAGTACCAAGTTTATAAAAGCCGTCCTCTGTTTTACTAAGAACCACAGCTAAAATTGAGCATGCATCAGTTTCTGCTCTGTCTTCTTTGGGAAGTAGTAGGGAAAGGAAACGAGAAAAACAAACGTTTGAACTTTAACGATAAGGAAGCCGTTAATGTGCAGATTACCTAGGTAAAATGTGGAAAACTCTTGATTTCGCACGTTAACAGATCAACTAGGAGATTAGCTAGGTAATGTACACATTAACAGCTTTCAAGCTTTAGTGGTAACATATATACAAAGAGAGATTTATATCTAAATTTTTGTATTATATCTAAAAATATCCTATTCTTTGTGAAATGACTTTTACATTAACATTTATTATGAATGTCATATCAAAAAGAAAAGATGTTAGAAGCACTGAGGGAAAAAACTAATAAATAAAGAAGAAAATATTCTTGGGTAAGATATACTGTGATAATGAGTATATAGTAAATACTAGAAAGTAAATTTTGAGACAAACAGCAGCAGAACACAGTGAGATGCTTATTTTACAACTTCACAAAAGTATATCAGTTAAAAAGGTACACATTGAATATCAGCAGAAACAGAGATTTCAAAATTGTGATTAATCTGTCAAACACTGAAAAACTGACCACCTTCTTGACAATTTTGTAAATGTCCTTCAGTAAGGTGATTTTTGCAATAGTTTGTAAGCACATTAGTCCTCATGTATGACACCATTTATTTTTGTGATTTCTAACTTATACATGCAGATTGTGCAGTCTGTGCTCTAATTCACAAGAGCATATTGATTTTGTAAACAAAGAGTACACTTCTAGCACCAAGGGGATGAAGACCCGGGACTACTCAGAGGTAACATCTATAAAATCAGTATATCCTTATGAAACATATTCATATGTTCTGTAAGTTTATGATGAAATATTTAAATGCATGATGGATTTCAGCATTGGAAACCTATTCTCATAAATCTCAAATGATGTCTCCTGATAATATATATCTGACTCAACTGCTACTTTAGTTCTGTTGTTGGGATAGAAATGTTTATCTTATCTTTTGAATAAAATTGAATTTATTGTATAACAAGGGAATTCATTTTCTGATATGTAATCTTTTTATTAACATTTCGATAATTTTTTCTACCTTAGATCAATCCTGTTTGCATATAAAAATTAGCATAATACACATATTACTTTTATTGTAGTGACAAATTTCATAAGCACTCTCATGATTTTTCATCAGTACAGGGACTTCCTTTTTTCATCTATACTATGGATGACAGAATGAAAGAAAACTTGAAATACAAGAAATTAATCAGAGTTAAGTCTCAGTTTTCACTTAATTTCATATGTCAATATTAATATTGAGAATTATGTCTTTGGGAATACAAATTTTGCTTCTATAATTCAGAAGATTACTTAATAAATACATGCTTATTTCGGTATTAATTTATCAGTTTTATTAGATTACTTATATTTGGAAAACGTAACTTAATGTTTTTTGTTTGAAATTCTAATTATCTAAAACTAATAAAATATTGAATATTGAAACTGTTATTTTCAATTTGAATATTTAAAAATATCTTTTAGAGTGCAATTTTAAAATTTCAAATTATCATGCATGTGATTTTGATAAATTTAAACATTTGAAATATTAATTTTTATCAAACAATATCCATTATAAAAATCCTATTTTTTTTAGATAAATTTTTTATAACTATAGACATAAAATATACTATTAAACAAATGAATGTAGTCTTAAGCTATGTCAAGAAAAGAACAAATAAAATTTATTTTATTGCTTTCATACTTGAAAGTTTTTCTTTCATCTTCTACAATTAAGAAAAAAAATTTTTAAAGTAGAAAAATGACATTTATATTTTGGTTTATTATATTTAACAAGTTCAATAAATTTATGTAGAAAATGATCAAAATATTGTTACTATAGTTTAGTTTTCTAAAGACAGTCAACAATATAATTTTTTTTTTATTTACATTTTTAAAGAAAATGTAATGTCACCAATAATAATAATAGATAATATTAAATACTTCTTTGAAAAATTCATTTATCATCTTGTACTTCGCTTTTATTTTTTTCGTATTCCTCGTCAATACGTGTATGCTCAACTCTAATCATCTCTCTTAACTCATCCTAAAAAAATACATCAAAAGAATTCAATTTCTGAATAAAAGATATAAAACTTCATTTGATTATACTTACACCCCATCCTAAAGAATCTGCTAAGTTTTGGCATCCATCATCACAATCTCCTTCCCATACAACATCTCTAAAATAAAAATTTTATTTAACAAAATAACTTTACTATAATTTAGAAAATAGGAAAAAATTTTAACAATAACTATTATTGTTATAATCACTTTATTCTGAAGTATAATCCAATTACATTAAAAAACACTTGTGTGTGAAAATTAGTAACAGAAAAAAAATTTTGACCTGTAAATATTATCAATAAAAAACAGATTCAAAATTTTAAACTCTAATATGAATCTGTTTTTGGAACCATATTTGAAGAGACAATTTATTATAATAAGCTAAATATTACAGGATTAAACTGAGAGAGATGTTTTCTTTACATTATTATAATTAAAAATTTTTAAATCAAGTATATTTATCAATTTTTTAAGTGTTAAAAAAAATCATCACTTCTAAAATTTATTATCTTAATTTAATTTTGAAATTAACTCTCATTGAACTAAAACTTTTTCTGATATTTCCATATTTTATTTGGAAATTGTGAGGAAAAAAAATAAAATTTATTTACCTGTAATTTTTTTCTGAATCAAAATTTAATCCTGAGTGAAGACCCACTAGTTGAGCAAAAAAATTTGTCTGAAATATTAAAAGGGAATCAATTGTCATAATTTTGTAATTTTCTTCTTTTTTAATAAAAGACTGATTTATTTTACTTGACCACATTTTTCTTTGTTTATTAAAAGACGAGGTGTTGTTGGCAAAACACTAAAGAAAGAAAAGTGTTAAACTTTTATTACTAGATGTTAACTGCACAAATATTAGAGTCAGAAAATAAATAAATTTATAATTCAATAATTTTTAAATTAATCAAAGTCCCCATGAAAAATTTAACAGTTCAATCAATAGAATTAGAAATACAATACAGTTCTATTTACTTCAGTCTTATTGTAGAAAATATTTAAACAATTATAACAGTGTAAATATATAAACAACAAGATGTTTTAAATATTTTATATTTATTAGAAGAATTGATATTACTGTACATTTCAGTTGATAAATATTTATTTTTTTTTTTTTGAAAGAAATCTCAAATTATATTAGTGAAGAGCAAAAATCTAGAGTGGCTTATTAATGTTTTCTCAGTGCATAAACAAAATATCCCAAATATCTTCGAGAATCTAGTGTAATGTTACAATACAATGTAGTCTGTCTTACAGCATTAAAATCAATGCTTTATTCAAAATTGCAAGTACTTTCAATAGTTTACAACTACCCTCTTTGATTCAATTAGACTGATTAGGCTGATTCAATTAGACTCAAACAAGATTTTTCATATTTAAATATGAAAAATCTTGTTTATTTGACATTCCTAAACCATGGATCACATTATAAATTATAAAATCATAAAACTATAGATTATTATATGAAAGAGCATTTCATTTTTATTTTTATTTTGTTTTTAAAAATTTATTAACTTTTATTTTTAATAGCTTCTAATCTGTATTATCAAATATCAAATTTCTTACATTCCATGGATGCATGCTTGAATGTTTTTTTAAAAAATGTTACTCATTATGTTCTTATTTTATTTAAATATGAAAAATCTTGTTCAATTTATATCTAATTGAATCAGCCTGAAGTGGATAGTTGTAAACTACTAAAAGTACTTGCAATTTTGAATAAAATGTTGGTTTTAATGCCATAAAACAGAATACATTACATCATAACATTACACTAGATTATTATTTGCCGTGAGATGCAATTAATTTTCTTGTATCCTGGAGAAATTTATTAGCATTCATTATCTAAAAAAACTTTTAAATATTAGTTCTGGGAAATTTCAAATATTTGAGAATACCAGCATTTGTTTAAAAATATGAATATTAAACTGCTTAAATTTTAACCATTATGGGATTAAAACTTAAACAATGATTATGACAAACACAAAAACAATAAGTAGAATCAAACTGAATGACTGACTATTTTAAATAAAATTTTTGAATATACAGTAGAGCATTGATTATCCGACTGCGTTCTAGTCAGCAAATTCAAATGTCTGCTAGTGATGTGGCACTACAATATTTGGTTATGTCTTGGCTACTTTAATATTATTTTTGTTAAATTTTTGTATGTTTTAGCTGGCAGCACTGGCTCGACCATGAAAGGGAGGCTAGTACTTGAATCAGGCCTAATACATTATACTAATAATGTATTTTTTCATACTTTTCGGTTATCTGACTTTTCAGTTATCCAACCAACCCCAGTCCCCAATTAAGTCGGATAATCGATGCTCTACTGTACTTTCAAAATATATAAATTATACTTACTTATCAACTAAACTTGCAAAAGGTTGAACAGTAAGAGAAGTACCAATTATGATTAAAAGATCACACATTGGAAAATCCTATTAAAAAATTAGCAAAAACACACTGTTACTTATAATTAAAAATTATTTTTTTATATACTACTATTATATACTGACCTCTTCTATACATTCAAAAAATCTTTCTGGAAGATGTTCACCAAAGAAAACAATATCTGTTTAAAGAAACAATGTAATATTACTAAATATTTTGAATTTATATTTATTTATAATGTCAAAAAATAGAAAATATGTTTTTCACAAGCCCCTTAACTATTGAAAATAACCAGACATAATAAAATAATCGTATTCTTAACAGTACATTAAAAACATGTACAGCAAAGTATTGCTATAGTAGTTATAGTTAAATAAGTTCAAAAATTAAATTTTTATATTTGAAAGTAAGAAATTTGCTTTATGCAAAATATTTTAACACTTGATTTTTTTTAAATTTAAATAATTTACCTGGTTTTACTATGCTTTCACATTTAGAGCAGGTGGGAATAACATCCGAGAAGATTTTCTCTGTTTTATAAAATAATTGTAAGTTAATTTAAAGTTTGAAATTTCAATAAACAAGTTTAAAGAAAATTATAAATAACATTTTCTATACACAAAATTAAATTTCTATAACATTAATAAAATAATTTAAAATGTTTATATAAATCATAAAATGTTTAATGTTAACTTCTAATTGTTTTAGTTATTAAACATTTTTCCCATAAATTGATAATTGGCGCAGAAAAAACTTTGGTAAATTTATAATGAAATACAGTGTGTTTTCTATTTTTAAAATACAAATGACAATTACAGGTTCAATATCTCTCAAATGAACCAAATTAGAGAAAATTACCTTAAAAATGTTTTTAAAAACTGAAGAAATAACATTAAAAAAACTTGAATGTTTCAATAAAATTGTAAATTTTTATAATTAATGAAAAATATGTAACAGATTATGTTAACAATGATAAAAGGAATAAAATCTAAACCTAACTTAATTCTCTTCAAATTTGAGTATTGTTGAATAATTTGTCCATACAAAAACAATATAAGAAAAAAAGAAAAACTATTCATCAACCTAACATGAAAAATAAACAAAATAAAATTCACCCTTATTGTAATAACTTTGGGACTGACCTATATACAGATTATAATAAACTTAAATCATTATAAGACCAGTTAGTGAAAATTCTGATTTTGTTGTCTAACATTAAAAATGTTAAAACAATTTTTAAAATGTGTAACTAAAATATATCAATTATAATAATTCATAATTATGGGAGCGCATGTTATGACCACTGAAGCTGTTGGCGCTTTTCCTCTTGAACTTCAACAACATGCAGGACTTGTGAACTTGTGTTTTATCAATTCATTTAAATTATTAAAAAGAAAATAATATTTAACTAGTTTATTTTCTTTTTGAGTAAAATCAAATCCCTTTAAATGCAACAATCTCTAGTAAAGTGTGGAAGACTTCCACTGAATCGCACAAACTTGGATAGTGGAAAGGACCAACCTGCTTAGAGTAACACCTACCTTATAACAGAGTTTAATTTGTATGTGAAGAAAGATTCACAGTAATCGAATTGCCTTCAGCTGACATTGATCCTCATATAGAAAAAGATTTACAGAGTCCACAGATCTCTTCAGGTGAGTTAACTGAATTATATTTTACTTCACCAACTAATCCAAGTAAATCATTAGACAATCCTTAGACACTAAATATTTTGTCTTGTAAATAAATATACAGTTAGAAGTATAGATTCTGGACTCAGATGACAATGTCTACTTTGCTAAGAGTTGGAAATATACAGACCTAACTTCTTAGGGAAGAGAGACAAGGCAAAAAAGTGTGGAAACAGACCAACTCAGGACTTCCAAGGACATAGTAGTGAGAAAGTTGGAGAAACTACTAAAAGGGCTTTGTGGAGGGAAAACTCCAAGAAAATGAAAGAATGTATTGTGTATACTTAAAACTTGAGTATAATCAGATCAAAATTATACTTATGAGATAAAAAAAATTTCAATCTTATTCAAAACTTCAACTTGTTTTTAATATAAAATATTATGCAATTTTTATCTATTATTATTATTATGTTGGGTTTAGTGAGTTATACTCGGTTGACACCCATTGCTGTGTACTATTATTGTTGTTAAACTATTTTTTATATTAAAATTTTCTTTAACATGGCTATAAATCACGTAATAAAAGCAAAAAATAAATGGAATTTTTTGGTGAGTGTGGTTTGTTAAAACCACTGTTAAAAATTTGTTTATCAATTGATTTCAGATGTAAGAAGAGACTATTCAATCTCAAATGTGTATAAACTGAGTTGTTCTCTAAGATGTATTTATATAAAATTTTCAATGATTTGATCCAATAAAATACTTGCCTTTCATCCATTCTAAAGAATAAGCTTTACGACAACTTCTATTGATACAATGAGATGTGTAGAAAGTTCCATGTGCTTCAATTAATTTCTCTTCAGGAATACCTGCTACTCTTTCTAATGTATCAATATTCTAAAAATGAAATATTTTAAATTAAAACAATAGCTAAATACGGATTTGAAATTAAAACAATAGCTAAATACGGATTTGAATCTTTTTCTTATAACTATCAGAAAAATTGTTATAAACCAAAACCTGGTTTTACAATAAAATCACATATAGCTATTTTTAAAACGAAATATATTAATCACTATTATGTTTATTAGCTATATTATTACTTAGCTAAACATTTTTGAATAATTAAAAGAATCATTTATGCTTATAATATTCAATAGTTAACCATTTTAAATTTCAAAATTGATAAAATAACATAATTTAATACATTTTTCATTTTCAATAAATTGATAATGTATAAATGTTTGAATAGTTTTATAAACAGTTTTATAAAATGTAAGTGATTAATGATTTTTCTATAGATCATTATATGCATAATACTTCGATTGAAATTAATAAAAATTATTTATAATTAGACTAGGCTGCTTGCATTCAACAGTGTTAATGACTTTTACTGACAAGTCAAATTACAATTTTGTTTGTGGATAAAAGAACATGTACTATATAGTGAGTTATTTTTTGGTTTTTTTTAAGGTTTAAATTTTATTGACTTATATTTATCAATTTATGTATTGTTAATTAGTGGTGTGAATCAATCTGGCCCATCATCTTCCATTCCCCCTTCCTTCCTACTTTCAAAGTCTCCAAGATTTCTATCTAACAAAATTTGTTAGATAGAAATGTTAGTGAATTCACATGACAAACATTGTCATTTAATGACAGAGCACTTTGATATAATTTTGGTGAAATTGAAACTATCATCAAAATTTGACTGGTTAAACAATTTAAGTAAGAAATTTGATAAATATTTAACTAACACTGTGAAGAAAGTGGATGAGCTTGCCAAACTCAAGTCATTCTTTTCAAAATTATTTTTCTTATTTGTATCTTTTGGGCACTTTAAACAACGATGTTAAAAAGAAAAATAGTGTTAGCTGGTTTTCAGGGAAGTGAATCCAAAATTTTGAATGAAGTATTGGAATTATTAAAATCTGTTAGAAACCTAATGGAAATTCTATCTCCGCAAAAAGTTGTTATAAAATACCAAGAAATAATTTGATAATTGAGAAATTAGAATCTAAAACTGATAAAAGATTAGCAAGTGTTTTGGTGTTTGAGTATTGTTGTAAGTAATCTGCTGAGGAAGTGAAGATTGACAAAAGATTGTTTTTCAAGAATTTAAGAAGCATTTGCTTGAATGATAAATCTTTACTTACTAAATAAAAAATTGGAAATAATATAAAAGTTTAAATATTTCAGTATTTATTTTTCATCTCATGGTTCATTTTCTCTTCATTTAGAATAAGTATATATTATTTCATTCAAAACTGAAATTGTCTAATATTATAAAACTATTAATTAAAATATAAAATTATTTTTTGTTAAAAATTATTTTAGTCTTTTTGACTCAATAGTTAAATTGAGAATAAGCTATATATTCTCAATTTGAGATGCTAACTTCAAGAAAAATTAGAAAGGATCCAGTTATGGCTTTTTACATAAATTTTCCATTTGAATTACTCAGTTTCTACTTTTGAATATACCTGAATTGTGTAGACCACCTGTAGTTATTAGTTTACTTAGAGTTTTCTTTGTTTTCAGTTTAAAATTCTTGACCAACCATAAAGTGATTTTAAGAAATTAGTTTATAAAAAATTAATGTTTATTCATAAAAAATCAACTGTAGAGGTATGACCATTCATGTTTAAAAAAAAAATAGTTGGTTTTTCAGATATTTATTAATCTCAGCTTTCAGATGATAATCTCTTCTCTGTTAAGTTACTACAATCATTAAATTATAAATATTGGTTATAGGACAGAATGTACAGTGAATGGAAACACAGTATAACTGCATGTTTTTCTTTCTGCATAGACTTGCATCATCATCTGTAGTTCTAAAATACACTATATAGTCAAATCTCTAGTGATACAATTCTGTTTGAATAAATAAACTATTTTTTTGAATGGCTTTAGATTAAATATTATGGAGAATACTAAGTTTTCTTTTTGTGATTTGATGGTAGAAAATATTAAGAATGACCTATTTATTTCATGTGAATTGTGAACATTCTAAGGAATTTTTTTGGATTGCCAGTCTTGTTTATATTTTTTTGATTGATAATAACTTAAGTTTCATAACATTATATAAACTTTACATGTTTTTATTCACTCTTGTAACTTTTTTAAAATAGTCTTATCATCTTACTAAACTTGTTTAATGATAATACATGAATTATGTTTCTTTATATAATATGTAATGTTTTATGACTAAGACATATGTTTAAGATACATTTTTAAAGACTATCATATTTCCATAAAAAATTAAAAATAGTATAACCTATTGTATCATTAACTGAAATAATACAGAACCTCACTAACCTGAGTATATAATCTTAATAATAATCCTTTATCATGAAGCAACTTCAAAAAATAATGGCTAGGAGTTGGCTGCATAAAATAAATTAAAATAAATCAAAAATTTTAAAAATTAGCAATAAAATATATACATAGTTTTTTTATAATGTTTCTTTTTCATAGAAACATTAAAGAAATATGTCAATTTTATTGAATTAAACTCTGATTAAACTTTAAATAATAATAAGAACAACAGAATAAATATTAAAGGTGTGAGAACCCAGGCTAGTGTAAATTTGGCAATTTCAATCTTAATTTTTGGTCAAAAAAGGGGGGGAGAAGTATTCCATTTCACAAATGCAGTCAAGGAACTTCATAAGATTTACCCACAGATAGCACTTCCACTGTGAGTGACACAGCTTCTGAAAAACTACTCGAGGGAAATGAGAGAAAATCAGATTGGAGAAACTGTCAACTTTACCAAAAATGAGCATTAAAGTGGCAGGGGTAGGACCCCGAATAAAAAGCAATATGACAGATGATGACAGAGTTTGCCTGCCTAAATTGTGTGTGTTAACCTCCTTGCTGTTTTTGACTGCCACTCTTCCCAAACTCCTGTCAATTTTTTCCACTGGACTTTCACTGCTCCTCTTCATGAACAAGTACCTGAATGTTACCAACAAAACAAGAGCCTTCTTGAAAAGTCGTGATCATCACCACTAACCATCCAAGTATTTGTCAACTCACGTCTGAAATTGTAAATGCTCTCTCTCTCTCTCTCTCAGTTCAGCTTGCTTTTAGGAATAGACTCTCCCACTAATTCTATTACCTTGTAAAATTCTTATAAACTTGACTAAATAAATTGTTGTTATAATGGTTTAATGCATAATGGAGAGTGATATTTCCAGCATGCTGTCTCTTGACTACCTCCTCTATCCCAAACCTGTTCGTTCTCGTGCGTGACCACTTGCACAAGACTTATATATACACATAACTGTCACAAAGGAAAAATATGAATAATATGTGACAAAAAGCACATTGTCACATATTATTCATATTTCTGACACTACTGTATCTTTTCGGGCAGACACAGAAACCTTTTTGTGCGAGCGGTCATGTTTGTAGGTGCTTGGACTCTGGATAGAAATGGATTGGGCGAAAGAAGTGCACTTTTCAATTCGATTACAAAAAATAATACCCGTTTATCGATTATATAAACTATTTACACATATACATAGGGTAACAGAGAGTTCCATTATTGCTTTTATATAGCATCATATAATGGATAAGGCTTATAAAGCATAACATAATTGATTAGGCTTTATACTAGTAGGTACTTTTTTAATGGGTTCCTAGCCAAGAGAGAAAGCTTACATTTTTATGCGCGATGCTAAATACCTTGATTGGTTGAATCAACTTGATCGAAGTCTTGAGGTTGCAAAATGTCCTAATGACGGGGTGGAGAGGTTTCAGCTAGGTTGGGTAGAGTTAGGCTCCTTGATGGTACAGTTCACTATCAAATGTTTGTTGCTAAGGCTTCTATGGTGAACAATGGTCGAAGGGATTGGCAATGGAGCATGGTTAAACTACACTCACATGAAAGGGAGGTGGATCGGCGAACTCTCTGTGTCATCATCAGACCCGTTCTTTTATTCTGGGGGTCCTCCCCCTCATTGTTCATGCCTTTCTTTGGACCATGTTACCATTTTCAACCAATGGTGGATATTTGTAGTTAGTTCCCAGTGACGCATTTGATGTGTCACCTAGGAAAGGAAGTAACTCCGGAGAGAAAGATGCAATCATCCTCTGGTAATTAAATTGAAATTTTTCACTGGGATTTAAACCAATTTAAGAAAATTTTGTTTTCCCAAAATTTTCATCAAGTCTGGGCTCTCACAAATATAAATATAAAACATTACATAAAGTGATATTCAGTATATGTCAAAAATATTTTTAAATTACAAAATGGCTCTCAAATGATGCAGAGCAATTTTCCTCAAAAAGTACAGGAAGTGTCTTTCTCTCTAAAAATCTTATCAATTTCATTTCTTATCAATTTCATTTTTTTAGTTAAATTTTTTATATACTACCTTTAATTTCACAGTGTAGTCATCAGATATTTTTAAATGTCTTTATTTACTTTCATTTATAGATTGAGTATTTTGTCTGTTCGAAAGATTTTCAATAATGTGCACACTATACAAGACTTATTATAGTCAAAAATTATATACAAGAATTTATAATTTTGCTTATTCTGCTGTACCAAAACTTTTAAAATTACATTTTAATTTGTGTATTATTCAGTTACAAATATTAGTGAAAAGGAAAATCTATTGTGATTACAATATAAACCTGAAAATTATATTCTCAAAATGTAATTTTTCAAATTTTGAAATTTTTTCACTCATATCACTTACATAGAATTGACACTTTTACTCCAATGGCTTTAAAATGATCCAGATTATATATTTATATTATTATTCAATTCAATAACTTTGTTTCATAATGAATTAAATAAACATTAATGTAACTAACGTCTAATTTTAGTGAATAACACTGGAGTAGATTATTTGCTTATATTCAAGTAAATATCTTTAATTACCTTAAATTTTCCTGGATATAATTCTTTGGCTAATTGGAAGAATGGCTGAGGATTTTCCTAAAAATTAATCAAGTATATGATGAAATAATATTTAAAAAGTAGTAATTTATTATTAATATAAAAATTATCTAAAACTTTAATTTAGCTTATCACTCTTAAATGATAAATATATGGCAGAAATCTTTTTTCTTTTTTTTCATATAATTTAGCTAAGTCAAATCAAGTCAATCAATTTATGTTAAAGAAACTTTTGTACACAAAAATTTTACTTATTTAAACAAAAGAAAAGTAGTTTATTTTGACAAGATTTTAGCAGTATAAGCATTTTTATATATGGTTTACTGGATAAAATTATTTTCTAAAACCTCACATTTTTCTTAAGTTATTGTAAATTTAGATACAGTACTGGGCTAAATATCTGGCAAGTTTGGGACTGGAAATGGTCTGGATTTCTGAATTTTCCAGTTTTCTGAACATAGGCTAAATATATACTTAAAATATAAAATAAACAATGCAACTGTATTTAACAGATAGAAATTTAATATACTTCTAAAGTAGAATCTGTCAGACCATTATTAGTCCTCTTAAAATATAGAATACTATGCGTAGTGTAATATTCATAAATGATGAAAATTAAAGAACATAATTTTATTTAATATCTTTATTAATTTACTTAAAATTCTTCTGGCATCATGTGAGGTGTATACCATAGAAACCAAAACAATGTAGTTGCACAGCAAACTATTTTTTGTGGGCCCACCAAAAATAGCTGGTTTTCTGGAAGCCATATATTTGGTCCAGTATTGTTTATATAAATTTACAATAAGTGTTTGAATAAATCAGAAATACAGATAATCTTGAATTAAAATACAACCCCCAGTCAAAAGTATGGAATACTATTATAAATTTCTGCAATTTAACATTTAAAAGGCAAGTTTTAAAAATATCTTCTGGTTGATTGCATGTGTAAATTTTGATAGGATATATTTACATAAGCATGTGTTAAAACAAAATCAATTTTATGCATTATTAAAAAAAGTATAATTCATTTTACCAATCAGTAGCAGAGACAAAAATATAAAATATTAGCATAGAAGAGATAAAAGTTTAATATATAATAGTTCCATAGTAAAATTAATTCAGTGATACTGCTGTTGTATAATATCACATTTTGAGATTAAATCTGCAGAATTGTAATTGTGCTTAATGTTTGCATGCCTGAAACTATGCCAAAAACACCAGAATTGAGTGATGCAAAGAAAATTAATTTCATATTATAAGCATGGTAAAGAGCAGCAGACTATTGCAAAACATGTAAAATGTACACAAAGTGCAGTGTCTAGAATTATAGCTAAATATAAAGCACAAGAACTATTTCCAATCAACATAGATGTGGATATCTCTGCATAACTATGGCTCATGAAGACAGAAATTCATCAAAATCATTAAAGGAGGACATTTTAAGTCATCCAGAGAGATAACTGCTGAATAGAAAGCAGCTGGTATGGATGAATCTGAAAAAAACTCACAGGAGGTTAAATAAACATGGCTACAAATCAAGAAAAGCAAAGCAGAAACCTTATGTGACTGAGATGTACAATAAAGTGTCTTCAGTGAAGAAAAAGACTACCTGAGTTAAGATTCAATGCATTAGAAATAAGTTACATTCTCTGATGAATCACATATTTCATGGAATATGGAGATAACAATGGCAGCAAAATTTGGAGAAAACCCAATGAAAAGTTTGTCATAATACCTTGTTTCTAAAACAAAATTCCAAATGGAGTTACTGTTTGAAGTGCCATGACAGTAACAGGACTTGGACATTTGGAAATTGTCAACACTACAGTGAATACAGAGCTTTATTTGGAAATTTTATATCATCTTGTGCTAAAAATAGCAGAGGAACACTTTGGTGACTCCAACTTGATCTATGAAAATGACAATGCATCAGTACCACTGGCCACTGTATTAAAACATTACACCAATAGTTTCTAAATAAAAACATTTCACATTTAGATTGGCCACCAAACAGCCTGTATTTAAATCCAATAGAGAATTTGTGGAATGTTTTGAAGAAACTGGTTTGAAAAAAGAAATCAGCTTCATTGTCTGAATTGAACTGCACTATTCAAATCATCTGGACAGAAATACCTATAAACTTATGTGAAAAGTTAATCACTTCAATCCTGAGATGTATTAAAGAAGTAATAAAGGTCAAAGGCAGTCCCATGAAGAATTAATTTACTTTATTCCATTTATATGTCTCTATAATTATTATATTCCATATTTTTGTCTGATGTTACTCAAGTGTTTATGCTGTTTCTTACTTTTTTTATATAATTGCTTTCATCTGTTTTCTGTTATTACTTGCACAAGACTGCAAATAAATTTTGTTGAAAACAATTAATTATCTAATGTCTGGTTTTTTTATACATTTTAAGCTGAATTGTATACTGCAAAGTGAACATTATTCCATACTTTTGACCAGGGATTATAATTCTCTTCTGACATTTTTCATTGTCAGTCAGTTTGGTCTTAACTATAAAAATAATGGAAATAAAGAAATATGGTTTCCAAGACCAAGCATAAATCTATATAATATTATATATGTATATTGTAATCAGTTATTGTAGGTACAGCAGAGCATCGATTATCCGAAATAATTTGGGACTGGGGTTGTTCGGATAACTGATCACGTATGAAAAATATATTAACCTATCCAATGTCAAAATTTTTATCCATTGTGTGTTGCTTTGCATTGAATTTTTGTCAATGTTAAGCCTAACAAAATTTAAAAAAAAAAATAATAATCATGACTATTGTATTGTTAAAAATTATTTCTTTATTTTACACAAACAAAATAAATATATTGAAAAATATAAAAACAAAAAAAAACTATATTTTAGAAGTTAATCTAGTATCTAAAACGTTCCGATTCAGCACGACACACACCCCGACAGTCCTCAGAAAAACACCACACAAAACAAGCAAAACTTTCTTTTTCTTGGGTTTATCTGGAGATGTCGACCACTTGGGCTATATTCTCTGAGGTGGAGCAAAACTCACCACTCATGATGAGGAAAAAAGCTTTGTTCAAATACTGGCACATCCTTAAGTACCCTCTCAGTGCTGCCAGCTAAAACACGCACACCAACAAAAATAATATTGGAGTAGCCCAAGACAGCCAAATATTGGAGTAGCCCAAGACAGCCAAATATTGCAGCACCACAGCACTAGTGGAAATTTGAATTTGCTGATTGGAACGCTTTTGGTTGATCGGTATTTGGATAATTAATGCTCTACTGTACATACTATATACAATACAGTGATGCTGTTGTAGACATTGGTTTGAATGTATTGTACTTCCCATCAATGTGTACAACAAATGTTTACAATTTATTAACACTTTGTATACTTTAATACTTTAAAATAAATTAATTAAACAAGCAAAATAATTTTAAATAATTAAGCATAGTGTTTTATTAACACAAATATTCACAGGAACATACAAGAAATAACCATGTTTGAAAGCAGCAAGAACCACACAGATTATTACAGACTTTATATGAAATTGATTTTATATTTATTAATTTTTATTCATTTAATTTATTACTAATTCACTTTAACCTTGTTTGAAAATTGAATTGGAATGATAATTCTAGACCAAGCAGCTCCATGGAAAGTTTAGTTCAGTTTTTGCTTTTGGTACTAATAGCACAAACCTGAGTTATTGTTAAATATGAATAAACTTGTTATATAGTGTGTATTATTGGCCTTTACAATATTATATTTAACAGAAATTGTACTGTGCAATTAGCACGAATGATTGTTAAGATTTGAAAATAATTTTTTAATGCACTAGTTTTATCATCATAAATATATGCTTGTTGTAAATCAGGGCCGATTAACTGTAACAAATGCATGATTATGTAATAGTATTATTTTGGTAGAGAGTAACTTACGATTATACTAATCAATGACTAATTAAAAAAAGAAAACTAAATCTGTTGCAAGACAAAACAGTGTTTCTATTAAAAATTAAAATACAATGCATTAAATTATAATTTTCTGTTTTGAGTATTAAATATCAGATTATTGCATAAGAAATAGCTGATTTCACAAAGTTCATTTTACAAATCATAAAATAAGGTATATAATTTACCACTTTACTGAAAACAATTACCAGCAGCATTAATACACTTCTGCCAATGAGTAAGAACATAGATATCTTCATCATAAAACTTGGGTTTGTAGGAAGTGAATAAGTCTTCAAAGACATGACATATGACTACAGTAATACAAATTGCTAGGGGGAACAGTTGTTAATTTGCTTTATCAAAAATTCATATTAATGATTTTCAGGGTTGAGGTTGTAAATTTAGGGAATCAGGACTTAATAAGTAATCAAAATCTCTAAATTAAAATTTTGAATTAATTTACTAAATAAAGTTAAATAAAATTAAATTTATTTACAAATCAAAAAATGATTTTCAAATAAAAAAAAATGAGGAGACTGTATTCACTATTTAAGTGTGGAGCAGTATATCAAAGTGGTTACAGAAAACAAAGCTAAAAGAATTCGTTCCCTTTGTTGAAGATTGAAATAGTAGTATTTTTTTCAATCATGAATGCCATTTATAGTCATAGTCATCCATGTCACTCAAAAATTGCAAATAGCATCATATGGTGCTACTGCACCTGTTTCATCTTTGAAGAAAGGCAGCTTAGATGGCTAAATGTCATTGTCAATCTGGCTTTAATTTATGGAATCATCACTTTCATCAAGCAATGTCCTGACTGGTCCTGACACTATTGTGTAGAGTATGGCATATGAGTTCAAGTTACATTAATGGCAGGACATGCTTAGCCAAAAAGTAGCCAAAGTAAAAAAGGAGCCAAATTTGGTGCAAAATAGCCAAACCTATCATTACTATAGGCACTCCCCAATATACAAACAAGCATGTATTTTCATGGGACTGCATCCATTTAAAGGGGTTGGCATCCTTAAACTTTCACTCCTATTTTCTGAATAAGGTAGAATGGTCTGCTAAAACCAGATGTTTGAATTGCTCTACAATTGGAGGTCAAACACGTCTTTGCTCACTAGGAAAAGAAAATCTATTCGACTCAAAATGAAACATTTATTACAGTATCACTTTTTATCGTTCACTTCAAAAAGTGTAAAAAGCAACCATTATTGGAAACAGGGTTATTTCTTGATAATTGTGAAGATAATTTACATTTTGGTTTTAACAAATTCTGATAAAGTTTTTGTTTGCTTTATTGCATAAAAATTAATGTTGCCCTGACAAAATGCCATTGTCACAACAGCAAAATTCACTTTATTGGTGTTTATTTTAAGATGAGTCAATTGTATTTCTTGCTAGATGAGAGAGAGATTTATATCCCAATATTTGTATTTTCTAGTGTTTTTCTCACATGGTCCAGAACTACATGTCTGCTGCCCAATGCTGGTTGTTTTGTATACAATTTTTATAAATTTTCTGCATAGTAGAGATTTGTATTAATACAGTCAAACTTGTCTATAATGGAATCTCACAGGACTGAGCAATCCTTTTGTAGTAGACAGGTTTCTGCTATATACAGGTTACCTACTACATGTAAAAAGAAATGTCTTGCATACTTTAGAGATGAGGATAGATTAAATTACCTCAATGATCAATGAAAAACATGCAAACTGCTACTTTAATCTGCTTAACACAATTTTATACATTTCCCTTAACACAAATAGGATATTTAGGATTTGGAATATTAGTCAAGTAAAGTAGTTTGCAGTGAACTTTCCTTGCAAACATGCTCTTCAGCTAAAAGTTTTGCTTTACGGAACAGATGAAGCAGTTCTGAATCATTTTAACTAATAGCAAAGTCCTTAAGTTCTGTGATGTGCTTCACAAAGCACCATATAACCTTCTCCCCCAAAATACATCAGTTCAATACCACAAAACTATCCTATCCTGTCATCACATCTCCCCTAAAATAAGGAAAGTTAGTATTGACCAAGTGCAATTTCTTGTCTTTACCTATACTCATATAAAGTTAACAAGGCCCAAGGCAACAATGCCACATGTTACAGCTGTGACTCACAGCCTGGCAGAATGCACAGCTACAGAATCTTCCTCCCCTTTTAAAATGCACATTCCACATTGTGCATCAGATAGTTAAGAATGGCAGAGAATACTAACTTTTCCATTATATGGCATGATTTTTCTTTCCATTTCTGTGTTAGACACATTCCACTGTATATAGGTTCATTTACATTGATTTATGCAGAAAATTCAAGGGACAAAGAAATCTGTTAATGACAGGTTTTCACTATATACAGGTTCTGTTATAGACAGGTTTGACTGTAGTTTTATCAGGTTACAGGAATGAATAATAGATTATATCAGCAGCAGCAAAGTACCATATAGTCATTATAACCTGTCTGTGAGTGTGGACTTGGCTTTGCCCCTGCTGGATTCATTATTATTGTTCAACTACTGTACTGGTCATCTATAATTACCATATAGAATTAACAGACCTTTCGTTACATGTTACAATGCTAAGCAAAAATGAATGCTTTTATATCTTTTCAGGAGAGAAAGACATACATTCAGATAGTTTCCCTTGTTTTTGTCTTTCAACTTGTGGATCATCCATTTATCCAACTTTATAACCTTTCTTAGACTAGTCAGACATCTGGAAACTATCAAATAATAAGCAAGCAGTTTAGCAGACATCTTTTGAATACTTTTTACTTGGGTCAGTTGCTCAGTTGTTCATTGTCAACTGTTTCAATCACCTCATCATATCATTCATTTTGCAGACATATCTACTGCACAGTATTTTTGAAACCAGCATGTTAAGTTATATTAAACCTCAGTTTTAATTCAAAAATTACACAAATTTGAGGTGCTACAGGTGAAAATAAACTCTCATCTCAACACTCCTCCCATAATAATTTTGCAAACAAATGCAATTTTTATTTGAATTGTTTGCATCCTGTTGTAATAACAGGATTGTTTGTTTATTCCTGTTGATTTATGAATAACATTTGAGCTTAACATCCGTAACTGTTAATGAGAAGTACACACACATGCGCACACACCCCCATCTGATTTAAAACAATGAGGGTTTTAAAAATCAACAAACATCTCCAAATATCAAATTCAGCATCAAATTAATTGTTAATGTTGATCTTTTCTTACAGCATGAAAAGATCTCTAATTTCATCTAGAAACAGAGGAGGGACCAATTGAGTTGTGAGGATGAAAGTTTGAAACCAATCAGAATGTAAGATTGAGGGATCAATATATAAAATCAGTGTCTCAAGAACACAGAGCACCTTTTTCAGTTTTTGTCTGGTCCACCCATTATTCTCTGTATGTTACTGACTCCTTTCCTATTTTGTTGTTATGCCTAGTGTGTGTAATTATCTGTACGGTCTGACTTCGAAGTCCTTCTCCAAACAATCAAGTTCATCATTAACTATCCAGCGGCCTCTCTCATTTGGAGATTCATCTAAACTCTCTTCACCAGAATCAGGACAAAGCATCCTTAGAGTTTCTCTTTTGGGAATAATTATAACATTCCGAGTGACTCTGTATTGTAAGAGGAAAACCTCTCTCTCTCAATAAATAATATTTTAACAGATTAATAAGTCATCTTTCATCCCAAATGCATGCACTCACAAACATGACTTTTTTTCCACTTGTGCTATCCAGTCATGTCTTTCCAATTAAAAAAAAATCAAAAATTTTTGTTCTTCAGTATCTGATTGTGATTAAGATCATGTGATCTCATACAAATATGGCTTGGTCACATGGCCAACTTTAAAGCCACTTACATGTTTCTCGAAAGACACTAAATAAAGCTAGTCTGTACTACACATACAAGATCACCGCTTGTTATTAGACATAATACATTACATACAGATTATTTCATTCCATGAAATAGATTCAACTCTCCCATGCTGTGAATTAGCCATTTCATATGCAACAATCTAATAATTAAAAAAGCATTATAAAATATAAATTACCCGTATTTTATTTGTATTTTATTTGTAACTGGAAAATGAAATGAAAGTGTTAGTCAAAATAAAACTAAAGTAATATTTTGTCAAAATCCATCAAAAACATATTCTCCTTTATGTTTCTCAACATTAAAATAAGATCCATCAAGTTAGCTATGAAGTGTAATTGACTGTCTTAGCCCTATTTGTCTCAACATAAAAAAGTAAAAAGAAAAAAAAAGCCAAACAGAACATTAAGTGCATATTATCATCTCAGACATGACTACAGTTATAGCAGAGAATTCAACTTAATTTGAGTCTTTGCAAAAATCTTATGTACCAAACAACAATAGCATAATTAAGTTGAACAATCATGATATAAAACAGTGTTTCTCAAACTTTTTGGACCGCGACCCCCCTTCTGCACTTAAAAATTTCAAAGGACCCCCGAAGAATGAGTGTGTCGAAAAACATCCCGGATGGAGGGGGTTAGGCTCGTATTTAAATATTTATATTCTTTTTATTATTTATATGTGCAATTTATTTAAGTAAAAATTATTTTATATAGTTTTTATTTCTAAACATGAACCCATAGTAAATTTATAAAATATTTAAAAAAAATTGATCTAGAATCAATTTTTCAGCGACCCCCCCCAAATATTTTTCACGACCTCCTTGGGGGTCGCGACCCCCACTTTGAGAATCACTGATATAAAATGCAGAGACAAACACACAACACTTAATTAGATGTACTTCTGCGAAACCAAAATTTATGATTAATTTTATCATCATTAATTACTTCATTCATAAAAAAAATTTATATCAAGTATCATTCAAAAATATTCAAAAAAACTAAATTGACTTTCTTACTGAAAAAAGTTTAATGAATTTCTCCAAAACTCTTCTAAGGTAAAAGAAAAGTTAGTTTTGTTGATATGCAAGTTATTCAAATAAAAGTCATTGTTTGAAGGAAATTAAAAAGTGTATTGGAAACTTTACTAATACAAAAAAGACATTATCATCTGTATAACTACATAGAAAAGCCAAACTATGATTACATTCTAAATGCCTTTGATCTGAGATTCTTAGAAAAAATATTATAAACATATTTTAATTAATTAAAAAACCAGCAAAACAAAATAATATATAATTATATAAAATAATATTTTTTTTATACATCTTATGTAATTATTTGAACAATTTTACACTTTCTAAATATAATTAGTATTTTACAATGTGTGTAAATGAAATAATTTTCTGAAATTTTTAAACAGAAGTTTGACATTGTATTTTCAACAAAACTTATTCAGTAATATAGAAATAAAACTTATAAATTTTTTCAGAATGCTGTAACTATACAAAAAAGATAACATTTGTAATATTTAAACCCATAATATAATTTTATTGAAAGTACAAGATCAATAGCTGTTGACAGATATATTTCATTAAAATATTGCAAGAGATACAAAAAAATATTTTTTTATTTAGTTATAATATAGTATATAAATGATTTACCTTACCCGGAAAAACACAATATCAAACATACATTCAGGTGTTGGTAAATTGTACTTTTTTAAATTTGCATATAAACCACTTTTTGGACTTCGAAAATCTGGAATTCCAGCAGCTAGACAAATTTTAAAATGATACTTTCAATCAAATTATCTTAAATAATTAAAATTAATTATCATCATCATAAAAAGAAACATAAGAAGAATGCTCTTATTTGATTTACAAAAGCCACAAAAATTATATTATGTTACTATGTTTAAAAACTAAAAATAATATAAATTAGTATTAAGAGTTTTTAATATATTATAATATATAGATAATATTGGGTTGAGTCATAAACAAGTTCAGTTTATGGGTAGGTGTAAATGACTGTCAAATACTTGCAAGATGGTGTGTTCCTTCAACTGAGTTTTATTAGTAGCTATTAGCAAATAGTCTCTAAATGTAAATTTTAACACTAAAGTGTCAATAATGTAATAAAAAAATATTGTTTTTGAATTCATTTAAAATGAAACATTTGAAAGTGCATATATGCCATATGTTGTGGGAGTTTAAACTCAGTAATAATGCTGAAGAAATGACAAAATGATTTACAATGTCTACAGTAGTGGAGTACAGTGGTACCTTGGTATACGTCTGCTTTAGAATATGTCCAATTCAGAATATGTCCTGTTTGGACAAAACAAATTCTGCTCGGTATATAACTTAATTCAATTATGCACACCATCTATGAACAAGTAGCACTATTGGTGTACTAGACCAGACTAGACGTTCGTGGTCCCATGGTCTATAACTTTGTTAAATTTCTTCTGATTTTAATTTGTAAGTAAAACTTTTTATTAATCATGAATTGCAAAAAGACAAATGAAAAGCAACAGAAAACTAAAAAATTGACTAGAATCACAATGGAACTGAAAAAAGAGATTGTTGAGAAATATGAAGGTGGCATGGATGTTTGAGATTTAACTGTTGCATACCGTATTCCAAGAATGACGATATCGACAATCGTGAAAAATAAAGACATTACTAAATCTGCTAACGTTGCGAAAGGGGTTAAACCAATTTCTAAATGAAGATCGCAGACATTAGATCGTGTTGAGAAATTGCTTTTGCTTTGGATAACTGAAAAACAGTGTGCTGGCGACAGCGTATCAGAAGCAATTATTTGCAATTATTACTATAATAACTTTAAAAATCTATAATAAAATTTATTTTTTTATTAATGTGCTCAAATAGTTTCAATTATTTTACAACCCCATTAATATATCATATCAAGAGGAGGTTTTTTTTTTTTTTTACATGAGAACAGATTAATCATTTTTACATTACTTCTTATGGGAAAGGTTGGTTTGGTATATGTCCTATTTGGTATAAGTCCAAACATCAGGAACTGATTAAGGTCGTATACCGAGGTTCCACTGTAATTTCAGACAGAGCAGTTCAAAAGTGATTTATAAAATTCTGTTCTGGTGATTTGTTTTTAAAAGATGAAGAAAGATCAGGCCACTTCTCAGACTTTGATGACAACATTTTAAAAGTCCTCATTGAGAAAAACCCACAGCAAACAACAAGGAAGTTAGCAGAGAAGCTGCACACATTCCAATCAACCATCAATCATCCACCTCCAAAAACTAGGAAAAGTGAGTAAGCTGGGAGTTTGGGGTTCCACATAACCTCAGTGAATGGAATAAGGCTGGACAAAAAGTTGATAGCTGCTACCTTGTTTTCTTGGATAAAGAAAAACCTTTTCTGGCTAAAATTGTTATGGGTGATGAAAAGTGGATCAATTACAAAAATTTAATTTAAAAAGATTAGCCTCAACTGGACTCCAAGCTTAGTGTGCATGAAAGAAAAATTTTGTTATGTGTATGGTGGGATCATCAAGAAATTATCCATTTTGAGTTGTTGCCATGCAATGAAATTGTTACTGCAATAATGTATATGTTCAACAGTTAGAGCTGCTTCAGCTAAAACTTCAAGAAAAGACTCCTGCACTTGTTAACAAAAAAAAAAAAATCACCTTATTGCATGACAATGCAAGTTTGGCTGATGTGTTTTGCCTCATCCACCATATTCACCAGACCTGGCACCAAAGATTTTTATTTTTTCCAGATAATGCAGAATGCGTTACAATGGCAACACTTCCAAAATGATGACCAGAGTCAGGAGTTCATCCAGGAGTTTTTGATTCAAAAATACCAGAATTTTATGCAGGGGGAATTGACAGGTTATGCAAAAAATAACTGTGAATATGTATTAGATTAAAGTCTATTGTTATACATTTTATTGGCAAATAAATTTTAGTTTAGAAAACCGAACTCATTTATGACTCAACCCCCTATATATATACAGGGTGTCCACCATGAACCTCACACATTTGTTTCAACTGCCATATCAAAGTGCAAGGTAGTAATCAGACGTTGTGCATTCCATTAGGCGGAGAAACCGTGGAAGTTATATAGGTAATTTTGAAAACCTGCCAAAGTGACTGTAGGTGGTGTGGCAGTAGTCAAACACAAAATGGCTTCTCCACAAGAGGGGGCGCAAGCTGTGTGGTGGTATGCTGAAACAAATTCCATGATTCAAATGCAACGAAACTTTCGTCGCGTGTTCCCTCGAGCCACCCTTGAGGAACACTCTCAAGTTATGGAAATGTGTTAAAATTACATGGCGGTGGCAATCCAGAGGTGCCTGATGAAAGCGTGGAAACTGTGAGAGAAATGTTTCAAAGAAGTCCAAGGAAGTCCATATGACAAGCAGTGCAGTAACTGCAGATGCCAAGGGTGACTGTTCATAAGGTATTGCACCACAGACTTTACATGTGTACAAACTGCAGTTACTGCACAAAATTACTGCAGTTACTGACAATGGCATAAAGAGGCAGTCATTTGCTATTGACATGCTAAGGTGCATTGATCAAGATGCAACCATCTAATCAAGCATTGTTTTCTCTGACGAAGCCACATTTCACTTATCTGGGAAAGTGAATACATACAATGCTCGAATTTGGGGATCACAAACCCTCACTGCATCATAGAGCACATCCGTGATAGCCTGAAATTAAATATGTGGTGTGGACTGATGCAGAATTTGATCATCGGTCCCTTTTTCTTCGTTGAAAAAACAGTGACTGGCATTACGTATCTAGATATGCTGGAACAATTTGTTGTACCGCAGATCACGCATTTGCAGCCAGATTTAATTTTCCAGCAGGATGGTGCCTTTTGACATTGGAGCCTGCATGTTTGACGTTTCCTTGACACACAGTTTCCCGATTGTTGGATTGGGTGCAGAGGACCGATACCATGGCCTCCTCGATTGCCGGATATTACACCCTTAGACTTCTTTTTTTTGGGGGGGGAATTTCTCAAGGACAAGTTTTACACCGGTGTCACAATTTGTGACCTTCAACATCTTCGTGTGTGCATTCAAGATGCTGTTGCTGCCAAGATGCTTGAAAGAACCTGGCAGGAAATGGAGTATAGATTTGATGTTATACATGCAACAAAAGGAGCTCATATAGAGATTCACTGATTTTTTTAATAAAACTTTTTGAGTTTTTCATCATAAAATGTGCATTACTTTACATCCTTCCTGAGCAGTAGATTTTTTACAACAGTTTCAAATGTGTCAGGTTCATGGTGTCAGGTTCAGGTCCCTGTATTTATATTTATATAAACACACATGTACTTGTTACATAAAATGTTTCATTTAGTTAACAATAAAATTCATTCCGTATTTACTGTATTCTGTATAAACATTCTGTATTTTTTATTAATGCATTTACTGTGTTATTTCTCAGATGTACAGAAGACTACACTGGTAGAAACAAACTTATTATTTGGCAAAGCCATTCAGATTACATTGACATATTTACTATCATTAAAAAACATCTTTTGAACAGGATTCAGCCATTAGTGATTTTTAATCACTGATCCAAAGTAATTAAAGAAAACTAGCAAGTGACATGATATCACATCATTCATAGACATATTGTATATTCATACTTAGCATTGAATATAAATATTTTCAATATTTTCTGATTTCTTATTTAAAATACTCTTATATAAATGATTTCTACAATGTAATTAGGTAAAGTAAAATAAAATCATTAAATCAATGTTAGCAGGAAATTTTTTACAGTTGCACATACAGTAGTGTGTTGTTTATCCGAATCAACTGGGGACTGGGGTTGTTCGGATAACCGATTATGTGCGAAAAAATATATTAACCTATCCGATGTTGAAATTTTTCTCCGTTGCATTTTGCTTCACGTTGAATTTTCGTCGATTTTAAGCCTAACGAAAATTTTTATTATAATAATTGATCTATCGGCTATTGTATCGTTAAAAATTTTTTCTTTATTTTGTACAAACAAAATAAATATATTGAAAAATATAAAAACAAAAAACTTATACTTTAGAAGTTAATCTAGTATCAAAAACGTTCAATTCTGCACAACACAGTCCGACTGGAAAGCTTTCGGTTAACAGATGTTTCGGTTGACCAGCTTTCGGATAAACGATGCTCTACTGTATTTATATTGCTTGAATAGTAAATTACTCAATTTATAAATAATCATTTATTTAATTATTATTTTTTGAAAAGATTTATATAAAAATATTTTAAAGAATTTCTTGGAAAATATTTAAATTTTAAAGAATAAATATTTTTTCATCTGTATATAATAGAAGTATTAAAAATTTTTTAAATTATAGATTATTATTTCATAGTAGTTCATTATTTCATTAAAACACTTTTTAAAATAATAAAATTATTATTTTTGACGAGACTATGTCTCATCTCTAAAATCATGCTGCTGTCAACGGCTGCACACCTTAGAAGAGGTATGAAGGAGTGCATGTCAGGAGTTGCAATTTGGTACAGACTATTTGGTGTCCAAATCATGCGCACATAAAATAAACCAGACTTGTAGCTAGTCAGGGGACTGAGAACCGGGTCAAAAGAAAATATGAAATGCTGAGACTGTTTCTACAAACAGGGGCAAGTGCGAGATTTGCGCATGCATTGTTCGCGCTCTCCGAGACATAGTCTCGTCCCAAAAATGGCTTTGCTGTTTTACTTGTTAATAATAATTCTTTTCTGTAAACATTTATTTTTATTAGTTACAATAATAATAATAATAATGAAATATTTCTAAAAAATGTTAGTTTAAAACAAATGAAAAAATATTATTCATCTATTTTTTTGAAGTAATGTTCTATCACAAATGACAAATAATATTTTAAAAATAATTCCTAAAATAACAGAATGAATTTGAAATATTTAAATTTAAAACAAGTTTCAAATTAAATGCATCCAATATTTCCATCTTTTTAAAAAAAATAAAAAATATAATTTATATCATGGATTTAAAACTGTTTTACTTAGCAATTTTTTGGAAATTCATTCCTATAAAAAAATATCTTGTAAAAACAATCTAAAATAATAGAGAAAGCATCTGTTATTTTCAGTGTAAGGTAATTCCTTTAAAAATTTTAATCAATTTAAATCATCTTAAAATTATCATCATTATCGTTCCTTAATGTGAACACCATCTGTTATATGGTTTTGTAACTAATTTAGTAACTAGTAATATGAAATTTTTATAGGTTAAAATATAATTCTTATTTTCATTTTTTATTTTATATTTCATTAATTTTATTCTAGATGTTTCATACTGCTCACAGTTTTAATATGAATGCTATTAAAATAATTATTTTTGATACAAAATGTTTTAAATTTTAATCTAAATTTAAAGTAAATAACTTGTAAAAAAGAAAAAATAAATATTCTTAAATTTTAAAATTTATCTAATTAAAATTATTAAATAGTTTTATTTCAACTATTTTAAGTTGAAATAAAATATTCAAAATACTAATTTAATAAGTGAATATATAAAAATCTTACATGTGGAAATTCCAGCTCCAACCATAACAATTATATTTTTACCTGTAAAAATGAAAAAATATATCTTTATTAATAATTATTTGCACTTAGACATAATCAAAAGAAAAAATAAATTGTTTGCTAGCAATTTAAAATAACTGTAGTACTTAGAAATTTGCAAAGATATTATAGCAAAAAGCTATACTTATACTTTGTTATAGTTCTATTTTACAGTCTTTTACAGCTAAAATTATAATTAATCAACAAAACCTGAAATAGAACTAAATCATAAATGACAAACTATTTTAAGAAATAAAATTAGAAATGGAAGACTATTGTACTGTACAAATCTATCCATGATACTATTATCAAGTTTTTATCTTTGAACACCATTTTCAATCTATCATTATCATTATATCAGAAACAACCAAACACCTTAAGTTGCTGAGAAAATTTAATAAATAACAAATGTTTTCAGCCAAATCCGTTGGCCATCATCAGGCTAAACATATTCGAATGCAAACACAAAATGGAACAAAAAATTTAAATACAAACAAATAAAATAACGGATAAAATATACATATAAGAAAGTAAAAAATAAATATAAGTAACATAAAAAATATAAAAAATATGTATAGGTTAAATAAATAAATATTAATAAAACTCTAATAAATGCAAGACATGCATTTATCAATAAATTATATGAAATTCTGACAAATATAAGATATGCAGTGATAACAAAATCAAGGCATTAAATTAAGAGCTATCAAACCTCTTAATTAAATATTTCCATGCCGAAGGCAACCCTTCAGCATCCCTGGCATTAATGCAGGCATTATGTAATCTGCTCGTAAATATTTCAATTTTTTCGGCGCAAAACGCTAAAGTCGGTGAATGTACAGGTTTAATAATGTCTGCTTCACCCCACTTGACTACCGAGCCTTCAACCTGCGCCATCTGAGATAGAATTGTGGCGTTAGATCTTTTGCTGATGTTGTATTTGTGCTCCCTCAATCTAATCCCTAAGTTTCTATTAGTAACTCCAATGTAGTTTTTATTAATGCCTAGTTCTTGGTTTTCATAAGGAATTTTGTACACTCCAGCCATTCTTTCTTTATCAATGTGGTCTTTGTCGTTCCTTAATAATTTGTACAGGTTGGGAGCCCTCTTGAAAATTAACTTGGTATTTTTGCGGGCTGAGGTTTCCTTCATGATAGCTTCTTTCTTTCTGTCATACATGAACTTTGTGAATTTGCGGAAATCCCCTCTTTGAGCTTTTGTTTTGTTAATCTTGTAGTTTTTGATTAGTGCGGTTATCATATCCGCCCTCTACCCTAGAGTTCTAGCGATATGCGATATCCTGTAGATTTCTTTTTGTCTATCAAGGTAGAAGTAGAGGGTAGAAGTCCCGATGAAGATCATGGAGTTTCTAAAGTGGGGACCGAACTATGTCCCTGAAAGTTCAAACTCTTGGGATGCGTCAATTCAAGAAATAGAAAGAGGAATATCTGGGCTAGATCCTTTAGAAAAAGAATACCTCCGATGGAAAACTGTCATTAAAGACCAGATGGCTTGGAAAAAAGGATGTGATGCCGGTAAATACATCAAACTTACTAAATGCTGGCTTAGAGAAAACGATTTGGTTACTACTAGAGCGGACAAGAGCAAAACATTAGTCATCATGAAAAGGCAAACATATAATGACGCTTTGGATGATTATATTAAGAAAACCGAATGCGAGCGTGTTGACGAAAAGATTATCGATAGCGTTGACAGAAGAGTTAAGAAACTTGAAAAAGCTAAAATCACTAATTTATTACCTTTTCTCAAAAATTGTCGGAATCCTAGGCCAAGTATGCCGAGATTATTTGCGTTTGCCAAAACCCATAAAGAGGGCAAGGAAGTAAGACCCATAGTTGAAAGATGCAGAGGACCAACCTTTTTTCTTGAAAAGAGATTACATAAGTTTCTCACCTCTCAGCTCGAGAATAACATATATGTGGCAAAGGATCCCAGGGATGTGGTTAATGAGATACAGGATCTAATTTTAATGGATAATGAGGTTGGAACTGTAATGGACTATGAGAGCTTATACCCCTCTATAAAAATTGAGTCATGCAAGGTAGCGCTTTTGGATTTCATGCACAGCAAGAGCCCAGATTTGGCAAATTACAATAATGATTTGATAGAGCTAGCTAACCTTGTCTGCTATGAATCTTTTTTTGCCTTTAATGGCCGTCAATACAAACAAAAAAGGGGAGTCCCAATGGGAAGTCCTATGTCAGGATTGTTGTGTGAACTTGTATTGAGAAGGTTAGAAAAGAGTGTTATTTGTGGCTTCATGAATGACATTATGTATTTTAAAAGATACGTGGACGATGTCCTTGTAATATGGAAAAATGACCAGAAAATCGAGGAATTTATTAATAGAATCAACAACAACGATGACGGCCTCATGCTAAAGATTGAACAGACGTGTTCCTCACGGATACATTTTTTAGACATTGACATTGAATTCAAGGAAGGACATTTGATCACTAAAGTGTACGTAAAACCAACGCATAGCCCTTTGTACATTCCGTCGCGTTCGAATGATCCTTACCAATACAAAATGGCTGCTTTCCGTGCCCTTGTTCACAGGGCTTTTCTCTACTGCAGTAGTGTGGTTGATAGACAAAAAGAAATCTACAGGATATCGCATATCGCTAGAACTCTAGGGTAGAGGGCGGATATGATAACCGCACTAATCAAAAACTACAAGATTAACAAAACAAAAGCTCAAAGAGGGGATTTCCGCAAATTCACAAAGTTCATGTATGACAGAAAGAAAGAAGATATCATGAAGGAAACCTCAGCCCGCAAAAATACCAAGTTAATTTTCAAGAGGGCTCCCAACCTGTACAAATTATTAAGGAACGACAAAGACCACATTGATAAAGAAAGAATGGCTGGAGTGTACAAAATTCCTTATGAAAACCAAGAACTAGGCATTAATAAAAACTACATTGGAGTTACTAATAGAAACTTAGGGATTAGATTGAGGGAGCACAAATACAACATCAGCAAAAGATCTAACACCACAATTCTATCTCAGATGGCGCAGGTTGAAGGCTCGGTAGTCAAGTGGGGTGAAGCAGACATTATTAAACCTGTACATTCACCGACTTTAGCGTTTTGCGCCGAAAAAATTGAAATATTTAAGAGCAGATTACATAATGCCTGCATTAATGCCAGGGATGCTGAAGGGTTGCCTTCGGCATGGAAATATTTAATTAAGAGGTTTGATAGCTCTTAATTTAATGCCTTGATTTTGTTATCACTGCATATCTTATATTTGTCAGAATTTCATATAATTTATTGATAAATGCATGTCTTGCATTTATTAAAGTTTTATTAATATTTATTTATTTAACCTATACATATTTTTTATATTTTTTATGTTATTTATATTTATTTTTTACTTTCTTATATGTATATTTTATCCGTTATTTTATTTGTTTGTATTTAAATTTTTTGTTCCATTTTGTGTTTGCATTCGAATATGTTTAGCCTGATGATGGCCAACGGATTTGGCTGAAAACATTTGTTATTTATTAAATTTTCTCAGCAACTTAAGGTGTTTGGTTGTTTCTGATTTAATTTTGCTGAGTGAGTTCACTTTAATATTATCATTATAAATTTCCACTAAGGAAAATCTAACATTTGTCCAGTTAAGTATTGAAATAGCAGAAAATGATGATAGTCTGTTTTGCATAATCATTCAAAACTTTTCATATCTATTTCTTGAAATGGAGATGTGACCAAAATAATGTTTTTTAAATCTTGCATTCAGTTCAGTTTTTAAAGTTTCAACCACTTGGTAATTTTATTTTTTATATTTGTTTTAATTTTTTTGTTAGACATCATATTTATAAAACTATTTAAAGAAAGGAAAATCAAAGAATTATCAGCTTATGTATGAGATCACTTGAGATATTTTAAGGTTTATTAATTATAAATATTGCATCAATAATTGTCAAATTACTTGCTTATAGTTGTTTATTTATGGAACTAAACTTTAATAAAGTGTTTTAAAGATAAGATTAAGCCACATATAACATTATTTTCTAATTTTTCCATTAAACTTTTATAATTATATTCAAATACATTTAAAACATTTTCATAGTTCACAAAGATGCTAAACACGCATAAAAACTTCTAAAACTATCTTATGCAATTATAAGTAATGCATTATACTTTTCATCATTATTCTTGTATAATGTAAAAAATTTATTTAATAACACATTACTTGTGTTGACTGCAATTAGAACTCTTCAAATTGTCAGTTCCACATCATCCATCTACTTAATTACAGTTTTGCAGGTGAGCATCTCTTGATAAACAACACAATGTAAACAAAACATATCATTATAACAGCTTTTATTAAACAAATTTAGTTCACCAGTTCTTTCATTTTTTGTTACTGTTGCTTACTATCTGCAGTTACAGCACATTATCTGTGGAAAAATTTAGTTTTTTAAATCTTTAATTACATTATAAATATTCACTTCTTTGGGACATTCTTTTAATGAAGTGAGACACAAGAATTTTCCAACAGATTTAGTGTTATCAGTATCAAAGTATCTTGCAGGAGTGACTAGTTTTTATTACATCATTATTTTCATCTAAGCATAAACTACAAAATGGATTCTTATTTATTGATTCACTTAAAAAACCCATAAACATAACTAATTCCTAATTTGTCATTGAACCGAATCACTATTGAGAGCATATTTCTAAACATTTTGTTTTCAGGCTCTATGGACAAAATGATTTACCAGTTGTTACCAGATTCATCAATCTTTGAAAGTGGGTTAGAGACTACCAAATATTGATGATGTTATTCACTGCTATAAACTAATTGATCAGTAAGCATTTCCAAACAGTCTTATATGTGGAAAGACAAACATAATATTTAATATGAGAATAAATTTAGAATCATAATTAAATTTCTTTACATTTATGTAACTTTAATATAACTTTTATATATTGAAAATGACTATATTTAAAACTGAAACATATAATATATACCAGCGGTTCTCAACCTTTTTGGTCTTATGGCCTCTCTTAGAGGCTTGCTCAGCTCAGCTCTGTGACTCCCTCATTTGGAAAGTTAAATTTTTACTGAACAGTAAGCAAGAATTGGATTGTGAACTTGGAAATGAAAGCTAGAACTAGAAGACAATGGAACTGAAAACATTTTCAAGTCAATAAGTATTGTTTTCTTTATTGTGGAAAATTCCTTCATTTAAAATAAAATTAAAAAATATCAATATCACAAAACTTAAAAAGCTAAAAATCAAAAAAAAAAAAAATTATAATTATAAACTAGGAAAAAAATTGCACATACTTTCTAAGTTTGTAAAAAATTTATTGTGTTATTAAAATAAATTTGATTTTAAAATAGATAAATGTTTAAAAATGTAAGCGTTAGTGTCAAATTAAGACTCTTAATATGATCCTTGCAACTGATGAGAAGCAGCATGTTTTTGTATCTTTGATTAAAAATTCATTAAACATAACCAAAGATCTCCCCCTTTTCTCAATATCTAATCTGTTTCTAGCTGCTTTTAATATCAGATGAGTGACTCTACTCAAACCAAATGGAAACTTGGAAAATTTATAAAAAATTTTTTGTCATGTCCCAAAGCTGAAGGAATTTTTTTCCTCAATTTTCACACTAAACAACAAATTGTCTTGATTGTTCCTAAATCTTGCATGAAGTACTGAATCACTCTGCAGATTCACAAGACATTCTTGTAGTCTCAATCTACATTAGCTACATTTACTCCACCATCCATTCTGGGACTTTCATTTCTAGTATATCCCTGAAATTTAATTTCATTTTTTCACATAACTTTCCTTTCTTCAACTCCTTGTTATTTTCAATTAGGATTTCTGTGACACTTAAAATTAATTTGTACAGTAGAAAATAAATTTTTATGTTATACTTTGTAAATTAACATGATTCCCTTATAGTTATGATGACCTCTTGGCACATGCACATGCGCATACAGTTTCTGTGGCTCCCTAATTTTTCACATTTTTTCTGTGGCCTCCCTGAAATGTTCCATGTTCTTGTTGAGAACTACTGATCTATACAACATAGAAAAAGATCTAAAAGCATTGGCAATACAGTCGATTCCATTTAATGTGGCCACCAGTTAATTGGGACAGCCGCTTTTTTGGGCCACATCTCAAAGAATGGAAACCAAACTAATAAACTAATACATAATTTAAATGCTTAATTGGGACAGTAGCAGAAAAGGAATTTAGCAATTTTTGATATATTTTAGGGATCTTCCAAAAATATGTCAACACTACATACACTAATGTTGTGTAGGCCTAATGACTGGTGGAAACAAAGCAACATTTCTGAAGGGGGTCAGCAAAGCAGGACATATCACACTGGGATTCCGTCTGAGGCGGACCTGAATGCAAGCTTCTGACCCTGCTCCAGATTGGACCGCACAATCCCCTTAAGAGCTAAGGAACAAAGATCCCTAGACAAGTTTTTGAGGTCTCTCAACCAAGTTGGAAGACAACTAGAGTTCCTTTGGAAGGTGTTGTGTGCATGATTACATCTAGACTTGGACAGCAGCCATTCAATCATTGGGTCCAGCATCTGGAGCTGGTGGATTCTATGGATGCTCCCACCAAAGTAGCCCATCTCCAAGTGAAGGAAACTGACTCAAAGAAAGGCCGTAAGGTATCTTTCAAACAAACCCAAACAAGTTCTAACTAAAAAGGGAGAAAAGAAAGATCGTTCAATCAGGAACGGAACCCTTGTGTACGTCACTACTAATATTTGGCAATACTAGCATGATGCAAATCGTTTATCTATCATCATGAGTCTGGAAAATTTATAGTACAAATATTTTCTGTATTTTGCTTTAATAAAGCATTAAAATAAGTAAATAATTATTATTTTTTTACCTACTTATTTATTTACCTGTGTATTACATATTTTATTTTAGAATTTATTATTAGTTTGTTTAATTGGGCCAAAATCGATTAGTCCCAACATGTCCTAATTAAGTGGAATCAACTGTATATTATTACTAAATATTTTGCAATAATTATCTACATAAAATAGCAAAAATATTACTTACATTTATCTTTCTTAATGTAATTACAAATTCCATTAAAATTCACTTCCTCCAGTAACTGTTCTGGTTTATCACTTTCTTGTCCAATACTATAGAACAGTCCTTTTAACATATCCACTAAATAATAATAATATATATATATATATATATTTTTATATATTTCTATTTTAAAAGTTCAATATTATAGCTAAAAATATTTCATAAAAACTATTTAAATATGCTATTGAAAATTATTTTAAAATTAATTTAGTTTACAAGTATAAATTCAATATAAAAGTTTCAAATTAATTGGGCTAGTTAAAGCAAGAAGATGGAAAATTAAAAATAGTTTAAACAGAATAAATCATGCACTTCGTGAGGAGGAGAAATTGCTTATTGCATGTTATTTTGATCCAGCACAGATCCATTCAAGTCATTACATTTCTTCCCATCCCTCCCTGAAACTTACAATGGGAGCAGTGGAGTTTTGATGGGAAAGCAGGTCATTGTCAATGAAGTTTTTGACAACCCAACATTAACTCTATGGCAATATTTTGGTACACTTCTGAAAAATGTAGACATTGGAGGGCCATCTGAGGATGAAACTATGCAGTCAGAGATAAGATATCACAGATTGTCAATCCATCAAAATTGGCAAGATTATCATCTCCACATACTGTATGCAGCCAGCAGTGAAGAATACAACAAATAAAAATACACAAATTGTGCGAGGTCCACCACACAGTCGAAAAATGTCCTGTACACAATATTATTAAGCAGACTGACAGTTCTTTGCCTTTCCCATGGCATCAACTGACTGTAAAGGGTTAATCAGATGTTGCACACATCAAAAAATTGGAGGATTGTGTAACGATTGCAATTATGGGGGCATAATTGCAATTGTTTAAGGTATGAATCCATCTGTGTGTTATTAGAGGAAGGATAAGATGTAAATGAATAAAGTTTTGGAGATTATCACATTCCAAGTCAATATCTATTGGTTCAGACAACAGCACACTCAAAGAAAGTATTCATGTCGGAGTTGATGACGCACTTGGCTTTCTTACGCTCTCCATACAACCTGTACTGTTCAGCATTAGTCATTTTGGGCTTTTTTGATTTCTTTTAAATTTTTCTTTCCAATGATGTTAATTATGAAAATTTTCTTCAACTTGCACACTTATCAGCTTGTAACTTTTACAAATTCTATTTTATTGGCTGTTATTGCTATATAATATTGTAAATCCTGTCATTCTGTACAAATTTACACCAATGTCAAGGGCTTATCTCTTCACAATCCAAAGTTATACACTGCTCAAATGCCATGCAGCATCACCATTTTCAGTGTTCACAGACAACTGCAAATTTCCACTACCCACTATTTTTAATACAAACACAAACTCTCTATCCTACAAAATTTTAATCATTAGATTATTGTTTATAGTTTACGAGATATGAGCAACAAATCTTGCCATTTTTTGGTCGCTCCAGTTTTCATAGACTCCCCTATACTGAACTGAACTTAAATGTATTTAGATCAAAGAGGAGCAAAAAGCAACAGATGGATTTTGCAGTATTTGCAAATTCCATGACTTTTCCTGCTAAAAAATCTTATTCCCTGACTTTCCAGGTCTGCATATAGCTCTGATTATCATCATTATTTTTTTAAATATTTAAAATAGCTGTAATGGTAGAAATTAAAAAGATTGTAAAAGTTTAGATTCAGCAAAAGAATTAAATTATAAAAATATTTAATTACTTACTCATCTTAAATCCAGAAGCTTCATTTTCAGAGTCCTACAAAATATTTCAATTATTGTCATAGAATATTTTTTAAAAATAGTTTAATATTTGGATGCTTGATAACTCAGATGTCATTATATTTTGAATTAACAAAGAATTTGGCTTAGAATCTTCATGATTTTATTTTATGTCTAATTATGTCTATGGTTTTCTTGATAATATTGGTAATATGAAAAGACTGCTCATATTCCAAAAAAATATTTGATTAATGCAAAGCAAACTGAACAGGCATTTGTATTTAATAACAGAATTTTAGTTGAATAAGAAAAAAAAGAATGAAGCTACAGCATTCTAAAAATCTTGTGGATATTTGTTTAATGCTTAGCAATCATGAGCAACCTTAAGTTTCCAGAAAGATCTCAATGCAGAAATCTACTCTATATATTCAATATAATGAAAGAACTTTTACAGATGTTTTGTAACTTGTCCATCTTACATAGAAGATATCTACTGGATGATGTCAAACTTTCCAATAGGCTAATGGAAATAAGTGTTAGTCAAAAAAGACAAATTAATCTTTTTATTAACTGCATTGTATATTTGATGATCCTTCCTTTAAAAACTGTAACAGTTTAGTTTTTGCTATCAAACATAGCCTGTAGATTGTAACCTACAGATGAAAAAATTATTCAAAATTTCAAATTGCAGTATAGAAAGCTAATTTATGAAAGTTGTTAAGTTGCATGAGAAATAAATCGTGTAAGTATAAATTAATCTACTACAAACTTTGAAAGTGATTCAGTAAGTTTGGAATGAAGTTCTTTAAAGCATCACTGAAAAATTACAAAATGAGAGTTTGGTCAACAAAATGTCGACATGTCAAACAAATCAGAATTTTCAGCAGAATCTATCTACTATATTCAGGAAGACTGGTTGAGTTTGTTAATACAACACACAATTATATGAAAATGACATCATTGCTGAAGTAAAAAACACACAAGTAAATACAATGAAAATGAATAAATCTTACTGATATCAAATGACTTGCTCTTTCCACATGTAAGAAGTCCAAAAAAGTCCTTAAGTTTTTGCAAAATTTCTTAGAAGCTATATCACACATGAAACAAGATAATCTTGAAGCAATCAAGTGTCTTGAGTATATTGTCAAGTACAACAAAATAAACTGTCAATGTCAGACCCACATATATCAGATTTCTTTCATTAATGGCAAACATTTTGTAAATCATAATCATAAAATCATTAAAATGTAATATATTTAAAATCTAACTGCATTGATTGCATAATAATATTTACAATCTAAGTAAGGATAATTTTTGTAACAAAAATTTCTGTCCCTTTTGCTTTCAGTTATCAAGAATCAATTGTAATATCAAAAATTATAATTTCATAAATAGTAATTATGATATTTAATGATTAATGATTAACTTATGCTGTAAATAAACTATTATGTATTTAAAATTAACAATTACAGAATATGAATTCTAATTAATTTTTAGAGTAATGTATCAAATTAAATATAAAGCAAAATTCATAAATATAAAACCAAAGTAAACTAAATCCAATACATAATTTTTTCAATAAAATTAAAATAATATGTAAAATAAAATGTTAAAACTTGTCAATGAATAGGGGAGATAGTTTATAAAGATAAACAATTGCATTCTGAATCTACTTTTTAGATATTTGAAATGATAAAAGCTTGAACATGGGTATTATACCTATAATTCTATTATCATTCAAGGAAAAATGTTATAAATCTATTGTGAGGAGACAAGTTCACAGTTTTACATTTACAAATAAAATAAAGCTGTATAAAACTTTTTTAGTATTTTTTCTTTTATTCATTTTGATTTGTGTCAAACTGAAATAAATAAATAATATAAAAAGAATACTAAAGAATAATTGGTTGACTGTTTTCAATTCTACATTATATCTTTATTAGAGTAAACTTAGGCTTATAATACAAGTTCCAGTACCTGTGTTTCTCACAAATACAAATGTTTTCAGTCTTTTCAAAGGATCTCTTCAGGTATTAGAACCAAAAAGACAAATTATTCCACTGATCTTTTCTAGCATCATTATATTTTAAAATTCAGCTACCAATTTTCTAAAAATCTTTTAAAATTCAAGAGAAACAATTGTGAGAAACTTAGATACTGGAAGTTGTGTTATAAGTGTAAAGTTTGCTCTAAGCTAAGGTTCCAGCTTCTGTGGTGATTTCATGTATTTTCATTTTAATTGAAATAGCCAAAACAAAATTTTATGCAAAAATAAGGTAAAATCTAGTTACAAAAATCATACATCATATATTTGTTTCTGCAAACATATTTTGTTTTATAATTGAATATTAATACACATGCAATTATTGAAACAAATAATCTTTATAACAGAACAGCTATACAAGGAAAATTAATTTTACAAGGAAAGTAACATCTGAAAATATGTATCCATATAATGAATATTTTTAAAACATTTATGTACAGGTTTAATAGTAAAGCATGAGATACTGAAAGCTTACTATTTAGGTAACACCACAAATACCAATTGTTATATTCTTTATTGAAGTTCAGTGTTATCTTTCATTTCACTGCAATTCTTGAAATGTTTAAGCTTATCAACATAATCAAATTAAAGTGAAAACTATATTTGATAATTCTGTTCTTATTTAGTGTGTATTAAATATCATATCACCGAATCTTCTTGAAACCTTTTAACCGGTGCGGATGCTCAAAGTTTGTAAACGAACGGTTAAAAGGTTTCAAGAAGATTCAGTGGTTTTACCCCAGTGTGTATAGGTGGATTGTCATATTAAATATCATATTTAACATAGAATATATTAATTTTTGGACATCTTCCCTTAAAGACAATAAAACAAATTCAAAATAATTTTAATATCAAAAATTTTGTTAGTTTTATGGCTGAATTTTTTTCTTTTAAAAGTTTAATCAAACTTGCTGAAAAATATTTTTACACTTATCATAAAATTAAATAAAATTTACTGTCTTATTGACATTACCTCACGATGCTCTGATGGACAATCCAGACCTGCAATTATTAAATATACACATTTTATTATACTCTGTTGCATTTAATTTCTACAGTAATAGTAAATATATTTTTAATGTATTCTTTAACTAAAGTAAAAAAATATCATTGTTTTATTAATAGCAGAAGGTGATAGAAAATGCAAACAATCAAACATATATTATCATCATCATATTTTCAAAATAAAATTTTAACCAAGTTTTCTCTTTCTCAATAAATTAAGATTTATCGAGAGAAAATTCATCTCGACAGAAATAAGTACATTTCTCATTTCATATATAAAGATAATTTTTTTGTACACAATTAGAGTTCATTATTAATAAGTGTGTCTATTTTTGCTATTAGGAGTCACCGACTTTTTCATAATTTTTTAAAACATATTTTTCTTTCTTTCTCTGACATTTGTAGAACAAAAGTGGAATAAATTTTATTCATTCTTTGTTTGTTGTTTGCTTATTTAAACTGAATATTTTTTTATCATCAACAACATTGCTATTGAATTTCTACTTATTTTTTTTCATGCTAATTTTTTATTTAAATATTAATAACATTCAGATACAAATTAGCTTTCATAAAGAATTATTAATCATCACTGAAGAATACTTTTATAAAATAATTTTTTCTTTTTTTACTTAAAAAAGCCTTGAAAAAATTTTAACACAAATATTTATATATTCTTTTATAAGAATATCATCAAAAATTCCAAACCCTAAGATTTGTATTATTTAAGTATTTTATATAAAAAAAATATAAAACAGAACCATAAAACTATTAGAAATATTAGTGAGCATTAGAAAATTAAAACATTACAATTTATAACTTTTAATTCATTAAAATTTAATTCAAATTTTAACTCCATTATATATATATATATATATTTATCTATTTATTTATTTATTATTATTATTACTTTTTAATTTTCATTATTTTTTACACTTCTTCTGTATTAACTTTTATTTTGTATACTATTTTTTTCATTTTTTCATCTTTTTAATTTAAATTTTATAGGAATTTTACATATTAAAATTTTAAAATAATATGAGAATTTTAATAAGTAAAAACAATAATAAAATAATTCTATGTGGAACTTAGAATTATTTTAAATGTTTAGTAAGTTTAATTAAAATTAAAAACTTTACTATTTAATGATTTCTTACTAACATATTCATAATATGAATAGCAGTTTGATGATCAAAAAGTCAAATAGTTTCTAACTTCAAATGTTTTTTTAATTTTATTTTCATTTTGTTCTTTTCTAATAAAATATTTATACATTTAAATATTATAAAATATTAAAATATTTTAAGTTTAATACAGTTGTATATTAATATAATTTTTTCAACATATGCTTTTACAATAATAAATATTTTAATCAGCTATTTTAAAACAATCTGAAATATATTTGAACTTAAAAAAAATTATTTCAATTCTTGATTATCAGGTTATTATTTACATAATGAATATTATTGTTGTTTTATTTCTGAAAAATTCATATTATAGAACTATTAGTTGTTAAATAATGGTCTTGATAATGGTCTTTTAAGTCAAAATATTTTCAAAATTTTTGAAACATTTTTTGTTTCTTTAAACAGATTATTTTTGAAATTAGCTTATCAAACCACCCTCAAAATATTATTTTTCTTGTCTCTAATCTTCACAAAAACTATATTGATTATAATAAAATAAAATTCTTAAAATCTGCTTGTAATTTTTTAAACTTAAATTAAGGAGATATTCCATAATTTTCAGAAATGTGAAAAAGTTTATGTGAAAAAGTTACATTTAATCAAATATGAAAAAGCTACAAATTATGTTTTAAAAAACTTACCAATTCCAGATGATTCTCCTGTTTCTTCCTGAAAATATTTAAACATAATATCAGAATAAAATCTGAATGTAATGTTGTTATATGCTTGCAAAAATTAACAGATTTGCTACCAAATATCAATTATTTTCTTTGATAATTCAATATCATACATGCCTAATATGAGTAAATGATGTTTTTATAGCAATCATTTTTATAGTGGTATTTTCATGTATTTTTGGCCAAATATGTTTAACAGTTTTGATAATTTTTAAAATAATAAAACTGACATAACAGATTTTATATTGTTTTTAAAGTTTAAACAAGTAAAACAGCAAAGCCATATTTGGGACAGGACTCACTATTGAGTGGAATCACTTTGATGCTCCAGCGGGTCTCGTTCTCATTCTCCAATCTTCTTTGGTATTGCTGGTTTTGAGTGCAATCATTCAAACTTTGCCAACCACATACATGAGGCTGTCCACGATGCATTTTCAGTGAAATTAACCTATCCATGTCAAAATTTCTTTCCATTGTGTGTCAGCCCAGGTTAAAGTTTTGTCGATGCCTAATGAAAATTTCCCGTTTTTGAAAAAAAAAAAAATCGTGGCTATTGTATCGTCCAAAATTATTTTTTTATTTTGCACAAACAATATACAGTTTAACCCAATTATAACATCATTGAATGTAACAAACCTAACCCTAATATAACATCTTTAGCAGAGTGGCTAAAATCTGTACATGGCAATGTCCTACCTTGTTCGTGATGTCCACGTCTTTTGTTCTGCCGGTAAAAATTAACTGAGAAACTGATAGGTTATTTACAGCAGAGCATCGATTATCCGACCCCCGATTAACTGACTTATCAGTTAACCGACCGCATTCTAGTCGGCAAATTCAAATGTCCGCTAGTGATGTGGCGCTACAATATTTGGTTATGTCTAGGCTACTTTAATACTATTTTTGTTAAATTTTTGCATGTTTTAGCTGGCAGCACTGGCTCGACCATGAAAGGGAGGCTAGTATTTAAACCAGGCCTAATACACTATACTAATAATGTATTTTTTCATACTTTTCAGTTATCCAACTTTTCAGTTATCCGACCAACCCCAGTCCCCAATTAAGTCGGATAATTGATGCTCTACTGTAATTTGTATCGGCTATGCAATATTTACAATAGTGTTGAAATATAATATAAATCCAAGATCAGCACAGCTGTCGAATCGAAAGGTTAACTAAATGAAGTAAAAAGATGTCTCTCCTCGTTAGAGTTTAGGAGCAAAGTGAGGTCAAAGGGCAAAGGTCACGTGGTGGTGCCTTCTGCCCTACACACCAAATTTTTATTGGTCCCACAATTTTACTATACTAGATAATGTTAAAAAACCCACTTGTAACGACATAAAACCCTGTTTTAATGTCATATTTGAAGCACTCCCAAATTTACTAAATTAAATTACAAATTTTATTTAACATAGAAGATACTGTGTGTTCAGTCCTAAGGTCAGAGTTCACTTCTTAGAATGACTGTGGGTGGTGCTCTCCCCACCTAACTTTGATGGGGTGAGGTGCCTATTTTGCCTGTTTGTAGAAGAGTGTTGCCATTTTGTATTTTATTTTGACTCTGTTCTCGGTCTCCTGATTACCTACAAGTCTGGATTTTTTTATGCGCAAATGATTTGGGCACCTAATACTCTGCCAAATATCTACTCTTGACATATACTCCTTCATACCTCTAAGATTTTATAAATACGATCATAGTCTTGTCAATAATTATATATAAAAATATTGTAAGATAAAATGTATGATAAATTATATAATCTAACATACAATTTTCATTTTGTTTCTTCTTATATAACCATTCAAACTGAACAAATATATGAAAAAAATTATTATTATTATAACAAGCAAATATTTATTGTGACATCGTCACCAGGCTGGGCTGCAATTTTTAATCATATTTTAAATTTATTTAATTTAAAATAAATGCTCTCTACCCCAAATTAGTAGTGTCTTTTCCCTGTACATCATAGTTTTCCTGTTAGAATAGAGTTGTTCTGGTCATCTAACTTCTTTTGGGGGAAAATTTCGCATCGAAATAACATGACTTCTGGTTTGCATTGAAAGTTGCATCGAAGGGTGCCACCACACGACCTTCGCCCTTTGACTTCTATGTAACTCCATTCTCCAGATTAAGGAAAGACAGATGGATGGACAACAGTAGGAATTTATAGGTCTATAGGAAATTGCAGCCCAATAATTGTTTATAAAATTGTATTTTGTTCTTGAAGGTTATTATTTTATAAATAATGAAATTATTATTTTATTAATAATGAAAATACTTAAAATATTTAATAAATATTTATTTTAATGACTCATATTTTGATTTTTACATCAGAAGACAATTTTTGCTTTGATATTTTCAACACTTAAATAATTCAAAAGCAATTTTTATGTAACTTTTAATAGAAATAGAAGTAAACAATATCAGATCAAAAAAGTTATAGCAAAATGGTTGATAACAGCAATACAAAATATTTTTGGTAGCAAATATGTTAAATGCTATTGAATTTATCTTTTATTATACTGTAAAATTTAAAAAATAATAAAATTATTTTAATTTAAAATTATTAATAGGAACATACAAAAATTTAAAATGTTGAAAATAAGAAATATTCCCTATTGATTCCTTTGTGTATACAATAAAAGTTTATCATCATCATTTTTAATTTAGATACTTCAACACATAATTTTGACACTATATTTAATTATCTGCATTTTACTTTTTCTGTTTAGAATAAAAATTGTTTTGGTCAAAACAAATTTTAATTATATAGTGGAGTCCCAGAAACTCGACTCTCAATAATTCAATATTCCATTAAACTCATCCTTAAAAAATAATACTTGTAATCTAATTTTTACCTATATAACTTAACACTAGGATCAAATAAGTTATCGTTCTTCACCTGCAATACTATTTTAATAATAGCATCAATTTCATGTGTTAACAAAGAATATAAGCCTTTTTTTCAAGGCAAATGTCACTAACTCAAAAGTAGCCACTGAACAGCCAACATTTTTTAAAATTAAAATTTGACTACAAATAGAAATAGCCACTATTAGTATCCACTATTTAGACTAGCATCATTGCTATCTGTAAAACTCATCATTTTCAATAACTTGTCACATTCTCAGTCCACATTAAGTCGAGTTTGAAGAACTCTACTGTATTTCTGAAATTAAAAGCTTAAGGGAATAAATAAAAACTTAACTGAATTTTTGTACAAAGTAAAACACCACCTCCTTATTTGGAACTTCTGAATTCTCTTTTCCACCTAAAAAATAATTATAAATCCATCATTTCATGTTACAAAACATTAAAGATATATTTAATTCAAACAGAAGCCAATCTTTTCCATGTTAAAACATTAGAATCATTACATGAGTTTGATAATGTTCACTGACATCAGATAATAGCGAGGTTGAGGCCGAAGTTTTCAACACGAAAACATGTATGTCAGATGTTCGGTGCCTCTTTCCTGTAAGCCTAGAAGTTTGACAATGGTGTTTGGATAGTCAGTGGAATCATGCTCGACATTTGTATGTTTTTGCATTTAAAACTTCAACCTCAACCTCGCTAATATCTGTTCAAAGAAATTTTTCTTTCCTTTTGGCAAGATGTAAGTGTAATCTTATAAACTGGTTTGAAAATTATAACAATCATCATTCCAATCTCAAACTGCTTAAGTCAGTTCAATTCTAAAGTGATATCATAATTAATACAACTGAAATGGAAAATTACAATTATTTGGTTAAGGGTTGTCCATAAATGATGCCCACATTAGAAGGATGGGAGGGAATTATGACAAGTCAAATGGGGAGAGAAAGGATTGAGCTTCAGTGCATGTCTGTGTTTTATTTCATTAAATTTTATACATTTATTTCAAAATTTATTGTATGTTTTGTTTCTACTTATGATATCTATCATTCTTAAAGTAATAAAGAGTTTAAGGGAGTTGAGCTTTATTGAATGTCCAAAGACAGGAAAGGATTATAGAAACTTGGATAAACTGGGACAAGGGGAGGGGGAGAGTAAAAAATTTCAAAAAAAATGCAGACGTAATTAATGGACAGCCCCTTAAACAAAAAATGTATTCTTCATTTATCTGAATAAAGATTTTATAGACTATATACAGAAGTATTTACTTCTCCAAAATAACGTTTTTAAGCAAGCTTTCAATATTTCTTCATTATAAATTAAGCTTATAATAGACACTTTAATAAGCTAAAAGTTTCCTCAAATCATAAAAAATGTTTATAGAATACACAAAAAGTTGCTACATAATTTAAATTTAAAATAAATTTTATTACATTGTATGTATGTGTGTATACATATACAGGGTAAATCAGGAAAAGAGGGAAATCAGTTGGGATACAATAGTATGGATCATTGTAAATAAAAAAACTTTATATAAACATGGGTATTATTGTCAGTAGTTTTGAAAATATAGTAAAACCCCACTTAACATGGGGGATGCATTCCTAGATGACAAAGCGCTAAACGACGAGATCATTTTAACATAGAGTAAATAGGGATAGGGGAACATGCAACCAAAAATAAACAAATTTTACTTTAATTTTAAGTTATTTTTATATTAATTTGTATAATAATATATGTTAAATCTATATATATAAAATTACTTGTCCTGACTGACTGACTGACTGATTCATCATCGCCCAGAGCAAACCGCTGAACCTAAAGTGGTGAAATTTGATACACAGTTAGGGTATGTCATGGAAATGCACACTAAGAAGGGATTTTTCAAAATTCCCCTGCAGGGAGAGCATTAAGGCTTAACCGGAAGAACGGCTTCTATTGTACTATTTCAGATGTGATTTTTTGTTTCTGATGGTAATAACTTAATTTCCAAACATACAATATTTACATATTACGATTTTTTAACCAAATGTTCAAATCATTTAAATTCAAATTTGTTATTACATATTTGTTCGATTATAGTGTGGCTGTCAGCCATGATATTGTATATTTGTATATTTTATTTGAATTAATCTTAGCCTTCCTTCCTGTTTCTTTGTTCTGAATTCCTTCTAGAACTTTCTTGTCTAATCCGTTTGCCCTTGGGTAGGATTATCTTTTCCACAAAAATAAGTACAACAAAAGACGGTGTGGGTCCCGGGGCCAAACAGACAGAGAAACAGTCACTTTTGGTGAGAACCTTGAAGAAGTAGGGAGGGAAAAAGAGTGCTCCAGACCTCGAGAAGGACAATCTGAGACTGAGAAGTGCAAAAGAAGTTAGAAAGAAAAAATAGAGTACGGACAGAAAACCTCGAAGACAAACAACAAAGTCAGGAATAGACGAAAGGTCTACAACAAAAAGAGAGTCATGAATAAAGGAGAGTTTCAAAGTGGTGTCCTATCCAAGAGCACGTTGCTATGAAAACCCCCAGGTATTTCTATTCCTTTCGTATCCCTTTTGCTTTTTTCCATTTTCCTTAATTGTAAGATGGTTATAAGTTAGTATAAGTTGATGAGACCTGTGTTTGATTGTCGCGCGTGTGAGAATTTTATATATTTAGATTGTTATAAATTAAATAATTACTATGGTGTCTGAAATAACGTCGGCCACAATTTTACTGTTAATTTTTTAAAAAATATTATTGTGATAGTGGCGAAACACCAGAGGACGTTTTACCATTTTTGCATGTTTGTTGTGAAGGCAGTAGCCTAAAGGGGAAGGTCATCTCTGTAATTTTTGTAATTTCCGATGGACTACTGATGGTGTGCAACGACAAAAAGGAAAAGGTAACAACAAAGGTTTTATCTTTGTAAATGCTCCGTATTTTTACATTTTATTATTAATTTAAATTTAGGGAATTTCAGATAACGTCACTTATGTTTCAAAAAAAAATTAAACTCAGATTTATCGTATCTCAGAATCCCATAATATTTGAAACTTGAATTTAGGTGCATTAGCAGTCCATAGTTTGAAACAAACAAAAATCAGTAATTTTACCAAATTAGTAACAACTAATGATTGAGAACCTTAGTGAAGTACCAAGGGAGGGTTATTTCTATCAAATTGCAAAATCTGCACAGCTGAAGCCACAGGTAACAGCTAGTAACACATAAACATGAACACACAGAAATGTAAAGTTCATTTTTTGTGATGAAGGTCGTGGCTTTTCTGAAATTTCTGTTTTTTTGCAATAAAGTCGTGAAGTTTCATTTGTCGCTTTTTTCTTTCCTTAAGCAAATGTCAGTAGCAGAAGATTGCATCCAAAATGCCTTGTTTTGCTTTTGCACTCGTTTCAAAATCTGGATCATTTGCTACAACTTGATCCCGATTTTGGTTATTGTTAACAGATTTTTACTAAGGAAATCTGTAGAAAAATTTTTTGGGTTCTTCGTTTTCAGAATCCCTGTTTTCTAGTTCTATATGAATTCCTTGTTCTGCCAGTTCTTGAAGATCGTCATTGGTAAGGCTCTCACCAGAAACCTGCTGTAACTCTTCAATATCCTGCTTCTCTACATCTAGTCCTACTGTATTGATTAGGTTGAGTTTGGTCAAACTAACAATACAGAGATAGGCTCTTCTCATTGAGAATTCTTGGATACCTTTAGCCATAACTTCTTCCACACTCTGTGCCACAACAGACCAGACATCACACTCATTGACAAACAAAATAAAATCACATACATTATAGACATATCCATTCCAAACACTAACAATGTACAAAACACATTCACTGAAAAAATTAGCAATTACACAGAACTTGCCCAGGAAATAAGGCATCTGTGGAGGATGGATAGGGTGCTTATTGTACCTGTTGTTCTCTCCTCTACAGGTGTGTTCTCTGGTCTGACATAGTACACAGCCACCGGTGTCAACCGAGTATAACCCACTAAACCCAACATAATAATAATATTATTTCACCGTATAACTACTTTATTCAGATTATGATATTGAAATATTGTAACAAGCTTTATCATCTCTTTTCTTTTCTTTCGAAGACACAATGTAGTGACGTAAACTTAAACACTGGGCGAATTTTTCATCCTTTTTATTCGGTTGGAACGCTTTTTTATTACATAACGCGTTTCGGGCCGATGCCCCTCTTCAGCCAACTAAACATTAAAAAGTGAGAGATGACTATATACAAATATTTAAAATAAATATCGTGACAGTATACATAATTAGTTTTTTAGAGGTTGTTACCTTCTAAATCCTGGTAAGAGCTTGTATACCGTTAAAAGCTGGTCCGTACCTCATTCGGTAGTTTAGACGGATGTAATAGTCCAAGGGTACGAATCTTGATAAAAATTCCATAAAAAAGGAAGGTTTAGTATCAGTCTGTAGAAGTATACGGGGTTATTCTTTCACAAATCATATTCGTGAAACCATACCTGAGATTCGTCTTCCGGTGTGTTGTCTAACACTGAGCTCGTACTCCTCCACCTCAACTGCGGAGCACGATCTATTTTTAATTTGCATATGTCTGGTCGAGCATTAGCAGGGGAATGTTCCTTTTTTTTTAATAGGTTTCTTTTCCGATAAAATTATTCGGGGGGTATGGTTCGAATCTCAGGTATGGTTTCACGAATATGATTTGTGAAAGAATAACCCCGTATACTTCTACAGACTGATACTAAACCTTCCTTTTTTATGGAATTTTTATCAAGATTCGTACCCTTGGACTATTACATCCGTCTAAACTACCGAATGAGGTACGGACCAGCTTTTAACGGTATACAAGCTCTTACCAGGATTTAGAAGGTAACAACCTCTAAAAAACTAATTATGTATACTGTCACGATATTTATTTTAAATATTTGTATATCTCTCACTTTTTAATGTTTAGTTGGCTGAAGAGGGGCATCGGCCCGAAACGCGTTATGTAATAAAAAAGCGTTCCAACCGAATAAAAAGGATGAAAAATTCGCCCAGTGTTTAAGTTTACGTCACTACATTGTGTCTTCGAAAGAAAAGAAAAGAAACGAAAATACAAAACACGGTTTCCTCAAGATAGAAGCTTTATCATATCTTATCCACGATTACTTATTATAAGTAAAATGATTAAATCGCAAATCACACCTAAACACAAATTTTCCAACAAATAAACGTAAAAAACTTACAGATCGAACGTTTTCGACCACAAATTTATCGGCCTTCTTCAGGAAAAAATAAACGGAAAAAGCGTTCTATGTTTTTTCCCGAAGAAAACCAATAAATTTGTGGCCGAAAACATTCAATCTGTAAGTTTTTTACGTTTATTTGCTGGAAAATTTGTGTTTAGGTGTGATTTGCAATTCTATATGTACTGTTCCAGTTTTTGATGAAGTTATATTTAGTATAAAATGATTAATGCAATTCTAAAATAATAAGTAACTTTTTAATTAAAAAGCCATCATTTTGCACAAAATAAGAAGGTCATATGGCCAAGAAGTGGTAAACTAAGGCTCCGGGGACCCGAGACAGACAGGTCGAGAATCTCCAGTAATCGTTCAGGGGTCATCATCGGCTGCCCTATTGTGGGTCCAGTTAACTCCATAATGGGCTTGCTAAAAAGGCCCTCTTGGTGCCCACAAGGCGGAAAGTTATATAAAAATAATTAATAATAATAATAATAAAAAGTAAATAAGAAATTGATGATTTTCACAAGATAAAATATAATCTGAAGAAATTGACATATTAAGCAATAAAATCATCAAAGGGCACATTTAAATCAAAAGTTAAGGGTAAAATCTCTCATTAATTAATATAATTCCGATAAATGATTACTAATTTATACGTCTGAAAAAGTAATTACAGTTCGATAGTATAGATTATTACTCTCTTTTTTCTATAATCGTTATTTTGAGAACGAAATTCGGTAAGTATTTTTACGTAATAATCTTGTTAACATTTACCTTCTGCCATTTCGTCAACCAAAACAAACTTGTTCTCAGCATTACAAATATTGCATCATTAGCGCTTGGCCAAAATACGCCCCAGAAATCGTCGAATTTCTCTGTTACGCTCTCTTCAAAATTATTTACAATTAATTTACCATAATAAATAATATATATTTTTCGTGTATAATTTTGTCGCTTCCATTAATATTTAATCCTGGGTTTTTTTTTAATTATTTTTTGCAAGCCATTATGGATTCGGCCAGGCCCACAATGGGGCGACCGGGTGGTGAGGGACGGGGCCCGACAATATCCGAACGAACCACCCCCCGAAAAATTCCCGGGGATTATTCGACTCGTCGGATTCGATCCCGAGTCCCTCGGAGCGGTAGGCTATCACCTTGACTGCTCGGCCATCCGGCCCGATCCTGTGGTAGAGCGGGCTCGTTTTTTGTTTTTTCTTTTAACAAATGAAATAAAGAAACATTCTACGTATGAATAAAAATCAGCCTTAAAGATTCTAATTTTGTTAGCAAGAGTAACATATTAATTTATAGGGGTAGGATCACTACGGGCCAGGGGAAATTTTTCAGCTGCTCTTCCTCTCGACAGATCTGCAAAAAGACCACATAGGGAAGAGATAAGTAAGGTAAAAAAAAAAAAAAAAAGAAAAAACAGGTGGTTATAATCATTTTAATAAACTAAATGATATATTTCAATATATTTCCAAATACATTTCCAAATTCAGGGCCGCCGAGAGGATTATTAACGTGTCAAAATATGTTTCATAATGTTTAACTCATCCAAACATATTAACAAAATAAACGCCATGTCTACACATCCACTGAATTTTTTCTCTCTGCTTATTATTATTATTATTATTATTATTGTATTTTATTTTAGTTTTTACTTATTTGGCTCCAGGAGTCTCAAAACATTGAGATTTGCAGAACACTAAGAGGGTCAACTAACATGATTTCATTACTTTCTGGTGTTATATACTGTACATAACAACCATCAAAGTAAAATACCCAAAGAAAGACTGTTTACTAATTCTAAAATATAGATTAAGTTGAATATTTTAATAGCATCATTAACTTAACCGCTCTGTCAATTTATGTATAAGTAAATCGGGATACTTTAATCAGTCCTAAATTCCTTCAATTTAGTCTGAATACCCTTGATCTAGAGCTAAAGTATTAACCACAAGCATTTACTTTTATCGGGTTTCAAAGCACGAACTACCTCAAATGGCGCAGGTGATATGAAATAGTGCTAAGACAAAGTTCTAGAAGAGCACAGGCTGTAAAAAATTCCATTTCACACTTGAAAATAAAATCAATTGCTTATATAATAAACTGATTTTCTATACTTAATTGCATTACTCGGATATACAGTATACTGTATACGAGTAATGCAATTAACTATAAAACTGGCTAACGCGTATTTATTGTGATCTCAAATATACGTATATGTGAAACGAGCAATTATTTATTGTGACATTATCACAACGTCTGGCTGCAATTTTTAATCACATTTTAAATTTATTTCATTTAAAATATATTTTCTCCACTTCAAATTAGTAATGGCTTGCCCATGTACATCATACTTTTCTTTTAACGATAGAGTCTTGTAGATCATTATTAACAACTTTCAGGGGAAGATCTGGATTGAAATACAGTAACGTGATTTCCGGTTTTCATCTAAAGTTCGTATATAGTTAATCGGGGCCTCCTGTCCCTAAGGTTTCCATATCTTGTCTCGTCTTTTATTTATCTACTTCTGTTCTCGAGATTAAGAAAAGACAGGCGGACGACAGTGGAAATTTACAATTTTTTTCAAATTGTAGCCCAATTAACATATTATAAATATGAGAACCATTATGTACAGTACAATACTTAGTAAATTTGCTCATAATCAATTTCGATGCTACTTTTAGTTAGGATCAATGTATTATTAAGATTATTAACCATTATATTACGATTTTGTCCTAAGAAAAAAAAAATCCTACAGTACTGTACAGAACTATCTTTATATGATGCAATCACGCACTTCTAGAGGAAAAAAAGGAGGCAATGACATCAAAATCAGGTGACAGCTATAGCCAATTACCGTGATGATTCCTACCTACTTCTAAGTGCATATGTTAGTACTGACCAAATGCATCTCTCATCACTCTGACGCATAATTTTAATCCGCACGCGGTGACCGTGGAGCCGCCGAAGACCGTGAGCGTCAGTGTTTCTGATTGGTCATTTCACCTTTTCTTTGTTTTGCGCAAGCGCGATCTTTTAGTTGATTTGAAGACAAGTGGAGTGCCAGTAAGTGGCGTTCTAGATAAAGAACAAACGATAAGTAATCACGTAATATAAATGTAAATATCTAAGAATGAGTGTAAAATTGAATACTTAAATCAGGTGTCTTAAAAAAAGAAAAGTACAGCCTTGTTCATCCACTTATGTTTAACATGGTCAACAATGTACAGTACTTTCAAAACTTTTGTTTCATTGGGATTTTGATGGATTTGACATACTATCGTTAGTTTTGCGTTCCCCCCTACAGAATATTGTCCGGTTTAATTTGTCCCCTCAAATAACTATATTATTTGGAAGGCGCACTTTTGCTTTTAAAGATGCTTAATTTATAAGTATTCAATTTTATACTCATTCTTAGGTATTTACGTTTATGTTACATGATCACTTATCGTTTGTACTATGTCTAGAACGCCACTTACAGGCATTCCACGTCTTCAAATCAGATAAAAGACCGTGTTTACTCAAAACAAAGAGAGAGTGGATGATGAAATGACCAATCAGAAGTACCGACGCTCACGATCTTCGGCGGTTTACAGTCACCGTGTGAAAGTCCGCCATGACAGATGTTACTTCGTATATGGAGCGTCGAGTACTCTCTTTCTCATCGTGAAAGTTTCCAAAAAACTAATACTTAATTGTTAATATCGTAATTTAAAGGTCGTTGGGGCGGAGAGATAAAGGGGTTCCTGTGTCATATCACGAGTAGGATCATTGATGATGTTATTATACGTTATTAGTATTTACAGATTTTTTTTAATGATAACTCTCAAAATTCAATTTTATACCATTCGATAATAATTAAAAATTAGTGATGTAACGAATATTCGGTTACTACCCGGTATTCGGCCTATTCGGCCAAATACCGAATACCTAAAAACAGGAGTAAGAAATAACAAAAACACAGTAAATTTATCATTTTGGTAACTTTTATTAATTCTGAAAATTAAACTATAATTATTAAAGTTAATAAGAAATAGCATCTAACTCTAGTATTAAATTATTTCATAATTAAATAATATTATAGCCTTTATCTTATACTATAACCCGATATCTTATGGCATTGATGGCGTGTAGGTTAGAATGTATCAGGCATTATTGTTTAGTAAATTATGTTATATTCGTATTCGCGTATATTTTTATATTTTTTACGATATTTTAAAATGATTTACGAAACGTTTTATTGAAACTTATCGTATTTAATGAAAGAATTATTTATCTATTTCTAGAAGATGAGTAACTAATATATAATTTATTTTATATATAAAGCAAACAATGAGCATTTTTCATTATATGCAAAAGATAACATTTGAAATCATGTTAATTTTAAAAATATTGACAAAAAACTATAGCAACAAAATATCACAAAACTTCAAATATATTATCTATTTGTGAACTGTTCCACAACTGGGGAAAAACTAGACCATATGTCCCCACTAAGGTATATCATTATGGCACTATTCAGTCTACAAATACATAGTAAAAATAAAATTTTACTGCTTAATTAAAGAGTTAAAAAGATCGATTGCAAATAAAATAACTTATAAGTTATAACTTACATCTAAATACCAACAACTGCCGAATCATAGCGGGCTATTTACGGCTATTATATAAATTATAAACCAATTTGACACTAGAGGTAGGCGTTAGGCTCCATCTCATATTAACTTTAATAATTATAATTTAATTAATTAATTTAAATAATTTAGACCTACTGGAAGAAAAAATCGTAGTGACAGCGGGCCAATAGAGAACAGAGTGCGCGATCCTTGCCATAATGCGGTTTGCGCGCCAATTTTCGTACGTGCGTTAATCAAGCCAAATAGTTTGGCCGAATATTCGGTATTCGGCCACGCTCCTAGCCGAATATTCGGTATTCGGCTGAGGCCAAATATACTATTCGTTACATCACTATTAAAAATGTAGAAAGTTTTCATAATCTCGTAACAGATGGCGCCACACCCAATTTTATTTATTATATTGTAATTAAAAATATAAAAGTTATTTTCTAAGTAGAATCTCATAACAGCCGAATCTCACCTCTTTTTTTTATTGGATTTGTTATTCGGCGAAGGCCATTTGTAGGTAGGTTTCAGATTTTCTCGGGTGGCGTTCTTACAAACATCGAAACGGCACACAGCGACAAAAGAACAACTGTAATTTTTAGGAACATTTTTATCCTCGCACCCAAAATTGATTATTCCAAATTTCGCGCCATACAAAAATGAAAGACAACGCTAGAATAAAACATAATACAGTCAAACCTGTTTTTATGCGGGGGATAGGGACCGCATTAAAAAAGACGCATTAAAAAAATCGCACGAAACTTCATTTTTTTATGCGGTCAACAGGGACCGCATAAAAAAAGTCTCACATAGAAAATAACTCAAAACCGTACGAAATAGAATTTATTGACAACAGATGTCAGCACTTGACTGCATCGTCTGGTCTATCGTCTGTTTTACATATTTTTGTCCAGGTGGTGTTTTGTTGACTTAAAAAGTAAATTATTTCATTTTTCGCATATTCATGCAATAATATTACTATAATAAGTGCATTTATGCTATAATAAGTTTATTTAGCTATAATAAGTCAACGTGAGACATGACGAATCGCACGAAACTAGTCGCCAACTATACCGCACAAATAAAAAATCGCACAAAAAAAACCGCATAAATTAAAAATTCGCATTAAAAAAATCGCACAAATAAAAATCGCACATAAAAAGAGCGCATAAAAACAGGTTTGACTGTATAATAATTCGAAAATTTTATTTTTTTTAAATATTCGTGTTATAAAATGTCGATGGCAAAATTTTGTCCAAACATTGTTATTCAGTGAAGAGAGTGTTTTAAAAATAATATTATCATTTTGTTTGTGAATTTTTATATTCTGGTAGTTACTTTTTAATATAATATATATCATTACACTATTATTAGTTGTATTATATAACTATTAATTATACCAAATAATAAATTAAATAAATTATTAATAAATCGTCAAACTATAATTTATATCAACTTGGTATAAAAATACAGTAATAACAACAGGATATCAACAGATACAAAATTCATCACGTGCATTAATATTTTTTATTTTAAAATAATTTTTAGAGTTTAAATTCTAATATCCATTATAAACGCTTAATAATTTTAATAGCTATGTATATCATTTTAAAATTTCAGTAAATTAAATTTTTATTTTTTAATAAATTTTATGGCATTACGTACGGTACTAGGGTTTCTCAAACGGGATTCCGGGATCCCGGTAGTTTTTTTAACCCGGGAAATGTTTCTTACCCAGGGAAATCCCGCAAATTTTTAAAAAAATTCACTTTTTTCTTATTTTATGTTAAGGTTGAGGAAATTTTGCAAATAGAAAGTATCATTAACTCATTAACTGTCAGAATACATTTGTATTTATTAATTTTAAACCTACTTACTAGTTTTTTTTTAACTTTTGTTCGTTATGGCAGGTCACAAATGGTCAATAATCAATACGTAGCTTATTTGTGGCAGAACTCTCAAAATTCTTTACCAGTAATATCTGGAATAAGTGTGCTTATGCTGTCTTAATTTTTAACCATGCTTAGTAGCTTCAATAACTGCGTAACGCCAAGTTGTGCAAATTGGGCAAGGATACAAACGAGTACGAAGTCTGCAAGTATGAAGTTTTTCTTCATAACCTGATTATTAAAGACAAACGAACTGCCGAATTATTGGGCTATGATCTTTCTATTAATGAAGCCGAGGTAGACAAATCAAGAATACTAGAGAACAAAAGAAGTACTACAATCTCGAAAACGAACTAGAAATCTTTCAGGATACAGATGAAAACACATAATATTTGTCTTCTCTTAAATGCATTAAACACGATTCCAATCACATCAATTGAATCGGTAAAGGCATTCTCGGTAGCAAGACTTTTCATTACTAAAATAAGAATCATATTGAGTGATCGGAGTATTGACCATCTTTGCTTTTTAAAATCTTATAAAAATTTACAATATTTTGAATTATATTTTTATTTAAAAAATCAAAAATTACCTTTTAAGTTGGGAGTTTGATCTAAGTTCATTTTTTTTTTAATTTTCAACTCAATTCAAAGGCATTTTTGTCGTTGCTGTATGCAATTTCCAGCAAACTTTAATAAATTTTTTCTATTTGTGAAAATTTCTACGTAATTCAAAGGTAATTTTTGGTTAATGTTACCTTAGGTTCCGAGATGGCGGCGGTGGAAATTTTTCCCTATCTTGGCCACTGCGGCGGGGAAAAATTTTTTCCCTACAGTCGTGACGTCGACGTCGTTGAGAATTTTTCCCCGTTCGGTTTCAACCCCGAGTACGATGTTGCCGAGTATCCTCTAACCTCGAAACGGTGACGGTCGTGTGTAAATTTGCGACGGTAGAGGGAGCCTTGTCGTGACGTCGTGCGAGAGTAATATCGGCGGGAAATTCGTAGTGGTGTTACGAACGAATATGCAAATGCTCTATCTGTGACGTGATATCTGTTCATTTCAATGCAATTTTATGCAAATCGACTAGTTTCCAGTTGGAATCGGTTACTGAAGTGTTACGACGAATTGCGTATTGGAATAATTGCTGTGGTTTTTTTTTCTGGTTACGATATTTCATTTTTTTTCCTCACCACCTCCCCGCATTTAGTTTATTGCCTATTATTCGATAATGAGTAGTTTTGCCGATTTGAGTTTCAACGACGAATTTCGGTCGAGTTGCACCACCCGTGATTTCTACAAGTCAATGGAAGACGACTTTTTGGAGCTACGTTTGCCTCCCCGTATCGATTACGCATTGAAATTTCCGAAATTTACTGTAAAAGTAGGCATACAGCCAACCTAGTCCGTTCGCATTCCGTGCGATTGTAAATGCAAATTATATCATCGGAGTAACAGAGAAAGCTGTTTCTTGCGATGTAGTAAGTGCGGAACGAAGACTTCTGCCTTTGAAGGAACGTTTAAAAGTAAATTAGGTCACATTTCTTGGGGTTGCATTCTGTCGTTTATATGGCCAAGTAGTAATAAATCGAACACAGGGAAACGCCAATCGATCAATAAAAGAGCAGCCGAATCGAAAAGAACAGGGAAGAAAAGAGCCGCACCAAGAGAAAAGGAAAGTATCCAAGCTGGCAAAACCGGAAAAAGAATGGATCGGAAAGGGGAAAAAAAGTAGGATAAAGTAGGCAACCACCATCGAAAAGTGAGTAAAAAAAAAATTTTTTTTTTCTTTTTTCTTTCTTTTGGGTATTTCGGTTAACGTCCGCGGAGTCTGCAGAGATATTCAAGATGGCGGCCGGAAACGCGGCCATCTTGAATCGAGGGAAAAATTTTTTCCCGTCGCAGTCTCCAACGTAGGGAAAAATTTCCCCCGCCGCCATCTCGGAACCTAGGGTAACATTAACCTAATTTTTAATACATATCTTATACAGCATTATTAATATGATTTTGGAGGATGCAGAACGTATTAAATTAGTTTAAAAAACGAAAAATAATTAAATCATTTGATTTCATGACATTTTGTATATCTTAAGAATAATTAATTTTGTCCGGGATTCCCGGGCAGTTCCTTTTCCCGGGATTCCGGGACAAGCAAAAGACCGGGAAATGAGAAACCTTAGTACGGTACTATGTTGATGTCTCATAATGTTAATCTTAAATTATTGTGGAAACCATACAGTCACTTGATTTGGTACTATTGATTCGGAATCCCTTTTAAAAGAAATACCGTATTTACTCTCATAAAAGACGAGGTTTTTATTTATTTTTCACTGCTTCAAGTACTTAGGTCGTCCCACACGCGAGAACGAAGGATTCTTTTCGTTTTTCTATAATTTTTGTAAACTGTGTATTCGCATTTTTTACCGGATTCTCACCTTCTGGTGTTTAAAGACAAAAGCATTTTATCTGGGTCGTTTGAATAGTTCTTGTGTATTGTCAGGAGTAAAGATGAATAGCAATAGGAAAAGCAGAGCTTTTGAATTGAATTCCAAAATTATACGGGTGCCCGATATAAGATTTACTGTAATTCATTCCCACGTGAAAACAGGTGATTATTTGGAATTCAGAATTCGAAGAAACTCACGTGTAATCGACGAAGAGTGAAATCGACTGTTAAGTATTAACAAAAAAAGGTTCCCGATTGTCCGGCTTTACGTGAACAAATTATATTGTCGATTTCACAAGATTTTTCCTTGAAGTTTAAAATGCCAGTAATTTTTGCGTGTACATTTACGTGCATTTGATATTTTATTTGTTATTAAACGAAATAAAATTAGAATTGTATCAATAAATCTAATTTTCTTTATTCTGAACTTTAAAGTCACATCTCGTTCTATATGCGAGATCGTCTTATATTCGAATAAATACGGTAATTTCATTTCTTTTTGTTGAGAGAGGATGGTGGTGTAAGGAGTCAAGTCCGATCGTTAACTAAAAATAACGCCCAAAACATAAAATATTGTTTTTTTTTTCTTTTCGCGGTCTTTTTCCATCCTTAAAAAACTCCCAGGAAACCCCACGATATAATAAATTCAAAAATAAAGATCTGAATATACTAATTGACAGTGGCGTGCAGTGACATTTGATGGTAGGGAAGCTGTGTTTCTTTAAAAATTATAAACAAATACTGAAAATGACAAAATAAACAGTTTATTTATTTTAATTCTAAAATAGATACATTGACATGAAACAAAGATATAAGAACTTGTCTATGATGATAATCGCACAATATGTATTTATATTTTAGAAAATACAAAAGAAGCAACGCTTCCACAGACTGCATGCCACTGATCGATCAAGAAAGCTAAATACTATCGACCATCTTGAATTATTTTCTTTTGAGACAACCGACTCTCTCGTATATAACGACATTTACGACTATTTCGGTTTTTTTTTAAACTCTCCGCCCTGTGGGCACTAAAAGGACCTTTTTTAGCAATGCCATTATTGGTTCGGCTTGGCCCACAATGGGGCGGCCGGGTGGTGAGGGACGGGGCGCGACATATCCGGACGGACCATTCTTGCGAAAAATTCCTGGGGATTTTTCGCCCCGTCCGGATTCGATTCCGGGTCCCCCAGAGCGGTAGGTTGCCACCTTAACTGCTCGGCCATCCGGCCATCCGACTACCATATTTCGGTTAGGACAAGTTTTATGAATACCAAATTTTGTCATATTATACGACGCTTTCGTTAATCCAGGTCTTAGTTTCTCAAGAAATCATTATGCTAGTAGCAGGTAATCGTTACTTAAGTAATTATTTCTCGGTTTTGTAATAATCGTAAATATGGAATATTAAAAAAAACCAAATCAAATTTTAAAACATCCAAAAAAACTATGCTCCTTTTTTTATCAGAAAGCTGTTTTAAACAAAAAAAACCGTTATTTTTTTAAAAAACTTGCTTTTTTTGCAACCCTGTATAATATTGATGTCGATTGTACAGTACAGTGTAAATGTGCTATATCTTCACCTAATTAATCCAATCTATTTAAATTAAACTATATTTATATTTAAGCGTTTTATTTCTATAAATATAATTTTATAGATTTTAAATATCAATATATCATGAAAAGTCAAAACGTCAATAATAACGAGCAAATTACTATTTTTATTTTTGGTTGGCAACACGAAAAACTTTTTGAAAACGTGAGTATGTAACTGACATTTTTGGAATTTTTATAATATAAAAATTACTCAATTTCTTGCATGATTTTGAAATATTGCGAAATTTTTAATTATAGTCAATATCAAAATGAAAGTTGGCGATTGTTTAAATATTAATTCAACTAAATCGTTAAAGAGAAAAGGCGTTTCTTCATCAGATCGACCGTTAAAGATGTCGAAGAGCGGCCATGAGAAAAATGCATTAATGATATTATACGAATTAAACATTGATGTACAATGTACAGTAGAAAGTGAGGGACCAGCGCATTGTCCTATATTTACCGTATCTCTTGAAATCGATAATCAAAAATTTACTGGCCAAAGTCGTGCTAAGCAAATGGCGAAACGTATTGCTGCAGAGAATGCATTAGCTGCAATTGGTTATGTTCATAATTCGAAAAAATATTCTGAGAAAATACACAACAACGTAATGAATACCGGTGTACGACGGAAACATCCCGTTGAGCTACTAAACGAACTTCATTTGGATTTGAAATTTAATTTAATAAAAGAAAATAAATCAGTTACTTTGGAGAGGTTCACAATGAGTGTTGAAGTTTACGATATTACTTTTGAAGGCTGTGATCAAACCAAAAAATTAGCCAAAGTTGCAGCTGCGAGATCGGCTTTGCACACTTTGTATGGTATTAATTTTTTGAAAAATAATGTGAATCAGGTACCTTTACCGGAAAAATATTTACTCCCTCAATCAATAGCAAATGGAATATGTAGTGGTATTCACGAAACGTTTCAGAAAGTAATGGTCCATTATGAAGATTACAGAAAATGGAAAGTACTAGCCGGAATTTCCATGACACGTGATGCTGAAATGCATAAAATAGAAATTATTGCCTTAAGCACTGGCACAAAATGTATTGTTAGAAAAAATATAAGCATGGATGGTAAATCTTTGAATGATTGTCATGCGGAAGTGCTTGTACGAAGATGTTTGAAACTTTTTCTGTATGGTCATTTAAAGTTGATAGCCACTGGACGGAAAAATGATTCAATCTTTACCGAATGTAAAGAAACGGGAGGTTACCGACTCAAGCCCAACATAAAATTTCATCTTTACGTTAGTGATCCACCTTGTGGTGATTCGAGAATATATTTGCCTGAGGAATTTAATCGCAAATCTTTACATCGTACTGCATGTAGAGTTTTAAGATCAAAAAACGAATTCAGAAACGAATCGTTACTTATTAAAGTTAATGATGGAAATCAAGCAACAGAGTTAATTAAACAGCAGAAACAACAGTATATATCAATGTCTTGTTCTGATAAAATTGCCTCGTGGAACGTTTTAGGCATTCAAGGTTCTCTTCTTAATTATTTCATACAACCGATATATCTGGAAAGTATTGTTTTTGGAAGTGAGGTTTATCCTGGATATATATTTAGAGCTCTATGGGGTCGTTTTGAAAAATCGCTTAAAACGTTGCCGGAAACTTATCTTTTAAATAAACCTAAAATATGCTGTGTAAGAAATCCTGAAAACTGCGAGTTTGTAGAACATCCAGATTTTAGTGTTACTTGGTCAGTCGGATTTAAAGGCCCTGAAATTATTAATTCAACAACAGGAAAGTTAGAAAATGGAAAGATTTCGAGTTTAAGTAAGAAAGCGTCTTTTTGTCGATTTAATAAATTATACGACGACATTCCAATTGCTGCTGAACGACAGTTGAACAGAAAACCAAAGTTTTATTCGGAAGCAAAACAATCTTGCTTGAATTATCAAGCGGCTAAAAGCACCTTGAAAGAAGCATTTGAAAATGCAGGTTTAGGAGTTTGGATAATGAAACCTTTACATCAAGATGATTTTGAATAATAAAACCAATGGAATTTTACCAAATATACAAACACTATATATTTTTGTTTTATTTGGTATTGATTTATCTTTATAACAGTTAGAAAAATACGAATTTAATGTATTAATGTTAACTTTAAATGCGCATTATATTATTTTTAAAAATGTGTTCTTGAATGTCTTGTCAATGTCATTGAAGTTAATAGATTCCTAATTAACTTTTATACAAAACTATATCTAGCCTTATGATTATATATGAAATGTGAAAACATATTTGTAATAACTTATAATTTAGAAATGTTGAATGTTCATATAAATTTAAGTAAGCCAAGCAAAAAGTTCTGGTCGAAATTCAAGTGATGGCATTTGTTACTTTTGTTATTATCGTTTTTTTTATTTTTTTTATTTTTTGAAATTTGCATTTTAGATTGAATTTACAAAATAAAGTTGTTTAAAATATTTTACTTGCCATATTATTTATAAATACTGTATACAGTGTATATCTTTGTGACGTTCGTTATATAATTTCCTCCGGATTAATATAGATACACTCCTCAAAAGTCAAATCGCAATACCACGAAGGAATGCGAGTAGTGGTGACAGAGATATGCAAATGATTGAGTTTGTGTATGCATCGGATCATGCACCCAGTTTCAGGCTGTAAAGGCCAGCAGTCGGCTAGGGTGCACCTTGTAACTCTCCGCCTTGTGGGCACTAAGAGGGCCTCTTTTTTTTAGCAAGCCAATTATGGGTTCGCCCAGGTTCACAATGGGGCGGTGGTGAGGGACGAGCCCGACATATCCGGACGGAGCCGGCTAGGGTCGTAAATGCTTTTAACGACGGTTTCCAGCAACTGAACTTTAGACGCAGCGTAGAAAATACCTCGGAGACGACAGCGAGCCGAATACCACAAAATGTAGTTTAAAACAGATTAATTTTATGGGTGAGGTTTTAGACAAGGTTCGAAATCAAATTAATTGTATATTATATAAAAGAAAACAATCGTTACAGTTAGAACAAAAGTCGTGTAAGCTATATAGGGCGGAGAGAGATGTAGCTATCCAAGTAATGTGACGCGAAGGTGAGAAAGGCCATTCCAGGACGACTGTTACAAGTTTTAGCTGTTTCAATTATTTTACAAGTGTTTCAATTATTTTACAACCTCATTAATACACCATATCAAGAGGAGTTTTTTTTACATGAGAACGGATTAATCATTTTTACATTACTTCTTATGGGAAAGGTTGGTTTGGTATACGTCCTATTCGGTATAAGTCCAAACATCAGGAACGGATAAAGGTCGTATACCGAAGTTCCATTGTATTATAGTTATAAAAGGAATTTGTCCACTACTGACGCATTATTAATCAATTAGTTACCATGGGACTCGACAGGTCACAGTAGCATCGGCATTTGTTGATCACTCTAAAAATTTAGCAGTGTTGATCTATTAATTCTCGAAAATAAATTTAAAAATATAGGATTGACAGGAACACCGTTGTGCTGGCTATTATCTTATTTATCAGATCGTAATTATGATGTAAAGGTTGTAATAAAAAGAAAAAATATGACAAGGCTCCCTCTGTCGCGTAGCAGCAGAGTTAACGTTTTTTTTTAATTAATGTAAACAACCCACATGCAAGTCAACCATGTCGTTTACTCGTGAAGTCCACGTGTAAAGTTATTTATTTCAATAAAAAGTAATAAAGGTAAATAACTTTGAAATTCTTTTATATCTAACAAAGGAGTCTCCCAGGGGTCTATCTTAGGTCCCTTATTATTTAATATTTATGTCAACGACCTTTTCAAATTTTTACCAGAAACCAACCTTATAATGAACGCAAATGATATTGTAATATCGTACTCGGATACCAATACAAAGGTTATTCAAGACAATTTAATTAATATATCACGGAAATTAACTAAAGATCTGAAAATTAATAACCTGTATATTAACACTGATAAGACTAAATTTCTCTGTTTTGCAAACATTTTAATTAATTTGTATATACATTTGTGAGTTTGGTATATGAAAGAATTTACATATGTTCTTTTTTTAATTTTTTCATAATCCAGTAATGCCCAGACTATATGATCTATTTCAGGCTTATTGCAATGCAAAGTACTATCCTTTATGTCCAGTATAATTATACTAAAAGAAACAATTTTTATGAAATTTATTTATTGTGCCGTCGCCAGAGGAAAATAATTTTTAACGTTTTACACATTGAGGTGGACGAGTAGCCTCAAATGAAAATTCGACTCTGCCGTGGAACTTAATTTTTTCTTCAAGTGCATGAATAAGGACAGCAGAAGACATCTATGTATTGTCTACTTTGCTAAATTTATTTAACAGTTATTTTATTTCATTGAATTCAGTTTCTAATACAAATATTACACCAGTAATACAATGAGTTATAATAAATCTTTCCAAATATGCAATAAATCTGTATTTCCAAATCTACATTGAATCAGTTCATTTATTCTTTCATTTTGAGAAGCAGAAAAATGGTTTTTCCAATCTCCTACTTCGCCTTTTCTTACAATCTTTGAATCTATAACATTTCTTTTTTCTTATATTTCATGAATTTTCCCCAAGTCTTTATCTTTTTGAAGACGAATAGCACTGTAATTTTCATTTGTTGTATTTTTCATGAAATCAAAGCTACTAAAATGAACTATATTTTTCATTATTTTATTATCGTTGATAAATTCAGAATACTCTGCACCTAGGAATATAGAAATTTTCTTTACAGAAGCATGAATATCTTGCTTCATTTCTTCGTAAGTTAAGAAAAGAACGTTTGAATCATCTCGATGATTATACCACGATAATACATGATCAAAATAATCTCCGTAAGGTATTTCTCCAGTAATAAAATGTTCGAAAAATTCATCAAATGTTATTTTAATCTTTCCTGTAGTTCTTGTCAGAAAATAATAATTAGAAACACAGCAGTCTTTAGGATTTCTTGCAACGTAGATGTATTTTGATTCGGGTGCATACGGTGTTAAGTGAAATGGCAAGTGTACTTTTAAGACACACGGCCTAACTTTATTTGCAGTTTCTATTCCCATCATTTCTAAATGAGGAGAGAATAACAAGAAATCTTTGCCATCTTTTGGAGGTATTCCTTTATGAAAAATGAGATAAAATTTGTTGAGTCCAAGTAGTACCGCATCTTGGAAAAGTCGAGAGAAATATATCATCATTCCTCGGTTTATATTGAATAGTAGAAGTTATGCATTCTGATAAGAATGATTTTGGAAACTTGAGATCACTAATAATTTGATATGGTATACCTGTGTTCGATTTTTCTTCGGCCATTACTGTAAAAAAAAATTTACATTTAATAATAATCATACAGTTCATTAATATACTCTAAATAGTCATACAATACAACTAATAAGATAACTTATAATAATCACTTATTTGTAAAATAAATGATTATGAATTATATATTTATAAACTTATATCGTTAAAATCTTTACAGCTAATTGTTTAAGCAAAATATAAATTTAATTTATAGTTTTATTTTCGTTTTTCACTTTTTCTGCTCTATGGGACATCAAAAACACCTTTTTTTTTCTTCACTTATTATGAATTTGCCACGACCACAATCGGGCCGACCTGATGATGAGTGATAAAGCCCGACATATCTGGGACAGATTTTCCTTGAGGAATTCCTAAGATTACTCATCCGGATTTCATCTTGGCTCCCCGAAGTGATAGGCTGATGGTGCACTTTTGGTTCCCCCGAAAGTAGATAGCTCGGTCATCAACCCGTCAGTGCGCGATGGATACGGAATAAAAGTCCTCTTAGTGCCTCCACAGACCGGAAAAAATCCTTCTCTACCATCTAGTCGTCTAATTTATAGCTTTTCAAAATATCTCATTGTTACATAAAAAAAAAGTTGCGACAGATAGTGTGATAAGGATTCCGTAAAAGATATGTCTATAATGTGGATGGCTGAGCATGTCTATAATGTGCATGACTGAGCGGTCAAGGTGGTATCCTACCGCTCTGAGGGACCCGGAATCGAATTCGGACGGGTCAAAAATATACCTATCAGTGGCGTAGCGTGGGTGTCAGCCGCCCGGGGCGGAGGAAAATTTTGCCGCCCCCTTATTTAGGTATTTTTACAAGATATTATTTATTGTGAAATTTTTCCGCCTCCTAAAAGTGCCGCCCGGGGCGGGCCGCCCCTATCGCCCCCACTACACTACGCCACTGGCATATGTAGTAGTCTACATACAGGTACTTTTTTTTTTTTAACTCTTTCCGCCCTGTGGGCACTAAGAGGGCCTCTTTTAGTAGGCCCATTATGGGTTCGGCCAGGCCCACAATGGGGCGACCGGGTGGTGAGGGACGGGGCCCGACATATCCGAACGGACCACCCTCCGAAAAATTCCTGGGGATTATTCGACCCGTTCGGATTCGATCCCGGGTCCCCCAGAGCGGTAGGCTGCCGCCTTTACCGCTCGGCCATCCGGCCGTCTGCATACAGGTACTGCCAACTAAGCTGAAGGAATTTAGCCACCTCATAGCCCCCGTAGCTACGGCTCGTTTCGGCTATACATTGAAACTATCGTAAAGAACTACTGGTATGTTAATTAATATCGTCGACGTCATGTTGTTCTAAAGAATGCTTATAACGTTGGGTTATAAGATTATAATACGGTGCTTTTCATAAATAAAATAATCTTGTATTTCATAAAATAAATTAATTTGTATTTTTCTATTTTATCTATTATAGATTTCAGTTTAAAGCGATGTTTTCATAAGCATTGAAAACTTCTCAATAAGTCTTGTCATGTATAAAAGCAACAATGGAGATTTTTACGACGCAAAACTGAGCGTTATCGGATAATTCATGGAGTAGCAGTGATAACACTAGCTAATCCAATGACTAAAGTCTAGAGATCAGAGAGTTGAAAGATATCACATTAACACTGCGATTTAATGAATTTTGACGAAAATATGGCAAATCGATTACGAGAGGTTTATTTCTAGAATAAAGTGATCAGACTTTTTAAAAATCAATATTTTACAGATTTGTCGGATGAGGTGATCAGAATACAATTTGTAAATAAGATTTCATAATTATTGTAGTTTATTATTCAATACATATTCCTGAAAACTGAAATTTTACTAAGAGCTCATCAGTTGTTCATCGCAATATTATACATGTTTAAAAATAAAAATATGTTTTGTTTGGTTATTAAATAATACAATAACCCATAAACATTTGCTCGTTAAAAGCAAGTAAAGTTTGAATGCTGTAAAGTTTTGCACTGCAAAATGCAAACACACACACACAACCAGTGGTGATATTCGGCGGGTTCGCACAGGTTCGGCCGAACCCGTTGTTAAAATTTTCAGTTTCCCGAACCTTGTTCCCGAACACACGGAACATTTCTCAGTGGGTTTGTTTTTCCCGAACCTTGTTAAACACACGGAACATTTCTCAGTGGGTTTGTTTTTTTTAAAAAAATATATTAAAATATGCGTATTATACTCCGTAATACTACTAAACTAGGGCCTTATACCCCGTTTGCACCGAGTATTTCAATCTAGATTGTGAGCAAGGTGAGGGAGTATGTCTTGGTGCGATCTCTCTCGACCGTTTCAATCGAGGTTTAATCGCGATCGATTCAAGAGTGTTCTTGAAAGTAGATCCAGTCATAAGAGAGATCCCAGAATGCCACGCGCGCGAGACAATACAAGATGGTGTGGAAGACGTGTTGGGCTATGGACAGCGAAAGAGTAAGTATAATGTATCTCGAGAGATGATGACGTGTGTATTTGTAGAAGCGCCATATTGCGGTAAAGAATTTCTCTGCCTTGAGAAAAAAAAAAAAAAAGGTCGACAGCTGTAAAATACTATTGTTACCTGGCCTTCTCCCATGGCTCGTTACGTTCTAAATACGCCGCTGATTGTTAGATATATGGTTGCAAGAAAAGGTATTGTATTTATTTCTAGCCAAAACTTCCATGTTTCGTTTGTGGGTGATTGTCAGGGAGAAATTTTCTGCTAGCGAACCCCTTGTTAAATATTTCGAATATCACCACTGCACATAACCCATGGAAAATTTTCCCCGTTTTTTCACTTTGAGTTCAGGAGTTCAAAAACGTGGAGATTTGGAAAAAACCCAGAGGGTCAAATTTGATATGATTGCTATACTTTCCCGTGTTATATACAAAACAGTCGGAAAAGTAAAAATTAAATTTAAAATTTATTTATGAAATTTGATTAGACTATTATTACTTTCCTGGCTTTTACGTATATATGAGATGGGAAGGTATTGGAATTGTGTCAAATTTGACCCACCGCGTTTTTTGCAGAACACGTTTTGAGACCTCGTGAACCCAAAAAGTTCAAAAAACGGGAAAATTTTCTGTGGATATTATGTATGTGGGTGTGTTAGCGTATAAATTGTCTAATATCTTAGGATGGGGCAATGATTAAGAAACGAAATTTGACATTGTGACTTGTATATAAGGGGCATTGTTGCTACTAAATTTTGTTGGTTAAAGACCGAAAAAGTGGGAAGATAGAAGGAGGTCATGTATCGTATGTCGAAAGGGGTCGGAAGACTTAATGAAGATTTTACTGGTCGTTAGCATTTACTTTTTTTTTTTTTTTTTTTATATAAAACTCATCACTACCCTCAAAATTAAGCCTTTTGCTATTATATATTAATTAAAAATATAAAAAGTTTTTGATAATAAAATCTCATAACAGATGATGAATGCCATAAACAATTTAATTTATTATAATTAATAATATAAAACGTATTTTTTAAAATAAAATCTCATAACAGCCGGGAAAGTTACGTAATTTGTTACTGGATTTTTTTGAACTTGCTTGAATTTTTCACAAAGCTTGCAAAATCCAAAATTTTTTGAGAATTACTTCATTTTTATTTTAATAAGGAATTTTTGAAATAGTTTTTACTTGGCGCAATCTTTTACATGCCAGATATTTTTGTTTGCATAACCATACAATTTTTCAGTTATCTATTATGATACATTTGTTAATAAAACAGATCATGTTTTGTTCTAAATAGATAACAAGAAATAATTAAGATAGTGTAAGTCGTAGCTGATTAGCAAATTTAAGGTTTAGAAAGTTCTTATCCTCAGATTATCATCATATTCTCACGTCCTAACTGTCCAAACGCATTGAGATGCGCATTTACAATATTTAATTAGCCATCATTTAATAAACAAACTAAATTTAATAAAATTTGTAGTCAAAATAAACTTAATATACTTGATTTAAATATAATTTTTGTAAACAAATTCTAAATGAGTTAAAGAAAAAGTTTTAAAACTCGTTTCTGAAACAAATTATCTTTATTTAGTTCTGTGTTTGCAATTAATAATAAAGTTCTTATTCAACTAATACGTATATTATATTCCTACCTTTTCTAAAGATGTACGAAATTTTCACTTTTTTATTAATTGAAATGTCTTGTTAAACAATTAATGCATTAATTTAATTCGTTTATAACAGGTTGAAACTCTTAAATATGATCGTGCTTCTAAGGATAAGTACGTACAGTCTATCTATGGAAAGAATCGACTTGAGAGCAACGTCAAGCGTGATGTCGCTTCAGTTAAACCAATCAGCACATTTCATAGCAATATCAGCACTTTTCGTTTAATACGTCAGACAATATGTGAATTTTATTTTATTTTCTCTCACTAGATTGCACAGCGACTTTTCCGTTGTGTTACTTCCATAATACTATTTATAATGGCGGTCTAAGTAAATTCGAAATAATAATAATAATAAATAATGCGAATTAAAAAGCAATAAAATTTTTAAAAAATTAAAGACAAAGTCTGCCCAAAAGGGACAACCATTTATTTTTCTTGCGTTCCAGACAACACATTCTTGGCAACTGACCTTTCTCCGTAGGCTACTCGTTGCCAGAAGTTTAAAAATGTCCGTTTAAAAAACACAAAATACATCCAATTAAAATTACAGGTAATTTCTAAAAAAGGAACTGGTGACATACAGACTTGTTGCTTTTATCCACCCATGTGTTGTCTGGAACGCAAGAAAAATAAATGGTGGTCCCTTTTGGACAGACTTTGTCTTTAATTTTCAAAAAAATAACTTTCCATCTGACGAAAAAATTAACAAAAGCAATAAAATTGTTATGTTATAATTTATTCAATAAATATTTCATACAGTTATTTAATTAATATTTAATTGCCATGTAATCAGTCTGTATTTAAAAATTCCATAGCTAGTTTTTGATGTTTTATAACAAATTAATAAAATTTGGAGTATAATTTTTGTTGACTATTTCTTTATTAATAAATTAACTACATTCATATTATATGCCTTGATTTAAGTTCTTTTAAAATAACTTTTACAATAGAATTATTTGTGCTTATATCCATTACGAATCCATATTTAATATCAATATGTTTCATGAGAAAAGTTTGAAGTTTATATCTATTGCTTTTCCGGCTCTTATATATAACAGAGGGATAGTATGGCAATCGGTCAAAAATGACCAAGCAACTCGTTACTGGATTTTTTTTTTATGATTATCATTATCATTATCATTGGTCTAATTTGACTAAATCAAGGTTTATTCTATTTTGAATAATATCTTTTTAATTAATTAAAATTGACCGCCAAGTAACCGAGGCGGTTAAATCGCCAGCCTATCGCTCCCTAGAAATTTTTCAGAGGTGGTCTGACCCCGGGTATATCGGGTTTCGTCCCTCCTATCCGCCCACCCGATTGTGGGCCTATCCGAACTTTCGATGGGTATAGAAAAAAAGCTAATGGGGCGAAATGGCCAAAACAAACAAAAAGAAAAAAAATGTATAAATTTCAGTTCTGAAGTAAAAACAAAAGCTTATGTTTAAAAGAAATGTATGAACGCGTAGAGCCAGTGCCAGCTTTAGAACCTATTTACCCCTAGGCAAAATATTCGGTGCATGTTTTAATTTAAAATAGGTAGGTGTGAAAAACATGTTCAATTTTTAAAATTTTCACATTGTTCGCTTAGATTAGAGGTCACCAAACTTTTTCACAGTGGGCCAGATAACTGAGAAAATGACGAGCGCGGGCCGTTTAAACATTTTGTTCAATACAGCACACTAAATACACAAAAAGTAGACAACCGACAAATTTATTTACCAATACACAAACACGATCGCTGCAGCAAGCTCTTAATCGTTTTCCTTAGAAACTTTATTGCATGTACTTAAGTGCTGGAACAAGACTGATATGGCCCCCCTCACCTACACATGGATACAAATCAATGTCATAACTGTACATTTATTACATTCAAACATACTTGCAAATACAGTATATTAAAAAGAGGACGTACAGTACTTCTGTAAAAGATGATAAAAGCAATAATACACATTAGTATATAAACAATAATGAAACAATATATTAACAGAATACGGAGGCAGAACATATATTTGGAAAGAGTCCTTCCAGCTTATATCTTTTCAAGCAATGCAGTAGCTTCAATAGACTCAGTTGGCCCTCTCCAAAATTTGCTTGATGAACAGATGGAAAATGGCTAATCTCCATTACAAAATCTTCACTGATATCAGCGGGATATTGATCTGTCAGTAATTTTGATTTTTCTTTCAGTTCATCTTGAGGAATTGCCGGTACTTCGGTACTTCCGGCGGAAGCTGAACTCAGAAATGCTCACTGCAGATTTGAAATGAACAGTCAGTCTGCCAATAACATTAGCCAATATTACATAGAAGACAGACTTTCTGAAATATGCTTCTACAGAAGATTCATCTATTTCATCTTGTTTTGACAAATCTGCTTCTTCTGTAGCGCCTTCATCATGGAACTTTTTTCTTTTGCGTTTTGCTTTACCCCGAGTTCCATAGAGTTTCACTTCTATGCACAAATTAGAAGCAACATGTTTTTCCACGCTCCACGTACTTTTTCAGCTGTTCCGAAGATTTGTCAGTTCTGAAATCAACCTTTTTAAGTTCGACATCCAGCGTTACATTTCTGGACTGAATAACCTTCTTACTGATATCAACTAGAACTAACACTCTGTACCACACAACAGACATTATCACACAAATGAAGGATGTGACATAAGACATAGCTCCATTAATTTCTGTTCTTGTTTTGGCAGTTAGTTTCAACTCCAAGAGGTTTTCTAATGCTAATGTAATGCCTGGCAGATCGACTACAAAGAGCTTTATACTTTCAACACGGTCTGACCATCATGTGTTAGACATGTCGTGAAGAGAACAGCTAATACACTTCGAAAAGGTCAAGGGTATGTAAAGCTGTGCTTGAATAAAGACTAGCTACGCTATACCGTGTACTCACTGTACTGTACATTAAATCATGTTCTCTTTTAGCAAACCCATTATGGGCTCGGCCAGGCCCACAATGGGGCGGCCGGGTGGTGAGAGACGGGCCCCGACATATCCGGAAGGACCACCCCCGAAAAATTCCTGGGGATTTTTCCCGGGTCTCCCAGAGCGGTAAGTTGCCACCTTGACCGCTCGGCCATCCGGCCGTAGAGAGGGGAAGGGTTGAATTTCAGTGGACGTCCGTTTTATTTTATTAAATTTTATACAGTTTATGCATTTTATTGTATTTATTTCAAAATTTCTTGCATGTTTCATTTGTACTTATGGTATTGATCATTCATAGTGATAAAGGTTTTAAGGGGGATTGACTTTCGTTGGACGTCCAATGAGAGGAAAGGGTTACGGAAACTTGGAAAAACTGGGACAAGGGAAAAGGGGAGTTAAAATTCACAGGAAAATATGGACGTAATTTATGGACAGCTCCAAATGCAGGAAATAAACAATAATTTTAAAAAAATGGCATAAATGATATTTTTGTATTCAGTCCAATATTTATTCACTTTTACAAAAAAGTTAAAATTACTGTATTCGTAATTTTTGTTTTTTTTTTTTTTTTTTGGTTAAATTGTAAATTTTCAGTTTATGACGATAATTTAGAAAAAGATATTTTGTTCCAAACAATTTTAAACGAGTTGTAATTCTGGCAACACTGTTTCGATAAAAGAAATGATCAAACACGTGGAAAATATACTGTATATTATACCGTACTGGAATCGAATGTTTATGTATTGTAGTGGGAACGGTGTTATTGTTTTTGTACACATATAATATATATCTGTTATTGATATAAGAAGATTTCAGTTTAAGAGATTTCAAATTATATTTTGAAAAAATATGATTCTGAAGATGGAGAATTCAGACGATTTTCCGACTGAAATTCAAAATCAACTTGTTACTTTTCATGGCAATCTCGAAAAAATGGGAGATATTTTACAAACTTTACTACAGTTTGATTTCGATGACGAAAGAGTAAGATCACTCAGTTTTAAATTTTACGACTAAAAAATTGATAGGCTCTAGTAGTTTAAATAAATATACAGAGACTCACTTTAATATTTGGCCACCCCACGTGAAGTTGATGTTTTTAATGTGTATAATAATAGCCACTTAAATATTCGGTTACTATACTATTGTGAAAATATTGTCTCGAGTAACACAAATGAATAGGTCTTAATATTTAGTTGGGTATCCTTTATTTTTTATTACAGCCTTCAAACGGTTTTGCATATTTACAAAAATTTTCTTTGTATATGTAGGCTCAATGCCTACCCATTCTTCTGTCAGCCTCATCTTTCAGTTCTTTCTTTGAGGTAATTGGCATTCTCTGAACTCTAAAACAAAGTTCATCCTGTAAATTCTCAATGGGATTGAGGTCGGGCGATTGGGGATGCGTTTCGATAACTTTGGGGCAATTATGGAAAAGCCATTGGAGCACTATATATGCATTATGTTTGGGATTGTCATCTGGTAAAATTTGAATGTTTTTCTTATCACCAGCTTTTCTGCATTTTTGTGTAAGCATTCTTTGAAAATTGTCAGGTTATGTTCTTTTGTCATGGTTTCCTCAATAAATTTCAGTTTGCTTGTGCCAGCTGCAGATATGCATTTCCACACCATTACGTTTCCTCCATTGTGTTTCACAGTTGCCTATAAATTTGGTTTTTTCAGTTCTTCATTTGCTTTGTGCCACACTGGAACTTTACCATTTGATTGAAAAATGTTGAATTTACTTTCATCTGCAAAGATAACATTTGTCAACCATGCTGACTACTTGTTCACATGGGTATTTGCAAAGTCTAACCTTTTCATTCTATTCACTTTGCTGACATAGGGACTTTTTCTTGCTACTCTTCCATTGTAGCCTCATTTTGCTGGACCCTCCAAACTGTCTTCAGGTGCACTTGCTTTTTACGTTCTTGCAACAATGCTATTGTAATTTTAGGTGCTCTCAGTCATTGGTTTTTCTTCACCTTTTTCACAATCAGAGAGCCTTTCTTGGTTACTCAGTTTACATGGTTGACCTTCTATCTTCTGTTCTTTTTGATATTGTCTTGTGATATCACCAACTGTACTGCATGGTATATTTAATACACAAGCAATCTCCCTGTGTGAAGATCCCTTCTCATGGTGTAAGATTACCAGCTGATGCTGCTCAAACATTGTATTGCAACTGTTTTGTCCCATTTGAAGTGTTGCACTTCCCTAATCCGGTTAATATGAATTCTCCAATAGCAGCATGAGAAATGACAAATCACAGTGACTTTGATTTACATATTAACATGAAAAAAAGACTTGCGATTACCTTGTCTGTGTAATGACTGAATATTAATGTGACATGATTTTGAGCCATTGTCAAGAAGAAGATCAAATTATTGGCATTATCAAGCTCAAGACTTGTAATGATTAGATAATACTCATGGAACATTATCTGCTTCTTGTAATTTGATGTTTTTATCACATGTCCTTACATTTTATAATAATTGTATGGAAACTTCAATATACTGGATTGGCCAAATATTAATGAGTCTTTGTATATATAATTTTTGAATGTTTTTTGTAAATCGCATAATTTACAGTAAACTAGAATTCTTAAGTGTTGAAAAAATAAAATAAGTTCATGGTTTATGTTTTACGATTTTCAATAAGTTTTATGAATTAATGAATGAGTGTTTTATGACTTTCAATAAGGGTTTTCTCCTACTTTAATCAAAACTCTCATCATTAAAGCTACTGTTCTTAAATAACAAAGTGTAAATTCTTGGATAGAAGTTACTTTGAGGTAATTTATATACAGGTTGTTGACTCATAGTAGTTATGTTGTTTGTTTATTTCTTTTACAGGTGAATCATGGTATTGAGTAAGGGGTTCAAGTTATTTAGATGAAGAGAAATCTCAGTCAGTGTGAAGTTACTGAAAAGTTTAACAGGCTGTATCTAGACTTCTCATCAATCACATGCAATCACATATAGCAGTCTGGGTGTATTTAAACTCTTTGGCAACTTTACTTTGACTTTGGGTCCTCATCATCAAAATAACTTGATTTTGTTCTTCCTTACAACTTACCTAAAGGAATCATCTAACTTTTGAAAACTTGAAATAATACTTATTTACATTTCTATTTTTGCATACTTTAAATTATTCATTTGAAATCATAAAGCAACAGCCTTTTTAATTTCATAAGCAATGCAACAGTGTGACATGGCAGTGTGAGGTGCATATCCATAACATAAAAGTACCCTAGTTTCTGGTTTTTTGTAATGGATTTTAGCATTAATAAATTATATATTAAAGGAATAAGCTAGACTCTGGAATTACTTTTTTTTTTTGTTTTTGAATTTAGGAAACATGATCCAAGTTGAAATAGAACCAAAATTTGTGCTGACTTTACATTGGTGACTCTAGACTTTCCCTCTTGACATACAACTTTTTTTAGGCTATCTTTTTCACTGTGTTTTAAAATTGCAAACTCTAATATGATTCATGAATTGCTTAGAATCAATAGTGCACAATAGAAACATAATGGTGTTGTTGTAACAATATTATCCATAAGACAAAATGCTGATAATTTTTAAGGAGTCACTTTATTACTTGATAAAATGTTTTTTGAGATTAACTAAGACCCCGCTTAACACGGGGGATGTGTTCCTAGATGAAAAAAATGCTAAGCGAAACAGCATTAAACAAGGTCATTTTAACATAGAGTAAATAGAAATAGGTGAACATGCGACCAAAAATAAACATTTTACTTTAATTTTAAGTTATTTTTATATTAATTTGCATAATAATATATGTTAAATAACACACAAACATATACACACAGAAATATAAAGTTCATTTTTTGTGACAAAGGTCCTGACTTTTCTGAAATTTGTTTTTTTTTGCAATAAAGTTGTGAAGTTTCATTTGTCGTTTTTTTTTTTTTCTTTAATCAAATGTCGGTAGCAAAAGATCGCATCCAAAACTCCTAATTTTGCATTTGCACTCCTTTCAAAATCTTGACCATTCGCTACAATTTGATCAACGATTTTGGTTATCGTGACCAAACTTTTACTAAGGAAATCTGTAGCAAGTTCTTTGGGTTCTTCGTTTTTGGAATCTCTATTTTCCAGTTCTACATGAATTCTTTCTTCTGCTGGTTCTTGAATGTCGTCATTGTTAAGGCTCTCACCAGAAATCTGCAGTAACTCCTCAATATCCTGCTTTTCTACATCTCCTAGTCCTACTGTATCGATTAGGTTGACAATTTGGTCAACCTAACGATTCAACGATGGGCTCTTCTCGTTGAGAATTCTTGGATACCTTCACCCATAACTTCTTCCACACACTGTTCACACATTTATCAGTTAATTCTTGTCAAGTGAAGTGGATATTGCCTATGCCCTATGGCATCCATGATTTCGAAAATTGCACCAAACATAGATTTAAAGAAATACACCTTTTTGCCACTTTTTTCTGATTGGTTCGTGTTCGTAAATAATCGTATCATATACGAATCAATGAAATGCCGCAATAATTAGAATCAGCGTAAATGTTGAGCTTTTTTTAGGCTTCAAGCAGACTGCATTATATTGAATCAGCGTTAAGTGAGGTAGCATTAAATGGGATCTTACTGTATATCTTTTTGCCAGATCCAAACTTAATAATATGACTTTATTAAATGTAAAAACCATGAACAACTACAGTTGAATAACAAAAATTTCAAATAATTCATAAAAATTCTAATTGTGAGATGATTCAAATCTAATGACCAATATTATCAACAGTTTTCTGTAGAACATGTAAAAAATTACACAAATTAAAAATATTAAAAAATATAAAAAATAAAATAAAAACAAAACTAATAAAAATAAATCAACATGTAATGGCTTGATTAGCAGCTAAACTATTAATTAACATAAGGATGTAATAGTAATAAATTCAGTACTTGACTGACTAATATACAGATATTTACTTCTGTCCTTCTTAGTTAAGTGACAAAATAAAAATTAAAAAATTTTTTCTTTATTATCTGCTCAGAAATGTTTTATTATTAAGTCTGATTAACTTGTATTTGTGAATGTTATTAGCTATTCTATAGTTAGAACTGTAAAGTATACTTAGAGTAAAATTTAATATTACTAACAAATTTATATGTTAATATTTAAATATTTAATATACTGTATATATAAATGTTATTTTTGTATTTACTGTAATAATTATAATTTTTAATTATTCTGATTTTAATATTATTTTAGTTAACTCCATTAGAGAAAGCAAGGTTACATTTAACATCAGCATATACAATGAACTCATTGTTTTGGAGTAAGTGTTTAAATATTTATGAAATGTTTTTAGTATATTTTAATTTTGAAAACATTGCTTAGTTTTGATACTCTTGACAGTGTATTTGGTGTGTAAAGGAGAGAATCCCAAAGAACATCCAATTAAAGCTGAAATAGTAAGTTTTCACTTTTCTATAATTTACATACCATTATCAAAGCTAATGAATAAAATTTTGACACTACTAAGAAACAATGTTATTAAAGTGATGACATTTTTTTATTTAAAAAAAATAGTTATTTTGAATAAATAAATTACATTTTTCAAGACCCAATGGTCATAAATACGGTGGAACCTCGCTTAACGAGCATAATTCGATCCAGAGTTTTACTCATAATGCAAAACACTCGTTAAGCGAAACAATTTCTCCCATAGAAATTAATGTAAAATATGATAATGCGTTCCACACTGAAAAAATGCTCAAATGTTTTATGTATAACGTTTATTCAAAAAAAATTGTACAATATACACTGTTAAGGGGTGTGAATCATCATAATCTTTTCTTCGAGCATGGAATGAACCATCCTGGAATGAGAATTAGATTTGCAGAAACAAAAAATTTACAGCTAATATGTTTAATAAACACTCCAAACGATATGCCAAATTCTTGGGTTATGTAAAGGCTATAATTAAATATTAGAAATTAATTAATTTGACTAGAGGTGGGCAGTTATGTTTCCACCTTGTATTAAATTTAATAATTATAAATAGTTAATTTTTAATTCAGACATTTCTAAAATTTAATTTGGAATCGGTCATTAAAATTAATGACCCAAGAATTTGGCTTATCGTTTGGCGTGTTTATTATATAATGGGCTATGATTGTTGATGTTTATAAGTAATATTTGTGAACACAAGTTTGGAAAAATATGTGATCACAAGCGACATTAAGATGCTAGCAGAATGAGTACTAAACACAGACTGATGGAGCATGCCCCATGTGCACAATTCGGGACTTCCTCTCTCCTCATCACTTGTTATGTGAATTGTAAAATTTGTTTTGCTCGTTATGTGAAATACTCATTGTGCAAGGTGCTCATTAAGCAAAGTTCTACTGTGGCTTGAATTTATTTTAACATTTGAATTAAAATTTATATTAAAATCATTTTATTTCTTATTAACAATGATGAATTGGAAATTAGAATAAACTTCATTTGTTTTTCTGTCTGAAGGAGCTGCTGCTACTACTAGTACTACTACTACTACTACTAAAGTTTGTACTCTCTGAATGAACATAGAATTAAAATTATAGTGATTTTTATTTTATAAGTATAAAAATGTTTATAAATAGATTTAATATAATTTCTTAACTAAGTAGAAAGTAAATTGCATTATTTTCTATATAATTAAGTTTAATAGTTGATGCAAGTCATAAGTTGCTGTAAGTTAGGAGTACTGTTATACTGTTCTATTGTTTGCTCATTCTATTGACATTTTATTGTTTGCCCACTGTTTATTATATTACAGGTAACTCTTGTATAATACTGCAGTTAGGTTCCTATAAAATTTTGTATAGTGCAAAATCAAAACTAAAAACCAGTATGAAAAGAGGAAATACATTCCAAAAGTTAACAAAAATATGCCATTTTATTTTTAAGATAATTGGAAACTTAATTTTTATTAAAAACAGTAATAACCAAAGAAACATCTTACAGACTGTGATACATATATATGGTCTCTTCAAAAACTTCTGGAACATTTCAAATAGCATGCAATGTTATCTGGCAACAATGTATGGTGATGCATGTTGGGTAGCAGTGATCTTCCTTCATAACCTACCAGTTGCCATCTTATTGTGCTGCAATTAGTTTTCATGTTACAGGTTTTTATTTATTTGCATGTAGAGGATGGTCTGTGATTTTGCAGATGACTGACATGCAAGACAGCAGATCAACATCAAATTTTGCTGTAAGCTTGGGAAAACACTTACGGAGACCCATAAAATATTGAAGCAGGTTTATGGCAAGAAGTGTCTTAGTCATATGCCATGTTATGAATTATTCAAGAGATTTAAGGATGTTCAGCAGTCAGAAGAAGACAACCATTGATTTCATCTGACAACACTCATGTTGCACAAGTTTGTGGAGATTCTAATCATCATTTGATAGTTCAAGAAATCATCAAAGAGTACAATATATACAATAGGATCCTGCCATAGCATTCTCAAGGAAAAATTGCAGATGCATCATGTCAATGCAAAGTTTATGCCACCACTGGTGACAAGATCAGAGAGACACATGGGTTGCAAGCTGTCAAGATATTTTGGATTGTGCCAATGAGGATGAAACCTTCATAAAAAGAATTATTACTGGTGATGAAACTTGGGTTTACAGATACAAAGTAGAAACGAAAAGGCATTCATTGCAGGGGTTGGAAAAATGAAATCATGTCCAAAGAAAGCATGACAGGTCAGGTTGAAAGTGAAAGTCATGCTAATTTTTTTTTTACATTGAAGATATTGTGCATCTCAAATTCTTACAAGATGGACAAATGGTGAATTGGAAATATTTGGAAGTACTAAGGTACCTAAGATAAAGTGCCAGAAAGAAAAGGCCTGAACTCTGGAAAAATTTTGTAGATCCTGCATCATGACAATGTACAGTACAAGTTTCTTCATTTCTTCTGATTTGTGACTTCTTGGCTAAAACAGGAACACCTGCAATTCTCCACCCACCCTACTCACCTGACCTCACTTCTGCAGACTTTTTCCTATTTTCTGTGCTGAAATCCATTTTGAAAGAATGTAGATTGAAGACATCATGAAAAATAAGTTTTAAGAACTTTTTGAACAGAACACGTATGTTAAATAATGTACTGTCATTTAATTTTCTTTCTCTTCCTTACTGTTAAGCGTAATTGAACAAGATCATTTTCTCTATTGTAGAATAACTTATACCTGAAATTTTTCTGTAACATTTAGATTTTCTTTCTCTTCTTTCTTTCTTTAAAAGATGCAGTAATCTGCATTTGTTTGTTTTTGCTTGATAGATCTTTGCAAATTTCATGGTATGGAGTTATGTATTTTTGAAGTTTCTTTTGAATTTTGTGCTTTTTTCAGATCTGCATTCAAGAAAAAAAATTCTGTTTTTCTATTAAATCTATGCCTTCCCACATGCTTTTTGTTATAAAATTTAGAACTTTGAATTTTCCTCTACACTTTCTCTGAATTGATTTGCTTTACCTCTGATTCTATTTCCACCAAATCTGCTTCACCAGCCTCTTTTTCTATCAATAATTCTTTAATATTTCACTAGTCATATTATCAAAATCTCCGTGCTATGAATTTCTACTATTTTATAAACAAAGTTCTACTATTGCACTAATTCTATTTTTTTGTTGGTTTGACCATATTTCCTGAATGAACAGAGAATGACTATACATTTTCCAACACTCATGCTAAAAGATTTAAATATTTTACTTCAGATCCTTCTCTTAACTTGTTCTGCAATTATTTATTTGATTGAGTGTGAGTGACGTTCATGTTTTGCTTCTTTTAATATGTGATTTATAATAAGTGAATTATATTTGCAATATTTTCTAATTATATAGAATGTAACAAAACATTTCTATACATATTTTACATTTTTGTACTTCACTTATTAAATATAACAATAGAATATTGAAACAAAAATTATTGTATTACATATTATATTATTAAAAAAGAAATTTTTAGTCATCTACTGATTGTTTTAGTTCGATTTATCAATATCAGTATAAAAGTCTGTAGTAATTTTGGAGTCTAGGTAAATTATAATTTTTATTTTTATAGGACAGAATTAAAATGTACATGTTAAGAGCAAAAGAAATTGCTGATAAGGAAAAGGCTCCTAAAATAGACAAAGAAGCTGCTAAAAGATTTGTGAGAAGTTCTTTGTGGGAACCAGATAGTGACGGTAAAAAGCTCTCTCTTTCAATAAACTTAATTACAATATAAACCACACTCGTACCCAGCAGAATTCAATATATAAAAAACTTAAACCAACACCTTAATGTTCGCTGAGAGATTTATTAATTTAACAAACGTTTTCAATCTAATCAATTTTTTAACCTGAAGATGATCTATCGATTAGATCGAAAACGTTTGTTAAATTAATAAATCTCTCAGCGAACATTAAGGTGTTGGTTTAAGTTTTTTATAAACTTAATTACATTGCATTCTTGCTAATCTGAACTCTACTTGATTTGAACCAGGTTTTTTTAATTTTTTTTTTTTAAGTTAATGAATTTTATTTGGTTTTTAATTGTATTTATAACAAATGTTTTGAATAAAATATGCAGTAAAAATATGATACTGTATATTTTATTTTCATTAATTTATTCTAATTAGTGCATAATTATTATTTACATAATAGTTGTTTTAATTAAAGTCATATTAAATTTGTAAGTTTTAATAAGAATTCTAATTTTTAGTGAAGTAATAAATAAAAACAATGAAAACCACTTTTAATAGTTGCAAAGAACACTTAGATGCAAAAATGAAAATAAAACTAATATGTGCATTTAAAAAAATTTTTTAAATAAATGTATTTATCATAGAGCTCAGCCATACATGTAATGTTAAAGTACCAAATTTGACTGTTAATATCTCCAAGATCAATGAACCGATTTGGATAACATTTAAAATATTTAGTGTCTTCAATGAGGACTATGGAAGCCTTAAATTTTGAATAAATTCATTTGATCATTTTGGACTATGCAATCCCAAATTCATCATTTTTTCTCTAGATTTACAATAAGAGAGATTTTAGCAACACCAAGCTACCAGAAAATCTAGAAGGTGTCTATGCTTAATAGCTCTTTCAAGAGCTGACCACCACTTTTGTGGTCCTTTTGAAGGTTTTATTTAAAAATATTGAATATTTATGAAATTAAAACTTATTTTTTAAATTTTAACATTTCATTGGTTATTTGGCTACCACATGATGTGACATTTTGCAATTACTTTTAATCTATTAATTAACACTTTCATTGTTATTTCATTCCCTTATTAACTCGTAAACCCTTTGCCCAATCTGCACCAAATTTTTCATACTTATACTCTAGGACCCCGAGGAAAATCTGCCTTAAAGTCGTTGCACCTACATTAATTTGGCTGAACATTTGAACATCTTTGAGCAGTATCAGTGAAAGAAGTTTGGCATACAAGTATAATAAAACTCAACAAAAGTTTCCTGTATTTAGATGTTTTTGCTCTATTTTTTTAACCTGATTTCACCAGCTTTTTTATGGGGTATACAGTCTCCTCATACTTCTTTTTCTTTACATTTTCCCTTCCAAGCCAAACTTTTAAGTAACTTGAACAACCACATTCAGTAGTTAATTTTGTTTAGCAAAAGTATACTGTATTTAAATAAATATAAGATTTAACTTAGAACTTTTATGATTATATTTCAGTCAAACAAGAAAAGGAAGGAAATCCAAAATCTTCTAATTCTAGTTCATCTATCTAACAGAAGAGTGAAGTTTATATGCTATAATATATACATTTTGATAAAAAAAAAAAAAGTGTACAGTTAAAATGAAATTAGTTTACATGTGTATATTATTAATATGAACTTTTTAAATGTATTTTTTTGTAAAGTTTTAAATTTGAAATATATAAAAATTTTTATGAAAAATATTCATAATTTTAATAATTCTTGTAAAGTGAAATCAAGTTTTCAAAATAGGCATTATATATTCAAAAAACAAAAAAATTTCAGAAATTTATGATCAGTTTTGAGTGACAGATAATCTTAACTGGTTTGATTTTTACAAGTACAGTAGATACAAGTAAGTTTATAGAAAATGAGGTATTTAACAATATTTCTAATTTAAAAAAAATCCTGTTTTCCGGTTCAGACCAGAAATTCTTATATAGTTAATTGGGGGCTTTTGGTATCTGGTCTTGATTTTCATCTAACTCCATTCTCGAGATTAAGGAAGAATGGACGTGACAGTGGGAATCTATAAGTCTGCAATTTGAAAATTGCAACCCAATAATGTGACTTGTAAACTTTTATTAAAAATTTTTAATTACAAGTTTATAATACCTCTAATAATTAGTATATAATTACAATTTCTAATTGATCTTTTAACAAATATGAATATATCTAAGAATAATTTTTTAAGTGTTAGCAAAGAAAATCAATACAAATATGAAACAGGCCTATAATTCATTCAAATTGATGTCTGTTACAGAAAGCAAACAAAATATTCTCATTCATTGTAATTACAGATTTGTAATACATTTAATTTTACTTTCTTGGCTTGTTATGTATTGGAATCCTGTCAAAAACTTGATCCTCCGGGTTTTTTGCAAATCCTACGTTTTGAGACCCCTGAATCCAAAACTATGAAAAAAAAATTGGGGTGGGTGGGGTGTGTGTTGATATCTATTGTTTTGTTTAATATCGGGATCCGGTAATGATTAAGAAACAAAATTTGGCGCAGTAACTTGTGTATTAAATTTTGGTGGTTAAAAGTGGGGAGAAGTTGTGTATCATATCGCAAGTGGAGTTGGACTTAATGGCGATTTTACTGGTTATTAGAATTTACAATTTTTTTCATAAAACTCATCTGTAACCTCAAAATTAAGTTTTTTGCCATTTTATAATAAAAAATAATTTTTAAAATAAAATCTGATAACGGATGGTGTCACATGCAATTTTATTCATTATGATTAGTAATATGTTACTTTTTAAATAAAATCTCAGAATCCAGGAAAGTTATGCAATGCGTTGTTGGATTTTTTTTTCAATAAAATAGCAATGTATGTCTATCCAGAGCATGTTTTGTGCTGTTAGCCGCCTGTATGCTACAGATATTTGGCCGCCTCTATGAAAGCCTACTAGTATGTTTTATGACTGTTCCATATAGTTTGAAATGGTAAAAAAAACCTATAAAATGTTTGATATATTTATATTAATTTTATTCAAATTAAGCTGGCCCATAGGTAACATGTTCCTTGGTTCAAAGTTAAATACTTGTGCACAATAAAACAGAATTTGAAAATATGAAATTAATTTTTAAAAACTTATTTACTTAGTACATAAATTTATCAGAGGTGCCCGTACCTTGGGGCACATGCCCCCCCTCTTTGTCTCAGTTGCCCTTTTCCTAATCCTCAAGGGGACTCAAACAACAGAAAATTCGTGACTTCTAGCCTATTCTGCAATTATAAAAGAAACTAATGAACGATATTTGTCCATTGACCCATGCAACTTCGTCGTATGTTGACCAAAACACCTTGTTTTCAAGGCCAAGTTAGCTCGGAGTGTAACCACTACAATGGCTCATTCACAATGAAAATTAAGCATAAACATAAAACCTAAAACATATTTAATTCATTAAATAACATAGATACAAGGTTTTATGTATTAAGTAACATAGGAGGCCGGATGGCCGAGCGGTCAAGGTGGCAGCCTACCGCTCTGGGGGACCCGGAATCGAATCTGAACAGGTCGAATAATCCCCAGGAATTTTTCGGGGGGTGGTCCGTTCGGATATGTCGGGCTCCATCCCTCACCACCCGGCCACCACATTGTGGGCCAAGCCGAACCCATAATGGCCTTGCTAAAAGAGGCCCTCTTAGTGCCCACAGGGCGGAAAGAGTTTAAAAAAAGAAAAAAGTAACATAGCGTACATTCACAATAGGGGTCACTTTGACTTTTATAGCAATCGCCAATCCATTCACCAAACACATTTTTATATATAAGATATATAAGCCTATATATAAGACATTGAGAAATGATAAAGATAGAATAAGAACAGAAGAAAAACCAGGTGTCTATAAAGTGCCTTATGAGAACATACAACTAAATGTTAAGAAAGACTATATAGGCGTCACCAACAGAAGCTTGAGAGTAAGATTAAAAGAACATAGATATAACGTAAAGAAAAGATCCAATGCTACAGTTTTGTGGCAAGTCCAAGGTTCGGTGGTGAAATGGGATGAGGCAACAATTATAAAACCTATATCTTTCCCCACTTTATCAATGACGGCGGAGAAGATGGAAATATATAGAAGTAGGCTACGGGAAAAATGTTTAAATGAGAGAGATGCTGAGAGCCTGCTGTCAGCGTGGAAATACATGATTAAAAAGTACACTACTAACTCAGACTAGATTTAGTTTATTGGACGATTTATGATTTTTGTATTTTTAATTTTATTTCGTGTTAATGTTATTCTGTGTTAATTTTATATGTTCTTCCGTTTATCTTGGATATTTTTTAAAAATTTTTGTTCTAAATTTTGATTTAAATATTTATATTCTGTACATGGAACGTTTCTATTCCATTTTCTTTTAACCTGAAGATGGCCTGTCAACCAGGCATAAAACGTTTGTTATGAAAAATACATATTATTCTCAGCAACGAATTAAGGCGTTTTATTTCTATAAGTTTATCTGCTGAGCACTTTTAGAGTTTTTATGACTGATTTTCTCAAGCAATTTTATTTTTTAATTTTGGTTTATTAACAATGAAATTATTTCGAACCAAGACCGATTCATGTTCTGTGAAATCTTTTTCACCAAGTGACTTTTTCTTTCTACAGACTGCTCTGCGGCTATTTGTCACTCCAATCGCCCGATGCAAAAAGCAATTGCAAGATGAATAAAATTTTCGCAAATTGTGACCCCTGATAATGAGTTATCTAAGTGTAACGTTAGTATATATACTTAATCATAAGACGTTAACATAAATAAAGCATGGAGTTTGCAAACTTCAAGTTTTTTGCTTTTTTACATGGTTTAAAAGAAGAACCAATCGTAGAGATTATGGAATTCCCACTTTTAAATTTTTCTCTGTTTCAACGGATGAGAATCACTCATCACCTGTTGCTCGCACTTTTAAGTTTTCTGATGCAAAAGAACATGTATGCTTCAGCGTTATTTATATCCATAAACTGCACAGCTATATCATCAGTCATCATGCAAACATCAACCTATCTCATCGCCGACCATTACATTAAAATAATATTAAAATATATTTGAATTTTATTCTTCAAAGTACACACTCTTCGTCACCTGCATGCATGCACTCACTACTCAGAACATTCTATACATATGTGTGTATAGCATATTTTGAATTATAAACGAGCAATTATTTATTGTTCCACCGTCACAATGCCGGGCTGCAATTTTTAATTACATTTTTAATTTATTTAATTTAAAATATATGCTCTCCACCTGAAATTAGTAGTCTTGTCCCTGTACAGTACATCATACTTTTTTGTTAGCAACGGAGCCATACCAGTCATCTAACACCTTTCGGGGGAAACTTTTGAATTGAAATAATGTGACTTCTGGTTTGCATCGGTTTATATATAGTTAATCGGGCCTTCTGTCCCTAAGATTTCCATATGTGGTCTTGAATTTTATTTATCTACAACCGATCTGAAGATTAACGAAAGACGGGCGACAGTGGAAATTTATAGATCTACAATTTTTTTCAAATTTCAGCCCAAAAAATGGTTATGTGATTTCAACAACAAACCTAACCTTAATTTTTATGGAATTCTGAAAACCTCATTATCATATGGTCGTCTTCTTGGTGAAGACGACCATATAATAATGATTAGATATTAGCTTTTATTCCAATACGATGAAGTTGAAGAGCTTTACGACCAGTTTTAATCTTTACTTTGTTTTACTATCCCTCGACTCTCATTCCATAATATTCTAATCATGTCACATTTGACTATCTGAGTTTTTGAAATTTCGACGTTTTGGGTATCCCTCGAACCCAAAACAGTGAAAATAACTCAAATCCAGGATATGTACCGTACAGTACGTATGTGCATGAGGTGTTGGTGTTTATTTTGTTTAATATTTCGGAATAGGATGAAGATAAAGAACGAAATTTGGTGTGGTAACTTGTATACAAGGGGCTATGAATTTTGGTGTTTAAAGATCGAGCAGTGAGAGATAGATGGAGGTCACATGTCATTTCTCGATGGGAGTCGAACTCAATGAAGATTTTACTCGTTATTACCATTTACAATTTTTTATAAAACTCATCACTACTCACAAAATTAAGCTTTTGCCATTTTATAGTCATTAATAATATAGAAAGTTTTATAACCAAAATTTCATAAGAGATGGCGCTACACACAAATTTATTTATTTTGAATAATATAAAAAATATTTTTAAAATAAAATCTCATAACAGCCAGGAAAGTTACGCAACTCACTTTTTTACTTTTACTTCTTATAATATGAAAATATTTGAAATTAGTTTGTAACCGATTTTCTTATTTCGATTTTATTTCTTAATAACCCGGAAACAACCTGGTTGAATACATGGACAATCTCGATGCATCATGTTTTCGTGTACATCGCATACAGCTTCAAACCACTTATAAAGAACACTCTGGCCATTACGGCAGCCAATCACTGCACAATATCTACCTGAACTGGTTTTATAAGGCGTGTCACCAATGAAAAACTAAAAATTCCAGACCTACACTAACAATTAGCAGTATCTTAATAGCTGCTAAGACACGCTCTCGTATGGTAGAATTCAAAAACACGATCTAGGAGGTTGTGGATATCTCCACCAATTGGAAGTTTGAGATAATTAAGTAATTCATTCGAGGCAAAAAGTATATAATTAAACAGTACAATAACTTTGAATGGCCTTATGGCCGAGCGGTTAAGATGGTAGCCTATTGCTCTGGGGAACAAGTAGAAAAACCCAGGAATTTTTTGAGGATGGTCTATCCGAATTTGTCGGGCTTATTTCACTCACTATCCGGCAGACCGACGTGAAATCGCTAAAAAAAAAAATAAATAAAATAAAATAAAAATAAAAGGCCATCTTAGTGTTCACAGGGACGGGGAGAGTTAAAAAAATAATATTAACTTTGAGTAACGAGAAAATTAATCATTGGAAATCAAAATAGGTCATCTCTTCTTCTTATCCATATCATGTTATCTGACATTTCATTATACTGTATATAATAGAAATTAATTCCTAATATACTACGTATATTCCAAGGATTCAAACTCGTCCATTTCCATGGTTTTGATCCCAATGCTCAGTTTTATTTCCACAAACTCTCCATTTGAAAATCAAACGTTAAAATTTTCTAAATGTGTAATCTGGTGCCTATTTCAATTATTATTATTATTATTAAAATATTGAATAACTGAAATCTAATAGAAAAGAGAAGCTTATACATTAAGAACACTTTACAGTAGAAAACTTATACACAATGGCGTCGTTAATTCGTTAGTTTTGGAGAATATACGACTAAAATAGCCGACTTAGTAGTCAAAATTCACAACTGATTTAACTATTAAAAATAATATGACTGCATGCTTACATAAGCTAATGAGTTATATTGAATTTAAACTTTTAACATAGATTTATAAATTAATAAAACACTTTAAATGCTTCGAAAGTAAGTAATTAAACATTATATTTATTTACAAAGTTATACATAAATACAATAAGCGTCAAAATCTTCCCAAAGAACGCAGGAGACTATTTTAAAAAACTGAAAAATGTTGCAAAGCATATTTAGTACGAAAAACTTTATATTTATTTGCATACTTATATATTTATGTATATAATTATAATATATTTATCTGAACAACGTAATTATTTTATTAATAATAGTAACATACAAAGAACATATGCATTGGGAGGATTTTGACGCAGACAAAAGTCTATATCATATTTCTGGAAAAAGTATACTTAAATAATCAGTATAGCTTCTTTTGGCCTTTAAAACTTTCTTAATGCGTTCAGGCATTGAATTAACCTGAGGCAGACCTCGAGTGAGGCCGAAAACGTTTGTTTTGTGGACAGTAAAGAAGTACCGGATACAAAGGTTCGAAAAGTGAGTACGTATTAAATAAACCGATATTCAGACTGGAAGATTGGGTAATTTTATGGATAAAATAAAATCTTGAAATTCGGTAAAAGTCACGTGCTTCAAATACACCAATCAAGACGCATGACGTCACATATTAGTTCTGTTAATCTCATTCTATCTGTTAAATACAATCACATACAAGCGTACAAGTGAGTATTTATTTTGTTTTTATATCATAATTGATAACTCTTATTATTTATTTACAATTTAATTAGACTATCGTAGCAATAATGGATATGTGGTTGAAAACTGGTAAGCTTCATTTCACTGATGCGGGAACTAGTTTCGCTACTACTGTTGAAAATGAACCAGATGTTAGTACCAAAAAGTCGTCTGGTGATTCGGATTTACCCATTCGTAAATAGCGGAAGTATAATGAAGAATACATAAAATTTGGTTTTACATGGATTGGTGATGAAAATGAACCAAAAGGGTTATGCATTGAATGTAAATAGCATGTGTGCACAACAGCAGTTTAAATCCCGCAAAATTGAAAAGACATTTGGAAACAAATCATATAACTTTACAAAATAAAAATGCTGAGTATTTTAAAAGAAAATGTAATGAGTTGAAGAATAGAAAAAAGATATGAACTTTGTTAAAAAAAGATAATGATAATGCTTTGGAAGTATCGTATCGTGTCAGTTATCATATTGCTCAACAGGGTGAACCTTATACGATCGCAGAAAAATTAATTAAGCCATGTGTAAAAGATGTAGTTACTACCATGATTGGGGAAGAACATGCTAAATTAGTTGATTGTATTTCAATTTATATGATTGTTAGTTTGTATCCCTTCTAGTTGATTGTATTTTATTTAAATTAGTTGATCCCCCTTTCGGATACTACAATTTTAAAGCGTGTTAAAGGTATGTCTAATTTTTGTGAAAATGAGCTCATAAGACGTTTGCAAGCTTCTGAACAGGACTTAGGCCGCGACTCCACTAGCGCAAAAAACGGCCGTAAAACCCCTCGCCGTAAAAGCTTTTAATCACATGATCTATTTGCGTTTGCGCTCCGATTGCGGTGGAGGTCCGGTTAGCAAAGTTTTTACGGCGACAGTACTATTACGGTTGTATACGTAATATATCGATATAAAGATTATATATCTGATTAAAGATCTGATTATATTCTACGAGTTTTTTCTGTACTATAATTACAAATGTAGTAAAAATAATATCTTTACTTTCATATATTAACGTTTATTATTGAATTACTAAGATAATATACAGCACTTATAAGCTTAGCTTTTTTATTATATACTCCTCTAAATGAAAGATTTTCCTTTGGCCGTCCATATCTCGTGTTTTAGGCATCCATTATTATAATCGGGATACCTCTTGTCTTAGATATATGAATACTTTCCGATGTCTTCGATAAATCTTTCCGGATCTATTCTAGTTCTTTTTCAAGTAGCCACGAGAGAACATATACAAAAGCTCGTTTTCCGCCATTTTCGCACGTGTCACAATGACCTAGATTTTACTGACTTCTGATTGGTGGATGGTACGGTTTTACGGCCGTATTTGCGTCGAAAGTTGAACACTGCTCAACTCGCTTTTACGCTGGTTTTACGACCTGCTCAGGCGTAAAATATCTTGGTCACGTGATTAAAAGCTTTTACGGCCGTTTTTGCTCTAGTGGAGTCGCGGCCTTACTATTGAACTTGACAAAACTACAGATAGAGCTGGATTAGCGATCTTGCTCGTTATTGTGAGATATATCCATGGAATGGCTGCTCAAGAAGATATACTAATTTGCAAAAGTCTGCCAACCAGAACAACTGCGGAAGAAGATTTGATTTAATTTGATAGATTCATATTTCAAAAAGCAAGATATATCTTGGGATTTATGTCATCAAGTACGTACCGACGGAGCCAAGGCAATGCTTGGCAAATTGAACGGCGTAGTTGCACGCATGTAACAAAAAAAATCCTCACATGAGAAGTACTCATTATTGTCTTCATCGACAAGCTCTTGCAGTGAAGAAAATGCCAGAAGAGCTAAAACACGTACTTAATGATTGTGTTAAAATTATAAATTTTATCAAATCGAGGCCATTAAATTCGAGAGTTTTCAATTTATTGTGTGAAAGTATGGGAAGTTTACATAAAACACTACTGTTGCACACAGACGTCCGTTGGTTATCTCATGGAAAAGTGTTAGCAAGATTTTGCGAATTAAAAGATGAAATAAGAATTTTCTTATCTGAACATGCATCTAAATTAGCTGAAAAATTAAATAATGCAGTTTGGATTCAGAAAATGGTATATCTAGCAGATATTTTTACCTATTTAAATGAGCTCAAACATCGCTCCAAGGAACAAATATCAATATTTTCAAGGTACAAAGTAAAATTGACGATACTCTTTTAAAATTGAAACTTTGGGCAGGTTGCATTGAAAGGAAATATTGAATGCTTTCCTAATTTGCACAATATTTTAGTAGACAGTAACGCTAATCTCGATAAAAATGTAAAAAATAATTTGGTCCAATATTTATCGGATCTGCAAAAAAACATTTCTTGAATATTTTCCTGTTGAGAAAGAAAAATTATCTTGGATTCAAAATCCTTTTCAAGACTGTGACATCTCCAAACTCCCAATAAAAGAAAGAGAACAACAAATTGATATATCGACCGACACTCAATTGAAACTAAAATTTAATCAAATTGATATAATGCATTTTTGGATTGACATTAGAAATGAATATCTTGAAATTGCCAAAAGAGCTGTGAAACATCTAATGTCATTTGTATCAACCTGTATATGCGAAAAATCTTTCTCTTTGTATGCTGCCACAAAAACAAAATACAGAGTCAGGTTAGAATCGATGCTGAAGATGACATTAGGTTGCAGATTTCAACAATTATTCCCGATGTAAAAATGCTTTGCGATAAAAAAAACAAGCACAGTCAAGTCATTAAAAGAATTTTCTTTTTATTAATTCGTTATAATATAAAATATTGTTCCTTTTGTTAATTATTCATAAAATGTACTCTAGAAAATAAATAAAATAAAACCTGATTCGCTACCTCACTATTCATTGCCTTATTGAGATGTTTGTATTAAGATTAAATAAAGATACAAGAATAATTTTGCGAATATGAGTAGAAAAAAGCTTTGATAAATTATTTTATCTGCTACTTAAACATAAGGTTCCTTCAAGAAAACCATGAGCTCGAAGGGTTCCTAAAAGTGTAAAAGGTTGAAGACTCCTGAAGTACTCAATTCTATTCTTAAGCCATTGTTTTAACTCCCTCTTTACTTGTGATGATGTCTCGCAACGTCCACTCGTTATCAAATGTTTCTGTTTTGGCACTCAACGTTTTCTTCCTGCCAGCTCTTTTCTTTTTTGTGATATGATACCTCACTATTTTTTATTCTCTATACACTCGAACGCCCAACATTAACTTGTAATGCAGTTTTCTCAACAGAAAAACTTTTCCTCAGCAGGCCTACAATACGGAGTTTCTTCTCACTAGAAAGGTTCTTCATGATGACGCATATCAAGCAGCATACGCTAATATCTTGTTAATATGCACGAAATTACATTGTTTAACGTTAATGTTATAACGAATTGATTTATGCGTCAAAATTCTCCCAATGCAACAAGCATAATTTATACACCATTCATATTTTAAAACTATGAAAATTATTTAAATTTTTTGACATTATGTGAATATGGCAATAATCTTACAGCTGATTTATTTCTTTTGCCTTTTACTTTCGCATATCGAATAGTTTTTGCTATTTTTCTATAGTACGTACGAACTTTGGGAGGAACGCTTTTGACGCTTGCTGAACTGTCTGACCGTCTTGTAAAGGTTGTATAATTTGATCATTTTCCGACTGAATTTATTATATTTGACTTTTAAAGGGGTGGCACACCCCTTACATATACGATAAAACGACTCCGGTGCTTATACAGTAAGAAGAAAAGTATTATTCAGAATGTAACGTTATTAGATGGCCGCGTGATGAAGGATTATCATGTTGTCTACGAGAAATGAAAGCAAAATCATATATCGAGCTATCTACAAAAGTCTTAAAAGTCTAGATCGGGATCCAAACCGACTTTTACGATTTTCGTGAATATTTCGAATCAGTTTCATTTCTCATCTCTCATCCACACGAATAGGTCTATATGCCAGTAAAGCTTCTCGGATGGCTTGATGGCTGAGATAGTTGATGGCATTAGCCTACCGCTCTTGGAAAAACTAATAGATCGAATCTGGACAATCAATGCCATAAATTTTTCATGGGTGGTTTGTTTCGGATATATTGAGTCCCATCCCTCACTACCCGTCTGCCTCTATTGTGGATCTGGCCGAACCCGTGATGGGACTGGGAAAAGGTTCTCTGAAGTTACGTATCATAAGTTCTCTGACTGCCACAGGACGGAGTCTAAAATGGAAAAAGTCAGGCTTCTCGTAATGGACAAAATTCTGTCTGGTAATAATCCATAATTAATTAAATTGATAAATTTACAAGCAGGACTGTCGAGAACTTGTATGGGATACGGTGTAGAGCGGGACCTTTTATTTTTTGAACAAATGAAATACATTGAATGTTTTTTGTTGATAAAAGGCAGTATTAAAGATTTATTTTCTGTCAGTAAAAATAGCTCTAATTTTATAGAGATAGGAATCACTACGGACCCCTAAGTTTACTCCAGGCCGGGAAAAATCCCCAGCTCCCCTCTTGATGGCTGTTTTTACAAGTAATCCAATCTGTCTTTCAGAAATCTTAATGCTATAAGTCTCTTAATGAAAGAGTCTTAATATTATCATTAATAGATACATTGAACTCAATATTAATATTGTTAGTATCAAGTTCAAGGCATCATTTTTCAGAGCTTGAAATCGATACGTTAATTTTGCAATTTAATGCACGTTATATATTAATACCTAATATGTATTGAAATTTATATTTAATTAAGTTTTATTTACTTTAAATAAAAATTATTCAACAATCGTTCAAAAATAAATAAATAAATAAATGTTTCCGACAGAGGGCAGGTAATCTGCAAAGACGTCATTGGTGATCGTACACGTGTTCCTCAAGCATTAAATATTGCTAACGTGTTCTATATTTTTATTTTCATGTAGTTTTTACTTAAATAATTAATTAAATGCATTTAAAAAAACGATTGCATTTCCTCAGATTTTTGTACGAAAATATTGCAGTATTAGTATTAAAATGTAATTTTTTTCACTTCTGGAACAGAGAACACACAGGGAAATAATATATATTAACAGAATAACGTTTAAAAAAAATCGCATGTTCGATGAAAACCACAATACCACTTAGAAATCTCGTTTAATACTGGCAATTATTAAACACTTTTAAGCTTTTTAAATGATCACACGATTGACCACTATTCAGTGACATCACACAAGAAAAAAGAAAAAAATAACATTGAATAACTTCGAACAAAATCGCAGATGTAGCAATAAGACCGCAGACAAAGGTTCCCTTGTAATATAACTTAATGTTCGGTGTAAGGCGCAGCAGTCGGTTGAAGATTATTTCATTCCAGAGAAAAAACCTTGAACATTTGCGCATATAAATTTCATTCGGAGTGAAATCAATTTGGATATCGTTAAACGATAAAAGGCCATTGGTGGCTCCTCTAGTTTACATGTCTGCTCCAAAATGTTATGTTAATAGACACGTGGAATATTCGTTTACATTTTTTGTTTGTCGTGAATATTTTATAATAACCCTTTATATTCTTTTAAAAATATTCTTTCAATTGTCGATTTTAAAGAAGAAAATGTATTATTTTTTCAGTACTAATTTCAAATACTTAAATATAGTGTTATTCGGAAATGCAGAATTATGACGTATAACAAACAGAGATAAATTTAACCGCACAATTTTAATCTGAATTCAAACAAGTTTTGAATAACATTTATAGTTATTTATTTTGTAAATAATTGTAGAAAAGCTTAACTTAAAAAATAAAAATGTATATATCAGGCCCATGTGCAGGATTTTTTAAAGGGTGGAGTTTATACAGGTATACACACTTTTTTGTATTATTTTATTTTTTAATTCTTTTCAAATGGGAGGTTAAACCTCCAGAAAGCCCCGTGTGCACGGCCTTGGTATATATATTATAATATATACTTATGTTAATGTAAGTACTGATTCATGATTTAAGAAGCATTAAGAGAAATAGGCTTTAATCTTTTGAATTGAATGTATCATAAATAACGGGAATTACAGAAATAAAAAATACGTTTTAATTATAAAGTATTGTTTCGGAAGCGACTTGCCTTTAAGAATAAAGAAAATAATTAGAATTTTAGTTCAAAGTAAATTGTATTTAAGAAAATTTTAACTTTTACTTTTAAATAAAATAAAATAAATATAAAAAGTATTTCTTTTTATATATTTAAATCTTACAAATTAAGATAAAAATATGTGATTATAATAAATCGATTTATTTTGTAACGAAAATTGAGTTAAAAATTTTATTTTCACAGGAACTTAAAAGCTATCATCTCTCATGTTATAGTGGTAACAATCATTAATATAAAATTGGCATGGCAAAAAGGATTGGCCTCATTTTTTCCTCAGCCCTATAGTAAAAAGTATGAAGAGGCCCAACATTCTGTATCACATAACTCTACAATTTCTAAAAACATTAAGATTATTAAGAGTAATAAACACAGATTATTTCTGAAATATTCTTTATTAAAGAAAACTTTACAATTATTGGTAGATCTTGTTTTAAAAATTTTTTATTATTATTTTGAGCGGAATGTAGATAGATTTTCAATTATATATATATAATTAAACAAATATATGCATATATATTTATACTGGACTCTTTCATTTAAGTATTATGTTAAGAGTTGAGAGGGGGAAATGTGCGAGTTTAGAAGACGCGTAACGAATGATAGATAAACTTGAATAATCTATATCAGGAAGGCATATCTAATCGGTCGACTTTCATGCTAAAGGGGATGTTTATTCTAAGTCGTTCTCGAGCGAACTGACCATTTCTAATGCTTGTAGAACGAAAATCGTTACGGAATTCCGGTAGATAAATAGGCACGATATTTGTTCTTCGTAGAAATAATGATAATTATATAAATTTAAACTAAATCATACTGAAGGATAGTGTGCCCTTTATTTATCCATTCATTCTTTCTTTCCTTCTGTTAATCGGAACTTAAGTTGAGAGATAAATGTTTGGAATATTTTACAGATAAAGGTATGTGAAATATAAATATTAACTCAGGCATATTGCTGTTTTATATATTTTATGTCAAAGAACTAGTTTTAAGTTCAAGGCTACAACATGAAATTTTTCCCTTTTCCCTTCTTAGAAAGATATCATCATCTCAACTGGTGCATTGGAATCGATCGATCATCGATATGAGACTCGATCTTCTTTTAGAGTTACGTTGCCCCCATTAAATTTTGATGGATTCAAACCGTACTTAAATATTTGGATAATGTATAATTCTCCGTATCGAAAGCTATTTTAATAACTAATAAACCTAATAATTATCAAATTTTATTTTAGGTTACAACACAAAATAAATATATTTAAAAAATATACTTATTAGATTTACTTCGAAAACTAATTTTGTGGATTTTAATATAACACACAATTCTATTAATTAGCGTTAAACATTGATATATTCCTTCGTGTGATTCACGGCTCTTCCTGTATTCTTATACGCATTTATATTGGAAAAACATAGTTTTATCATTAAAAAGGTGCAGTCAATACCCGGAACTTTGGTTTTAATGATAGGCTCAGGATGTAGATGTGAAAACACGTGATTACCATGTTTTAACAATGCTAATTTTAAAAAATATATATTTTTATATAAAAGTTGAGCCAAATGGACAAACAATGAAATTTTGATTTAAGTATTTACAAAGAATTTTATTTCACTATTTATAAATTTACTTTTAAAACAGAAGAAAAGCACGATTATTATTATTATTATTATAAATATTTATGTACAGTAATATTAACTTAGGGCACCACCGGTGGGAGGAACAGAAGCTAAATAAATCTTATCAAACAGAAGATAAATCATTTCTTTTATTTGTCGAGTTATACATTTTTCCAGGAAAAATTTGTTATCTGATTTAATAAATTATGAGAGTTACCTTCAGAAAACGAATTCTGATTTCTGTATCTTTGTGGACCATACGATGATCATTGAGGATTACAGAACATTGAGAATATTCGGTAAGTTTGACTGTAGTTGAACTTATCGAATATTCTCCACGTTCTGTGATCGACCGCATTGACTGTTCTTAATAAATTATGTATAACTTCCTTTAGAGTCGTTTAGAGTGTGTCAACCCCAAACAAAAGTGTTTAGATGGACAGCTGATTGGTAACCATGTGCGAGAGAGAGGGAACTAAAGAAGCCAATTCGTCTTTAGATGGTGCAATCGTGCAAAAAATCGATCCCGTCTGACAAGAGAAAACCATTTCTTCGGAAAATAAGCAATATTTCGTATTTTTAGTAACGAAAATAGTCATGTTTTTCCCGAAAAGAGGAAGTAATTTTCGAAGCCAGCAAACTGAGTACCGTCCATTGAATCAATTAATGGAGAGAGAGCGAGAGAATTTCGATTCTTTAATATCATATAACTCTTAAAAATCTAAGACGCCGTGCACTTGTCTCAATAGAAGTCGAGTGAAGTGCGAGAAGGACTGTACTACATCACTCAATGCCCATATATGGCTTACGTCTCCTTATATGGAAAGATCGTTTCCAGACGTAGAAGGATGTACTAGTTAATAATCCATCCGCCGGGGTTAAATTAACTAATGTCGAATTCGGAATAATTCTATTCGAGTAAAAACGAAAGGCCGAGAAGTTTAGAGCTCAATGAGCTCGCACTGACTCGGATTAACGAGAGGTGACGGTTTCGGTTGGTGATTTTTGCTCGGAACTATTTCGTCACTCGGATAGATACAGTCAGTTCGCGTCTAAAGTGTTTACCCGTGTGGAAGAATTGGAAGTCAGTTGATGCGAACATGTCGGAGTGAGCGTTTGCGCGATATTTAGTTCTTTAATTAATGATTTTTTGCTCTTTAATTAATAATATGCAGAGTAATATAGTGTCGAAACAGGAGGATGTTTACCAGAGTAGTTGTGCCGTCTTTCGTATGAATGGTGCAAACGAAAGAGCGATGATAGAAGCCAACGGAGGTGGACAGACTTATCTCGGACATAAACGAAAGATGGAAGAAGAGGAGAACACGGGACAAGAAAGCAAAAAATCACTTCCACCCAACGGTAAAAAGACGAAAGGCAGAGTCAAAATCAAAATGGAATTCATTGATAATAAGTTAAGACGTTACACAACTTTCAGCAAGCGTAAAACCGGGATTATGAAAAAGGTTTGTTTATTATCCTAGTTATTTTAAAAGTTGCATTAATTATCGTGCAGCCGCTAATTAATGAATTAAGATAGTTTCTTTCTCCCTGACGTCATTTTGAGTGGGAGATTATTGTCTCTGTCAGAACAGCTGTGCACGTGTTCTTATTTCTTAAAAGTGAGAAAGTGCATTTTATCAACAACCTGGGGCGAGTTTGACCGTATCCAACGAACATTTACCATCCCTTACGTTTATTGTTAAATTTTCGACCGTTTTAAACCATTCTATAACGATTTAAAATGGTAATAACGTAACAGGTGTATTTTGATTGCTGAGTAATAAACCGTTTTGCTTTTTTTTGTTCTCATTTCCGTGGGAATAAGGGTTTATGCTTATAATTTTTGTGACGTTTTATTAACGTTAATTGCTAAAAAATGCATTTATACAAAAAATAACCGTGTCTAAAACTTTCTTTTTTCTTCGATGGATTGGAAGCATCTGCCGCCACGGTGATAAAACCGTTGGTTGAAGCGCTAGAAAGGTTCGAAGTCGCATTTGGAATGGGTTTTTTATGGGTTTATTAGACTTTATAGCCGAAGTAGAACATAGTACAAAAGAATTCATAACTTGGGTGACAAAGAGAAAGTAGGCTTTGAAGAAACAGGACGAGATTAATGACTTAAATCTTCTTTCGCTAAACTAGTTTCGAACTTGTATTAATAGCTGATCTAACAATTCATGAAATATTCAAGTTTTTTTTTCAATAGTTTTATGCAATAACTGACCAAACAAGAAAAAAGAATAGCGCCGAAATAGATTTCTGATCAGCTGATTTCTTTTCGCTTTCGAGCTGATCGGGCTGAATAAATGGAAGCTCGATTGATATACAACTCGCTCTTATTAATAATAAATAAATAGATTAAAGGAAAATCCAAACGTAATTCCTTGATGTGTTAAATTAAATTATCATCGATTACTTCATCTCAGATCAAATCCGTACTTAAATATTGTTAATTCAGTCATTTAAATCAATACTTTGAAAAAAGAATGGAAAATGCTTACATGAATTTGATACGTCAATATGAATGAAGAGATCTGGAGGGTTATAAATTGTATTTTTTAGAATGAAAACGCCTATTCTCAGATTTTTCAACAGTTTATGAATGGAAATTTGAAAAATTTACAGCCGAAACTTTAAACATTTTTTAGTCTAGTGTATTAAGAAAGATCCGCAATAGTTAGATAGCAATGCAGTACGCATAGAGATCTTATCTTTAAGTGTTTATAGTATGGCTCTTAGCGGTTATGTAGAGTCGTCTTTAGATAATCTTAAGTGATTGCATTAAAAGTATGTATGTAACATTAGATTTAAAATTTTATATTTGCAGGCTTACGAATTATCGACATTAACAGGCACTCAGGTAATGTTGCTGGTAGCGAGCGAAACAGGACACGTATATACATTTGCTACCAGAAAACTGCAACCAATGATCACGAGTGAGGCAGGTAAAGCCTTAATCCAAACATGTTTAAATTCTCCCGATCCTCCAGGAGGAAACGGGAGCACAGCACCCGATCAAAGGATGAGCGCAACTGGATTCGAAGAGACTGACCTGACATACAGCGTGACAGAGGAAACCGACAATAAAGTAAGTACATCAGTTGTAGCAATTAACAGCGGCCGAATGTTACGCTGATAACTTTCCAACATTGCACCCTTAAATCAGGACCGTACTGATTTTTCTGGCGCCTTAGAGTCGGTCGACCTGTTTTACCGCCGGGGAACATTATGATTAAAATAATAATTTTTTTAGGGTCGCTAAATCGAAATTTCTTATTATTTCTAGATGTCTCACCTTCCAAATTTGAACCAGATTCCCGAATACACAACGCAGAAACTCCCCCCTTTCTATATGATCTAGCGTTTGTTGTTATAGAAGTAAAACCCATTGATGGGTCGACAGTCTGGCACCCGCAGCCTTGGAATCGACGTCAAGCGTCCTTGCTGCAGGCAAACCACAGCCTATGTCCATATATGGAGACAGTACCTTATTTGTCACACTTCTACACTCCTTATAAGCTGCACTTGCCATAGAAGGAAGTCAGCGCCTGGAACACGTGACTGTAGTGATTGGTTCGTCTCCTTTCGATGTACCCTGTGCCATATATGGAAGTTGTCGGAGCTGGCTCCGTCTCTACATTCCAGGCTTTGGTTCTACTCGTGTTTTTTTTAATTTCGTTAATTTAAAAAAAAATTTAACTAACAAATGTGTGCTTTTTTGCTTAACACTGTGTGTTAACACTGTTATGTTTATTTTGCTGTATTGATGTACCCATGTGCATGATGTGATGATGTCTTGATGCACGATAAATGTGAGACCTGCTTCCATAAAAAAAAAAAAAAATGTAAACAAAATCGAAAGTAAATTTATATATTAATTTTATAAATATATATATAAATACATAAAATATATATATATATATATATATTTTATTATTTTACCTGCGTCTCTAAAGTTATATTGTTACTAAAGTAGTTCAAATTGTTAAAGAATCTCATGTAAAACAAGGTGTTTATGTTTGTGTTGTGGAATTATTTTTATATTTGGGATCTATTTGTTATATAAATGGACTGGCAGGTATCCAGTTATTTTTGAAATATTTCTATTTATGGAAAATTTAAAAAAAAATTAAGCTCCTTAACTTTTGAGTTGGAGCGTTTTGTAATCAATCACATAAATAAATAATAAAGATTGGTTCTTTTGTAAATGGTTTTGTTCTTCCGATCGCATGATTAAGATGGCATGATGACTGTTTAACTCAAGATTAAAAATAAGCCCTCCTTTAGTGCATCAAGCTATCCTTTGCTGAATAATCATAAGCATATTAGACACGAATATTTTTTTTAGAATAAATGTAAAATGATAAATATAATCCAATAATCGCATTTTAATACATTTTTTTTCAAAGAGCTTTCGTTACTTAAATATTAACAATTATGTCTAATTTTCAATTGAAAAAAAACCTTCAAAAGTAAAACTTCGTTATCGCTTCGAATCTTAAATTCTCTAATGTTTGATCGAAATTCAATGTCTCCGGATATTGTAGACTGTCAATTATACTTTCATAGCTTACAGGTCTTTGTATACTGTATATAAAGAACGTGATTAAGGTTTGTAAGTCCAACGTTGACAAATTTAATCGTAGCGAATAATCAGATAAGGTAATGCTAATTAAGAAAGCACTAGATAATCAGACATATTTCATTCAATGGAACGACAATGAGAAAAAGAGACTCTTACTCGAGTAAGTAACTTTAAGTATCGTCTAATGATCAATTTTTGCTATAGATAAGGTATAAGTGTTATTAACACATTCCTGTTTACGAAAATCGCTTTCCTTGTAAGGACTATTCATTCAGCAAAAGCGCAGTTGTTATTTCATATACACAACAAATTACAACCGACCTCTTTAGTTATTTTTAGAATCTCCCACTCTTGCATAAGTCGCGAACGTTTCAAAAATAATGTTTATCAACATGGAAGTTTCTTTTCTTATTCCGAATTATGCTCGATTATATGCGGTTTAAAATCATTTTAAATCTTTAAGGAAGATCCTTTACGGGCGAGTAGAATACGACTTACGATAAAGTCACATTCTACTGGCGAAACGGCAGTTTTTTTGTTGTTAAATGTGAGATAATTTGTATTACTTTGGCATCTTAGATGTTGCTCATCTTACTCGTTAGTGGCCTGTTACGGAACGAAAGTAGAACTTACTCGAGGTCTACTCCCGGAGGTATAATCAAGTTCTACTTTCGGATGGGACCGCACTTCCTATCTACTGACTTTTTATGATAGAAGAAAACGAGGAAGAACATTATATCTGGTTCGGAGAATCGCGCATAACTTCGAATCAGAAATAGCATTTTTATTGGTGATTAATGGGTTATATTTCGAATTAAAAAAACGTTTTAATTAGAAGTATTAAGACGTATCGGTCATTATAAATCGCTAGTTTCTCGTTACAGAATAAAACTAGATTGTAATTACATTTTTAGAACAAGGTTGGAATGCAAAAGTCGATCGTGTTTCGTCTCTACCGTTGATTTAATGTAAGAGATCGAAGCAGATATGAATTTATTTTTATATTATAAATATAAAATGCTACAGTAAATAACGAATCTCCCGGAAAGTTAACGCCGTAAATCAAAATGGATGTTAAGTTATTTCCGTCAGATAAAGGGCGAGGTCGAATTTCCTATAACAGGTGGATGCGAGGAAGAAGTTTTCTACGCTGAAAAAACATTGCGATTGTAACCGCATACTGTACTTTGTTTCGAAAAAGGCATAACGATATTTATTGGGGAACAAATGCCCTTTGTTTTGATGAATGAATCCGATTAATGGAAACAGCTGTCGTGTATCGTAGTTGCAGCCACGATGACCTTCTCGAACCTGTCAACGAGCTTAAGATATTTTACTAAGTTAGGCTCGCTGGCTGACTTAAGTATGATTTCCATCTATCCAATAGTTATTTAACGATTTCTGAAGGAAAAATTAACATTACGAACGCGAATTTAATTAAAATGGTCGGTAGTTGACATAGAAGCGTGATTCATTCCACCCAAGCGAGCGAGACCCGCACCTTCGACCTAAATCCATGTGGTCGTTGTAGGCGCCAACGGAACCCAATTTGTTAGAAATCCGGCACAAGTTTTTGTAGAGCGCCAAATTTCTTTTTCTCTCTCTCTTTTTTTTTTATAACTTTTTGAATGTAACTTCGATCGAATGAACTGGATTGTGTTTCGCAATTGATCGTTTATAGATTTAGATCTGATTATCTTTGGGTGTTGTGCAGAAAAACAGCTTTTTTTTGTTCCATGCCGTCTAAGAATAATATTGTCGAGATTTACCTATCTATATTTAATGAATGTACGAACGTGGATGACCGGTTTGTTTCAATTTTTAACTTAGAAACTTTTCCAAACGCCACAGCTGATATCTTAAAACTCACCAAACCTGACTTTGTAAGATAATAATTATAAAATTTATACTTTTCATAGAACAATCGAGGTAAATTTTGATATTTTCGTAATAATACTAGTAAATACTTTTCGTTTTACCTTAAAAAAACAAGGGAAATTTGTTTGCAAGATTTCCGAAACGAACATTGAGGAGCATTTTAATTGTTAAATGCGATCTCTAACGGAAATTGAAACACGATTCTTGACAAAAATAAGTAAAGAGAATCCTCATTTCCTGTTCGGTAAATCTGTAACAAGTTTCGGTTTTCAAATATGATTAATATGTCATTTACTATCAGGTGTTGCTTGCAAAGATGCTCTACAGGTGGTCCATTAATGTCAATCTTCAACTGTATCCATCCGTCCATCCGAGGACCGATGTAATGTACTGTACAGTACGTAGTAGATGAATCACGTACTGTACACCAGGCTATAATTTGCAATGCTAATCATTAAGAATTGCTGTAAGTGATAAATGAAGATACGTTTCTAAATTAGTCCGTATCTTAATGAACGATTTTTTGGGGATTTATATCGGATAATTTATAGACCTCGTATGCTACCTATACTTAAAGACTATGATTAAATTAATAGTTATTTAATATTGATATATTTTTATACTTTTTAAGTCAATGCATAAATATAACCTATTTATATCATAATAATTGCAAAAACAATGTAAGAAATTATGTAAAACATAATAATGGTGTAATGAAGCAAAAACAGCGTTAAAATCAGCAAAAATTGACTTTAAATAATAATGTAAATCATATAATTTGCTATTTTTAGGATTTTTTTTTTTGTTTTAGTGATTCATTTAGGTTTTAATTTATTTGATTCCAATCACATCCCCTTTATTTATTAACCTTATTTATTATTCTAGACGAACGAATAACATGCTTATGAATTACGGAAAATTAAATTACGTCTTATGCAGATTTATTTATGATCAAATATATAATTTTGAATTATAATTCAGAAAATGGTATAAATAAAAGGAAATTATTCGGACAATTTTAAAACCATTTATTTATTTTTTTATGCATGATTCCATAAAAGATATCTTTAATTAAACCTCACAAAGAAGGATTTACGTTAAGGAAAGTCTAACCAAATCGATATTTCCTGGTGTAAAACGATTATTCAAATTCTATTTTATATTTCGAAACCTCTCAACTACGGTCAATTATTCTCTTTTCTGGTAGAGCAACCATAATAGTCAAAGGTTAACAAGAAAGTCGTGATGTACAGTAGAAACTCTATAAATTTATGAGAATTTATTATTTTTTTATTTAAATTATCTTTTAAACTTTTGTAATATCGGACAAGAAAAGTTTTTAAAAGAACTTTCCAGCCTAATTTTTTTTTAAACGACAAAAACATCATTATTACGTTCATTATTATTAATACAAATTCTGTAATGATTTCCTCATTACAGAATTTGTTACTTTTAGGGAATTTTTACTATTATAATTATGTGTCGAGGGAATTTCTGGATTACAACGGATCTCGAGTAGTATATTATATAACTTCATTCGAATATTTGGAAATAAATAATAAATTATTATTGTTTAAAAATCATTAACGTAATTAGAACCGTCATTAGAGGGGCTCGAATTAGAACGTGCAAACCTATATTCACCCCTTTAACAATATGTATATAGGCACTAGCGCTGTTGATGATGAGTAAGACATTACGTATACGTGTGTATGAGTTTGTTGCGTTTAAATATTTAATCCATAAATACTATGTTTATTTATTTATTTATTTATTTATTTACAAAGATGAGGCGATCCGGGCCCTCGAGTCCCTCTCTGGTTACGCTACTGCTTCAAATTAACGTTTAATAATAGAAGATATCATAATGACTTTTAAATTAATTTATTAATTTCAAGCCACTGAAATAAAAATTAAAAAAATACGCAGATGCTTGTTTATATTTTACATTTCATTAAAATTTTACAAAATTGTAATTAATCGAATTTATGTTAAATATTTTCGAACGTGAAATTAATTGAAAATGACGGAAATTCAAGTTTTATTCCAGACAAAACGATTCTATCAAAGGTTAAATAGTAAAAGTCTAGGAGCACACTTCCAGTCTATTCGTAGATATGGGGCCGGACTTAGGCCTAGATAAATTAAATAATTGCTTAGGGCCCTCAATCGATTTGTAAGTTAATGTATAAATAAATAAAATGTTAAGTGTAAAGTGAACAATGTGAACATAATATTTACAGCATCTCCAAGAGGTCTAACAGTACCTTGTAATATATATTATACAGTAAAACCTGCGTAAACCGGACTTGTACGGTGTCGAATATTTTCTCCGGTTTGGCAGGTTTCCGTTTTGAACAGGTTTGTTTTTTTAACACGGAAAATCATCGCGCTCCGAATAATTCTTCCGGTTTAGGCAAGTTTCCGTTTTATTAAGGTTCCGTTTTAAACAGGTTTTACCGTATAAACTTATTCTGTAATAAAAAGTTAGTTTAAATCAGCAAGAAACTATTATAAAACAGTGAAAAATGTGAACATTTTTTATATATAACTGATGGCAATAATTAAAATTGATGCTATTAAAAAGTTTTTACTTTCCTCAAATCTTGCATGCATAACAATTAACCAATTTTTCTACGATTAAAAATTTTGATTACGTATTAAATATTACATTTATATTTTATAAAATTGAAAGATAAATTAGAAGAAAAAAAGACGAAAAAGTAAAATTAATATATAATTACAGACGAGGTTTAATATCGTGACAAAACGTCCACGTCGTGCCGAGATAACCTAATTGCATAATAATGTATACTTGTCATTCCGAATCATATGTCAACGTGACAGCAGTTCTTTATTTCCAATACTTGCTTTTTATTTAACTCTACCTAACATAGAACAAAGTTAATGACCTTAACTAGTATTTATTTTTTTTAAGTTTAAACTTTAATAGTTATAAAATGCTGTCCATTGCACGAAATTAAGTCACGATTTTTCATTCTTTTGACAAGTAACTTTTGATGTAGTATATTTATCGGAGGGAACAACTACTATTCGATGACAATAAATGCTAGAGAATTGACACCGATTCTCCAATTAAAATCTTTGTTCAATTGAATCGTTAGGAATAAGAACAGAATATTCCCCCTTAATATTTTTTATAATGTAATTTTTCGTAAAGCGGAAATGCATATCATGTCTATTTGAACTATTCTTAACGTACAAACCCTAAGTAAGCATCCTGTTTCTGTAAGCTCTTCGAGGATAGGCTCATTTAAAAAAAAGAAGCGGATGTTGATTACATCATTTCTCCCAAATGAATAATAATTAGTTTTACATGTAAACTTATCAAATATGTTTATTTAATTATTATAACGTATACAAATCTATTTAAGATAATAGCGAGCTCTACTCAATAACTGAGAGCAATATTAGCATGGAAATTCTTTTTATTATCTTTTTTAATTCCTTGATTAAACATATAAGAGAAAGATTTGACGTAGAGAAGAATTCTTTTTTATTTTATAATAATACATTTATCTGTCATTTACAAATGAATCACTTTATGTACGGTACAAATGAATTCACTGTCAAGACGTATCCATTAAAAATTGATCAAGAAACCATTGTATTCCCAGTTACATCATACTTTAAAACTAAGGCGAATTATAAGTGAAGTACGTTTATTTTTATAACCTTACTCGCTTTTCATAAACATTCTGCACCCATCAACGTTCTCGTTTTTCATAAAATTTGCTTCTTTTTTATGCCGTGCAGTGTTACGAACTATCCGTTTTCTTTTCTAATTTGTACTTTTAATAATTAAAAGACATGAAATCGAACCCGGTATGCATGTCCCGCTTACCCGTCAAAATTCAGTGTTAAACAGGAAAGCATCTTTATAGGCTAAGACAGCACACGATAATAATAAATATAACATCAATGCTTAATTATGTTAACAAAGAGCGTGGTTTATGCATGCATCGAGAATTTCGCCCGAAAATAACGTTAATAATTCATTCGATTTAAAGCAAAACAATCAGACGTAACAGGATTCTTTTCACTACAAGTCTAATAGAATATCCTCTTGTGAATTTTTGATATTTTGATACAAAGAGAATAAAAATTAACGGAAAGAAAAACTTTATACACGCAATTTTTAAATTAAATTATTATATTTTGCCACAGAAAAACAGATTTTAATTGTTTTGCACAATGAAACACGAACTGTATTTAGCGTGAACGCTGACGTAAGAAGATCAATGTCATTTATTTAACAAACAAAATTTGTCGCGATAACAGGTTGCTTTCTAACCCACACGGACGATTCTCGACGACCAGTCATCGATTGTCATACGATGTACAAAACCCAAACAATACCAAGTTACCTTATATTTATATTTATCAATAGAACGTAGTTAATATAACACGCTATACTGTAAGGCATACAACACGTAAAAGCCTTTCCTTAATTGTAAAACATTTGTTAACAAGAGCCAAAGAAGCTGATATCATTACACGGAGTGAAAGACCAAGGCAATCCCGACAATGATATCACAACACGTCAGAAAATTAAATAGAATTATTTTTAATAAACGGATATTGGATAGCCGGACTTTCCTATTATATCTATTAAAGTATAATATAAGTAGTTAATATTCATTAAATTAAATATAACAAATATAGAATACAAATACTTTTATATATTAATCAAATAAATTGATAAAACGTACGAATTTAGATTATGCAGCTTAATTAAGGAAAACTCCTTATATACTTGGCAATTTATAAATAGTAAAAGGCTGGATTGAAGTGAAGCCTTCTATTTATATTTATGGAGTGATCTATTCGAAATGAAATCCAACACTAATTAAGATTTTGGGAAATTTAAAATAGGGTAAAATCCCTAATTTATTATTTTACCCTTCTATCGCGCTGTTTTATTGAATCGCTTGATATAAATTGTAAAAAGAATGAAAAAACACATCACGAATTTAAGATAAACATGGAAAATTTTTTATAAATCTTCAACATATTCGAAATTAAAAAAAATAAAATAGTGTTGGATAGAATGTAATATTTCAGCGCATTTAATAGTTTTATAAAATTGATAAACGTTAAAAGTTTTTAAGTTGAGTAAACAGTTAAAATCACTTAACGAGAATTGATTTAAACAACGGAAGTTCCATTGTCTGTTTATATATCAACACACTATATTCAGTCTGTGTTACGTCTATGAATGCAGGGTTATCCAACATTTAATGCTTATCGAAGGTGCTCTCGCTATCTTGGCCATTCCAGACTACTAAATATGGAAAGCAGAGGACATAACCAAAATTGGATTGGACGTTGCCAAACATAGCTCCTTGTATTTCCCGAGTTGGCAGCTCGCAGCGTACTTGTCCTCTGAGCTCACTCTCGGCAAAGACCCGATTTGGAACAGTTTTGTTCCGTTTTACCAATAATAAACAATTTAAATTCTCGTCACGGGAACGTTAAATTATAAGAGGCCGTTCGAAAATCGGTTTCCTATACCGATTCGACCAATCCTAGAACATTTTACATCGGCAACATTCTCTTAATTAGCCCCACAAAAATGATTATTTTCTATTTGATTAATTAATTAACTAACTGTTCTACGAAGTGAGTAAAATTTGGATAACATTTCCCTCTCGACAATTTAGAAAGAGGATATTATTCGCTCGTTCCAATTCTCCTTCTTTGGTTTACTGCCAAATACCGCAAACACCTTTTAAAGTAGAAACTCTATTTTCATCTTTGAAATGTTTTCAAATTATCTATTATATGTTTATTTTTAATACCGTCTTTTTCACGTATTTGCTTCGCCAATTGTTGAATTGCTATACTTATTGAGATCCATTACTGTATTTTTTTAATATTTTCGTACACCGGCAGATGGCGACTTACGGGAATTTTTTTTAATTATTAAATTATAATTTTTATAAATATTATATAGGGTTTTACTCAAGCTTTATCTTACAGGAAAGCATCAAGAATCAATTCAATTCGGGCGCATCCACGCCCGAAACTATCATTTTAGGAAACGGAAGTAACTCTGCTACGGTCGCTAGCACCACTCTGTCTAGTCCTCTACCATTGGCTACCGTCCCCGTGCTGACTACCTCTAGTCCAACCACATCCTCGCCTACGTCCGTCTCTATGCAGTTACAACAAACGGCCGGATTCGCCACATTTTTAGCGCAAGGTGCGTCATATTTTCGGGGAATTACCGACGCGAAACGGAAAAATGACCTTTTCTAATACTCATTTCTTTTTTTTTCTTTTTTTGAGCAGGTAATTCTTTAACACCAGGAACAACGGTTCAAATTGGAGCATTTCCAAATCAATCTAACGTTCAGCAAACGCATAATCAAACACCAGCTGTCTACAGACTAAACCCGACTGTCGTATCTATTCCAAGTTAGTATTATTTAGGAAATATCATTTCACGCATTTAATTAACTCTTTGATATATCTGGAGGCCGGAAAAACAAATTTTAAGGACCCTTAAGCTATGCTTAATTATTCATACACTTAGCCAAAAAATTACAGGACTACTTAAAATACATTATATAATTTATGATTAATGAAACAAAACTGAATTAATTATATAATTCGACCAATCGCATCTCTCTGTTCTTTGGCATTTTAAACCTTATTAAAAAAAACCTCTATTTAATTGGATTTAACATTTATACAATCAACAAAATATAAGTCCTTTAATTACGCTGGAGAAAATATGATCAATGCCTACAAATATCAGATATATAAACACGAGTATTATTTTATAATTTATATACCATAAAATAGGACTGCAATAATCTTAAATTGGATATAAATAAAATGAAATCTATTCTTAACGGAATTTAAATAATTAATCTATAAGTTAGCTTGTTCATAGTTTTATTGTCGTATTTAAAACACGTGTTATAATGTAAATATGTGTGAGATACGAATTTCCATTTACGGTCAAAAATTGTTTTAATACAGAAGAAAACTCGTAATTCCCGAATATTTGTAATGTTTTACGTAAATACGTAAAAAAGTCGTAATGTCCTGGATACGTTCTTACAGGAAATTTTTACTTCCTCCAGAGAACACAATAAATACACAATAATGATAGCATATGTGAAAGTTACTGTTTCCACGAAATAAATCTCTATCGGAATTCCGATGAAAATGTTTTAACATATCTTCAATTGGTTTGTGGATCGCAGACGAGTTACTTGTCTGCGTAAATTCGAAAATACCGTCCTATATAGGCCTAATATAGATATAAACAGTATGTATATACTGTGATCTGTATATAAAGAGCTTTCGGGAGCTCTTATAAAGCCCGGGGGTCCAAGGTTAGAGCGGGCCCTTTGCCTCTTAGCTGATCCCTACTGCCTTTTGTTTTTTTTTTCGAACAAATGAAATACGTAGAGTGTTTCTTTGTTAATAAAAAGCAGTCTTATAGATTTTACTTCCTATTAGTAAAAATAAAGTTAATTTTATAGGGGTAGGAATCACTATGGAGCCCTAGGTTTACTCTAGATCCGAGGAAGAATCTCCAGCTCCTCCCTCTCGACGGCCGATGTATGTATGTATATGTATGTATGTATATGTATGTATGTATATATACATCATACATATAGATGACAGATTACTGCTAAATTTTAGAGCCAGTCAAATTTGAAAACAAAAATTTAATTAACAAATATCAGCCTATGAAGAAAGTAACTGAACAATAGAACAGATTTTATTTCAGTAGTGAAGCTTATAACATAGTTTACATTGAAGTCTTTTCCTTCCAGAAATTAAAATCCCATTTTATTTGATATTTGATAAGCAATTTGGCTATTTAAATTCGACAAAAACAATTTATAAAGAAATTTTTGTAAGATTTGAAATTTCCGGAGACCTTTATCTACCTTTAATTGTATTGAGAAAAATGAGAACCCACCGAGAATTTTTAAATAAAAAAGATTAACATCATTTCTGTGATAAAGATTACGATGTTATCGGATATAATTGCCAAAATTGTAAATGCTGTGTAGGTTTGTAGTTTAGTTAAGTAAAAATTTAATTACTATAAATTCCATAAAAGTGCACACCTTTTTATTACATGGCAATGCTTCGGAAAGAGGTGCATATCTTAATTATCGCTTAACGAACAAAAGTTAAATGACTTTATTAAAGAAAACTGCATGATTAAAATACCGTATGCAAATTTAAATCTCTTAAATAGGCCTAAGTTACAGGAATCTTATGAAAACTGTAAATCGAAATACGTTTTTACAGACACGCCACACGTTATAGATGAAATGGTTAGTGACTAAATTATTCATTTTTATTTTGGTAGCATACAACCGGGTTGCATTTCATTCTATGTTGTGTTGTTTTCAAGTTGAAGATTGAGCAACGTAAGGCCTTTTTTTATTGACCAATATTTAAACTCAGGCTTGTTTATCGGTCAATAAAAGATGATTTTAAAAAAGGCCTTACGTTGCTTAATCTTCAACTTGAAGACAACACTACACGATCTATTTTTAATTTCGGGAATTAAAATTTGTATTTAACCACTTAAATATAATTAATTTTTATTCATATTGCTTGATATTTAAAAGTTTTCTGAATTATAAATTTATTACAAATGATTAGATAAATATTTCTAATAATAATAACGTAGCGTTATACATTAATATACAGTATTATATAATGTCATATATAATATTGGATTGATATCTGATCGTATAACAATAGTTTTGCTTACGGTTTTTAAACTTTTAATAAACACGGTTTGAGCAAATACAACGAAACTTTTCAGGGATAATCCTCTCATCCAGGAGGAGGACAACGATTACTTTTTGCCGAATTAATTTCAAACCCCTGCCCGTAACAGACTTCCCTTTCTATCTGACCAGCGAAATGGCGGCATTCGAATAGGAAAATTATTTAATACGAGCGCAAAATATGTTTTTAGGTGTTTTCGAGGGTGCCGAGTTTAGATATTTGGTCCGTTTTTCGCAAAATTTGATTGATTGGCCGATTACCATTTCATTTTCGGCTTTGAGTGGTATCTGAGAGTTAACATTAGAAAAAGAATTGAATGTCTTGAATTATCTTCTCGTACACGTGTAAATCAATGACTATCATGTAAAATCATGATAAACAGGACACTAGTAGGACATAGTCATTTATTAATTACTATAACAATTATTAATAAAATTATTTCATCGAAAACTGTGGCATCATGATAAAATAAATATACCGTACTGAGGCCTACATTCTGCTGGAAATAGTATCTATGTATTTTACCGTTTGGCCTTGTTATCTACGATTTTATGATAATAATAATTATAATACTTAATCGTATTTTATTACATAACGTTTATTTTATTTTATAAACTTTGTAACATATTTATTTTATATTATTTAAATTTGAAATGATTAATAACTTGAGTTTCAGAACAATCTTAAAGTTGATATCTTTATTGAGCCATTATATTGTTTAATAAATTAATAAGAGACATTTTCAAAAGTAAAATAAATGAACTTGACCAGTTGTTACAGTTTTGTTTATGGAATTTTTTGGAATGATGCCATTCATATTTCAGTAAACAAATGATGCCAACAAAAACGAAAGCAAACAAATTGTTGCAGAACGTAACAACCATTCCCAGATCGGGGGGGGTTATTGTATGCCTTGGGTGATTTGTTACAATCATCTATATAAGCATAACTTATCATCATCAGTTATAGTTTTGGAATATGTAAATCGTATTTCCTTCAATACACACTTCGTGTGATCATACACTACACCCAGGGCCTTCGAGAGCTTTTATGGGACTGGGAGCAGACCGGCTTCTTTAGCTGGCCCTTTTTGCCATTGTTGTTTTGAATAAATGAAATACGTGGACTGTTTCTCTATTACTGAAACGTAATTTTAAAGATTTTATTTATTTATTGTTAGTAAAAACAACATTAGTTTATACAGATACGAAACACTACGATCCCCTAAGTTTTCTCCGGGTCCGGGAAAAATTCCCAGCATTCCCTTCCCGACTACACCAATTTTTTATCGTTACTTGGAGTTTGATTACGGTTCGGAACGCATAAGACAGAATTCATCACCAGAACTTTCTGTATCGGGCAGCTTCTTATCGTTCATCAGATTTCTTGTACCTTTTCTATCCATCCTATCAGTTTTTCGTTTGTAATTGTGCAGGTTCTTTACTTTTAACCAGGAAAATTTAGATCAGTTTACATAATTAAAGTAGCCTATATGAACAAAATAATTGTTCTAATACTCTCTGCACATGAACATTGGAGGAGACAAGTTGTTACAGTGTAACAACATGTCCCTAACCATGATGTATCAAACATCCCAACCTATACGTTCGGCCATTCGATGCTGTCACTGTTAACTGTTAAACTAACAAAGCATCGAGCAAATCAATTCACAAGATCTGTTTCTTAGATTATAAACACTTCACACTGTCATTTTTGATAACTATATCTTTGTTACAGACTCTCAGAAACAGATTTCTTTGTGTCTAAAAGTAGAGATTAAGTACAGAAAATAGGACCTATCTCGCTAATGCATGCAACTAACTCGAAGCATCCAATTCAGTTAGAAGATCCCATGATAAGGAAGCTATGGCAGAAAAGGGACATTGCTGCGCTTCTTCCCTAGTTTTTTAAAAGCGTTTGTAACAACTTATCCAAGTAACAAACAGTTCCAGTCTCCCCTAATTTTAAATTATTTAAATATAACTAAAAATTTTTACAACGATTGGCTCTTAACTCCAAGAGTTGATCGTAACAATGAATGTATTTATCTATATCGGTGCGTGTTTATGTGCCCTACTTCCAATCTAACATCATTCTATTTATCTAAACAATAGTAAGCAACTTTTAATTACGATCTAATAGTTTGATTTAAGGGGGAAAAACAGCTTAATAATACAATATCCAAATTAATTATCTTGTGTATTCAAGCAATCCAATTGTATCAGTACTATTTGTATAACATGTCCATTCAGAAACTTATTTTTAACCTAGAATCTATAACAATAAATAAATTTTGAATCTTTATAATATATATAAATTCTAATTTTGTATATTTTAATTAATATTGTTACAAAAATATGGTGTAATATTTAGCAAAGTTACGTTTTAAACACTTTTCAGCTATCCTTTTACAGTTTATTTTAAAATTATTTTAAGTTGAAACAAAGAAATTTAACTGCTTTTTTTATCGCTATTCTTAGTTATATAAACATGTAATTAAAGTGTTTGATATAATGATAGCATTACTTTTTATAGCGTAATTACTAACATGAAATCTCTCAGATTTCGAGTTTAAATTAATTATTAAAATTCGTTTATAATTTAGCTAAAAAAAGTAATGTCTGCTATCCACGAAGTTTATGTATATGTGTTATTTTACAATCGCAAATGAAATATATAGGCTTATATACATGGGCGATCGCAGAGGGGTCAAACTGGACACTTGTCCCCCCAGGGATCGAATAAAAAATCGCTATTATAATCGTAAAAGCGATTGAGATGTGTAACCTTACACCTTCGACCATGGGACGCTTTGATGCAATACTGTCTTTTATAATCTACTCGCGCAAAAAAAACCTAAAGAAATTAAATAATTAAAAAATTTATTGATGTAATTATTTGTTTCCAAGGTTTGCCCCCTCGGAAAACTTTCTGCGACGTCCATGATTACATATACATATACACAGTACTATCATTAAAACTCTGACATCATTATCATTTATCTTGGCACCATTTTCTTTATTTCTTTATGAGCAATAAACACCACATATAATATTTTATATAGAATTATATTTGCTTTCATGAATTACAATACCTAAAAACAGAATGTATAGTCAGACTGGATAGTAGCCATTTCATCCACATAAATTAACTTCCTCGTTAGGTTTTCTTTTTTATTTTTTGAAGCGGAATTAATGTAAACTTTTATAGACTTTTCAAAATGCAAAGACAATCTGGAAATATTATTATTGTTAATTTTACATTTTAGATTATTTAATGAATTTTGAAAACCTTACAATTACAAAATTTAATGGGCATAACTTGCAAAATAATTATAAAATAGCAAATCTTTACCAGCTCGCAGATGAATAATTATTATTTATCTGTGAGCAGGTAAGGATTTATTTATTTATTTATTTATTTTTTTGAGTCGATGCTTATATTTATTTGGACTGATATTTCTTCTGAAAGATGATTTCTATTTTACTATATTATTTTAACCTGGTGCCGACACGATTCTACCAATTTTGTTATATATACAGTATCATCAAAATTGATCCGGTTATAATGGACTTCAAAAATATATAATTTTGAAGTTAAGTTGTTAATTGAATTATGTTCTTACATGTAAACCGTATGCACAACACGTAGATGGCGACACGGAGGCACTGTAATATAAATATACTCGTTTTAATGTACTACGGTCTACACTGAACTATGGCTTCCATTTAAATGTGTAATTAATAATTAACATATAATTTTTACTACATTTCTCTTCAGTCAGAGTGCCACGTTTGGCACGGGTGCCACCCCTGCTCTACGGATTATCTTCGGAAGATTGATTCGAGTCCAAATGAAATGTTGTTCGGTGTTTCGGAGTCTGCCTGAATTTAGTCAGTCAATCGATAGAGATGGGAAATCGACCTATCTACTCTGACAGTCGGACGTAGCCGTGCAAAAAGAAGGCCTTCAAATCAAGTGTTGCAGAATAAATCATTTTCTCGTGGACTATCAACTGTCAGAAGCCATGGTTTGAAAAATAGGATTTCATCAACTGACTGCATCGTTAATTCTTGTAACTGCAACAAAAATGAGCGATTCAAAATTTCACAATTGTTGTAATAAATAGTTTTAATCTTTTCATCCAAAATATTTATATAAACTTCTATTAAATTTGTCTTATGCATCTTTTAGAGTAAAACTCTTTGAAATTAAATATTAAATCGTTTACGGATACGTTTCAACTTTTCGCCCGTGTTACGTATTCTCCTTATCTTCGTTTCATCCTCGACAAAATTCCAAGCAATATGCAAAACACTTTACTTTGGACTTGGATCAATCCAGTTCAGACATTCTACAGAATGCTTGATAAAATCTATGCGAAATCGAATAGTCTGCCATTTCGAACTCCACCAAATACGTAAGCGTAATTCGTGAAATATCTGGGCCATTTGCAGATTGTCTGGTCGACTTTATCGGTTCAGTAAAATTCCGATTATTCGAGGCGAGTGAATACACTACTTTTCTTACACTAATTCACAAAAGAAAAGTGTAAAACGACAACACGTATTACAAAGTGATTTGTTTCTGGTTACCTTTTATCGTTCAACTTCAATGCAAGACACACCATTCACATTAAAATGTAACTATCAACACAATAATACACATTTTAAAACGCTATTGTTTTAATTGGCTTTGACCATGTTTTCAAATCTTGCAATTCAAATTCCATCTACTTCTAATTAAGATAGAAGGCTGAAACTTCGAAGACCTGCCCAAGTTCGATGACAGTGCATTTTAATGATGTTTTAGAGGGGTGGTCCTATACCTCTCCACCCCGAAACCCGATAAACACAACAAAATGTAGAATATGTGTGCACTGTAGTAATGTCACCCCGACTCCCACCATATACATAATTATAGTGCTTTCCCCACCTCCAATCTCGAAAAACACGACCAATAAAAGATTTTTTAAATATATTAAAATCGTTCTTCTTATACACGATTTAAAAAAAGGCTTAAAGTAATACTATATAAATATTATTTGTAATTTTTAATCCGTATTATCTATGGTCTATATTACCTCAGATAATCGGGGTTCTACTGTAATTATAAAATGATCTTTTCTATTGTAAATAACGTAGGAATAAAACATGTGAGAAGAAATGTAAAAAGTAAGCGGAAAAAAATAAATCGATATTGTCTGTTAGAATCCGATAGCAGATCGAGAAAAAGTAATCTCGAATTTCTAGATACAGAAATTAATATTGCGTTTTAATTGATCGTAATAAGTTCTCTTTAATCGTGTAATCCGATTTCGTCGAAGTAAACGTAGCAAAGGGCCCCACCTTCCTCTCAGTTAAATGTTAAATATTTAAATGCGCTCAGAGAACAACTTACAAAGTTCCACGAATATCTTGACATTTTTTTCCTGTAATTCATTTTATTAACGCCAATAGATAATATTTCATTCAAATATTTAGAGATTAAGTTATCTTTTGAGTGATGATAAATATAATTAAATTATTATAAGCCTACTGCGTTTAGAAATTTTTATTTGTCAATGGCAAAAATTTATTGGGTGATGTTCGGTAATTTGAAAAAGTTTTTGAAGCAGCCAAGATTTTACTGAAATTTTGGTTTCGTTGTATCAATTTCAATCTTCGGTTAAAATTGAATATCCTTTATTCTCCGTCCTTATATATTACTGTACTTACGACCTACATATTGGTTTCTATTCTCATATCATCAATTTTATTGTTCTATAGAATCATCTACAAATGCAATATTTACCAGTCACATTACTTTCACTTCTCAGAAATACAGTAGGAGGCCTAGCGGAAAAGATGTGAAAAATTTCTGAATGCTCTCTAATGAGATATAGCCTATAATATAAAAAATAAATAAGTACAGTACCGCCTTAAAGTAAGGTCGTGTGAACTCCGAAATCTGTTCGCTAATCACTTCTTGCCTCGTCCCCTCCAGATGAGGATATAGGCTACGTGTTATCGGCGCGGTTTATTCATATATTTTATATCTTTTAAATTCGTAATTGCTTCTCGCGCGTGTAACTTCAAAACGTAAGACTGCATATTCGCCGATGAGTTACAGAAAAGCTTCAATACAAATATCAATATATTCAAAAATACTGTAGCATATATCAGTTAAAAGTAGCACGATCCCCAAGATTTGAAATATAAAATAAATACTAACATAGATCTGTATATTTTATAAAAGAGATCGAACGAGGGAGTCATGTGCTTTTGTTTTAGCTCGTCCCTTTTTTCTCACGAGAAGTTGGCGCCCTTAATTGCAATCCAAATTATTTTCATTCCTGGATTTTTTATTTTCCATTTTTGCCTCTTTCAACTCCGTGGACACTAAAAGTACTTGTTTTAATCATACCCATCGTGGGTTCGGCCAGGTCCACATGAGAGGCGAGAGGGTAATGAAGGACTGGGCCAGACATATCCGGCCATGAAAAACTCCTGAGAATGCTCTCTCGGATTCGAACTGTAAGCCGATGTCTTAACCGTCTCGACTATCCGGCAGTCTCATCATTATCAAGGAAAGAAAAAAAAAAAAAAAAAAAACGTTCCCAAGTTTGTTAGTAGATGGGAGGTTTACTTTCGCTCATCACTTTTTTCATCTTGGTGTTTTTTTTTCACACTCTGGAATCTCGGTCGGGTGGCTGAGACGGTTAAGAAATCCGCCTACCGCTATCTTGGGATCGATTCCAGGCCGTCGATAAAACCTCAGAAATTCTTCGAGGGGTAATCCGACCCCAATATGAGGGCCCTGTCCCTCATCATCCAGCTGAACCCACGATGGGTCTGGAAAAGACCATCTTAACCCATAAAAAAAGTCCCTCTTAGCGCTCACAGAGCAGAAAGGTGAATAAAAGTCTTCGGAATTTGTTACTCTGAAAGCTGACAACTCTACCGTAACTGAATTTTAAAAGTTGTATATTTGAATAGATCGATATTGATAAAATTAATCAAACTTCTAAAAATAAATTTCTTATGTCTAAAACACATGAAAGTTTAAGCCTAATTAACACAGACCGAAATTTAGATCTATGTATTTCTTAAATAATATACATTATAAAATTTATTATTCGTTCCATAAATCATACGAAACTTTTATTACGAAACTTTTTATAAATTAGGAAACTTTTATTTGTTTCTAAGGTAATAAAAAGGTATAAAATTACCGTAATTATATGCGTATACAAAATATTTTATCTATTCCAGAATAAAAAAGAAGATACATTATTATAATGGAATGACAATAGTGTATCTTAATTTATTAATAGTTCCGGTTTAGAGGGTAAACAAATGATAATGGTTCTCAGAATTTGTATTAATATCTTTGCAGCACACACTTAAATGTTTCTTTTATTTGGGTTGGGTTATCCACTTCATCTTTCTCGTGTAGGCTAATCATATCTTTTCCCCCGTATGTTTAGTAATTAGCAAGTTAACATTTATTTGAATTTATGTCAACAATTCGTCTAGATAACAGAGCATCCATTATGTAACGTTGAATGCGAAATAATCAGCAGTTTAAAATAACTCGATTCGGTATTTGCAGGTGTGGGACAAGTATCTACAAGTACGTCTTCGTCTACTCAAAATGCTATGACCGTAGTTCCTACAACTCAACAAAATTTGTCGGTAGTTTCAGGTATGCTTTTGTTTGTATCATTCCCCCCCGAAAACGTACTAAATTTATTTTCGATTTTTCTCTAGGAAACATGGTAATACCCGCTCAGGCAATGGGACAAAATTCCGCCGCGACAGTCATGTATCAGACCAACCAAGGAGTAGTTTACGCTGCTTCCACAACCAATTCACTCCCAGATAACGTTATTTTAAATCTGGGCCAGCAGGACCAAGGTACGAATGTAATAATTTAACGTAGGAAATAATAAATAAAAATATTAATAACAACGCATTCGTTGATAGGAAATTCGAGCCAACAATTCATCACAATTCCCGTACCCGTCTCACTCACACCTAGTCAGCAGGTAATGTATTAATTAATTAAACTTATCGTTAATGGTTTAACTATTTTTCATATTAACGTATTTTTTAGCAACAGCTTATTCAAGGGGCATTGAGTTGCCATTCTTCCGAGAACACAACAGAAGTTACAAACAAACGAGATAAACAAAGGAAGTGAGCTTTTAGAAATTCAATCTGGGGATCACCAAACTCATTGAAACGAATAGAGTCAATCGCCATTAACTCGACCAATTAACTTCGACAATCAGTGTCTAATTACCAAAACTTATCAAGTGCTGGAATGTAAATAAATATTTATAAATATAAAATTATTTTAATTTTAAAACTAGTTATTAAAGTTTGTCTTTTATAAAGAAAACGAAAATTATTGATTTTTTTAAAAGAATTTAAACACCTTAAAAAGAAATTTATACAATTAAATTACAGCGCTACCTCGGTTTACGTCGATAATCCGTCCGAAAACAATCGGCGAAATCCGAAACCGACGAAAGCCGAAGCAATTATTTCCGTATGAATCGATGTAATCCAGTTAATTCGTTCTAGACACTCCAAAATATACACCAAAAACACATTTCATAGAGAATAAATATAGTGTTTAATACTAAAAACCTTTTCACATGTGATGGCCTCCGAAACAGAATTGCCATACAACTGTTTTTGATTGATCCAAATTATTGATATAATCAATAATTTGGATCACATTCCATCACTGTTCGACATCTTCAATTGCTTGCGATCTCTGTTTCGTTAGCACATTCACGCCTTACGCTACGTTAGCCTCCTTTTATTGCTTCCTTTTTCGTCACAATGGAATTTATCGTGGATGGCAATTTCCCGTACATGCGGCCGATTTCAGCAATCTTAATGCCGCTCGTATTTTTCAATGATTTCCTTCAACTAGATCGTGTTTCTGGCCTTCTTTGAAGGGCTGCTGACTCTGGAAACTGTCTTTGGTCCCATGATGAAGCTAGAGGAAAGGAAAGCAATGGAATTATTTGTCTAGACGTGCAGGATAATGCTCATATAACGAGAAACAACGCTACACTAATCAGGAAAACGCGTGGGTGACCCTTTGTTTTCGCAAAATTAGCAGCGAGGTCACGTGGGCACGCCGACGAAATCAGAGAGATTTTTTTTGCGGGAAAAAATCGAAAAAAACCGAAACCGACGATAACTGCGGTGTTACTGTATTGAGGTTCTTCAAATATATTGTATTTACTCGAATATAAGATGCAAATTAATTCGTACATGCTCATCCACGGATTTTTTTTTTTTGAAAAGTAGACAACTCGAGACAAATTTATGTCAACAGAACTGATTCTGATGACACAAATTTGTTCAGTATTAATTGCACAGTAAAGTAAGTTAATTCACTGTGCAATAAACACAAGTCTTCCATGATATCGAAGTTGGAAACCTCTTCACTTTCCGTGTTAGGCTCTTCTGAATTAACACTGGATTCGATGCTCAAATCTTTCCACATGTAATCACTTACAGTGTCTTTTGAAGAATCGGAAATACAACACACGTTTTCAATGGTTACCGAGCAAAGGGCTGAATTAAAAAAAGAAAAAAAAACGCCAGAAATGGACTAGATTACTTAAAAAGCAAATTTATTTGGTAATATTAATGATAAACACGTTTTTCTAGCATACACAGTAATATCATTAATACAAAATATCCTTAATTTTACATTACATTTTCCAATGACCTCAAATATCCTGCCATCTTGGTACCCATAAGGTGGAAAGATTAAAAAGAAAAAATTTCCATCAGCAACATTTTCATTCTCTTAACATTGTACAGTTTCAATAAGCTTATCACCCATCAGTAGCTGAGTGGATGAAAGTACTGAACCGTGCTGGTGAATTCACGACTCACCAAGTACTGCTTTCTGGGTATCTTCAGGTGTTTAACATCTAAATAGGGCCCAATTCACGATAAAAGTCCTGGAGGCATTCCCCTTGGCAGGTTGCCCATGTGTTGCCTTGCCATCAATCCAATCAAATAAGCTTGCAGAGTTCTGAAGAATTGTTTCCTGAAGTTTTCCATTTCAGAAATAAAAAAATTACTGGAGATTTAGCATTTTTTCTCACAGAAATATCAAGACCACTAGATTTAATGCCAAAAGCACTAAATCGGCTGATGCATTTCTTGAGTGCACTGCACAACTTTTCCTGGAATTTTGTAGACCCTTGTAAGGGTCTGCAAAATTAAATTATGGTCACTTCGCAATAGCTGATTAAATATTGTACATTACAACAATTATAGGACAGGAATAAAAGCAAGTTCATGAGTATTTGATAATTTTTAATATTTTCCTAATTGTTTTATGTAACCATGTTTTCTTTGGTACTCATTCTACCTTGCTTATGCTTTACTGGATTAAGCCAGCAGATTTGCTTGAATGAGAAATGGTGGGAAAGGTATAAAAATATATTCTTTTTATAAAATTTATACATGACAGTGTTATTAAAATTTTATAAGTATTTTGAATTTATTATTAAAATAAACAAACTGATTTAGGAAAAATATTTCAAGAAGTTTTTGCATTATCTTTTAAAATTGAAAGGAGAATATGATATCTACTTTGACAGTGTTTTGCACACATGTCAAGAACAGAAAAGATTGATGTCATCACTAATATTTGAAAAGTGTTCCTAATATGGATAGCAATATACATGTAATATCTATTTTTAAAAATTTTTAAATATATTGTTAATATTAATAAATATTCAAAACAATTATTTTAACTTTAAGATGCATAATTATTTCATAATAAAGACATTAGTGTTGATGGTATATTGAACTTTTGAAACATAATTTAGCCTAACAGAAAAAAGAATTCTAAGAGATTAAAAATTCAATATGAACAAATACAACAAAGCAGTTTAATAAGCTAATTTTAATATAGCAAAAAAATTGTTAAAATAAATATTCACTGTAAGAATATTTTGATTCAATTATTATTATTATCTAACAATTCTATTCATCATCCATGCTCATTACATAATTTCTGTTATGATCATAAAACAATTAATAATTAAATTTGAAATTCTATATAACTTCTTTGTCCTATATCAAAATTTTGTTGCAAAACTTTAAAATTTATTGTCATAACAGAGTAATAATTATAAAATCACATCTGAAATTCCTGTTTTATTAAATAATTTACTTTAAACAGTAATCTGATACGGTAGAATGTATTAAAAAATTTAAAATTAGCAATTTTGTTGTCTTATCTATTGTTGAACATGTATTATATTTGAATTAAACTTTTAAAAATAATTACAGTTCATTATTAATACTGTTAAAGTAAATTCAGTATTCAACTGATTTTATTTATGTATAACAATCTTAATAATTGTTTCCTTACTGAATACAGATATAAAAAGAGGACTTTTCAATAAAACAAATCTATCTATTTTCACTTTAACAAAAAAAACCAACAAAAACTTTTTTAAGTGTTGGTTTTGTTATGTTTATTTGAATTTATGTTTTTGGTATTTTTCATTATTACTGCTCTTTCATTGCATTGTTGGATGCAAGTCAGACAAAATATATAATTTTAATTAATTGTTTATTAAATACTAAAGTATATAACTCAATTAATGACTTTTTCATAGTCTGATTATTTTCAATCTTAAAATCAAAGTTAACTGATTGCAATTATTAATCAAACTTGATTAGTTTTTAATGTTATATTGATAAATATCAATTAATCAAAATTACTCACAAAATCTAATGTAGGGCTTAAATTATGGATTGACTAACAATAAACTATATTTTTTAAGAACATTTATTAAAAGTTTAACTGTATAAAGCATATGTTTTGCACTTGTAAAATTATATTTTGAATTCATAATTATTCAATAGCAAATTCTGTATTTCCAACAATAATTTATAAGAAAAAATGGAATCATAAATTATTTCTTTTAAAAATATATGCATAAATTCTTATATAAAACAATAAAATTTTACCTTTTATGTTTTGATTAATAATAATTATTACAATTAAATAATCTTATAAAAAGTTATGTACAGAAAAAAGTTAGAAACAATAATACAAATATATACTTACACACAAGTATACAATTTATATAATAATAACAATAATAATCTACAATTGCATTGTAAATAATATGGTATGTGTAATGTAAAAACATACAAAAATAACTGTTTAAAATGTTTTTCATATTTCTGCAATTTTTTCTGTTTTTGGATCTAAATGAAGATATTCCGCAACAAAAACAGTAATTATTTTATTTAAATTATTGATAGTTGGGTGATGAAGGTTTTCACGGTTATCGCTTTCTCGGTGCCACACGGAAGGAAACGGGGACGGAATGATATGAATTATAGGCACGTCTAAAATGAAAAAAGATCATATTAATGAAACATAAATACTAAGAAAGAAATTACTGCTTTAAATAATCAATGCAATTGTTATTATAATTATTTTATAAAAATAATTATTGAAATTTAGAAAAAAGTGCTTTGTTTCCTTCTACAACTGGTATCATATAAATGGTTATACTAATTTGAGCTATCAATGTTATAGACTGCACATGACAATGAAAAGGAATTAATATTGGCTACATCATATCCTGCTGTCTTTTTTCTAGTATTAACTATAGATATTTGCTTAATGGACAAATTGGTAATCTGATATCATGTTCTCTGACAGCATTCTGATTTCAATTAAATAATCAGTAGTTAGTAATTACAATTTTTTAAAATCAATTTTGTAATTACAGTGGGTGATTGGTTAACAAACAGTTCAGACTACGAACAAATCAAATAATGAACACTTTCGCAAAAGATTTTTATGTTTGGACAACGAACACCTCATAGAACAAACACAAGAAGAAGCGACATAAAATAATGAATACCGATTGGTCTTCCCTTGCCTTCAGGCAACAATTCGAAACTTTTCGGAGCACGGGAGACATCAACATTGACGCTCAACCTGGTATATACTGATCAGATAGTATTCCTCCGAACAAGGAACTCCTCTTCCTTGTAATTCCAGCTTTTTATTTTTCTGACAAAAATATTTTTTTAAAGTATTTGCGAGACTATCACGCAGGCACTTGTTAAGTTTTGCATTGGTTTTTATTTTTGAAAGGTGAGAGTGGGCAGATGTCTGATGTTGCTGGGGAGTATGGCTTAAACAGGTCTACAGTTAGCTGCAGTTATCCTATCTAAGAAAGATACAGTATAATCAAGAGGACTCAAGCAGCTAAAAGAGTAACAAAAATTACATTTGAGAAATAAAGAACATTGAAGAGCTCATAATGGAACCTGAAACTGATCTGACGACAGAAGACCGCCAAGAACTCTTGAATGAAGAACACCAAGAAACTTGGCGAGATATGTTTTCTTCTGAAAAAAAGGATTAATGCTGATATCTGCTATTAAACATCTTTTGAAGAAGTGGGAAGATGTCAAGAACAACAGTCTTAGAATGGCATCCAAACCAGGTTGAGGTTAATAGGCTCAGGAATCTGCAATTACAATACTATTAATTACTTCCAAAAAATCCTGAAGAAGAGAGAAAAGCAATCAACATTGGACAGATTCTTTAATGCCCCACAAACAGAAAAAACATGACTGATAAAAATGCAAGACTGTATATATGTATTTTTATTATTGCATAAATAAATGTAGTAAGAAAGTATATAATTTTTTATTTTTGGGGGTCTCCAGATTAATCAAATCCCATAAAAATCTATGGTATATTGATAATCAGTTAACAAACAATTCAGATAGCAAACACAGTCTTGGAATGGATTATGTTTGTTAACTGATCACCCACTGTAATTACAATGGATTCAAACATGTAATAAAAGAAAACAGAAAAAGAAAGATACAGAAACAAGGCATTGCAACTAAAAAAATTAAATAGATAAATTTTCATGCTTATAAAATTTTCTCTACATAACCAGTTAGTTCAGCAATTGGATATTCTAAATTGCTAATTAACAAATTTGAAAAGATAGAGAAATTTTATTGGAATGAATGATAAATAATATTGTGATGGTCAAGTTAAGAAGACTGGAAACAAGATGGAGTAATGGAGGTTTATTGCAAGCATTGATTACTGTTAACACTGAATGATAATGATAGTTTAGACAGAGAATCATCTGAAAATTAAGAATTTTCATAATTTTATAGGCTTGTATTTCCTCTTAATTTTAAATGCAACAAAAAGAAAACATTAATAACTTTTGAGTTATATAATATTGTTTGCCTGGATTTTATCAAACAAGGAACAAGAAACAGTTAAGTGAGCAACAAATGTTTATTAACACAAAAACTGGATGGAAATGACTGGCTTTATTGAGGGAAAAAATAAAATAATAGTTACCAAAGCAACTCAATTTAACATCACAAAACATTAGTCATCATTGCAAACACCAAACACAGTAATTATTGCAGATCTCACAAACTCAAAGCTACCAATTTGTTCTCTCCCAAAACTAATGTAACTACTAAGGACTAGATCACCGTACTTCCTTTCTTCATGTGGATTAATTACATAATTTTTAAAATGCTACGCTTCAATGTCAATCATGGAACAATATTTTTATTAGCTTTTATAACAACTTTATTTTAATAATGATGCTTTTTTTCTCACAAATGAATAATTTCCATTCATTCACATATTAGACTTTGCTGTATCTTCTTCAATTTTTTACTTTTTCCACCTGTGAGCATTAAGAGAATCTTTTTTCACCTTTGAAAAATATACACAATAGATTAATGGTTCACAACTGTTTTTTGCTTGTTGATCCCTTTTCAAAATCAGATTTAATTTGCCAACCTTTTTCTACATTGATACAAAATAAAAATAAAATTTTCTTGGTATAAAAAACTTAAACTGGTAAAAACAGCTTTAAAATATACATCTACTGATACAAAATAAGAATAAACAAGCAATTATTTATTGTGACATCATCACAATTCCAGGCTGCGATTTTTGATTTATTTAATTTAAAATATATGCTCTCCACCTCAAATTAGCACTGTAGTGTCTTGCCCCTGTACATCATACTTTTCTGCTAGCAATTGAGTTGTGCCAGTCATCTATCTAACTCCTTTCAGGGGAAAATTTTTGAATTGAAATAATGTAACTTATGGTGCAAATTGGAAGTTCATAAGACCTCCTGCCTCTAAACTTTCCACATCTGGTCTTGTCTTTCATCTATCTAACTCCATTCTCGAGATTAAGGAAGGACAGACTGACAGTGGGAATTTATAGGTCTACAATTTTTTCAATTTGCAGCCCAATTACAAAAAAAATAAAATTAAAAAACTGAATAGGAATTAATTAATTACCATATTTACTTGGATATAAGACAATCTCGCATATAGGACGAGGTGTGGCTTTAGAGATCAAAATAAAGAAAATTAGATTTATTAATATAATTCTAATTTTATTTCATTTAATCACAAATAAAATATTATGGTACGTATTAAGGCAAACAACCATGTTTACCTTATTACCAAAGCAACTTGATTTAACATCACAAAACATTAGTCATCATTGTTACCAAAGCAAATCTGTACAAATGAATATCTGTCGTAATGAATGGAAAACAAAACCAAAACATTATAATGGGCATGACTACTTTGGAATATTGGATAGCACGCGGTTTCATTGGATTCGGAATTTTTGACGATTCAAATTTTTATCCGTTAAGAGGATAGTATTCGATTTAACGGTCGAAAAAGAAAATTTCGCTTGAAGAAGGACCTAGTGAGGGGCCAAAAACGTTCACGTAAGAACTTGGACTGCACCGGTAACAAGGTTTACAGGAGATTTGAATAGGAAAAAGTTTATTTTTAATGATTCAGAATATGCTAATATTCATTAAAAATAACAATTTAACTAATATAAAATAACTTCATTTATAATTATTGCTAAGTGACCTGTATTTCATTACTGTTTTTATAAATAACTAGAAACTATTTTCTGCAAACAAATGAGATACAATGCAGTTTTTAATTAATGGACGTAGGATTAAACCAATAAACAAAGGAAAGTGTGTCTTAATTTGTTTACAGTAGGTGCCAACTTATGCTAAATAGACTGTAGACCTATAATGACAGCATGAAGTATATACGGTTCACAGAAATTATTGCAAGAATGCAAAGAATCCTTCACTCGCGTGTATAGGACGACCTAGGTTTTCGAAGCAGTAAAAAAATGAATAAAAACCTTGTCTTATATGCGAGTAAATACAGTATTTTTATTAAATATGAATCAAATTCAAAACAGTTTTTTTTTTGTATAAGTAAAATATATATATTTATGGTGCAGTTTTTACTCTTTTTAAAACAATTTTTAAAAAATCTTCTTAAAAAATTAAAACTTCAAAGGTTAAGACAATATAGATATCCGTTGTTTTTCATCTATAATCACATTTTATCAGAAACGAAACAATACTAAGATTTACAAAACGTTAGCATTTATTACATTAAATTTATACAAAATGCATAGTAATAAATGCTAACGTTTTGTAAATCTTAGTATTATTTTGTCTGATAAAATGTGGTTATAGATGGAAAAACAATGGTTATATATATTGTCTTAACCTTTGAAGTTTTAATTTTTTAAGAAGTTTTTTAAAAAATTCTTTCAAAATAGTTTGTTTTACTTTACTTATATTTACAGATTATCAATCTCTATTATATTTAAAAATATAATAAAAATAACTTGTCACCAGCCCTGAAAGATCACTAAATGAATGAACTGATCTCTCAGGGATACCTAGTGATAAAGTTGGGAACTCCTGTGCAAATCTACTTTCACAAGTCTGCAAAAATAATATTGTGTTAATTGTAAAATATTAGCACTGTGTATGTAACACTGTAGCACTCTCTATCAAAAGTTACTTATAGTCTGGACTGTGTGAAATATATTCACACTCCCAACACCAACTACAAAAATGAATTACAAAATTTCTTTGTATATCACATTTACAGTGGTAAATCAAATAGAACCCAACTTTTTCTGGTCAAGTCCTACTAGCTAATTAGTGAATTCAGCCAAGCTGACACTAAACTGTTGCAAAATCTCAATGATGCAAAAAGTTTCTTATTAACTTCTTATACAAAATCATAGGAAACTTTCAGAAATTTTGGAACCTGATATCTCTGGAACAGATCATTGGATACAAAAACAAAAAGCTTACAGCATATCTGCAGACCTACCTCTATCTATCAACACCTAATTCATTTAAATCTGTCAAGAAATCTGAGTGTTTAGGTAACAAAAAATCTTCTTAGCATAACATATATAGATTGTTATAATTAATTTCCATGATTATAAATATTTTAAATTATTTTTCATATTAAAAGAAATTAGCAGTAAAATTTTTTACATCAACATTATCATCTCTTTCAAATACATGATTAGAATGGTTTTGGTTATTTTTAATAAATATTTCAATGCTTGGATACTGAAATACTCTTTATGTATTCATTCATATATCATCATCATTCATTGTAATTATTTCTGCATATATTTTTCCATTATCCAATATTGTACTAACTAAATAGTCATTTTATTGTTATTACTCTAGTGAATTATATGATTTCAACTGATTAAACTCATTATGTAATTATATATTTTATAAATCATATATTTTACAAACAGTCAAAAGCCATATATTTTATAAATGTTGTTACTGTATTACTTGATTTTAATATAACTTATTTTATTATTTTCTGTATAATTTTTCATATATAATTATATTATTATTTGAAGAAACTTACAGAAATAAAATTGAAATTGATACACATCAATTTTATGCCTCTAACACTTAAATACTAAAAGTTTTAAAATATGTGTGTTTAAGCTAACATTCTATGAAATCAGATAAACCTAGGATTAACCAACTAATGCTAACTTTAACCAAGTCTTTTGGTTAAAACAAGTAATGATCTATTAATTTTGAACTTTATCTGTACAAAGTGTGTTTTATCCAAGTCACAAGCAGATAAAACTGAAATTATCCAAAAATAGACAGATGAAGAACAAAGCTTAAAATTCAGGCTTTATTCAGATAATTACGGATAAAGCTGAATATAGATATTGCTTTTTTATAAACATGAGCATTTAGTTTTTTTTAGTTACTACATGGATAGTAGGAACAGGGCAATGTTGTCAGTTTTGGCAATTTATCACCAGATTTTAAGGCCACCTGGTAATATGGTGACAATTTTTTCAATTTAATGATTTTTTCATGCCTAGGATAAACTTAAAAACACTTGTAAACTCTAGGACTACGTTGTATTAATGGAAATGAAGGACAATACTAGGACAAAACTAGGACAATACATCTTAAGTCCTTTTGAACAAAAGATTATTTTTAAAATTAAGATTATTATTTATCTTGTGACACTACCTTTTATTTAAGGCTAAGTGCCATAAAAATGAAAAAACATTAAAAGTTTTATCAGAGGATACTTTTTGTTTTTTTAAATTGTATTTAATACTATGATCAACTCCTGTAGATGTTACTTAAGATCTATGTAGATAATGATAGTCTGTAAATCAAAGTACTTCTTATTAAGCTTGTGTTTAGTGAAATAACTGGCAAAATTTATTTTCATTTATTTAATTTTTTTATACAATAAAGAGGTAATAAATTCTAGTTGATTTTAAAAAATAAAATTCCTTCTTTATCCATCCAACTTGCATTGGAAAAAATGCAAAATATTTGACTAAAATAAAATGCTAATTTTCTCTTCACTTTATCCAAAACAGGATAACATATACAAACAACCCAATAAGCATTACTAACTAGCATCTTAATTAATTAGCCTTACTGTAGTCCATAAGAATCTGTTGTTTGGTTGTTTATCCAAAATGAGGTGAACAAAGCCTGAAATTTAAGTTTTAATTTTGCTGCATTTATCTATTTTTTGGATAATGTCTGTTTTATCAGTGTATAACTTTGTTTATTCAATTCATAAGCAGATGAAGTTTGTTTTATACCTATAAAGTTCTAAACAGATTGTTACTAGTACTTGCTTTAACCAAAAGACTTGGATAAAGTTAACATTAGACAGTTAATCATGGACTTTAGCCATTACATAGTATTTTTAAGTTATGTAATTGTTAGTATTAAAATAAATTTATGTGAACCTTAATTATAATCTCTATTATAATCTCGTCTCTGAATGTTTTTGTTTAGAATTTACTTAAATATAACTATTGTACATGCTGTATATAAAAACAATAATTAATGTTTATATACTGATTAATAAAAATTTAATTAATTACTTACTTCTTTTCATAAATGGAATGTGATCATCTTCAATAAAAGACAAAGTAGAATATTTACTGAAGTAATTTGTTTTTACTTCAGGAGGGTGACTTTCTATATGTTTTAAAGAGTTCAATTTTTGTTCTATTAAGGAAAAATGTTTTGTTAATTTATATTTTAAAAATATTTCAAAAAGTAAATTTCTAGTAAAATTTGTTTGTATATCCTTCAATTTACAAGTAATTTAATTTATTAATTCTAATTTATTATTATTATGAAAGTAAAACAATGTTTAATTTATTAGTTTTAATTAAATAAGTGTTTACTTGGTCCAAAACAGTTTTACCCAGTATTCAAAGTCTGTAGTGTTCCTAATAAAGTTTAAATTGCTTAAAATAAAAATACTTGACAAGTTTTCTTTAATAAACAAAATAACTAAGTAATTTTATTTTAAATAAGAATTTTAAGTACAAAGTATTTTATTTCAAATTTATCTTAAAAAAATTATTTTGTTATAAAAATTACATTGGTCATCAGAAATTGTTTTTTTTTTTTTTTGTTTATGAAAGTAATTTTATTATTATATTATTTGGTTCAAGTATTAGCAATACTATTTATTTAATATCATGCTTTTCATTTAAACTTGTAACTGTAATTGTTTGTAATTTTGTAATTGTGTCAAGATAATTAATTATATTAATATGTTCACTTTTGATTTAGTTTTGATGTCAAAAAATATTCTTGAATATTTAAGTATAATTTAAATATATTCTAACAACAACTTACCTGTATTAACTAGTTCCATATAAAGTGAATGAGTATCTGGAAAATAACTATGAAATGAAGGATTTGATGAACCAATCAAATCAAGTAAAACAAGAACATCCTGTAAAAATAAAAAAAGACATCACATTATTATTTCAGTTCTGTTTAATGTTAAATATAATATAGTTAATATATAATGTATTTTATGATATCAGTATATTAAATTTGAGGAAAATTAATTCTGTGAAAGAAAATAAAAATCCAGAAAAGCTTCAGATTTTAATTGTAATTATCATTTTAAAAAAATCACTGATAACAGATCAATAACTAATTATGAATAAAACAATTTTTCAATATAACAGTAACTATTATTTCTTAAATAATATTAAAATGAATATATAAACATATTTAATACAATTAAAACAACAGAGAAAAAGAAATTAATAAATATAATGTTTACCAAATGGCTTGATAGGAATAATCCTATATAGACAGGCTAGATCATAAACATACAGTCCAACAGTAAGTCTGTTTATAAACAGTCAATATCTTGCATAAATGACATTTTTTGACAAATTGTAATATTTTTAAGTTTAATAAACATACATATTAATCAAAAATAATTTTTTCAAGAATGAAAAATATTTATTCAAAGTAAACTTCATTTTATAAGCAAACAGTATAAGTGTGAAACCAATAAATTTTTATTTTCATATCTACATGATACTGAAGATAAATACAACAAAGCTAGAACAAATAACTTCAAATCTTTCACACTTTTCCAGTGAGAGGTTTATTTTAAGATATGAACAAACAAATGTTTTTGGTTTATTTCATAAACCTGCTTTAGTATATATAAACATCTCAAAGCCCAAGAATTATATTAAAGCCAAATGGATTGCCAGATTAAATTGGGCTACATTACCACAAATGGAAGTGTGTAATGCCTACCTCTAGTGATAAATTACTCTGTATTTAATAACTAATAGTAGTGGTAATGTAACATGATTTAATCTAAATATCATTTGGCTTTAACCAGCTTTAGGTTTAGCATTTGAAAATACATTTTAAATTCCACACAGGAATATTTACACATGTTCTATGACATTACTGTTAATTTTAAAATACAAAATATAACTTAAAGATTTCAAAAAATGATTATTGAATATATTTAAGCACAGATAATTTAAATTTTCTGTGTGTAAAGTTGCCCTTTGTTTCTTGTGGGTTATCAAAGATCTTCATGCTAGAAAAGGAATCAGAGTCTTTATAGTTAATCAGAGTCACTTTTTAGCATCACCTAAAACAGGTTTATGAAATAAACTGAAAACCTTTGCTCGTTCATATCTTAAATAAACCTCTTGCTGGAAAAGTGTGAAAGGTATTGATTTGAAGTCTGGAGACAAAATATACTTACCCTGTAATAGCAAAAAATGATTATAAGTATGCCAAAAGATGATATTTATAAATGTCTGAGTGAACAAACAAAACACATGAAAGGGACATCAGATGAATCATATTGAAAATCAGAATTAGGTGTAGCAGTATTCAGTATAATAAAGAACATATTTAATGCTTTTAAGTATATTTAACACCACTCAAGTTCTAAAACCACAATTCAATTATGATTGACATATTGTTATTTACTACCTTACACAGTTTTTGACTCTTACTGTTCTATTTTATTATTATAACAGAGCTGTTACTTTTTGTGTTTACAACTATTATGCATTATTTTTTGAGTTCATAACTTAACTTTTTTTTTTAATCTAAATATTGTATTGCCAAACAATTGCCAGATTAAATCAGGCTATAATAATGCTAGTAATTGTTAATTAAAAGTCAAGTAATTTGACCTAGAGGTAGGCATTAGGCACCATCTCTTGATAAACTTAATAGTTATAATGATATTAATATTTAATAATTAATTTAGAACGTGCTGGAAAAAAATTTGTTTTGCATTAAACTAAAAATTGGATTATTGACTATTATGTATTTATTTCTATACATTCCTAAGTAAATTTTTATTCAAATATTGCATATTAATCTAAATTAAAGTTTTTAATTTTAAGTTCTATACTTCTTTGTAAATGCTGAATGTTATCATCCCTTGTAAACAAGTTTTTTCAACTTTAAGAAAAACAAACTGCTAATCTTTTATAGAGGTCCTTTTTGTATTTTAATGTGTAAAATGCTTTTCAAGCTTATCATTAGATACAACTGAAATTCATTTGATTAAAGAACATCAATTTAAATTTTCTTCTGTCAAATTAATGACATGGGATTGATTATTATCAGTGGCAAGGTTTTTCCTGATTCACCCTATCTGCTTAGTACCCTACAGGGATCTTTTTTCTCTTTCTCATCTCCTCCTCTCTTTCTTCCTTCAGCGTAGAGTTTTGAATAGGTTCTACTGCAATAACAATATACACTGACAATATAGAATTACTATGTTCATTTAAATGTTATGTTAATGATAATTATCATTGTAAAATATAAAAAATGCAATTATCCAGGAGCAGTACAGAAAATTTTTAAATTTACAATACCTTCTGATTGTTGACAACATATAATAATGTTAGCAATATTTTTGAAAGTAATCATATCTTAGCCAGTGAGTTTTGTATGAAGAAATTTTTAAGGTTTTACAGTCGTATTTATATTGATGGATGAAAAGAAATGCTTATGCAAAAACAAACAAAAATAAAAGGACATTTCTAATAAGCTTTATCCAATTTCAAAAATATCACATAAGTATCTTCAGTCATATAACAGGAAATGAAGAGTAATTCTATTCAAGAGTAAAAATAAAGTATTTCTGATCTGTATTACCAAACCTGCCTTCAAGAAAATTGTTGACCAGATGTTCCTAACTCATAATTTATCATGAATAATATAAGTCAAAACACTGTTTCCTTTTTTTTAATTTCCTGGCTGTTATACATAACAGAGGAAAAGTATGGCAATCAGTCAAAAAACGACCCCCAAGATTTTTACATTTTTGGACTCAGGACCTTAAAACATTGAGAAATGCAAAAAAAAATTTGAGGATAATTTCTGTATGTATGTATGGATGTTAGTGTATGTGCATGGTCCATGATTTTGCTCACCCTCTTTGAATCATAAAACTCCTGTGCTTTTTGTTGAAAATTTCTGAAATTTTGCAGGGAGGTTTGTTTATTAGGGCAATTGTTGCTATTAAATTTTGGTGATTGAAGGTCAAGGGGGTAAGGAGATAAAGGGGTCATGCATATCTCTGGTAGGGTCAGACTTGACAATTTTACCTGTTCGCTTTTACAATTTTTTATAAAACCCATCTCTACTCTCAAAATTAAGCCTTTTGCCATTTTATAATAGTTAAAAATATAAAAAGTTCTTAATAATAAAATATAACACAAGGTACCACCAAATGTTGCCAGGAAAATTAAGCAACTCGTTACTAGATTTTCTTATCCATAGCAACCAATACTACTGCAAACCAGGCTAGTTGAGAACTTTTGACTGCCATAATATGCTGATCTATTGAATTGGCAAATCAATCAATCAATCTTCAAGAAAATTCAATGCTTGGCTATCTTAACAATATCTCTAAGGAAAATTCCTTTAGAATACTAAAATATTTTCTAGAATTCTAAAGAAATCATTCCTGTAGACTTTGTTAAAATAGGCAAGAAAAAAATAAAATAAAATAAAATAGAAAAGTAACATATAGAATTAAACAGTAACATGTTATATAGAATAAAAATATTAAAATTGACAAAAAAAATATTGCTTTAAAAAAACAATGTTTCCATTCAGTAGTAGTTTTGATTTTACAGTTTTGTCATTGTTAGCTTTTTATTTCAGAGTTGGTACCAAGTTATTAAGTTTTAAAATTGTTGAATGAATTGAAATATTAATATCTTAATATTTCAAACAAACTGTAATTATAAATAATAAAAATTAACTTTTTAGCATTTCAAACATTACTGAGGGAACAATTATTTGATTATAGGTATGTACAAAAATAAATATCAATTTTACAGTGTATTAATAATTATACAAATTAGACTACTTTCATTATGATACTCTTATGATAAATCATATTTTTAAAATGCAACTAACTTACCATTCTATCCAAAAAACTGACAAAGTCTCCATGGTTTTTACAAAAATCTTTTTGCCTTCCTTCTGGAAAGTTTTTAGTATTCCATAATTTGGCTAAATGTTTTGATCCATAAAGAGAATCATCTTTACTCCAGCGCTGGAAGGCTTCTTCACCATCAAAAAATATCATTTGAAGTGTAAGTATATCTTTCTGTAATAAATATTAACATATTTAATAAATAAAAGGTTTTTGATCTTAATTTGAAAAATAAATATATTCAAAGTACTTAAAAAAGATAACTGAAAAATTAAATTTATCAATTATAATTTAAATCTATCTATAAACTCATTCCTATTAGTTTTACAAAATATAATTAATTTTCATATTTATCAGATTAAAAAATATTGTAAATAAACTAATTTTACCTAACTATGTCAAGAAATTGGTGGATATTTATCAGGTATGGAGACTCTCCATATGTGATAAAGATCCACCAATTTCTTGACACAGTTAGGTATAGATTTTTTAGGTATTCTAGCTTTTTCCCAAAATATGATACACTTGCGTATTACAAGATTTAGGCTTTCACTCACAGTTAGTTTAACTTTGTGAATGTTAAAAAACAAAACTGCGAAGTACTTGCCGATTTGACGGTAATTTTGCACCCGTGATTTGAGTGGTTTATCTCTCTGACTAAGAAAATATGTTAGTGCTTTGTAATTCCACTGACATCTTCGAAAAAAAACTATACGTGTTAATAGCCCGACAAATTGTGTTAGAATGGCAAACAAAGCGAATACGTGCCACTTCTCTAGCACCATATGTATGGAAATGATTCGATGCAAGTCGGCACGGGTTCTAGTGATCAAAATGAGCTGAAATTTATTGTGGGAGTATTTAAGGGTAAAATAAACAAAACTAGGCCCTATGCGTTAGAAAAAAAAATATTCAAAAAATAAGGGACATATATTAAAAAATGTCTATCAGAAAGACAGAAAAATTCAAAAAAGACATAATAAAATATAAAATAAATTTTTGTAATAGGAGAATAAATCATAAATTTTATTTATCAATTGAAATATGAAATTGTTAAAATATGATCAGAACATAAAAAGAATATGCTAGGTATAAAAAATAAAAATAATTTTCTTTAATCAGATTATTGGTAATATTGTGTTAGCAATATCAAGTGAATCATAAACATAAATGCATAATGCAAAAAACAAACTACAGTAAAACTAGGATCTATCATTACCAAATGTATTGCTTTTCCGGAAGCATCATTCAATTTCTAGGATCTCTGAACAAATCTTATTTAAACTGAGAAAATCAAACTTGTATCAATCATTGTGATTTATCATTTTGCCTCATTTATTGGTTAGAATTTTTAGTGCTGAAGAATGTTAATCCTGGATTGATACTTTTTAAGAAAGAACAATACCATACACACAAATGTAAATATGCATCAGTTGATGTTTTTGGAATGTTGTATAGCAAGTAACAGTGAACTTTCTTCAGTTATCTATGACCTTATGCACAATCTTGCCAGACAATAAGCTGGAGGGACAAGATGGTGGCAATGTCAAAAACAAAGCCAAGCCAAATCCATTGCTGAATTTCACTGAAATACTTTGTGCTTTTGTGTCCATAAAGAGCAATCCCATAGCCAGAAATAAATCATTGGGGCTAGAGGGCAAACTAAAAAATTATGACTAGTATTTTTCTTTTTTCAACCAGCACTAGACCTATTAGCCACATTTTAAATGTAAAAATAAGTAACAGTAGTCTAAGTCTACATGATGAAAGTGAAAGCATATGTATACTTAGGCTTACCAGACGTCCTGTTTTTACCAGGATTGTCCCAGCGTCCCGGCCAGTTTGTCATTTTGTCCCGGTTATTTGGTAAAATTTTAAAAGTGCCAAATATACAAGAAGTAAAAATAGTGCAGCCTCGAGTAAAATGGAGAGTTGGCAACTAAATAATCCCCTCTGTTACACTCACTGTTGCCAATCTAAATATTTTGTATCTACATCTAAGTATTTTTAATGTTGTCTAGATGTTTCCCCAAAATTTATAGCATATGGCCTAATGAATTTAGATGTTTTATTTTTTCACAGAATTTATAATAGCATGTAGCCTATGAGATTCAGATATTTTTATTTCATTTTTTAGTTATTTTGTTTCAATTAGAGTTGGCAAGACTGAAACTTATTCTGGCCACGTCATTGTTGTGCATGCCCTACCTTAGTTGGTTCAAATTGCTAGTCGGCAATTATGATTATTTTGTACCGTACCGGTACATTAAATTAATTTAATCTCTAAAATGCCATAAAGAAACTGTGTGTTTACTGATGACTGAAAAAAGTCTGTGATCGTATTAACAAAATGAAATATGAATGGTGCTGTTTAGAATTTTCAGTAACTCATGGTGGGCGTTCAAACATTAAAAATCACTTGAAATGTGCAAAACATAAGGCAAGCAATAGGAACTTTCTCAAATATATTGTCATATTTAAATGTATAGATTTAAGTGACAAAGAATTTATAAAGAAAGATTACACTAGTGAATAAATATTAATAACTTCTTAATAATAAGATATGTTTAGTTGAGTTATTAAAAATTGTTTTTAACTTGTTTTTGTTAACACCTTTATTTAGCCTTTTCATAGGTACTTATCCTAGTAGGCTTTATTTTCTGTTGTGAGTATTTTCTCAAAATTGTCCTGGTTTGAGAAAAAAATATATTATGGTAAGCCTATGTATACTACATATGGGCACAACTGACCAAGCTGAGGTACAGTACACCTCATATCCCCTGTAACTATGAGTCTGCATGAGAGTATTTTTTATGCTCATCACCAAACAAACATTGTGAATATTGAAAATTTATTGTTCAGTTTTAAAAGTAAAATAGCTATTAAAGAAATGAAGATTAATGACACTTTTAAAAAGAAGTAATGCATATTAGACATATTAGACTTGATAGTGAAAAAAAAAAAAATACTACTGTATGTATTTCTTAATTGAGTAAATAAATACAAGCAAATGTTACTGATTTTTTTTCCATTTGTATAGGTCCCCTGCATCTGTCATTTTCTTATATCCAAAGAGTCTTTAGGTCTCTTGACAAAAACAATGAATCAAACTTTCACTGTATATAGAAAAGTCAAGAAGTTAACTACAGTTGGAAAAATTAACTGCTCAATTAAAATAAAATAAATAATGCAGAATTAATTTGTAAATTCTGGCAACAATAATAGTAAATACTAAGTACAAGTAACAGATAAAACATTTAAATATTTAATATGAAAAATTAGTCTACTAAAATATAATAGTTCATAATGCATCTTAATGCAGTTTATGTTGTGTTAAAACGAGTTGCATTGTAAAATGCAATTTAGTACATTCATAAAACTAGCTATCCTATCTCTTATACATATTATTGTACTGGAAAACAAAGTTTCAAGGACATATTTGTCTTTCAAACCTTTGTACAATAAATTATTTACTCTGTAGTAATATTCTAAGAAATGAGCATAACTTTCAAAAATATTGAAAGAATAAAGCAGATAAGTTTTTATGATAGATTTTAGTACTAAAGCCATTTAATTAATTACTAATTCTGTTGTTAAGTAAACAGAATCTTAACTGAGTTTATTTGAAAAAAGAAAATTTATTTTCAGTGTTATTCTAAAATATTTATCATACAATATTTTTATGTAATAATATGTTAGTATATAGATTAAAAGTGTTTGTTAAAATTTTATATTGATATTTTATTCAATGACTATAAATCATATTTTTCTCTAAAAGTTTTTGAGCATAAGTGGAGCTTAGCATAAGTCAAAAACTGTTTTGTCTGTGACTGAAGTTTAAAACAATCACAAATCCACTAAACATGATTTCATTCAAATGTGTACAAATGTGTGCAAGGCTGATGTGATGAAGCTGAAACTCTAAAACTCAATTTATGAGGTGAAATATTCACAGTCAAAGTCTATTGCAGGTAAGCTGAGGTAAGCTGGTTGTGTGCTACATGTCAATCAAGTCTCAGGTTGCTGTCAGTTTACATTGATCTCTATGACAATTTTTTAATTTTAGATTTATATCAGTTTTAAATTTTTTTTTTGCACAGTTTTAGTTTTCTATGCCACGGAGCTTAATTTCAATTTCCTAGAAAATACGTAGTAATCTGTATGGTCAGAAATACAAACACTTGCAGAAAAAAATATAATTTCAATTATAAAACTATTTTAATCATTTATTTAAATAAAAGAACTAACAAGCTTTAAGTATTAAGTTTTAGTAAAAGTATAATTCTAAAAAATAAGTGAAAATGTACTTACAAATTTTTGCTGGTTCTTTAATTCTTCATCCAGAATTTTAGCTAAATTAATCATCATGGCACAAGGAACTGCAGAATCAGTGGCCCCTACAAATGTTCCTTCTCTGTTCACTAAAGAATCATAATGACAGGCTAACACTAACCGTCTACATGCTGTAGGATTGAGTGTAGCAATTATGTTACTGAAAGGCTTCTTTCCATGTGGAGTATTACTAGTAAATGCATCTTCTTCAACCTCCCACTTTAAGTTTTTCATAGAATTTATTATATACTAATATAAAAAGAGAAAATTAATCTAAATGAAAAATGTTCTTTTAAATTTATAACAATTTTAGTTAGACAACTTAAATAAGCATTTACCTGTCTCACTTTTTTATGATTTTCAGTGCCAGGCACTCTTGGTATTAGTATTGAATCGAGTGTATTATTAAAAAAATCCTGATTATCATCAATTCTTTTCATTAAATTCTGTATATTATTCTCAGTAAGTTTTTTAGTTGGGTGGTGCCACTGTAAAATATATATTCTATATTAATTTATAATAGAAATAAATACATTATTAAAGTTTATTATATATAAGTTTAATAATTATTATAAATTTTCTGTATTTTAATTTTAAACAATAATATATTAATTACATTTTTAAACCATTAGAACTATCTACTCAAAGCATTAAAAGAAGATAAGATATATTTATATCCTTATATTAAAATAATTACTATTGAAATGTACTATTGACTCATTAATAGTTATTTTAAGAAAGATTATAAGCAAGTCGAATTAGGCAAGTTTAATAAGGCAAGTTGAATTAAGCACAATGGAGAAACTGGAATTAATGTTTATTAATTTTTATACATGTAATGTTGACTTATATGTTTAAAAGGAAAAAAATATATATATTTTACTGTGTCAATTTTGATTTAGTTATTAAAAAAGACACAAATCAAACATGTGATTTCTTGACTTATTTGGAGTTTTTATAATATAATTTCATAGTTTTCTCATGTAACAAATTCAAATCCAAATGTCTATGTATAATTTAAAAGTAATATACATGATATATGACAGGTGTTATATAACAGTAATATTTGAGAAATAAGTATATTTTTCAATCAACAGCACCAAACTGGGTTTTCTAGAAAATTCCTAATCTGTATTATCAGAAATATTTTTTGATTAAAAATGCTATCACATTTCCAAATACTTGCAGAAAAAAAGATAATTATATTTCGTATAAATAATTTCAATTATAAAACTATTTTAATCATTTCCAGCACAAAAATTATGAGCTGGTTTTTTGTGCTTTCAATTTAACATAAACAGTATATGGAGCATTAGAATACAATAAATAAATTAGAATCTCATATTAAATGTTACTATAACAGATCATCAACTGATTCAACACTTTTTCATTTTTTTTAATGCTAATAATAATTTATAGTTTATTAAAAAAAAACTTTTTTTTGCATATTTTTATTAGAAAGGACATATTGATATTTCATTTTTAAAAATCTTTTTTCATATTTTAGTATAATAATTCAAAATTGACTGCAGTTTAATTTATTAGGAAGAAACGTCATTTCTGAAAGATAATTTTAATATGTTTTTGTAAATTGTAACTTATAAATATGTAATATAGAAATTTAATAAGAAACATCTATATATTAAAAATTTTTACTAATAACTAATCAACAACATAATAATGCCAGAAATGCTATTAAATAATATATAACTGCATAAATTAAAAATAAATATCATGTATTCAATGCTTTAATAGCAAAAAAAATTTATGTGTGTCACAATAGTTTATTCAAATGTTTTCTGAAAACTTATATATATATATATATATATATATATAAAATAACCTTGTAATGTAGCCTATGTTGAAATGAATGTAATTTTAGAAAAATTTCCTAATTTACAAAAATAATTTAAATAAGATAATAACTCGTTAACTAAAAGTTTTAAAGTAAAAGCACATTAAATTAATTCCGTGTTAAACCGTATGCAGTTTGTAACGATTATTTTAAGACAATAATTTATTTTTAAAGGATTTTACGTTACATCAATCGTCGCCACGGCAATTGTAAAAGTATTGATTTTCATAATTATTAGAATGAATATTTATTTTAATACTCTGGCTAGGCTACTTAGCAACTAGTAGAAGCAACAACTTATATGTACCAGTACATACTAAACCAAAAATATTCAAACAAGAGAAAAATATAATCCAGTCAAACAAGTTTTCTCTATTATATATAAGTAGAATAACTATAGCACGACCTCATTCAGTTTTCAGAAATTATCCTTCATCTAAAATAGGAGATTTTATTACCGAAATTTTAAAAAGGAAGGTTCTACATTTACCTTTCAAGATTTGTCAAATATTTAAAACAGGACTATAACCAGATCTGTCAATTTCAAAGTTAGATCATTCATTAGAAGTTACTTTTAGGTAAATCGTACATTATACATCTACACGCAATTTATCTTAAAGTAACTTCTTTAATATTCAACAACAGAAAGATCCGTCAAACTATAAAATCAATTTAACAGATTTAAATGCTTAATTAATATATCGAGACTCGTAACTGTCACATGTTTTGCCGTTATTTTTATAAATAAGCAATTTATACCATATTAATATATTGAAACTTACGGCAATGACCGATGGATTCCAACTCACGGCTTGAATCAGATTATAACCCGCATCTAAACTAATTAATAAAAATCTTAATATTAATACGATGGGAAGTAACAATAAATTCATGTTTATATATTAAGAATAAACGCCGGTTGTAATATATTAAAACTTCAAAATAAGACAACAGTTCATTCCGAAACACGATCGGAAAAGAAAACAAACGTGTTCTCCACGTAACGTAACCTCAACGGAACCGGAATCGGAAGCGAGCAGCTCTATTTGCCAATCTGCTTTCGAGATTAAGAATGTCACGTGATACAACGTAAACAACTTTCTGTTTCCGCCGGTAATAGTAAAAATAATGTTAATTTTATAGGATTTGGAATCATTAATTAGGCTGCGACTATGCAGACGCGAGCGAGCGAAAATATGTGGCGAGAAAAGGCGAGACGCGATAAATATCAACACCTGTCAGATATGTGCGAGAACCAGAAATTCGCTCTCGCCAGCGTTATTTCTCGCTTCTCGCTTGTGCATGGTTCTCCTTTGCGAGAACTATATCGCTCGCAACCTCTCGCTCGCTACTAAATTCGCGTCTGCATAGTCGCACCCTTAAGGGTCCCTAAGTTTTCTCCGGGCTCGGAAAAATCTCCATTTTCTCCTTCTCGACGGCCTCGGACTTACATGTTTGGCAGAATATGGATCACTTGTCACAGATGAAATTTTAATTCTGATTGGTTGTGTGGCAATGAAATAGTGATCACGGCAAGTTTTCTCTTTTCGCCGCTAGAGAGGAGGATATTGGTTAAGTGTCAAAGGTTAAAAACGTCACAGAAGTCGGGGTTATCTAAAAGTCCTAGAATATTAGGTTAGCTCATACAGCCGGTTTAGCCACTTCCTGCCAGATTCCGGATATACGTCATCCGTAGTCGAGCGACTGCTTCACAACAGTTTGCGAGGAAAGAAAATTTTAGAATTTCACTACTTTTGTTACTTTGTTGACAGTTTTAGACTCTTAATCTTCGAGGATAAATATATCTATCGTTATTACTATTTTTAAACATAATTATGTTGATAATTATATCGATAAAAATTGTAAGAAGTAACAAAAGTATTCCTAGAACCGTTTGAGGGTGTACTATAGATTACCACCTATGGAATTTCAGGACTTTGATTACATATTTGAACTCAGGGGACCGAGACGAGTTCAACGGTACTCTATTTTTGGACCGGAGACGAAAAATAAAAAAAGTTATACTTTTTTAATGCTCTCATGAAGACGGCACCACAGTTACTGCCATCTTGCGGTAAAGTCTGCAAACCATGACGTCGGACTACGGTCATCTTCAGTAGGGTTAAACACGCGATACGGGAGCGGAGAGAGCGACGCGACTTCCGATCATAGCGCGATCGCCATTTCAGTTAATGTTACTTATGGCAGCAAACATGGCTGTCATTCCCACTGTTCGTGCTCCCGACTGACCTCCCGGAGGGGAGCCGCCAGCAGGCCGCCATGTGCTAAACGTCACTAGTTATTGATTCACGGTAGTTCTTGAACAAAGTAAAAAAAGGGGGAAAACGTCTACTAAAGGCAATTTTAACGGCAAGCGACGCGACTCCCGATCGCGATAGCGAGGCCGACTTAGCGGAGAGAGCGACGCGACTCCCTATCATCGCGCGATCGCTGGAAAAAAGTATGATAACTTTTTTATTTTTCGTCTGCGGTCCAAAAGTAGGGTATCGTTGAACTCGTCTCGGTCCCTTCAGTTCAGAAATATACTCAAAGTCCCACAATTCCATAGGTGTAATCTATAGTATCCCCATTATTAAAATACTTTAAAATACTAATAATAGTTTTCTGCATGTATAAAATAGTATCTGCACGATGAAATGACGACTACAAATAATAAGCTGGCCCATAACAGGATGGTAACACTTTTAAGATAATTCGAGATGGAATATATATATACTTATATATATATAACTTTTTTAAAATATGCTAATTTACGTAAAATGCATAGAAATGCAAAATATAAAAATGTTTTATATATAGTACTAGCTGACCCGGCCACGCGTTGTGGCTCAAAATGTATCTATTATAAATGTATAACACTTCCCCCGTGGGGGGAATTTCAAAAAATTCCTTCTTAGTGTACATTCTCTTGACGTACCTATTAAAACGCAATCAAAAACGCATCTAAAATAGTATAATAAAAGCCGAGTTCTTCACAGTAAGCCTTAATCCTGTCCCTTTCCCCGCTGGGGAATATCGAAAAATCCCTTTTTAGTGTATATTCTGTTGACGTAACCTATTAAAACGCAATTAAAAACGCAAAAAACCGCATGTAAAATAGTATAAATAGAAGCCGAGTTCTTCACAGTAAGCCTTAATCCTGTCCATCTCCCCCCGTGGGGAGAATTTCGTCATATATATTATATAAAAACACGTGCGTATTCGAATGCAACGTGGTTGTCAAAATTTCAAAGGAATCGGTAGGAACAAACGAACGTTTATATTTTAATTTATATAGATAGATAGAAAATGATTTGCTTTAGTCCATTCTCACAGAAAAGCAAACTTAGGTCGTCGGAAGTTAGCGCTATCTGTTGGACATAAAAGCCTTAATCCATATATAAATATATTTTTGAAAGGGGGGAAATGGTGGTCTTCACATATGCCAGAAACCTTCGCGGGAATGTATTAAACAACTTTCCGAAGTTTCATGGCAATCTGATAAATGGTGTGGTAATGCATGAAGGACAAACAAACAGACAGACAGACAGGCATACATTCGTTTATATATATCAGCGGTTCCCAACCAGTGGTCCGCAAGAGCTAAAATATGGTCCGCGAAAGATTTAAAACTTTTATTCATTTTAAATTATTATTCCTACATTGATACAAACTGAATTTAATTTTTACTAAAATGTTGTTTTCTCTTATAATAGTATTGTTAAAGCATGTTACTCTTGAGTTTAACGATTACTTATGTTTAAAAGTTTTGATTAAAGTTTATTTTTAGATTGACATAGTTTATTTTTCTTAAACCTTGTGGTCCCTGCTAACAACAATGAAATCAAAGTGGTCCCTGGTCAAAAAAAGGTTGGGAACCGCTGATATATATATATACACTCAAACCTGTTTTTGTGCGGTCTTTTTTTTTGCGATTTTTTACACGTGCAATGTGTTTTGTGCAATTATTTTTGTGCAGTATACCAATTTGATTGAAATTCATATACCGCACACAAAAAAAATCACACAAAACAAATCGCACAAATAAAAAATCGCACAAAAATAGACCGCACAAAAACAGGTTTGAGTGTATATAGATTGTGGGGAAGTATTCGATCTTTAGAGTATTCCCGTGCAGGAACAAAACAAAAGAAACTTCAAAGAAATAAATCACACATTCTATGACTCCAATGCAAGGAACTTAAAGTTTATTTTAGTCCTTCCGATCACTTCTCTGTCCTTTCGCTATAACAGACACTAAAACAAAGGAAACAACACACACACACACACACACACAAAAAAAAAAAACAAACTCGTGACTCTCGTCTGCACGTCTTCTCTCCTCTTTCTTTCTTCCCCCAAAAAGGGTCCCGCTTTTTCCGTTGAGCATGCGCGATATTCCTCTCTCCCTCCTTAATCCGGGTTTTTCGGTTGTCATCGAGAATGCCCATCTCTTTTTTACCCTGTGGCCCACCCAAGGAGCTGGTTTCGCAACAGAACACGTGGTCTCCAGACCACAGTATAAATTTATTGTAGCGTTATTTATTTGTATAATAATTTTTATGTAAGAAATGTTAATACTACTTTTTCCACTTCAGAATATTATATCTTGATTAAATTTATTTGGAAAAATTAAAAAAAACCTAAATTTTATTATTATTATTTTTAGATGCCAGGAGCATCATGTGCTGTTGCAATTTGTAATATCAGCTATCATAAAACAAAATTATTAAACAGGAAAGTTAGTTATTTTAGATTTCCTAAAGATCCAATAATAAGAAGAAAATGGATCCATAATTGTAAAAGAAAAGACAAATTCAATCCCGATTCCTGTCATGTTTGCTCTGATCATTTCACAGAAAATGATTTTGAGAGAAATTTAAAAGCAGAGTTATTAGGTTTATTGGCAGACCTAAACTAAAGAAAACTTCATTACCGACAGTAAATTTAGGAAATATAGAAAATGAAAATATTAATCAGTCAAATGAAAGAAAGAATCGTTTATTAAAAAGAAATAGAAAAAACCTGATAGAACAACTTTTAGATGTAAATAAACAGGATAAACCAGAAAAATCTCTTAAATGTAATGATTGTAAAACTTTAGAAAATCTCAATTTTAAATTAAAACATGAAAATTCTATTTTAAAAATGAAGATTAAACATATTGAGTTAAGAATGGGCTTCTAAACTAAATCTTTGTCAAGGCATATTAAATGATGTTATAAACATTATGAAAATTAAAGGCTTTGAACTTAAATTGTAATAAAAATAGAAAATTAAAAAAAAATTTGTACCCAATTTCTTTTAATTCTGTTTTTACGTAACACTTAATTTGTATATATTGATATTAAAAATATGTTTATGACAGAAAATTCTTCTTTTGTCAACGTTACTTTTTGTATGTATGAGTAAATAATATCGTTTTCGGTATATGAGTATTAAATATTGGACCAATATAATTTTTCGTTTTTTTTTTTAAAAAAGTGGTTTGACGATATAAATTAAATTTCAGTAGAGAGTCGTTAATCGGAATCAATTGGGACTGGGGTTGTTCAGATTAGTGATTTGTTCCGATTACCGATTATGTACGAAAAAATACATTAATTTGTCCGATGTTCAAATTTTTCTCCGTTGCGTGTCGCTTCGTGTTGAATTTTCGTCGATTTTAAGCCTAACGAAAATTTTTATAATAATCGAGGCTATCGTATCGTTAAAAATTATTTCTTTCATTTTGTACAAACAAAATAAATATATTGAAGAATATAAAAAACATAAAAATTATACTTTAGAAGTAAATCTAGTATCAAAAACGTTAGATTCAGCACGACACAGTCCGACTGAAAATCGTTCCGATTAACGACTCTCTACTGTAATTTACTTATATATAAATCACCTACGTAAAATTTACCAAAATTAATCTTTTAAAAATTATTATTGTTATATCATAAAATAGATAAAATCGATTTCATTTACAAATTAGAAAAAACGCATTTTAATTTCATCTTTACACGTAGAAATTACGAAGATTTTGCTCAATATTCCGGATTTTTCTTATTTATAATCCATTTTTATTTATATTTAATTAAGTATGAATCGTAATTAATAGAATATTAGCGTGTAATTGAAGCTATGAGCCTCTGATCGGTAATGTTTTTACTATAAGGACATAGTAAGATGTTTCGTTTTCGAATACGAGTGACGTCAAATAAGCAACCAATGAGAAGCGTTTCTTCTCTATGAGCTATCCTTGTATTGAGGGTTATCTACTATATACAGCTGAAAAAATGGGCAGTCTCTTCTGTCACGGTATGCCAAAAACGGCCACTAGGGGCGCCCCTAGCTATTATTTAAATTAACAATAAATTCAGTTTTTTGCGTAACAATATTAAAATAACAATAAAGGCAGTTTGTTGCGTTTTTGTAGGGTATGCTATGAGAAATTCAGTATATTTTTTTTATTTGTAATATGAATTTATTATTTATACTACGGAATGACACCGCTGCTACTAAAATGCCCACTAGAGGGCGTCCCGGGCTACTAGTCAGAGACAAGGTCAGGACACGCGACCTACTTCTTGAGCCGCCATTTTGGGGTATTTTGAGTCGCATGTTTTAAGCAAACTTGTACGAGCAGTCAGTTTTATACGACATTAATTAAACTAAAATTGCATAAATCCAGTGATTTCCAGTCAAAATTATAATAATAATTTCGGATGATTACGCATCCCCAATTTTATGTAACTTTTCGATCAAATAGTTTAAAAGAAACAATCATCCACATCACTCGCTGTCGTGAGTGAAACTAATTAAATAGGTGCTAAAACTGATGCAATTACGTATATAAGCACTTGGTAAAGTAATGCAATTACATAAGTTATCCAAAATTTTATTTTAAAGCATTTACCAATACAATATTAATGCATTAAAAAATAAATACTGGACTAACGTTTAATTAATGAACATTTTTGGCTTTACAAAGGCTTAAACGTCATATTTTCCTAAATATATAAAATTTAATCAAAAAGGATAATATTAAACACAATTTGATGATATTTTTAACAGAGCTTATCTGAGACAACTTCTTTCTCTGTAAACACACAAGATACAAATATAATAAAATATCATTTTCGGAAGTCAGCAGAAGTACGCATAAATGAGTTTTTGCTTCCATACAGTTTTTTTTACATTCAAAATACTGTTCATATCTCTGGCAAAAATATGTAATCTCACTGACAGAAAAGTTGAGATTAACAGTTCTGAGATTCTTCGAAATGAAGCTGAACAACAAATAATTTAATGTGAGCTCAGGTATACACTCAAACCTGTTTTTGTGCGATTTTTTATTTGTGCGGTATATGAAAATTTCAATCAAATTGGAACATAATTGATTCCTGTAAAATTTTTTAAAACTATTGGATGTTTTCTATGACATCAGCAGGTTTTTTTCATTTTTTATTCAGTAAAATTTTTCTCTCTCACGTCTTTTCGGTCCACTCTCATTTTAATAGCATAAAAATCATAAATATTATGTTATATTTGAACAGCTGCGGTAAGTTAGCTCCCCTCCAGCTTTAGACTGCGGGTGTAAAATTTCTCGCCTTGTTAAATGAAAACACTTTCTGCAGCTATATTTATCAAATAAAATCATTTTTAACGATTATTTTTAACTTTTTAATGTTAGATTGGTATTTAAGTGGAAATAATTAATTAATATAAAAAATAAAATTCTTAGAGGATTTTTCCCCCATTAGGGATGGCAGAAAAAGGCCCAAGGAGTTAAAAAAGCAATTTCTAGTTATTTCGTACGGTTTTGAGTTATTTTCTACGCGAGACTTTTTTTATGCGGTCCCTATCCACCGCACAAAAACAGGTTTGAGTGTACATCTCAAAGACAGTACCTATAGAAAAATACATAATATACACTACTCTCACATAGTTTAGAATGTTCAGTTGGCTGCCACTTATCCCGTCTGCAGTTCTGCACCCATTTCGCTTTCCTCTGCTTATCTGCAGGAAATCTAAACAATCGAAGGTCGGTAGACTTACTTTTACAATTAGGTGCCACAGAATAACCCATTGTTTAACGTTCTGAGTACGTATATACGTAATAATAGTCGACTCGCGCAGAGACCACGTATGGTGATCTCTATCGATATGCCCCAACATGGCCGCTGCCGCATAGAATCACGGGAGCGTGTCCCTGACCTTCTTATACAGACCTTGGTCAGAGATGAGATTTGATTTACTTTCTCGGGGGGGGGGAAATTTAACTACAGTTCTTACCGGTGGTTAAGAGCAGACATTCAAAATATCACAAAAAAAATTGTTAAACAGTAAAACATGTAAAAGCAATATATATATGTGTGCCTATATATGTACTCACCAATATATAAAAAATATTGAAATAAAGAACTATGTGATGTTTGCGAATTATTGAAATTTTTTGTAATGTTTCAAACTAATTAATAATAAATTATTATTTTATTCAAATACATCTTTTAATTATATTTACAGACCAATTTTTCTCATCATCTGTACCAAAAGAATATAAGATATAGCCTATATATTCTTTTAAATTGTAATTTATGAGAAATTTCTTACAAACAAGATAAACAAGACGTTTCTTTATACCATTTTATGAAAAGCTTTTACGAAAACAATTTTTAGTTTTTTTTTTTTTTTTAAATAACTTCTAAAATGTGTTCTAAGCCTACGTGAAATACTATACTACAAGTGAGAAAGCGAAAATTCTCAATATCGTAGAAATAGAAAAAAATCGTTTGCGGATTTAGCCAAGCCGCATGGAAAAAATTCTTCGATATGTCAAGCAATGAAGAACAATAAAAATTTGTGCCAGGTTTTCTATTGCATCCCAAGCCACAAAATGCTATGGTGCTTGATAAGGTGCTACTCAAGATGGAAAAGCGTTATCTCTGCAAGTAGATGATTAGAAAAGGAGTATCTATTGACGCAACATGTTAAGATAAAGGCATTGAGCGTATAAGAGGATGTGAGAATCTGAAGAGGGGGACAATTAAGTTAATCATTTAATTTAATTTAATTAAAAGTAATATTCCAATCCGATTCTAATACCCCACCAGGAAAAGATGACAAAGTGGGGAAAATTCACACACATCCTATTTCTCTCGATTTCTTGATAGATAAAACATATCCAATATCCCTCCAGATCAACAATTACTACTCAGGTTGTAACCTAAGTTCTGACCTTAGTCAATATAGACGATTAGTCATAATAGGCTAAGAAACTGTCAAACAAGCAAATTTATGAGGTAATTCGAGCCACAATGACGGATAGAAAGTGGCAATAATTCATTGATACGTCCGATTCTTGATAGCTGGTATCCGCCAAGACCAGACCTAATTCGAACTTAGAACAGATTGCATCAGATAGTTCCCACACAGTCATACAGGAATTATCCTGTTCCTCCAGGTTGGGGGTTGGGCAAAGTGTTAACCACCTCTACCCGCAAAAAAAATTTTTCGTTAAGAATGGATTAATAGGTGTCAAATGATTGGAGAGACGCTGTTATTGTTGCTCTGTATAAAAAGAAAGGTGACAGCGCAGAATGTAAGAATTATAGATGTATAAGTCTGCTAAGTGTTCCAGGAAAGATATTTGCACGAGTTCTAGTGGAGAGGATGATGAAAATTGCTAAGGAGAACATCTGGAAGGCTCAGTGCAAGCTTGTGGCAGGAGAGTTGCATGGATCAATCTTTGGATTGCAAATGATTGTTGAGAAGTACTTGGGTGCGAACAAGAGTTTCTTTTTTGCAGCGTTTGTGGATTTGGAGAAAGCATATGACTAGTGAAAAGAGAATACTTGTGGGATGTTCTCTGCGAGTATGGGGTGAGGGGGAAGCTACTCGAGGCAATAAAAGCATTGTATGAGAACAGCAGAGCATGTGCTAGGGTGCCTGAGGAAATGTCAGTGGTTCAATGTGTCTATGGACAAGAATGTTTGATGTCTCCCTAGTTATTCAATGTGTACTTGGACAAATGTGTGAGGAAGTCGAAAGTCAAATGGATGTGAAAGTGGGTGGTGAGCTGTTCAATTGCTTATATGCTGATGATACTGCTTTTCTGACTGAAAATGGAAGAGAACTGCAATATCTTATGTTGAAGTTGAATGAGAGCTGTGAAAAAATGGCATTGAGAATAATTGGGGAGAAAACAAAGATTGTAGTGTTTGAAAGAGACGAGCAAATGAGTGAGCGCACGATAGAGCAGGTCGGGGAGTTTTTTACTTGGGGAACACTTTTGAGAGGAATGGCAAAATAGATAAGGAGATTGGAAGTTCTTACATTACCTAAAACAAGACCAGCAGCTGAAGTAAACAGTAAACTCTTCGAAAAGGAAGAAAAAACAGTCAGCCCACAAACCATCTAGTTCAGAATTATGTTTTTTCTCCGGATAATTGAGGCATCCAATTGCAATTCACTTTAATTGTGTGCAAAATTCTGTACATCTCACACCAAAGAAAAAAGAACTAGATCCAATGTGTGCAGTGTTTGCATTGAATTCATGAGATAAATGTTATGCACACTATCTCATTGTTTTTTGTGCAGAGGATAATTCATAAAAATTTACTTACCATTGCTTAATTATTACTTACTTTTACAATTAGGCAGAGTTAGTTTTTATCTTTTTAAGAACAATGCAAACTGGTTGGCACTATCCAACATTTTTGCATATAGCCATATTACCTCGCTTTTGGGGAATATGGCATTTTGACACTGATTCCATACTTTTGCTATATACATTTGCTTTGTACAGTCAAACCTGTTTTTATGCAGTCTTTTTATGTGTGGATTTTTTTATGCGAATTTTAATTTGTGTGGTTTTTTTTTGTGCGGTTTTTTTTGTGCGGTATAGTTGATGACTAGTCTCGTGCGATTCGTCATGTCTCACGTTGACTTATTATAGACTAAATAAACTTATTATAGCATAAATGCACTTATTATAGTATTATTATTGCATGAATATGCGAAAAATGAAATAATTTACTTTTTAAGTCAACAAAACACCACCTGGACAAAAATATGTAAAACAGACGATAGACCAGACGATGCAAGTCAAAGTGCTGACATCTGTTGTCAATAAATTCTATTTCGTACGGTTTTGAGTTATTTTCTATGTCAGTGATTCTCAAAAGTGGGGGTCGCGACCCCAAGGGGGTCGTGAAAAATATTTGGGGGATCGCTGAAAAATTGATTCTCAGATCAATTTTTTTCAAATATTTTATAAATTTACTATGGTTCATGTTTAGAAATAAAAACTATAAAAAATAATTTTTACTTAAATAAATTAGCACACTAAATAATAAAACAGAATATAAATATTTAAATACGAGCCTAACCCCTCCGGGATGTTTTTCCGACACCACATTCATCTTCTCGGGGGTCCTTTTGACAATTTTTAAGTGCAGAAGCGGGCGGTCGCCGGTCCAAAAAGTTTGAGAAAACACTGTTCTATAGTGAGACTTTTTTTATGCGGTCCCTGTTGACCGCATAAAAAAATATTTTTTTAATTGTGTTGCGAAAACTATTATTTACAGCCATTCGTGAAGTTTTGAGAGATTTTTTTTATGCGTTCCCTATCCACCGCATAAACAGGTTTGACTGTATTTGGCAAAACTTTTTATAATCTTTAATTACAATACTATGTACTTTTTGTTCATAATTTTATACATAGTGACAATATAAATACGTTGCCATTTTCTCCAACTTACTATATACAGTCAAACCTGCGTCTTTTTTAATGCGGTCCCTATCCCCCGCATAAAAACAGGTTTGACTGTATAAGCATTTAGACAAGATTTCAAAATTGTCTAGAACCCAATTTTTTGATGCAAGAAATTTGATCGCATAGATGTGCCTTTAAAAATAGTTGTAGAATAAGTGTACCTACAGATAAAATTTTGCAACCACGAAAATCTTGTCTTAGGTTTAATTTTCAGCAAGTCTCCAAGAAATAATTGGATTTACTTTTTGAGATGCAATTATCAAAAATTGTAGACCCACTATTGCCAAATTCCCACTATTGTCAGTGTCCTCCCTTTATCTCGAGAATAGAATTAGATGAAAGGTGAGACCAGATACGGAAAGCTTAGCGGCAGATGGCCCCGATTAACTATATATTTAACAGTTATTTCAATTCAAAAATATTCTCCTGAAAGCAGTTAATGACCAACATGACCCTATTGTTAACAGAAAAAGTATGATGTACAGGGGCAAGACACTACTAAAATTGAGAAATTGTGACAAAGTTGCAGCCCGACAGTATGATGATGTCACAATAACTTTTAGTGTTTATGCAGAAACGTTAAATACTGTATAGAATACATATTTCAATATAGATGAACCCACCACCAAGTGTCAGACTTGTGAGCCGAAACATTATCATCATCTTATATATAAAATTCTCGTGTCACAATGTTAGTTACCTTACTCCTCCGAAACGGCTTTACCGATTTTTACCAAATTTGATATGCATACTCAGTAGGTCTGAGAATCGGCTACTATCTATTTTTCATACCCCTACACCATTTCCCCCTTTCAAAAATATATTTATATATGGATTAAGGCTTTTATGTCCAACAGATGGCGCTAACTTCCGACGACCTAAGTTTGCTTTTCTGTGAGAATGGACTGAAGCAGATCATTTTCTATCTATCTATATAAATAAAATATAACGTTCGTTTGTTCCTACCGATTCCTTTGAAATTTTGACACTACGTTGCATTCGAATACGCACGTGTTTTTATATAATATACATGTCGAAATTCCCCCCAGTGGGGGGAGATGGACGGGATTACCGTGAAGAACTCGGCTTCTATTATACTATTTTACATGCGGTTTTTTGCGTTTTTAATTGCGTTTTAATAAGTTACGTCAACAGAATATACACTAAAAAGGGATTTTTCGATATTTCCCAGCGGGAAAAAGTGACGGGATTAAGGCTTACTGTGAAGAACTCGGCTTTTATTATACTATTTTAGATGCGTTTTTGATTGCGTTTTAACTAGGGTACGTCAAGAGAATGTACACTAAGAAGGGATTTTTTGAAATTCCCCCCACGGGGGAAGTGTTATACATTTATAATAGATACATTTTGAGCCAACAACGCGTGGCCGGGTCAGCTAGAAATTACCTAGAAATAATTTATATGGCAAAAACAACGTTTGCCGGGTCAGCTAGTTATAGATAAAAATATAAGGAAATAAACGAAAACAAAAGTCAGTATTTGAAGGCTTTCTTTTATAAAGTGTAAAAACAAAGATTTAATAATAACAACAACCTATTAATTGCTTTCTAAATAACGGGCTTGTTAGATCGTAACTTCTGATTGGACAATAGAACGTCACGTTGTCACCATGGAAAGATGATTAAAAAATTTGTTATAGAAGTGACACGATGAGGCTAACTTTTTTTAAAGTTTAAATATAATGAAGTAAGTTTAAAATATGCCATTTGCCAAATATTTAAAAATGCAACTTATGGGAAATTCCCTCATCAAACATGAATTAAATGAGGACACTGATGTCACTGCAACATAAGTGTGATCACCAATCCAAAATCGATAAAACGTTTTATTCTGCAGCTAATATTTCTGCAAAATAAGTACAGAACATAAAACGAATAACTAAAATTTCATCTGAATTGGACCAAAATTGCAGGAGTTAAGGAATTCACACACAGACTAAGGCTTTTGTATTAGTAATTACTGTAATAAAATATTTTAAAACTTTGTTTCATGAAAAACGCACATAGGCCTATATTTACAAGCTCAAAATTCTTAAGAAATGATTTTGTGAAGGGCTGCAGAAACAGCATCATGTTGTCAATCGTCAAAACAATATTAAGGTGTCTATTACTAAAAAAAAAAGGACAGCAAGAAAAGTCTATTAAAGAGACAATATACACTACATTCTGAGTAAACACTAAAGATTTTATTTTTTAATATGAAGGCCTAAATCTGTGTGTAAGTGAATTCCCCTACTATTTTCATCCACTCCAGATGAAATTTTGTTTTGTTGTTCTTTATGTTAAATTAAGCTATCTGTTGTTACAACAGATAGCTTAATTTAGCAAACTATTTAATTTGTAAAAATAGTAGCAACTTTTCTTGAATTTCTTAAAGTCTCTACTCTTCTCAATTCTTCAATCTCTAACTTTCTCATAAAAAGTATTCAGTCATGCTTGACAGGGAATATCTAGTTTAAAATAATTTGTAGACAAAGATTACTACTGTAGATATACAGTTCACCATTTGCTAGAGTCAAAAATACATCAAAATGTGCTTTAAAACATTAAATTTCACTTAATTTTCTGTAGGGACATAGAACATTGACTCCCCAGTAAGGCCACCTCCAGTTTGTTACAGCCACCCCTATAGTTGATCTAGCTACACTGTCAACGAATTTATTTCTGCATAGAAATATGGTAAGAATGATCAAACATGCATTTGTTGTTTTGTGTAATAATTTTTAATTTTATATATATATTATTTTAAAATGACTTTCAGAAATTGTAAGATTCAAATTTTATTTATAATTTATTACTACAGTTTTTAAAGCATTTGGACTTAAGTAAAAACACATGCAATTCAACATAATATAAAAATCTAGAGTTAAATTTGTACAAGACATTTCCAATAATTTGGCAAAACATTTTTAATACTAATTACAAATATTTTTTATAGACATCTCATATTAACATTAAATATACATTGACACTAATTTTAGTAAAAGCACCTTTTACAGAGCAAAACAGTTAACTGTTTTGCAAAAATTTACAAGTGCAAAATTATGGTAGAATAAATAAAGGTCAACTTTTATATTCGTGCGTAGTTAAAATTCTAATTACTCATTTACACTAATGGTATTTCTGCAAGTAAATTTTTTACTATAGAGAAACTTTATAATAAATAGTTACATTGTTTTCTTTCGTCCCACAAAACTAACCGAACAAAAAAGCAGCACAGGTTTAACATAAGCAGAGGAAACACATTGATGATGAAAACTTGCCATGGCTATTTCCTGTTGGAAGAACCCTGTATAATAAAAATATTAAATTTTAGAAAAAATATTCTTACCTTTCACAAAAATACAGCTTATGACCTTTTAAACAGAATAAGATTCCCACAATGCAATTTTGAGTAATATTTAGATGCCTAAAATATGAAGTCCTAATTAAAACTGGAATAGATAGCTTGTAATAAAATGAACACCATACATAAATTTTCAGCATGAAGAGTTTGTATAACAAATGTTTGTTATACGAACTCTTCATGCTGGAAAATTTACATATGCATTCATTTTATTACAAGCCTAAAATCTGACTTTTTGTATCATAAATGCATGCTTATCTAATAACCAACGAAATGGAAGGTTCCTTTGTAGGAAATTATGCAGGCATGGTTAAGAATCCACATTTTATACAAAAAAAAAAATATAAGAATCTAATATTTATCTGAATCATGTTTATTTGCAATAGTAAATTTGTCATATTTGTTTTCTCTTATACTTGCATCCCAACATGTTATATGTATATTGCATATAATTTAAAATTATTTAGAGGCATAATATTCCAGAATAAAATCTCTTGTAATAAATTAAGCTAACTATTGATTCAACTTTATTCCAGCTATATTCAAAATGGTAGATTTATTGATAATACTGCAAATTTCAGCATTGCCCATAGACATTAATTTTGGTCTTTGGAGAATTTGCTCACATTTTTTAAATAATTCAATTATATGCATTTAAAATTTTTCAGTAAAAATGCTATAAACAATTCAGTAATTCCTGCTTTATGATGATTCATTAAGTTTCCTTCCATGACTTATTGCTATCATAATTTTATTGTATTGTAGTGAAATTTCTTTTTGGAATCAAACTTGTGGGCATCATTTGGAAATTTTTATGTAGTAATAGTGAGATCATAAATACACACACAAATTCAAATTAGCATTAACAGAAAAGAATATTAAAAAAAAAATTACAAGTCTTTTGAAAGAAATCATGATTGAGATTTTATTAAATAATTATTTGTTTATTCAGTACAAAAAATCCAAAGTTTGTGTTGTTGTAATATATCTGCAGTAACATCTAGCTATTTTGTGAGGTTCCCAGAATGGGTTGGAATTAAACAATTATTATAAAAATTTATTAAAACGAAACTAGAAAAACTTCCATTGTTAAAACCGATCAAAGATCAGATTAGTTGTGCAAGTCATATGAGACAGACGAAAAAAAATTATTAATGTAAAACATGAATGTAAACAAATGTAAACAAATGTCCTCCAGTAGAGATAGACCTTTGACAAGGTGCTCGTATACAAGCAATTAAAGCATAAACTTTGAAAAGGGGAAAGGTTAATGATAAAAAAGGGGCATTGCATCAGGTCATTAAAATAGACTAGACAACAATGAGGTAAAATATGAGCGCAGGTTCCAAAGTTCCACCAGCACCTTCTGTCCAGAGTTAATGGATGATGTCAGGTAGATTCTCCAAAGCGGATTCTTGTAACTTGAACAGGTCTTGTCTTTCGGTTAGGGACAGATGAGGGACCAATCGGAAAGTGGGAAAAAGGGATATGGAGCCAATTGGAATGGACAAAAAAGGAAAAAATGGCGATTGATATAATCCCTGATCTTCAAGGACACACACAGGCAGTTACTGAAGTTTGGAAGCACGAAGATGCTGTGTGTCAATGCATGTAAGACGGAGTTTTCTGCCCTTGTGTCCATCCAGAGAGCCATGCTGCTGATGCTAACTGACGAATCTCCTCACCTGCCTCTGTCCCAGAGCCAACCATCGAGTGACAATTGAGAAAACATCCCAGACGCTTAGAATGTTCGAACATTCAATTGTTTAAAGCAACTATTTGTGCATAGTGTAAGTTATTTCCTGTTAAAATAAATGGGTTATGTAAGATATTTGTCATCATTTGTCTCCTCCGCCACACCCACATACAAATATTCCTTTAATCATTCTAACATGGGATTAATTCGACTCCCCGTAAAAGTCAAGTTACTTACACTGGTGTCCGAGAAGTGAAATTTTAAGTCCCTAACCTCCACCAGGTTGGCTAACTTACAATTTGGAGATTGTTGCAATTATTCAAGTATTTTCTGACCATAAATAAATTAGCATTACTGCATGGAATGTTAAATTCTTAATGTATATTAATACATTAAGAATGTAACATTCCATAAGATGATATTAATAAACACAGAACTGTAAAAAGTTAATAGCAACTTTTTTAAAGGTTGATGCAAGTTTGTATTTAAAAAGTAAAAACAAACTGATATTACCTTTAAAAAAATGTTGTCAAACTTAGTTTCATTAAAAGAATTCCAATTGAAAGAAGGAAAAAATACAGTAGCCTCGTTATATTGTGCTTGTTGAGACACACAGAACTAAAAATTCTAGGCTTTTACTACACAGATTATACATGCTATGAAATCTATCATCTATTCTTTCATCAGCAAGTGTTTGATATAAAGTAAGCTGTTTTTTAATACCAAATTTTATTCATAGTTATATCGTTTTGATTGACATTTACATAAACATTCATACCACGAACACCCATTTAACATTACTGTTTATTTAACAAAGACATTTAAAGCAAATACTGTTGATATAAAAACAACATATATCAATTGCAATTTTATTATACAGTACTATATTTCATAATATATTATTAAAAATTTGTGTAATTTAGTTTTCAATAAAAATTATACAGTAATTTAAAAAATAAATATTGAACATATCAAAAGCAGTAGTGGCATACAGTGACATTTGATGATAAGAAAACTGTGCGGGCCTTGGATAAAATCATTGGAAGTGGCGTTATATGATGTTTTGGTGTGTAGCATCTGCATGAGGTTGGTGCTCTGTAAAATCATGCGTGAATGCATATAATCTGGCTGCTTTACACCATTCAAATATTTTTACTGTGGAAGCTATCCTGTATTAGACAATACAGTGCTTCCATTGGGAATATGCATATTCGAATATACAATAGTAATCTTATCATTGTTTTTCACATGTAGTATAGAAATGTAGATACATAATGCAGTTATAATAAAAATACTAATTTTAATTAATTCAAAGTACATTAAAATATGAAAATAATCACACACTATGTATTTATATTTTAGAAAATACAAGGGAAGTGGTGCTTCCACAGCTTGCATGGATGACACACCACGGCAAAGCAGAGATAAAAATTTTAGAACTTTCCATTCAAAAATAAATAAATCCTTTCCTTATGCATTATGCAGTGAATTCGAAATTTCACAGAAACTTGTGAGGAGACAATACTTAAAACCAATAAATAAACAACTTTTAATATCAAAAGGAAACAAATGATAATTGATCTGTCCACCTGTTTTGCTTATTTAGATCTTGACAAATTTTTTTCTTTCACCTGCAGTAGTAGTAGTTTCAAGGACAGTGGTAGGAATAAAATACTGTATTTTGTTGCAAAGAGAAATTCAATGGAAACAGGTAATTTAAAATTTATTGACTCAAGTGCTTGTAAAATTTGGGAGGGGGGAAAAGTACGATATATCCAAATCTGCAATATAACGAGAGGCTACTGTATTTTAAAAAAAAGTTTATATTTCAAATTAGGAATTTCACACAATACAATAAAATTATAACAGCAATAAATTATGGAGGAAATAACGATTCATCAGAGAACAGGAATGACTGAAAATTGTTTAAACCATCTTGAAAGATAGATTGCATATAATTGTATTACAGTAGAGCGTCGATAAGTGGAACCAATTGGGGACTGGGGTCCTTCCAGTTAATGATTTGTTCCAGTTTCCGACTTTGTACGAAAAAATACATTAACCTGTCCGATGTTCAAATTTTTTTCCGTTGCGTGTCGCTTCGTGTTGAATTTTCGTCTATTTTAAGCCTAACGAAAATTTTTATAATAATCATCGAGGCTATCGTATCGTTAAAAATTATTTCTGCATTTTGTACAAACAAAATAAATATATTAAAGAATATAAAAAACATGAAAATTATACTTTAGAAGTAAATTTAGTATGAAAAACATTCGATTCAGCACGACACAGTCCGACTGAAAATCGTTCCACTTTCCGGCCATTCCACTTATCGACGCTCTACTGTATTTAAAAAGAAAAAAAAATCATCCAAGAATGTCCAAAGACAAATGCTGAAATTTCCAGAATTATCAATAAAGCTAATGTTATAAAATTTATTAATAATTAAAACAAAAACGTTAGTAAAGGCAAAAATTTGAATTATAAATATACCTTTGAAGGTTGGCCTGGATGGCCAACCTCAAGGATATGTAACTTTTTCAAAATTTGGATTTGGACTTCAAAATACATAGTTTTTTTTTAACAGCATTTACAGTGTTCTAACATTGAAGTCTAGAACAAATACAGTAATCTATATACTTGATACAAATTTAATACTTGATTAATTTTAGAACAATTGCTTTTCTTCTGTAAGTCTTATTTAAGGCATGAAACAAGGTTCTTGAGTAGAGTTAAATTTCATGTTAAGCACAGATGCATTTCTTTTACATAAAGAATGTTTCACAAGAAACACAGATTTGTTTAAAAATTAAATAGTGATTATTACATAATTTATTAGTTAGTTTTTTGTACAAGAAATATTTTAAAACCAACTAATCAAAGCAAATTAAACCAAGATAGGTCTGCTTTGCTATCTCATGTAATTTATTTGTAATGTTTAAAAATTTCATCTTATGACATTCACTCAAAAGAAATTATGCTCTTCCTTTAAAATAAATGCATTGATTTATTGGCAGTTTTGACTGCAAAAGTAATTTCCAACATATTCTAGAGAATTTAAGTTTCAAAAGCAGAATCAAATTTTAAATCCTGAATTTCATTAGCAAGCTGTTTTACCAATTACCAATTTTGTGCAACATTTGGACTTTCCACATACTCAACTTTCTAGGGGTTGGCAATAATTGTCTAATTCTTTACACAAATGTGAGAAAGTGAATTTGCATTTAAGAAAAATTCATATAAAACAGGATCAGTATTATAAAAAATAGTTTTGTAATATTAAAGCTGCTTTTAAATAATCTTACTTTTTATATAAATTATTCTCAGATACTTATTAGAATTACATAAAAATAATTCAATAAATACTGGAAAATTTACATTTCTGTAATTTGACTTCCTTGAAAGAAACCTGAAAAATCACTAAACTGAATGCTAAGAATTCAAATTACTGCATAAAATAATAAATTAACTGTGGAAACTACTCTATTAAAAAATGTGATAGATAAAAATATAAAAATTCAGATGATGTATTTTTTAGATTTATGCAAAAATGTAGTATTAGATACAATTGAAATGTGTAGACTGACATTAATAAAATCAAAATTTTAACAACAGTTAAGAAATGTTGTTTACATGACATGCAGATATGTTAGATCCTTACCCTTTTCCTGGACTTTTTAGGTTTATCACTCTTTACTTGTACTGATCGTGACTGCAAGTTTTAAATATTATATATGCTAGTAGTTAGTAAATGATTTTAAAAAGATTTTTAGAGTAGTTAAAAATTTAAAATATTTTAACAAAAAAAAAAAACTTACATTTGTAGTTATTGGCATTTCAGCCTGAATAGTGGGACCATTTGAAGAATTCTGAAATTTAAAAAATTGTTTTGAAGCAAACACTTTGTGAATTAAAATCATTCAACAAAATAAATTTTCCTATTTATTATGAATGTTGACAACTGATGCCAACTTATCTGGATCACACATTAATGTTAAAGTTTGTATCTTTCAAATCTCTGAAATAAATGTTTTATTTAAATTTACAATCAATCAATTTCTTGCATATGTCTATGGTGACAAACCTGCACTGCTAGATACTCCCATACCTCTGAATTTACTGTTAAAAAAAATGACAGCTAGTATGCAATTTAAAAACAAATGAATATTTGATGATACTTTCTATTTTGCTTCATTTCTGTTATTTTAGTTAAATCTAAAATTAATTAATAAGTGAAATGAACAAATGAAATATTTCAGACCTAACAGCTTTGCATGAAAAAAGTTTCATTGTATAAATCACCACCTACAGTAATATCTGTAAGGCTCTTTAAATCTACCATACAAATCATTGCAAGTAACTGTATAGAAAACTTCTAGCATGTTGGGAGTACAAAATTGCTGTAGAGAACTCATAGGAACACTAGATGACTGATTATATATATCTAAATAAGGAAATGCATTTCCCCACTGTCATTTTATACATATCTGGTGTTCCATTATGATAAGTTCTTTACAGGAATTTATTTATTTATTTCCAACAATCTAAAGAAAAAAAGCAGTAGCAATCAAGTACCAAGGGATAACATTCAGATTGCTACAATTTACACAGTTTTACAGATATGATTTATGATTCCTGCCTTGATCCTTACTTTTTATTATTTCATTCAAAAGAATTTTTCCAAAAAAAAATCCACTCCTCTCTCTCTCTCCACTAAAGGCTGCATCATCAACTTCAATTACTCTGTCTTTTCACAATATGTTCTTAAAAACTTTACAATTTACTTTTAATGCCATTGTGGGTGATATTTTTATTAAATCATAGTCAGACAAAAAAAAAAAAATTTAATTTGTTAAAATTAAATATACAAAAATAATTCAAAGTTCTCAGAATGATTTTTCAGCACTCACTTTCTACATTGAATGATTCATTTTGGAAGTATGCATATTATTAAAAGATGAAACAGTGTTGAAATAAAAAAAATGAATGAGTATTTTTAAATTAAATATCAATCCCATTACAACAGTAAAACATGGAAAGCAAATTGTTAACTACTAACATTGAACAAAAAATAAATGAGTGGATAAAACCACTGAGCACTGACAGTGGGTTTGTGTCTGACCAAAAGGATGGCTACATGAACTTTCATGTTTCCTTCATGTGTAACATTTAAATAGGAGCCAGTTCCCTAGAAAGTCCTCATGGGAGGCACTCCCTTGGCAGATAACTCAATGTTGCTTTGCCTCATTCCATCAAAAACAAAAATAAAGTGAACTCAGAAATTGAGGAGAACTGCAAAAACTATTTGTGAGTAACCCAGTTTCCAAAAATTCGGTCAGAATAATTTCCTGTTCCCATCACAATTTCCCAAATAATTTTTTACATTCACTATTTTGTTGTATATACACACACACACAAATAATTTACACAGGCATAACTAGCTTTGATAAATTATGAAATTCAGTTTTCTATTTATTTAGTAAGGGAAAACTTAAGTATGTTTATTAAAAACTATTTAAAAGATTATACTATCAGTTTCAATAGACATGAAAAAAATGTAGGAAGTCTAGTTAACTAATGTCAATTCAGATACAATCAAATTATTATTTCAATTTAAAATAGACACTTACTTTATTCATACATAATTGGGCTTGAAGTTCTTTGACAAGATCTTGTTCAACCTTTATAGCATCTTGACTTGTTTTAACTAATAAATTAAGATTTGTTATTTGATCTGACAATTCATTGTTAATTTTCTTTTCCTTTTCCAACTGAAATTTCATTTGTTGCAGTTCCTATTAAACAAATTGAGCTTTTAATATACACAGACAAACTTAATTTTTCTTTTATCATCAGAAACATCCCATTATATATAATTTTTATGAACTCAGTTCATGTCTTCAGTTTTGTAAAGCACTTCCCAAATTGCTAAAATTTTATTGGTCTTATTTATCTGAGAGATAAATAAGACCAATGAAATTATTGTTTCGTGTTTTGACAGCTTTTACAAAAATTTTTAGTCCTGATGACATTTTAACTAATATTCATGGCAATTTTTTGATTATTAGCTTTTCATAGCTAATAATAAAAAAATGATTATGTACTAAAACAAAAGAATATTTTAGAAAACAAAATTCTATCCAATACTTGGTCTCAACAGAATAATTTTCCTGCTACTACATTCAGACAGATTTTGTTATGACCACCATTTGTGGTAGATTTAGAGATTGTAATCTTAAATATGAAACAGATATAATTTCAAAATAAACCTTGCATACATCAGAAAGAGATCAATTTTTTTAATCAAAAATTGACTTATGCAAGGAATATTAAAAATCACAACTTTCTGTACAATTATATTAAATTTTGTGCAAAGTTTGTTTTTAAGTTTTTGTAAATGCTGAAAGATTTAATAATTGCAATTATTAAAACTTTCAGCATTTCACTGTCAGTACTAGTAATATTTTCAAATGACTGAAACAACTAATAATTCAAAATATATTCATGAAGTATTGATTATTAAGCTGAAAAAATACAGTTCTTTGTACAATAATCAAATTCAATCAAAAAATTTCATGAAAGGAAAAAAAATGCTGAAGTTATTTCATTTTAAAAAGTAGATGATCTGCTGATTTGAGATGATGCTATGCTTTGTTGTTTGTATTCAGTTTAACATTTGTTACTGTTTTTATTTTGTACATAAAATTTACAAACTGCAAAAGTTGAGTGGCACTAAACTTTAATTTAATTTCTTTTTATTAAAACAAACAATTTATAAACTTACATTATTTATTTGACTCATTTCTTTATCCTTTTCCGATTTTACTGCTTTCATTTCTTCTAATTCATTCTTTATCTCAAGCTGTAAATCAAGTAACATTTTTTTCTCCTAAAATACAAAATTTATAAATACTATGTGTAAAAAAAATGTAAAATATAAAATTAAACATGTACAAACATTCTATTTTAAGCAACTACACATGTTTACTAAAAAATTCTTAAAATATTGTCATTGAACATTTCTAAAACAAGTTATTGAATACAGTAGAATACTGATTATCCAATGTAATATGGACCGAAAACTTGGATAACCAAAAACTGAGAGCAGAGGGCCATAGCCATTTCAGATTAAAAATTCACAAAATGTAAAAAGGAAAATAAAACCACCTTCAAGCCTTTCTTTCATACCTACGAATTTGATCACATATAAGAAGACTTTTTACATAAAGAACACTTTGCTATAATTATGCAAAATAATACTGTTAATTTAAATATGGGTGTTTTAACAGCAGCATGCTGGGAAACTTTCGTCAGATATATAAGTAGTAACTTAAAATGGAATCCCATGATGGATAATTGTTGGAATTTGAGCTGTGTACAAAATAACCCTACTGAAGAGGCCAACATTACTGGCAATATGAATTTAGGGGGCATGTCAAAGTAATTAAAGTGTTTCTCTCTGCAAAGTTGGTTTGCTTTACCTTTTTTAACTTTAATTTTATCTCATAATTAACATAATGTTTTAGATTTTAGAAGTTTTTTTTCTGACTTATGGGGGATAAACAAGAAAATTTGAATTCGTGTATTTTTCCACAATACAATTACGTAAGATTGAAAAATTAATCTGACTCCATCGTTTTAAATAGTTTATTTAGAATACATTTACTTTTTGCATAATTTATTATACAGCTAATGCATATAAGAGTTTTAAGAATAAAAAGAAATATATTACAGCTATATTTTAATATGAAATATTTTGTCACATTGAAATAAATGATAAAAGGTAAAATGATTTTGTAATACATATAATGTAATTCACAAAAGTTTAAAACTAAAAAAAGTTATACATTCACTTACAGGTTTGCCTCTGATAATTTGGAACAGTGAGTGGTTAAAAAAGTGTTCTACTGTATTTTTATTATATTACTGAACAAATTTATGCTAGATATAAGTTTATTACTAACAAAAAATTTAAACAACCATTAAGAACAATTTGTCCAACATTTTTCAAAGTTATTAATTTTAAAGTGACATTCAAACAAAAAAAAAAAATTGAGTAAATGATCAATTCAACACAAAAATATGAAAATATTAAACAACAGGGTTATTTAAGTTGTAAATATTACAAGGAATTTCGTTGTTACGAAACAAAATTATTCATATTATTTACAAAAATAAACTAAGATGTACAAGTACATCAACTAATCAAATTCAAGTGGTGGAGTTTGTCCATCTTGCATACATCTCAAACATGACCAACAATGATCATAATTTTTTGTATTTTAACAAAATAAAAGCAAATCAAGTATTAATTTTGCTTTAATACTTGGATTGTTTCCTGTTCTTTGGAAAAAAAGCATAAAATTGCCATGTTAAAAAAATTAAATTTAAAAACCACTGTACAAAATAAAGTCTATTTTATTCATCAAATAGTATTCCTGTGTGATAAGTTATGCACAGCAATTTTGTGCTTTTTCCCAAATAATAATTTTGCTATTTGCTATTTTTTTTTAAAATAGTCAAAATTATAAATTATCCAAACAGTACAAAATATAGTTTACCATAAGTATATTTCAATATATAAAATCTCAATAATATTGCACTTGGCTATCTAAATTGTGTAAGAACAAATGTTCAGATGTTTAGTATTATGAAAAAATGCAATAAAAATTTAGAGGAAAATGTGTAACACCACACACTGCATATTCTAGCATAAAAATATTCCAAGAAGAAATTTAGCAGACAATAAACTGACTAAAAAAGTGCACGAGATAGTACAGTTTGTCATAGGTATTACACCTAGGACAAGCTATTACCAAATTTACAGAAGGAAATACCTTTTTGTACATTTTTTAGGAAATGCATTGTATCCAAAAGTTAAATGTTCAGAGTCAAACAATGTGTTTTATTCTAGTGTGAGAATCAAACAAGTAAAAGGAAAAACAACAAGGATAACCTCGTCAGAAATTATTATATGTCAACTTTCTGACCTGAGTGTGTGTCAACTTACACTTTCTCAGAGTCGGTAGTGACATCTTTCCCACGACTTTTAGTCACCTCTAAAGCATTTGCTGCTTTGACTATGACAAGGAATAGCTGATTCCAGGCAGTCATTGCCTGTTCTTTCAACTGTTCAGTTTAGTGTGTTTGTATGCCTCTTTTGGATTATTGCTCTTCTGTGGCCTCAGATTCCTTATCATTACTTGTTGCTTCTCTCCCAAACTGCTAACTGAAGGACTACATTCTGAAGATCTTCAATGGGGATTCTAGTTCACATTTATGAGGCACCAAAAATTCGTAATCTCTCTCTCTGCAAAATGCAAATACCCTGTGTAAAGTGTTGTACCAACTGAATCTCATCCTTTCCTACTCCATCCTCTTATGCTTAGTCTCTCATACAAGACCACATTATTGCCATCCAGAAATGCTCAAAAAACTCTTAGTAGGTGTAACCTACTTGGTGTCAGAAGGAAATACCGAAGTAGAATCTCACACTAGAAAGGAAATTCTGTTCCCAGAAAGCTAAAAGCCTCTTAAGGTAGGGAAAGGTTCACTTTTTAAAAGTAAATATTTTTTATGTACTATACCTTAAAATGTTAAAACCATGCATTCACTATATTAAAAGAAATTTCCAAAAATGATTTTGATGCCACAAAAACAAAAAAAGTACCACTGTATTATACAGTGGTACTTTTTTTGGTATATATATTTTTGTATATATCTGAATATTTTTTTGTAGACTGAAAATTTATGAAAGTCTGAATTTGGCATATGAAGTGATTTAGGAGATCTAAAGTTTTGTACAAAAGTGAGTTGTCATTTACATTTATCAAAGTTGAGGATCACCTGTAGTTTGATTATTTAATTGAATTATAAATAATACATACAATTACTATATAAGCAAATGAATCATTTAAAAATTTAAAAGAATTTGAATTACTATTACCATTTCATGATTGTTCTCCATCATATCCCTTGTATTCTTTTCAAAATCTATCTGGTTCTGTAAGCATATTAAATCACATTCCATCTGAAAGTACAATTTGATAAGAATAATTCAGTTAATTTCATATAATACATGAAACTATTTCACTAATTATGAAAGTTTGATTATAGTATTTTCAAAAATGAGGTGACGGTAAATATACAAGTCATCACTAAAATTTTGCAGTGTACACAGTTAAGTGAGAACTACATTTTCTTTGTGATTCTGTAAAAAGTTTCCAAAACAAGTTTGTGTGTCTAATATTGTTTCAAGCATTGTTATATATAGTCATGCAGGGTCAAACATTGATAACCCAAATTACCAAGTTATGCTAATACTGATTTTAAATTAATTTGGCTAAGAATTAATAAAATTTTGTTCAAAATATTTTATTTGCCATCACAATGTTCAAGTCTCAAAATTATTTGCAATCGAGAAAAATTATAGAAACAGCTGATATATGCATTTTATCTCCAGAAAATTTATTTACATATTAAATTATACCATTAAAACAAAAACCCCACTAAATCCAACTTTATTCATGTTTCTGTTCATATCATAATTTATCAATATATTTCAATATATTAAACATAGCAGCTAGTATTTATTAAAGATGCACTTTTGTAATAAAACACAAAAGTTTCTTTTAAAATTTAATGCACGTTATAGGAAACTATTTTTAAACATTTAATGCATTTCTTGCAAAATACATTACTCACCTTTTTATAATCTTTGTTTTTCTCTTCCAAAATTTTCCTGCTCATTTCTTCCTTTTCAGAAATTATCTATAAATATAAAAACAATGTTTCATACATCTCAACTTTCCAACAAGTATTAAAATCTTCAATAAGCTTTGGCAATTATCTATACACCTTACAAGATAAATTTAATAATGTGCATGCAAGAGAGATACTATACTATACTATACATTAAAAGGCAAGCCATCAGAGTATGCAAGGTACTTTTATCAGTATTTTGGGATGTGCATTACAAATGTTTTTATTATGTTTTCATAGAAATGCAATTTATCCCAATTTCTCTACTAATATGCATGCATTTAGTATCCCATATCTAGTAGATGGCTAAAAATTTAGATTTTCATGGATCCTGTGAAGAAAATTGGATTAAGCACTGCCTTCATCTCCTGTAAAGGAGATACATGCATTCCTCTCAATGCTATCTATTGAGGAGATAAGATGAGAGGTAGGCAAAGCTCATTTCTGCCAGCCATAGGCAAAGGAAACATGTCACAGGCAGTATAACATGTTTCCTTTGTAAAACTGCATACTAAAATTGTAATACTTTAAATAAAAATTGTAGAAAATCTAGCACAGTTTAAAACGTAAAAAATCTTTAAAAACCTCCTGCATTATAAAATTTATATAGTTACTTGAATTTAGATAGTTTTTCTGCAAACAGCTAAATAGCCATTCATTAAAAATATAAAAAGTAAATATGCACTACTTCAATTTTAATTAAATATTAATTTGTACCAATTCAACTATTTGAATTACATAAAATATTCTTATTTCTCCATTTTCTGTATCAAAGCTACTAATCAGACACTAGGGTTGCTAGAAGGTAACAACTTTAAAACTGTGTTACTGAATTCAGTAACACAGTTTTAGGATTGCTTCTGCTTTGTAGTCCATGCAGTCTGCAACACCACATAAACACTACAGCTTGGTGTGAGGTGCAATTCTGAATATTTTCATTTGATTTTGGTAACTTGTGCTTGTGCACGTGAAAAAGTCTCACAATACAAGTATGTGAGTTTGCGACTATGCTTAGGCATAGATAGTGCACCTATGCCAGTATCTTGCTATTTTTTCTTCCTGTTCATTATTATTTAAAATCAGAAATTTTTTCTGCATGCCTACTTTCCAATCTCACTGCATGCACTACTATACATACTAGATATTAAAATGGTTTAGATATAAGCAAACAGAAAATTAAATACAGTAGCCCCTCATTAGATCATACTTATCCAGAGACAAAAGAAAAAGCACAATATAACCGAGTACTAAAACTTCTAGGCTTTTACTAAATGCTAGGGAATCTCTATCCTCTATTCTTTCATTAAGTGTAATATAAAATAAGCTGTTTTTCAATACCTAATTTTATTTGCGGTTATATCATATTAATTGACATTTATGTAAACGTTGATACCACGAATACCTATTTAGCATTATTGTTTCTTTAACAATGACTTTTAAAGATAACACTGTTGATATAAAAACAAAATATCGGTTGCGATTTTATTATAGAGTACTACATTTCATAATAAAATTGCTTATTAAAAATTTGTGTAATTTATATTATACAATAAAAATTATACAGTAATTGAAAATTTAAAAAATTGATGTTTTATTATGTGTTCAATATTTAAATTTATAAAACTAGAGTAAAAATTCTCTAAAAAGCAAAATAAAGTTACTACTGTATACAAATTTTAGAACTTTCCATTCAGAAATAAAATCTTTTCCTTACACATTACACAGTAAATTTGAAATTTCACACCTTTATGTGAAGGTACTGAATTGGCTGTATTGTGTCAATTCACAAAAGGTGTGAAAATTTCAAATTCACAGAAACTTTTAAATGAGGAGACAGTACTTAAAACCAATAAATAAACAACCTTTAATATTAAAAGGAAACAAATGATAATTGATCTGTCCACCTGTTTGTTGTCCACCCTTATTCAGGTTTTGATGAATTTATTCTTTCACCCGCAGTGGTAGTTTCAAGGACAATGGTAGGAATAAAATACTGTATTTTGTTGCAAAAAGAAATTCAATGGCAATTGGTAATTTAAAATTTATTGACTGGAGTGCTTTAAAATTTGGGAGACAAAAACAAAGTACAATATATCTGAATCCACAATATAACAAGAGACTGCTGTATAAAAAAAAATTAAGAATATGATTATAAAAAAGTGTTACTGTTAAATAAAATAGGCCAATTTAATTCCACATTAAAGATAAAGTAGCAAAGAAACTTGAGTTAAAACCTTTGTATTGGAAAATATTCCCGATTATTTCATTAAAAACAAATTTTAAAGAAAATGTATAAATTCCCATATTTCTTAACTTTGCATCTCTCCTTATCCTTATAATTCAAAGGTTTTAGTTTACAGGGGTTTCAACAAATTCATTTACAAAATAGGGACTTAGAGATATGAAACTGGAATGGAAAAATGGGACCAAATTAGGAACTTTAATAAAAAAAAGGGAAGGGATTTTATTAGAGACCTTAGAATTGCAAAGAAATTCTCGGTACCACAATGTCACAAATACAAAACATGCTTATTTCAGGTAGTAAATTTTATCACAAAATGAAAGTTTACATTCCTGCCTTGAAACATCTTCAGCTTAAACTATATATCTTATATAAAAAAAATCAAACATATATACAAGATGTTTGATTATATATACATATTAAAAAAAACCAAAAAATTTAAATTACATAAGAGTGCGTGAAATTTTGAAAAAAGTGTCATCCTGTAATTTAACTGTTGTTTGATTTTTGAATATTTTAAAGCTAAAGATGTTCCAAGGCAGGAATGAAAGCAAAATTATTTTTTTAGATAAATACTAACATGATTAGGAAAAACTAAGTAATTTTCAAGAAGATCTGAAATCACACATTTATGCATTTTAAAATCTCCAACCAAATAATCAGTTAAGTCAAACCCAACTTTAGTTACTCCATTTTTTTAATCTCTCATATAATTAAGCTAGTAGTGAAACACAAGTCAAATAAGCATGGTAATAAAGCTATAGTCTAAAAATTTTTAAGGAGGTAAATTAATTGGAAAATTTTAAAGATAACTATTTTGCTGAAGTTAGATTTGATCTGGGTGGAATATGGAATTAAATTTATAAAGCTTGCAACAATTATATCATCTTTAATAAAACTATATGAATCAAAACTTTTTGGCTTTGGAAAGTTAAGATAGTTTACAAATCAAATACAATTAGACTTTAGAATTTCTTTACACAAAAACTAAAACAAAAAAATCAGATACAAAACTAAAATGAAATACAGAATAGAATTGGACAAACTGAATTAATAAAAAAAAGGGAGGCAATACAGTCAAACCTGTTTTTATGCGCTCTTTTTATGTGCGATTTTTATTTGTGCGATTTTTTAATGCGAATTTTTAATTTGTGCGGTATAGTTGGCGACTAGTCTCGTGCGATTCGTCATGTCTTACGTTGACTTATTATAGCTAAATAAACTTATTATAGCATAAATGCACTTATTATAGTAATATTATTGCTTGAATATGCGAAAAATGAAATAATTTACTTTTTAAGTCAACAAAACACCACCTGGACAAAAATATGTAAAACAGACGATAGACCAGACGATGTAGTCAAGTGCTGACATCTGTTGTCAATAAATTCTATTTCGTACGGTTTTGAGTTATTTTCTATGTGAGACTTTTTTTATGCGGTCCCCGTTGACCGCATTAAAAAAAAATATTTTTTAATTGTGTCGCGAAAACTATTTTTTACAGCCATTCGTGAAGTTTCGTGAGATTTTTTTTATGCGTTTTTTTAATGCGGTCCCTATCCCCCGCATAATAAAAAACAGGTTTGACTGCATACTTAAAACAAACTGAAATTTGTAATAGCAAATAGAACTTGTTTTTGTTATGTTTGGAAAAATAAACAAAATAATGCTTTACTCAAGCAATGGCAATAGTACGCACAGTACTTATTCCTAATATTAACACTGGCTATTTCTACACTATATTATTAGTGCTATTATGATCTAGATAAGATAGTATTAGAATTTTTCATTCTTTGCTGGGGCAGAAAAAAAGCTTTTCAAAATTTTAATAAGACCACAGAACATTAAAATTTTGTAATATATAAAATTTAAAAAATTATTTTTTTACTTTCCACTCTGATACTGAGATGCCTATTATCAGGGCCATCATGGGTTTGACAACCCACAATGAGTGTCTGGATGGCAGTGAGGACACCCAAGACTTTCAGGGACTCTTGAGAGCACAGTTTAACAATTGAAATATATACAGAGTGGAAATATCTAGTACCACTAGTGTGATCATAAATTCTCTCTGCAGTAGGTCACACCCACATAGCTCAGCCAAGTGGTGACGTCATAACACTTAACGTGAAATTTGTCGTAATATTCTTCATTCCTGGAAGCTCCTCACATTTTCCCTGCCCATTGCAAAAGGATTTTATAAAAATCACACTTATATATCTGGTACATAAAAGTACTAGAGTACAGAAAATATTAGAATACAAGTATCTGCATCACAAACCAAACATGTGCATGTGAGAAAGAGCAAAGAAATCTTTTTGTACAGTAAATTTGTTAAGTATAATAAATAATAGCAATTTATATTCAAAAACCCAGATGCTAAAGTATAAGTTAATTCCAATAAAGATTAAAAAAACTGAATCATCATTAATATCCATAACAATTACCTTTTTGATTAAGTCATCTTTAGCTTTCAATTTATTTTCCCATGTAAGTTCTTCAGTTTCAACACTTGTCTGTAGTTTGTTAAGAATGTCTTCTGTTTCAGATAAAACCTTCTTATAATGAAGTACCTGAGCTTCAAGCTTTTCATTATATTCTTTCGATTCTAAAACATTCACTTGACCAGTCTTTTTTGAATCGGAAATAAATATTTCTTGATCATTTATCATTTTTTTATAATTATTTAAGATATTGGATGATTTTTCTTCAAATTGAACAAACCATTCATCCTGATACTGAAAGAGTAAAAAAATTAAAACATTTTTTTAAAAGTTAAAAGCTTTATTTAAAATTGTCAGTATTTATGCTGGATCAACAAATTATTGATTAAAGATTAACAAATTATTCAATAAAATTATTGAAATCAAATAACTATTTACAAAAACCAAACAGCAAATATAATTAAATACGAGTGCGCTACTTTATTTCAGCTCATTATTTAATATTTTGCCTCCCATGTATTTGTAAAAAATTATTAAGTAGCACCTTGTTTTAAATGAATCTTTAATATTTTATATTCGGTGTTATTTCTAATCAATCCCAGTTTAATTTTAATAGTTTTAAATAAAAGTAAAAAAATAGGGAAAATTTGCTTTATGTGAAACTCATTGTTTACAGTACCAATTCACAAAAGATCTTAACTATTTTTCCAGATTTGCCTTATTCTTAACAAAGAGATGAATTTGACTATTTTGTACATTGCCTATTTTTATCATAAAGAAAAAAAAACTTCTAATTTCTAGATCATTGTTTTATAAAACTTATTACAGTGGTGCCTCATATAACGTACTTAATCCATTCCAGGTGCACATCCAATAAGTGAAACGTCTGTTATACGAAACACATTTTCCCGTAGAAATACATGTTAGAACATCTAATTCGTTCCGCAGCATAAAATAACCGTACTGTATCATAAAAAAATGAACACGAGGTGCGTTCTTTTATTCCTCCGCGTAACTCTGGGCGAGCGACATCCGTTTAAAAATTCCTGTGGAACGCATTCCTAAATTCTGGTGGGAGTAAGTGCTATGGAACGGCAAAAATGGCCGCTTGTAGCAGTAGTTTACGGTGGAAAGCAACATGGCATCCTCCATGGCTCAGATAGTTTTGTTTCTGGGTCCATTATGTGGTTTTATGAATGAGCATTTAGAAATTATGAAAGCGCGAGTTAGCACATGCGGGGATGTAAGTGTCTTTAGGAATTTTTTTCCGAGGCTATTTTGAATGCTCTATCAATAAATAATCCATTTTATGGTTAAATTGGGACCCTTCTTTTGCCTTTTAAAGCTCATAGTTTAGAATTATAGATTCCTCCATCACGATACTATCGATACTGCGGGCACCGCCATCTTTCTTTCTTTCACCGTCGTTCCTAAATGCCTACAAACAGCAGCGCACTCCCGTAGTAGCGGAGACGCAGAGCAACCGCTATTAAAGAACGCACCCATGGAGCAGTCACCACTTATGCCGGAAAGTTCGTTGTTCGCAGCCAGTCCGTTGCTTGAGTCATGTAACGGTCAAACAGAAAGTCTGTTGTTCGCAGCATCCGTTATTCGAGGCATACGTGATACGAGGTACCTCTATACATTGTATAAAATAGTTACAGTATATTTTTAAAAAAAATTTTTGTAACTTTTGGTAATGTTCCCCCCCCCAAAAAAACACCTTTTAACAATTCAACTGCAGCACACTGTTTCCAATAGATCACATTTCCTGTTTAACACTACCTAATCAAAAGAGGAAAAAAGGACAAAGTTTCAAACCTTTCTACCTTAAATTCCTTTCTACAGATTAAGCTTTCCATTTGCACATTTTTTCTTTTTACAATTATGTGTAATTTTTGAATTTTTAAAAAATATGATTTGCTTCTTGTCCCAAGGATAAAAGAAACCATCTTTTTGCTGCCTCCTAACTTTGCTACAAGTTTGAGAACTCCATTATTTATAGAAAATCCAAAGTCAAATGAATTTGTCATTTCAATTAAATGCAAAAAAATTTTACATCTTGGTGAATTTATATTTTGTTACTGTCATTCATTCATTCATATCTGAAGAATTGAGATTTTGTTTTTATACATAATTAAGTTCATATTATTTATGAATTATATATGATTTGAAATTTTAGCAAATAAATACAGTAAAGCAAATTTGAAGGAAAAACAACCACAGGCCAAGAAACATTTCAATGCACCCTTTTTAGTAAACTGTAAAAAAAAAGCATATAAATGAAACTGTAGTAGTTACTAGAACATTCCTGTATAAGATACATATTTTAAAGGCAATCTCAAACTTTTCAGACAAAGTAAAGGGCTTTCACATTTTTGGAAAAAAGAAAATATGGTACAATGAATGTAGCCAAATAGCTAATTTTTGTTTATTTTAAATTGTTTGAATAACTTAATAGCTTACCTGTTTGCAGTTAACACATACATCTGGGAAAAGCCTTTGTAAAATTTCTGATACTTGATCTCTCTGTTTTTGCAATTCTGAAGATTGCTAATATAAGTAAATATTAAAATTCTGTATTATTATTACATTAGCAATATAAGTAATGAGCTTAGATTAAAATATTTGTAAAAATAATTCAAATTAATCCCAATTATGATTTTCAGTAGTGAATAATAATTCCATTTACATGGAAACTGATTTTTTTTAGATATATGTGTGAAAATCATTATTGTGAAGTTTTATAATATAAAAAGTCAACTTAATGGTAACAGATTCTAATTAAGTATTATTTCACTATCAGTTTCAGACTAACTGCACTTTAATGGAACATAGTTTCATGATTAGATGCTAGGCATAACTTCAAAGTGCAATAGTATATATATATATATGTAAAAGTCAGGTTGTCTTATGGCACATTAGACCTAATGCTATGAGTTTTAAACATGTCCAACATGCTGTCTGCAATTAACACCATGAGATTTTCACAAAGTGTGCACATTATTCCTTCAGCTAGAAAAAAACAGCTACAGAAACCTATAAAATATTAAAGACAGCCTCTGGGAAAGAACCTACAATTTTTTAAATAACCTCAAATTTATTTCTGGTAATTAAGCTTTAAATTCTGGCATTGAAAAATACCAAGAAAATTTAAAATTGCAAAATTGTGTAATAAATAATAGTTATTGATCTTTGGATCACACTGCTAATATTTAATGCATTTTAAAGTTATGTAAACTACACAAAAAAAACTAAATTTATACAGAATACTGAATAATACTTTGCATCTGCATTAAAAGATTTCAAAATGCACTCTTTCTAGTTAGAAAATTCAAGTTGAATAATCATTGTATCTCCCATATAAAATACCATGATTCAGATGAAAGCAGTCAAAATCTAGTTAGATCTAAAATTGTTATCTTTTTCATGTCTATGCTTCCTAAAATAGTGGATGTAGCAATGAATTAAATTTAAACAAGTTCCTATAAACTATTTTTCAATGAAGTTTTTAAACTAATCCTTATGATATAAATCAATCTAATAGATATGACAAATCCTTTGAACAGCGAAAGTCCAATATTTATTCCATACTTGCCATAAAGATACAGGAATAGACCAATATGCATTAGAAAAACACCAACCTACACTAAACGTTAACTAAAACCAATGAAAAAAGGGGCATCTCTACAGCTCTTGCAGTATAAACAAATTTTAATTATCATAAGGGATGAAGCTAAGACATATATTTAACCAAATGGGATCAAATATTAATCTTAGAAATTTATAAACAAGGGATGAGAAATAATTGTATTTACTTAAGGGATGTGGATTCCCATGAAATGCTTCTTAATAAGGTTTACACAACATATGATTTTTACAACCACTTATTCTGTAAAAAATTGCACCTATTTAAGTTTCCATCTAAGCTAACTTTAGATGGAAACTTAATTTAGCAATTTAGCATTTACCACATGCTCTGTAATTTTGTACTCAGCATTTTTGAAAATTAACAATTTCATTGGTTAAAAATTCTGTTCTATGTCGTCATATGTGCAGACAATCCAAACTTGAATGATGTCAACATGAACCAAAACATCTCCAAAATAAGAGGATATGTAAGTGACCAGAATACACTTAGCCCCATGTGAAATATGTTCAGTTTGTTGACAAGTTTTGAATCATCCAGTTAAATTTACACCAAATAATTTGATAAGTTTGCTATCTTTTGTGATAACCTAGAGATGTAATGCAAGAATCTTTTCTTAATTGGGAAGATTTATTTAGAATTTCCCTCAATTAGTTAACGATTTGAGAAATTATTTAGTTAGAAATAAACCATAAAATTTTCCTTTGCTTTCAAATTTGGTAAAAGAGGAAAATACAACTTCCTTCTGTTTTGCCAAGATAGCTGATTTCCCGTGATGAAATCAGCTATCTCACATGTTGTTGACGCAGCTTGCAACGTGACTCACCCCTTGGATCCCATTACATGGTGTGTCATTTTGACCCCCAATTGGAGCAGGTTCAGAAAAGGGTAGAACATCCCATTTCTGGGCTCACTCTCTCCTTTGAAAGGTTCTCCTCCACTAATTTTGTGCAATAAAAGTTGCAAGACAAAGCAAGATAATGATCGCCACTGTAGAAGAGAAACAACTAATATTCAGAGGTATTATGAAACCTATATTGTAAACTTGCTTATGCAACCCATGTGAGGCTTAGATAACTAAATTCCTATTATAGCATAGTCTAATTACTGTGTATTATAATCCTATATATTTATTTATTTATTTTATTAAAGATTTCTTTGTGTATTAAACCCCTAATCCCAAACTCTCATTTAAAATGCTGGTCACTGTTGATGGACTTAACCCTCCCCACAAACATATTCTAAAGATATTTATCCAAACTTGTGGTAAAATCTAAGAAAATCACATCCTATCTGACGTCAGGACCTTGACATGAGCCATAGATTTTATGATCTCTCGGCTTCTTAAATAATAGCCATTCCAGACCTTGTGAATGGGCTTCTCACATCAGGTTTTAGGAGTTGGAGCAAGATCTTATCTCCACACTGAGTTCTCTCACTTTTCTTTTTTTTAAATCTAGATCAGAATAATTTTGGTTTTGGAAAGTTTAATTTTAAAAATTGAAATTAAGTATTAATATAAAATGCTAAATTTTTTAAAACAAAACTTTAAATGTTGTTATGTATTATAATACACAATACTTCTGATAAATTAGAAGATATTAAAATAATTTAATTTAGTTGGAATTTTTACTTACCTCATTAAGCTGATTTATTTGATTATGTTTTAAATCTATAATTTTTTGATATTCTTTCACTTTATTCTCCAAGTCTATTTGCTTTTCAAGCATTTTATTTTCTGTTTCTTTTTTTGTCTTATCCAACATTTTATCCACTTCACTACGGAAAATCATAAAATTGTCTTCCATATTTGAATAAGCTTTCTGTTGTTCCTTTAAGTTTAAAGTTAATTTTCCAATTTCTTCTTTATGAGTTGCTCGTTCTTCTTTTAAACGTTCTTCATAATCTTGATGAACTTCGTTGTATTTTTCTGCAGCCTCTCTCAATATCTGTTCTATTTTAGCTTCTGCATTTGCTTTGGCTTCAGAAACTTTAGTACTTGCTTCAATTGATATCTCATTTATTTTTTTATCCACTTCACTTGCATTTTTCTGTAATGTTGCAATTTTTACATTTGCTTCTTCGAGTGATTTTTGAACAATTTTACATTTTTCAGCTTCTTTTTGAATTTCTTGGGCTTTTTCCTCTGCTGCTTCTTGAATCATTTTAATTCTCTCATCAGCTTTGATTTCAGATTCTTTCACTTTTTTATCAGCATTCATTTTAACTGCATCAATTTCTTCCTGTACCTTATTCTGTTCTTCTAAAAGTTTCTGAAACAAAATTACATGAATATTAAAATTAAATTCTACTAGTTAGAAAAAGGGGACCTTTCAACAGTTTGTTAAAAATTCTCTCTGAAATTTCTTGCAGGAGTACATCCTTTCATTTTTTGAAATCATACCACAATAATAAGCTGCTTTTAAAATACTTTTAGCTTATGTTGTTTGGTATATTTTGTTCTACAAAATCAATTTATTCATTAGATATCCCATGATATCTTTGACCACATGTGAGTGAAAATTGAACACAATGAAATTCAGATTATTTTAAATAAATTTTAGTAGAAGTTACATGTTTTATTCATACCAAATCTGATATTTTGATAATTGCTTTCCTATTTTGTATGATTAATTTTGAAAGCAATAAAGAAGCTGAAAGTTATCTTGTAACATTAGGATGTGATTTGCAAATCCCTTATTTTCACATTAGAAAGTATCCTTTATAACTGATAAAACATGATGCAAAATGTTTGTTTTAAGCTATTTGTTTATTTGTAGAAGCAAAGCAAGGCCTTACTTTTACATCACTTATTTGAAAGAAACTGATGTACATCAACACTTTTGTTCTGTGTATACTGTCAATAAAAACAATTTTTGATCTATTTCTATCCTTCTGTCCATATGGTGATCTCTCACCATATAAAGACTTTGGTCTTATGCTACAAATACTACACCTTTGATTGTGTATGAATTTTAAGTTTTAAAGTATTAATTTAAAATAAATCTAATTATTTCAGATTATCCAAGAATAATGTTAGAGCAAAAACTATTCAGATAAGTGAACAGTTTAGATTTTTTAAGTTTGAAAAATCTAAAGAATTTAATATGACTATATTCAAAATTAATACTGAATTAGCTATAGTATAATTTTTTTCTAATATTCTAGAATCAATTTTAGTTCACTTCTGTTTGGTGAGCAACATTTCTGTAGTGTGTTTTCTTCCAATTTAAAAATAGATGGACTTCATTTTGGTTGCTCATAAATAATTCAAATTAATCTGGAAAGATTATATAACATTTGAAGTTTGTCAAACAGTTATTCAGTAATACATGGCTCAGGAGCTTATGGAATGTGATTTAGCAATTTTCCATAAGTCAGTCAAAAGAAAGATCTACCTATCATATTAGGAAATTCACATCTCAACTGTATGGAGATGAATCATGGATTAATAAGTCTTGCTTATTGTTATATACTGAAATCAGCAAGTAAAACTATTACATAAAAAGTTTTTTAAATAACATCTCTCAGATTCAATACATGTCCCTTTTTTAGACAAATATTCAATTCTAATTTGAACAATCAAAGTAAATTTAAATGAAAACAGTTTTCTTCAAACAATTCAGTTTTAAACTACAGTAAAATTTTAGAATTTAAGATTAAGAGCTATTTTCTTTATATGAAATGACAAAATATTTTAAAAGAAAGTGTACCTTATTTTCTTCTGTTAATTTTCTTAACTGATCTTTCAAATTATTAACTTGACATTTGTGATCATCTAACTTCTGTGATAGATCATTTGTGATAACTTCTCTTTCTTCTAACCTGTAAAAATTTAGAAAAATATTACACACAAAACAACTAAACAAATTTTTTAAAGTGAAAAAGCTATATATTAGAATTAGGTGAGCAACATTTCTGTAGTGTGTTTTCTTCCAATTTAAAAATAGATGGACTTCATTTTGGTTGCTCATAAATAATTCAAATTAATCTGGAAAGATTATATAACATTTAACCCACATCTTTGAAAAAGTAATATTAAAAAACTTCAGTATTTAGTAATGATATCAAAAGAGAATTTCTCTAGCTAACACGTTCCACCAACTCTTCAAGGATCAAAAGAAAAAATACAAAAATTTAGCAATTAGATGAAAAGAGGTTTTACTACTTTTTTTTTTTTGGGGTCAAATTCAGGAAAAGTTTTGGTCCATACAGTTGGTTTTTGATTTTTTGAAGGTTGGTGGTCATATCATAATGATGTGTGAAGTCTGAACAAATCAACTAATGAATCATATGAGAATCCTTTATGTACTTGCTAGGAAATATTAGGAAAATACCTTTAAACAGTTTTCTATATTTTTTTCATAAAAATTTGATCTAAATGAAAAGAAAAAAAAAACAAACCGCACATGCAACCTTTAATGCAATCAAGATTTTTCACAAGATAATGTTACACTGAATGGTACAACAAAAATCAGTTGGTGCAATACCAAAAATATACAATGGATGTGGAAATATGAGAACTAAATATAAAGTAATTATTAAGATCTTCAGTTGACCTGTTACATCAATTAGCTATCAAAAACAATGTTGAATAAGTGTTTTCACTATTCCTTGAATATACAAATTAGTTTCAGTAGCTAATTTCCATAATCAAAACCATGATAAGATAGATTTGTTGATCACAATACTAAATTAAAAGCAATCTTGCAATCCTAGTAAGAAAAACAAATTGCTGCCAAAAGAAAAAAGCCTAATATATTTACAGCCTATTCACACTAAGGATAATTTATCTTACATACATCACTTAATTGTTTTTTTTATTTTTTTTTAGAAACACTAAATTTTTGTAAAATCACTTTAAATTTTTTTTACTAATAAAGAAAACCAAATTGACTAAACACAATTTTGGTTTAAATATAATGCTGCTTTTGTAAAAGTGTTATATCAGAACTGTTACATTAAGAAAAACCAGAAAAAGAAATTTTTAGACTATGTTAAAGTAAATATTTGTAATAAATTCCATACTTACATCTTTGTATGTTCTGTCAGATCTATCTTATCCATTTGCTAAAACAGAAATTTAAATTCTATTATTTTTAATGTAATAAATTATAAACACGTAATTTTTTTTATTTTTGCAAATTATATTTCCAGGCATACAAATTTAATATTCACCTCAAATTGGGACAAAACTTAAAATTACTCCAGAAGATTAAAAGCAAAAAATTTGTTAAAAATAAGTTCTCTTAAAAATAATTTGCAGTTTATGAAAGTATTTTAAAACATGTTGCTTATAATCTTTTATTAGTGCTATATAATGTGACATTACATATGAAAAAATGCACTACTTTATGAGAAAATGTTCATTATTTTACAGATAAACCCTTTAACATTTTCCTTGTTAAAAAACCAGAAAATTGTATGGAATGAAAGAATTTGGAAGTTTGAATTTAGTATCCTGTTAAAGTTCTTAATCTTAAAACATCTGGTGAATATTAAAATTCTGCTTGATGAAATGAGAAGAAATTTTGTTGATTCTATATTATTATAAACTGTAAACTGAAAAAAACACTTCTTAGTTTAATATTACAGTAGCAGTTTATTAATCTAGTATCTATAGCAGTGGTCAGCAACCGGTGGTCCACAAAAAAATTTGGACATTGATCAACAGAATGTTACGCAAAGTATTACAAAAAAAAATGCAACTTAGTTGCTTTTTTTCACTCATTGGGGTTTTTTTATTTGAATCTAAAACCAAATACAAAATGACTTATCAATAAATAATGAACAATAAACAATATTGTGAGTGCAATTGTCATACTTCGTGGAAAAGTGCTAAGGATCCATAAACTTATTTCAAACAAGCAGCAATGAACTTTAGGCTTGCATTAATTTGTTATAATTAAACAAATGAGTTTCATATTAATTTAGTAAAATTGAACTATCATCATCATCATCCTATAGATTTTATATTGTTTAAAAAAAATTCATGACAGTGGTCCGTGGGATTCAAAATTGTGAGTTTAGTGGTCCGTGAGGTCAGAAAGGTTGCAGAGAACGCTAATCCTATAGATCAGCGTTCTCTAATTTTTTGTATTTTCACAATTGTATAATGTCTGGAAGTAGCTGAATTTAGATTTTACTGTATATTTTGTACCAATGCACACTGATGGACATTGGGCTGACTCAAGATACTGGTGATGTGGACAGTTGCTGGAACACAAAGTGCTAGAGGAAACAGTGTTGTGTCACAGTAGAATTTTCCACTTACAAAATGAAAAAAGGGGGTAAAATAATAAATTGAACAAAATAAAATCAAAATAAATTCTCTGATATGAAGAAGCCAGATTGAAGAATACCCAATAGTTAAATACTTTTTTCTTTTACTAAAGGCCGGATGGCTGAGCGGTCAAGGTGGCAGCTTACTGCTCTGGGGGGAACTGGGATCAAATCTGGATGGGTCGATAAATCCCCTGGATTTTTTTGGGGGTAGTCCAACCAGATATGTCAGCCCCCATCCCTCTCCTCCTGGCTGTCCCATTGTAGGCCTGGCCAAACCCATTTTGGGCTTGTTGAAAAAGACCCTCTTAGAGCCCACAGGTCAGAGTTAAAAAAAAAAAAACACTTTTTATTGTAGTCAAACTAAAAAAACAATTGGCAAAGGAAATTCTATAAAGGGTTCCAAAGTTCAGCTTACTGAAGGTACCAGAAAATCTAGTACTGTCCTTGGCTCTATGTTCCTGATTTGTACACAGACTATCATCAAATTGATCTACAGTGCACAACTATACTGTGTTAAAATTGAAAACAAGCAGAAATGTTAATGAACATGTTATTGCACAAAAATGCATTTACAATGATTCCTGTGCATAAAATATTTATTTTCCAGACCTGTATTGTAGCATGTCAGATGATTATTCATCAAAACTTCTGAAAAGTGACCAATAATCTGAAGGATGATTTGGTGATGTTTACAGTCCATCACAGACTATTTGTGAATGTGGTTTCTCTAAGACATTATAAAATATGATGATTTTTTAAGGTGAAATAACAAATACAGTTATTAAAATTATTTTGCAATAGTAGAAAATAAACTAATTTATGTTAAATTTACCAATATCAAGTGGCACTGACAACGACGCCAGAAGGTAGATATTGGAACTACCGTGGAAAAACGCCAATAATGAGCACTTAAAGACCGCTAAATAAGACAACACAGAAACAGATGTTTTCATGTTTCGTTCTCTAGGATTTATGATGATTATATTAACATTTACTGTAAATGTACATATTTTAATGTGATTTTGTGCTTTTAACGCTTTTCTAGTCATATTACGACTTGTGACTATTAATATTTGTGGTGGACAGAGGTAAAGTCAAATAAAATGACTTAAACTTGATTTTTATTTTTCCATAAACTTTTTTGACGAAACGACATATAATCAAGAAAGACATAACTCGAAGTATACCTGTATATGGAATTCAAATAAATTTTTTCACAAACTACTAACTTGAAAATATCTTTTCATTAAATGAGACTAATAAATTTGAAATAAAAATAAAGCAGTGTTAGTAGCTTACATAAAAATATACACCAATGCCTTGTGTTATGCTGGATTAGTTTTCTGTAGTTATACCTTGACAAGTGTTTTATTTGTACAATGTTAATGAATGTGCCTGTGTAAGAATTTCCCTACTGAAGTGCTTAGTATGTCAGCTTTCAGTAGTGTGATATACATGCCATTTCATTTTTTTGTGGTGATTGATTGATTTTACTAATGCCAATCTCTTTACCGCTTCATGAATTCGTTCTCTCTCCTTTATTATAGTCGAAACGGTTGAATGCGACAATTTATGTTCACATGACAAGTTTGATACTGTTTTGCTGCACTCATGCTGTTTTATTAATTTTATTTATTTCCATCTCTAAGTCTATTGTTTTTTTCATCGGTCCTACCAGCCATTTTGGGACCAAAATATCACAGATCAATGTAAAATAAAGTAGAATTTCCAATTTACACTGAGTAAACTACTTATAACAAAACAATTAGCCACCTTACACAACCACATGCAAAGGGTAACTAACTGCACAACAAAACTAAAGACGATGCAATCAATTGCAGAAGCTCACAATCAATCACCAGAAGTGTGCAAGATATATATGTATATGATATATATTTGACGAAAACTATAGAAAATTAACACATTTTAAAAATTTTTTATGAAATTTTTTCGTCATAAGTGCGAATGGTTGCAAGTTGAGGTAATTTTAACTCAAGAAGTGACTGTACTGGCACAAGTACCTTATTCATTCTCTACAATTTTGTGAAAGTTCTGCATATTTAATAATCTCTTCAGTATGTATTTTGCATGTGGTTTTGTTTTGTTTGTCAAATGAATGATGTCTGAAATGTTATGATGTATTGTTTTATCTAATTATGGATCAGTCACAGAAAACACAATGAACCACGATCATCTGGAGATAGTAAATATGATATATGTATAGCACGCACATGCTATTTGGTTATAGCAATGTAGATAATCTGTTAAAAACTTGTGACCTGATGTGATGTAGAGTCTCATGCTTGTTGGGACACTTCTGTAAATGTCATTTGGGAATGTGTCAAAATATGCTTTTTGTAAATTTTTATTTACAACATGGTCTTGTATGGTAATCAAACCCTTTTGTCTCTCCAAATAAGCATTCATGAGTAAGTCAGCAGTTTGATACAATTCTGTCAACAAGATACCAGCTGAGATTAGGATGTCTACCATGGAGCACTTTCTGAGCCCAAGATAATATCTGTTCATTTTGTGTACTGTTAGATCCAGATCAACATTATGCAGATTTAATGGTCTATTATTGTTATCTGAAAGCTGATCTGTGTAGTTGTGATTTTTTTTTTTGTAGAAAAATTCTTGCAGTGTATTTGCAGAGGAAGAATTAAGTCCTTTGTAGAAAGGCTAAGGTTATTATTATTATTATTATTTCAACAACCAATATAAACAAATTAAAAGAAAAAAAATGAAATTATGAATTTTTAGAAATATTTTTATGTTTAGTATATCTACATTAACTCAGTCACCTGGAGTTTTAGCTTTTCAATTTCATTAATTGCATTAGCTAATTCTTCTGTTAATTTATTATTTTCTTTTTGATGATCTTCAATTTGTTCAATCTGTTCATTCTCTTTGTTTTTCATCTGGAGTAATTCACTTTGAAGTTGATCACAACAATTAGCTAATTCCATGTGTTTCTTATGTGCTTCCTAAATAAAGATTTTAAACATTACTACTATAAGAATATTTAACAATTTTTGAGGTAAAAAACTTAAAAAATAAACCTCTAATGTCTTCTGTAATTGTTGTAATTCATGAGTCTTACTTCCCGCTAAATGTTCTGCCTCTTCAAGCCTTTGTCGCAATTTAATTCCTTCAGATTCTAAGGAATTACATATAGATTGAAGATTTTGCAAGTCTTGAGTTAAAGCAGTTTTAGCAGACTCTGCTTGCTGAAATTTGTTGTTCATATCAGTTAAATGTTGTTTATAAGTAAATTCATCTTCTTTGTGTGTGGAGACAAGTTTTTGAATGTGTTCTTCTAATTGTTGTATTTGATGATGAAGATCATCTTGGGCTTGTTGCATTGCAGCTTGTCTTGTTTCATATTGTTCCCTAGTTGAAAGTAATTGCTCAACTTCTCGTTGTAACCTAGTTATTTCTAGAGAACTCCTTTTTTGACTAGAATAATATAAATATTTGTATTAATTGTAAAATTTATGTACATTTAGATAAATGAAATGACAAGTATTTTTAAGTTGACTAAATTATAGTCATAATCTGTTGGTTAAAACTTAACTGTGCAATCTCACTTCCAAATAATTTTTAACTTCTCAATCTTAAGACTGAAGAAATAAAATTATGAAAAACACTTAATAGAAGACTTAGAAGAAACATTCTATTAAAGCTCTTACAATTTTTTCTAGTAAAAAAAACTGGTTAAAGCAAGTAACAAAGTTAACATTAACCAGTTAATCCTAGCTTTATCCAATTCATGTACTTAGCTGTAACACTTATAACAAATGATACTTACTCTGTCTCCAATCGTGAAAGGGCTTGCTGAAGTTGACTCTTGTCATCTTTTAATCTCTGAACTGTAATATTATGTTCTTCATTTAATTTTTTCTGAATTTGTTCAGCCTAAAAGATATTTTGTCAAAAAGTATATATACTGCTTTATGGAAAAAAAATCTCACAAATAATGAATGTATAACTAAATATTGTATACAAAATTAAAAAAATAAAAATCAGATGCCATATAATTTACAAAATAGTTTAAAGGGATGATAATATGCAGCAAAAAACTCACTCTGAATTAGTAATTTTCAAGTTTTGAATACAGAAAAAAAAAATTAAACTCTGTCTTGTATAACTTTAGTAATAAAGTGAGCAACAGAATAAAATAGCATTAAAAGCTAGTAAAAATTATAACAAATTGTCATAAATTTATAACAAACTTATGAAAAGTGAAAAATCATATGAAATTAAGATTTTTCATTTGGTGTGGTATGTGTGTTATGAAGCTCATGGTTCTAGACAGTTGCATAGTGTGTAGCATAACATCTGTCAAAGTCTGTAGGCACAATTAATATAGTACCTTATCCATTCTCCCCATGAACTTTGTCATGGGTAAGTTTTGAGTATTTACAAAATTTTTTCAGTATGTAGTTTTGTATATTGCGAGTGTTTTGTAAGGTTGTGTCTATGATGTACATGATTGTTTCTCAATAAATGTGATGTCTGGTTTGTTATGGATTGTTTTGTCCATAATTATAATATAGAATATAGTTATAGTACATTTTGTATGTGTTTACTATGGCAGTGAGGTGTGTATTTTTTAGTATGATTCCAAGGTATAGTAATATTTTGTGCATGTAAGCTTTTGATGCATTATATTTACCATTTGATTTTGTTGATGTAAGTAGTCAGTTTGTGTTAAAATTCTTGCAACCTAATGTTACATGTATAGTTTCATACATGATGTGGCATTTCCTACAGGTGTCATCTGGAAGTATTGTTTAAAAAATGTGGAAGTATTTATGAACTAGTTTTGTATGGAAATCATGAACATAAAAAGGAAGACAAGGACCAAGTCAGCCAGTAATTTTGATGCAATTCTGTCAAAAAGACAAGATCATTAGGATGCTTATTGTGAAGTTCATTCAAAGTCCAATACTACCTGATGGGAGTTTGTTTCTTATGTTCTATGTTAGATCCATGTCAGTATTGCATAAGTTTAATATTACTGTCTGTCTTCAAGGGTTACTGTTTTCTGTAATTTGATATTATAGAACATAACAAGTGTGTTTATAGTGAAGATTTATATCTGAGGCATCATTCTCCTACTAGAAATAGCTAGCCTTTCTAAGGACAACAGAGTAATGTTTATTTAGTTAATTTATGCATTTTGTTTTGGAGTTTTAGTTGTATATGTCAGTACTAAGATGACATGACGTGTTGATTGCTTTAAATGTGTGTGGTTAGTACTGAGTAATCTGTTACATTCTTTTGGTTAGTCTGTTTTATATGTGCAAATTCTGCTAATTTGACCTGTTGAAATTCTAAATATTTGTAGACCGCCTCATCAAAAGAATCAATATCTCCATTGAGTACAAAATCATTTTTCTTTGGAATTTCTTCTATGAAGGTGTTTTGTATTTGTCTATGTCAAATTTCATCTGATTGTCAGTAGAGTATATGTAACTTCTAAGTGATTTAGTTGTGCTTGTACAAGACAACATTTGAACATTTTAAGTCTAATGTAGAAAATTAATTTGAAAATCATTTTAGATAAATAACAAAATGCATTAGACCAAACATTTTTAAAATTTGTTATTTCACTGAAATTACTGGAAACTTCACTTAAGATACAAATTCAAACAGAAGTGAATATCAATTCTAGCATGGATTAAATTTACAAAAAAATGAATGGAAAGAACTAGAAGGCAATGTAACATCTTTTTTCTGAAACCAAATTCCACAATGGCAAATAAATGTCTACCATGAACAAATGATTTTATGCTGTCTAAAATGCTTTTAGCAACTTTGGACAAAGAAAAAACTGCTAAGTTTGTAAATACAATTTAAATTCTGCATATAACCCAACCACAAACTGTCTCCCTTTCAAACTATCTTCTAAACACACAACCAGCAGGTATTTGAAATGAAAATACAATAATCTTCAATTTCAAGAGGATAAAACTAAAGAATTCAATCAACTAATATTTATTACTTTAAGAAGTAAAAAATATATAATTTAAGATGACAATTTAAGAAAATTCATCTATCAGAGGCAAGATACAGGCAACCTCTGTATAACAGGGTATTTCAACAAGACTTCACTCTAAACATGACTCAAGAAATGTAGCAAGCCATGCTTAACAGTATTTTTAAATTTTTCAATGAAGAATTTACTTATATTGGATGTAAATTTTTCAATATTTCTAATCTTTTTTGTTGTCAATCTTTCAATTATATATCTAGCTATTTTTGAAACTCATTACAAATGGATTCTGGTAAAAATTGATTCTGACTAAAGTCATGGAGGATTGGAAATATTTTTAAATTGAGGATGATATCAATCATATTTCATTTCTCATAGTAGTAACACTCAATACTAAATGCAGATTAGAAAAATTTGTGTCTAGAGTCAATTCATTCAGGAAATATTGTCAGACAAAATATAGAGTTGGTGCAATATTAAAACTTGTAAAGTTAATAGGAGAAGAATGTTTTGATATGATCAAAGTTCAAAAATTACTGGCAGAAAGAGGTTGACAATACAGATTTGTAGAAAGTCTGACTTGATTTGGTTAGTAAACCAAATCAAGTCAGAGGATAATTTGACTTTAAACGGCAATGAAAAAAAAATTCACCACACACATAAGATACAACAGGTGTTTGTAAAGATGCTTGTTCAGTTAGTTTTTCAATTCTTAAAATAGCAATAATTTAAAATAATTTATTTTTGTAAGCTTTGAATATAACCCCTTTTCACTGATTTAGTTCTGTATAACACTGTTTATGAGATTTTTATGTAGGAACCTAACTACCATGTTATTTAGGAGTTACCTGTATATTTAAAAGCATTCCAATAATGAAAAATAATGTTCAAAATATAACACGTTAAACTTTTTCATGATTAATTTGAATTTCATTTTGAGTGCAGCTAGTCTGATGACAATCTAAACTCCAAAATTAAAATTTTTAGATTAATGAATCATATCAAAATACAAATGTCAAAAATTACAAAAAGACAAGATTAAGAATTATTAATTTTTATTAAAAAACTTACTTGTTGAAGTTTAGATTGCAAATTAGATCTCTCAGATAAATGCTGTTCAAGTGTACACTGCATACGATTATGTAAATTCTGAAGTTCTTGTTGTTGCTGATTAATCTTCTCTCTCAAATTTCTGTCATTTGTAGTGGCTTTACTTTTTTCATGAATCAGATCTTGCCTAAGTTCTTTAAGCTTAGCATTTGCTGCTTGAACTAATTTTTGTTCTGTTTCAAGTGCAGATTCATTTTCTTGAAGATGCTTCTTCAAAACTGCTACTGGATCATTTTTCTAAAGATTTTTAAAATAATGCATTGACAAAATTAAGCAGAAAATTCTATTTTAGTTACAAAAGAAAAACATCTAAAGACAAGGATTGCCACCACCCAAAAACAAAACAGCCCAAAAATTAAAATCTATAATGTTTGATTTGTCTGTTTTAAACAATTACGTTTGATATAGCATATCTTTACTAGTAATACAAAATATTGTATAATCACAATAAAGCATGTTCCACATTAATCATACTATTAGCTACATAGTAAAAAAAAAATTTATCATCTAGGGGTAATACTTGAGGAAACAAATACATGAAAAGTTTTGAGTGGTTCTAAGAATTGCAACCAATCAATTAAAATGAGATTAAAATTCTTAAGTAAACAATCAAGAATGTGAAGTCGCCGAATTCATGATATCCAAATGTCAGGACTTATTGTATGTGAGATGAAGGAATTTGAGGCAAATAGCTACAGTGACAAACAAACCAGGTTATTTATACTGTCTTACAATCTAGCGTGTCTTGCATATCTTCTGGTGGCTCTGAACTGTTCAGTTGTTGGCCCTCGGGCAGTCAGTCAATGCTCAATGGTGTGGGAGGTTGTGACAAAGGGCGATAGCCTGAAGGTCAATCAGGATGGTGTCCACTTGTGGAGGCAGGGAAAGTCTGGACAGTTGACTATAGTTGATAGCTGGGGAAAGTCTGAACAGTGGTCGACACTATCAGAGGCTAGGAGAAGTCTGGAAGAGGTCTCTACATTTAACTTCACTAGGGGAAGCAGGGAAAAAGTCTGCTTTGTCCTTGAGATCCAGGTTTTTATAAGATTTCTCTTCCCCAGATCTCAAGCTTTTGATTGGTTGGTTTTCTGTTTCTAAACAGATGACAGACCATTTCGGGCTACCAAAGGTTTAATTTGACACTGTGTTTTAATCTGATCAAGGGAAATTAATCACACCTTGAAACTCTGGCTTGCATTTAATTGTTTTGAATTCTTATAAGTGTGACACATAATATCAGCACTGCATCTCCTTTTAAGGTTATTTAAAACTGTTTTCCTCTCAATTAATAATTTTATTATTTCCCAAATTTAAGGTTTTCTTCCAATTTTTACAAGTATTAGAATCAAAGCTTGATCCCTTGATTTGACATTTTTATGATATTTTTAACACATGAGCTCAAGTATCGCTTGGGCTCATGTGTTAAAAGAAGCATTAAATTTTTCACTTAATAGGGAAACATAATCTAGCTCTGGCAACATTTGGTGATCTTATATATGGTAGATACCTTGAACCTGTTACTGGTGTGAATTGCAAGAAGGATAAAGTACATCACAAACATTTGTAACTCCAAATTAGTTAATTGCCTAGCATTGGGTAGTATATTTGTTGACTCCCCGATACCTCTAGGGTCTGTGTTTGCCAAGACCAACAGACAGCAATTCTGCCCCGTTGTTGATAAACCTAGAGCACTTACACGTAAGCTTGAAAATGCCACTCGCATCCTGCTCTCCCTCCACCTTGAAGGGTATCCTTACACTGTGACTAACCCCATGGACCTCATAACCCTTCTAAAGGAACTCACCTCCTCCCCTCAATATATCACTATCTTGGCCTTTAAGTCCCTATACAGTCTATCCAGCTCAGGACCCTGGTTATCGCATCAAAGCTGGTATTACCATCAAGAACTAAAACATTACCACCTGCCTTGTCTCCCAACACACCACAGAATACATTGTCTCTGTAACACTCACCTTTACATATGTTCCACCTACATTTCAGACACCACTAACATTGGGATGGCCATAGAAGACATTCACCTTCCGAACTCATACAAAGATAAACCTATCCTAATAGGAGGAGACTTCAATGCCAAGTCTGCAATAGTCCAAAAGATGACCCTAGGGGTAATGTAGTTAAGGAAACCATGGCCCAACACAACCTTACTCATTTGAACACCACACCCTTCCAACCTACTCCTGTACCACATGGGAAAGTTGAATTTACCTAACATTAGGAAATAGTCACATCATCCCTAGGGTCGAACACTGTTATGCTACCAACATAGATTCTGCTAGTGACCATAGGTATATCTTCACCCAACTGAACACTACTAGTAATACTAATAATCATAGTTTTCACTATATTCGCACTAACTGGCAATTATTTCACAACACCTTCAACAACATTAGGGCTGGTACCCCTCACCACAGTCACTATACTCAGGACACCTTAGACCATCTTGTCACCTAGGCTTACAAATACAATCACTAAACTTATGTTATTGCCTTTGAGGTCAAACATTGTGAACACAATGGTTCCTTGGTGGACCACTGAGCTAGAAAACAAAAAAAAAGTTGTTAGGAAATTAAGGAGGCAATTTAGAAATGACATTAAAGTCACATTTAGAGACCAGTACAGGCACGAACACAACTCTTACAAAATTTTTATAAATAAAACAAGGACTAACACTTAGAAGGATTTCTGTACTTGCACTTGTGGAACACTTGCAGTTGCAACCCCTGGTCTGAACCGTACTACTTAGCTTCTAAGGAAAAATGCCAGTTCCAAACCCCCTCCACTATCCAGCTCCCTGATGGTTGCTACACCAACAACATGAAAGAAACTATCACACACATCATCACCAGCCTTTACCCTTTGGATGACCCACAGCAGAATGACAATACACAAGCAGTCATCCGGACTTCTATACTCATTCTGCCTAATACAGACAATGACCACAACTTCACCTACATTGAAATTTCAAATGCCATCTGTTCACTCACTGATAACAAAGCCCAGGTCTTGACAGCATAACCACTAGGATGATAAAACACATTTGAGGCCAATCCTACAGCATTTTGTAATTCTCTTTAATATCTGCTTGAACACTGGCCTTTTTCCTACACAGTGGAAAAAGGCTAGTGTCCAATTGATCCCCAAACCCACCAGCACCAACACTTACAAAAAATACAGTCCGATCTGCCTTCTCCCAACTCTGGGAAAAGTGCTAGATGGTCTAATGATTAATAGGATCACATGGCATTGCAAGTGTAGAGCCCTGCATCAAAATCAGTTTGGCTTCTCTAAAAACAAAGGTACAGTAGATGCCATCCACCAGGCTAAACAAAACAATCAGCATACTGCAATTATCACTATTGACTTTAGAGGGACCTTTGATCACGCCTGGTGGCCTTTTATCCTATTACATGCTCATCACTGCCCTCAAGATCTTTACAAATTTCTTCAGTCCTATCTTAGCAACAGGAGTGCAGGTGTTTATACAACACAAATAACATAGTCATACCCATCATGCAAGGCCAGGAATCTCAGGGATCCAGGTCTGGTCTTGGTCTCTAGAACACAGCCTATAACTCTATCCTGCACTTAAATGACACCCTGCCTCTTGGCTACTGCATACAAGGCTATGCAGACAACACAATAATCCTAGCTTCACACAGGAACAGTGAATGCTTACAGGACATATGCAATGACATTCTCAAAAACATTCACCAGTGGAGTCTTAAGCATAGACCCATTAACACAGACAAATGCAAAAGCATGATAATTAGTTGGTAGGAATGCATCACTTGTCAGAAACCTTACCCTTCGAATAGGTGCTCACAGAATAAAGCAAACAATGGAAATTAAATATTTAGGTGTTATTCTTGACAAGAGACTTAGCTTCATACCCCACATCAAATACATCACAGACAAAGCTAAAAAGCATGGCCAAAGCCCTCATTAGTATTACTAGGAACACCTATGGGCCCTAACACTACTAAACTTATTTACAGGGGTGAAATTCAGCCAGCACTCCTCTATGCTGTAGAGGTCTGAGGCCATGTGGCCACCAAAGTCCATAACCATAAAAAACTTATCTGTTCAAAGGATTGCAGCTCTCTGCATTTGTAAGACTTATAGGACCACACCCACTAGTGCCCTTTTGGTAAGGTCAGGATTGACCCCTATTGACTTAGAAATTAAATGCATTATTTGGCAGGAAAATCTCACCACCTTACCCTGGTGAGATTATAGCGACTCAGATGTTGACAAAATGATTAGAGCAGGTAAGATTCCCCCCAGTTTGATCTTGATCGATGATATCAAAAAATTCAGCATTGACAAAAATACCCTCCTGACTTACGATTACCACCCTTCCCATCAGCTTGCCCCCTGACGTTTACTTCAAAGATCCAGATGATCATCCCATGTTTAGGATTTACACTGACGGTTCTAAGATGGGTGACGATGTGGGTGCCACTTTTGTAGTTTACTCTGACTTAGGCCACGAGCTTCACAACGCATGCTTCTGTCTAGGTTCACATTGCTCAATAGCACAGGCAGAAACTTTAGCTGTTTATATGAGCTTAATTCACATTAGGCATAAGAAGGACAAAAGACATTACTTACACCGTTGCATTTATTCTGACAGTAGGGTAGCTGTACACGGGATTGCAAAGTCTGATAGCTGCTTAAAAGTTGTCCATTTCATACACCACATTCTCAGACACTTAGACAACAACATTAGAATAGATTTCCAATGGGTCCCGGTCATGTGGGGTTCTCAGCAATGAGACCGTCGACAGTCTTGCCAAACAAGCTGCAAAGTCATCAGTCACTAGTACTTTCAGTTACATTCCTACCTCGTACATCAACAATCACGTCAAGTAGCAAATCTTCATTCTCTGGCAAGACAGCTGGGACCATGACACACTGGTAGGCTCACCTACACTTTCATCCCCAAGGTTGACACTACTGTGATTCTTTGCCACTTTTACCCTAATTACACCCTCACTCAGCTATTACAGGACACGGCAAGTTTAAGCAATACTTGCATTGGTTTAACCTTGGGGACAATCCACAATGCAATTGTATTCAGGAGGACCAAACACACTTCACTTAGTTTTTTGCTGCAATAGATACAATCACATTAGGGATAGTTTAAAGAGAGCCACTATTCTTGAAGGCTACAACTGGCCTTGCAACCCACATCAACTCATTCACACACGTACAATGTTCCATCATCTACCTGCATTCATATCCCTTAGTTAGGCTCTTGAGATCACTTACTCCAGGGGCATGGATGGCAATTAGCTTTCCCTTGCTTTGTTTCAACTGTCAGTATATAGCTGCCTTTGAACTTTATTTTAATTCTTATTTTCAATATAAATTCAGTTAGTTTGAGTTAGTCCTAGTTGTAAATTAGATTAGGGACTCAGCTTGGTTTCTGGTTAGGTTAATATAGATTAGGGTTTGTTAGCTTTAGTCATCTGGTTAGGTTTGTCCTAGGTCAGGGATGGTGAACCTTTTTGTGTTTGTGTGCCATATTGTAAGCATACTTAGCTTTAAAGATGTTAATGCGTGCCAAAGTTTCAGACTTCAAATAACAATATTTAAAGAAATTAAACGAATATGCTTTAATTAAAATAACTGTAAAAAAAGCTGATTGAAAAAAGGACGATCAGGTGATAAACCAAAAGGATGATTGAAAAAGACAGAAATCGTATGATACATTACATGCCAGATGATTTCTCCTTACGTGCCACTTTGGGCACGCATGCCATAGGTTTGCCACCCATCCTAGGTTATGGTAGGTAAGTTTAGTTAACTTACTAACATTTAAAAAAATATATATTTGGGTCTTGTTTGTTTGTCTCTGTCAGTCCATTCATCTCATCTAGTTTGTCATTGTGTTCATTTGCTTTCACACTGTCTGTCTAGCTGTTAAGTAGTATTAAGATTTACGATCACATTCAGTTTTATTAGTATTAAGTAGATACAAGTCTTCCTACTAACAGCCACTTGGCACCAACTTCTACACTTAGCTATTTGTGGTGGCACTCAATTATTAGTGTTCGCTACACTCAGGTTTTCTTTTAGACCCTTCAGGGGATTATGGCCTTGCAGCCTAAAAACTGCATGCCAACATCAAACAGTACTGTAGTCTTATGTACACCATTCAGAGGGATTCTACCTTTCTCTACTGTCTATCTCCTCTCCCCCTTCTTCCCCCTTTCCTCTCCGACTTCATGTATGGCCAATGTCTTTCTTGTACGTATGTATACCCTTCTGTGGAGCTCCTTTCAGCCTTTTGTGCCCTTGGGGACCTACTATTCCGTATTGTCAAAAATGACACCCTACACTAACACATGCTGGAGATGGCCCACCTAATTTTTCCACAATTTGTTTTTTCTGTTTAATGGCACAGTCTACACGCAGAAAAGGGGATTCCCCATAGGCAGCCCAATTCCAGGGGACCTATGTGAAATGGTTATAAGACAAAGTACATGATCCTCCACAGTTCCTCCCCAACATCCTTTTATATAGGAGGTATATAAATGACATCACTATGGAGGACTATATCAGACGTGACTGCGTTTGTTGAATCTGTTAATGACAACCCATATGGCTTAATCCTGGAAATTGAACAAGCTAACCCCACGGAAGTCCACTTCCTTGACATAAACATTAAGGTCAAAGGATCGGCCAGCCACACTTCCGTTTACCATAAACCGTGTTCGGTCTCCATTTACATACATGTGGGGTTGTATGACCCATTTCCATATAAGAAGGCAGTATTAACACTTTACTTAGGAGGGCATTTTCTCATTCATCTACTCCACAAGCACTAGCTGCTAAATTAATGCTTATAGAATGCATAGCAGCTATGCATGAGTACCTCAATCTTACCCATAAATTGATTGATTGATATCACCACTCAAAGCACCACTGCTGTTCGCATGCGTGGCGATAACCATCCCGATGACGAAGAACAGGTTCCTATCACATTTAATCCATACGTTAAATCATTATATACTGAGATTGACAAGAAACACCATATTCAGATCACTTACAGGAGGTGTCTGACCATCTTTGACATCCTCCACAATGGAAAAGACTCCCAGGCATTTACTGTAGCCCTCTTAGAGACTACAGGTTTGATAGGTTATTTACATCGGCTCCACCAAGTGCTCCTTGGAAGTCAGAGTACGGGAACACTGCGCTGACATACAGCACATGAGGAATACCACTGCCCTCGCAATTTACATGGCTGATCCAGACATCGAAGCGGCCTTTAACCAGACAAAAGTCATCTTCACTTCACCTCACACTGAACACCTGAGATGATTAGAGGCCATTTCCATATATAAATCTAGCCTCACGGCCACTTGCATCAATCACAAGGAAGAGTTAAATTTGTCGGTTGCACGGCAGGCCCTGATAGATACCGATATTTAAATGCAACAGCAGCTACCCACACAATTTCACGAGACACTGATTCAATAGAACACAAATATTACATTTACTCTGTTCCACTGGATATTCTGTATATTGCCTGAAGAACAACTTTAATTGGTTCAAAAATGTTTGTGATGTACTTTATCCTTCTTGCAACTCACACCAGTAACAGGTTCAAGGTACATTGTTGACTTCATCCTGGTGTTGTTTGGATGTTGATGTTTACCATTTAGCGATGCCGGCTGGTGGATGACATTATCTAATAAATTTTATATAACTCCTGAAAGATTTTGTTAATAAATGGAGGAACCATGGATCATATGGATATACTATATGCAATTTATATGCAAATTGAAAATTAAAGTGTAGTGATGGGTCACTATTATTATTTTTTTTTGTATATACATATATGCATTCCGTTTTGTCCATGTTGGAAATCGAATTATTGTCGCATGGGTCATTTTGTTTCGCGGTATCGTATCACTTTTTGACAGGTGCTTGTAAGCGGACATAGGATTGGTCGACTCTGTACCATGTGGATGTGGCTGTAGCCCCGGATGGCAGGCAATATAAAATGTGATGCTACATGTTACGAGACATTTTTTTTTGTTGGCTGGCTCACCACTTGGACAGGAGAATTGTTGGACTTCTGAGTCGTGGAAGAGGTGAGGATTGTCGCTCATCATTAAGAAGGGGACAGAGAGATGACAAATAAAAAAGAAAAAAAGGAATCCACTTGCATCTGCATGGAAGATCGGAATTTCGTCTAAGTTTCCTTACCAAGGAAAGGTTATTGTTAAGATTAATGTATAGTAACTATTAGTTCACCACAGAGAAAGTAAAGATAATTCCTTCCTTGTTTCTACGAACTACACATGGTTTGGAAAGGAAGGCCAGCGTGGGAATGACCTTGTGGTATACTCAATGATCGCCCGCATATGAGTATTGTGTAATTTATGTGATTTGTACATACTTGTGTGTGTATGTGTATGTATATATATAGATTTTGATTTGTAGTTTTAGTTTGATATAATTGTCAGTTATATACATGTTATAAGGCCTCATCGGCATATTTCATGTGGCGAGACGGGTTAATTATAGTTGTTACAAGCATAGATATCGTGTATCACTGATCCTAATTATTATAAAGGGTAATATAGATATTGACAAGATTTCAAAGTGTGCTTATCTGTAAGATCCTTTACACTCGATCCTTTACACTCTTGCCTTAACACTGTGGCTACACGCCATGCGTAAATTGTATATTTTTATATGTAATTATATCGTTTTCATATTTTATATTTTCTATTTCTTTGTTCTTTTCTTCCCAACCTAATTGTCCATTCTTCCTGGAATGTACCTACCGCTCCCACCCTTTCTTTGTTATTTCGATGACTCACCCCTAAAACAAAAGAGGGAGTGTAGCCCTGAGGGGTGAGAGAGGAAGACGTGGGTCATTCTGGAGCGAGAACTCGAGTTGGAAGGAGCGATAGTGGGGTCTCCGAGTGCGCCGAGTGCCAGAAAGATAGGGACGAGGACGATTTGAGCTGTTGTAGAGAGTGAAAGAGAAAGTGAAAGTGTTCGCTGATCCCCGTTTCACCGTGATATTTCGGCCAGTAGTTTTGTCATCGTCATCTAGTCGTGGGTACCCTCTTTCCTGTCCGTTCTTGATATTCTCTTCCTTTCATCTCTTTGTTTGTATAATATTTTTAACTTTATAATTTAAGTAATATTTAAGTAATATTGTCGGGAGGTTTTTTTTTTGTACACTAGAATTAAGGTTTATGTTTAAGGAGATATTGTCGGGAATATTTATTGTACCAGTTTCGGTATTTTTGCTTTCGAGTATTGTCAGTGGAAAAGGTGTTTGTTGGTATCCCCTGTATCCTGTTTATTTACGAGCGAAGAAAATAAAACTCATCGTGTTTTGTTTCTTTCAATTTTTCATACCACTCGTTAACCTTCTCACAACACAACATCGGGAAACATTTCGTTTGACCCTCAACACTACAAAAGTAAACAGCAAATAATATGCCCTTAAAAGATAGAAAATTTGAAAATAAAACCCCCACCATAATATTACCTCAGTGGATTGCTTTAACCATCTTATTTGTGGTATTTGATAACTTACCAAAAATAATTCCAATTGATTATCATAGTCAAATTTTCATTCCAATACCTTTTTTTTATTGAAATTGGTGAATGTTCTTAAGACACTATCTTTGTATTTAACAAAATTACAATTTTAACTTTTGTATATTAAACAATTCATTAACAAATCAATTATGGAATAAATTTAATTGTTAAATTTAAGATTAAAATAAACAAAATTTTAAAAAATTTACCTTTGTCCATTCAGAACTATCACTCTGTTTGTTTAAAAGAACATCAATCATCATTTGGATATCATCATCATTAAGAGATGCATTTTTTAACAATGTTAGAAGTTTATTTCCTGTTATATCTGATTTTTCCACACCTGTAATAAATTATTAAAACATTATGAATAAATATATATTTAGAATTTTTCTTATCACTATTATTTTTGATAACTAGATCACAAAACAGACAAGGGCTATTTGCAGATGACATAGTACTGATGGGAGACAAAACAGTAGTTGTCCAACATCAACTGGATGTGTCGAACAGGGAGCTAGAGGAATGGGATTATAGGTAAGCTGACAGAAAAGCAAGACAATAAGTACAAAACATACATCTCATATCAATTGGTAGGAAATGATATGGAATGGGAAGTCCTCTTCAAGCATTTACATTGTAGAAAAAAAAATATAAAGGAACAACACCAGAGTGAAAATAAATTAAAACCAACAACTGTAGTGCCTTTGACCGGTGTGCACACCGGTCAAAGGCACTACAGTTGTTGGTAGAAAAAAATGTTAAATAGTGAAAATATGGATTGTTATCAAAATGATCTTGAATCATATTCAAAATTTTAAAAATATGAATGCATTCCAATTGATATAAATTGATTCATTAATGAATGGCATCAAAAATAATACCTTTAATATCTTTAGCAAATGACATCAAATCATCAACTGTTGTCAAATTAAATTCATAAATATAATTCAAATATATAAAAAGCAATAAACATAAGATTTGACTGATTAAATATACATTAAATACTTTTACACACTATATAAAAAAGTTATCACTATATATAGCAGCAACCATCACTTCAAAAAGAGTGCTTTAACAAATTTTTTTTACATTACTACTAAAGATACCTTATTTTTGTAACATTTTTTCAAATGAGGCAGTTTGATTGAATCTCGTTTTGCTTTACAGTTCCAATATTTTAAATTTACTTCTATAGCAAAGGATTTTTTTCAAACTGGTGAAACACCAGGTTGAAAAAAAAATTACATGTGTAAATGAACAATAAAACAAAACTTACCTGCAACATCATTTCTGATTTTTTTCTTTTTCACAGGAGATGACTTATTGGATGAAGTAAGATTGTAAGTTTCATTTGTTTTTGACTGATCAATTTGTTTTGCAATTCTATTACAATTCTGTTTTTGTGTCTTTTCCTCTTGAACTCCATTTATTTCATTTTCTTTTTCAAGCTGTAGCTGTTCTAAATCAGATTGTTCATTCATTAATTTTTTTGTATCATTTTCCGGAAAATTTTTTGAAAAAGTAGTGGTTTGCTCATCATCTGTTTCTTCTGTTGAAGAAGAAAGTTGAGTTGCTTCATCTCTATTTAGAGAAGAAATTTTAGAAATAAAAAATTTTGATCTTTTCTTTGGTTTCACTTTTGGTTCGGTATCTGAATCTTCCATCATTGTAGATTCAGTCTTAAAGTCTGCATGATGATTAACATGTTCTAATTCAATTGATCCTTCAAGTAATTTTTCATCTTCACTACTCTTTTCTTTTCTACTTCTCCACTTTTTAAACTTCTTATCTTTTTGGATTTGTCAGATTTTACGTGATGAGATGCTTCTTGATTTCGTCGTCTTTGTTCCTCTATAGCTTCTTCATATGTTCGTTCTTTCATTCCAAATACAGAAATTAAATAAACCATAATGGCTGAGAAAACAAAAACAGCTGTACAAACCAATGCTGTATTTATATCCATCATAACAGTGAACAGCAGCAATATCTGAAATAAAAAATACTGACTTAGAATTTAAAGGAACTCATAATTATACAATCATTCAAATCAACTTTAGAATTTTCAGAAATAATCATTTTACACCTTAATTTCCTTCAGTTTGATTTTATTTAGTATTATGCACTAATTAAAGTTATTTTTCAGATAATTATGATAAAAAGAACTTTACTGACATTGAAAATATTTGAAAACACCAGATGCAGACATTGCTTTGAAAACATTTGACTTATTAGATTCCTGCCACATTCTAGACTGATGCAAATAAATTTGACTATTAAAGAGAAACTTCGATCAAATACACTTAATAGTATAAAACTGTATAAATAAAAATGATGTTACAGAAAGACAAATTTGGATTCTTATTCAAATAAAAAGAGATTAATACTGAAATTAAATAAAAATTAAAAACAATTTTCTTGTATTCTCTGACCATCATAGCCATAATTAGTATGATGGCCAGAGAATTGATATGGATATTTTAAGTAAAAACTAAATTTAGATTTAACATAAAGGATATTATTCTTCCATATTTCCATATGCCATAATATTTAAAATTGCTTTTAAAATGAAATGATCATGGAGTTATTTAAATTTCAAATGAAATATTTTGAATTTATTACTGTTAGTTAAAAAGAATGTTGACTCAATAATTTAAGATCTTAGAATTAAAAATTTACTGGTCAAATCCTGCTGAGTCACCACTACATACCCTTTTTGTAATGTGAAGGCATTTGGAAAAGGGAGTTGGCCAACATAATATTGGGTCTAACAGTTACACTGTTATTAGTAGCCATCTTAGCAAAACATTACCTTAGGCTTGTTCTTGTTTATAACAAATACACTTTGTAACAAAATGTATTTGTTATAATAATTCTATTATTACTTATTATAATATTAATGTTTACTACGTAAAATTCATTAACTTCTTTAATGAAATTTAATTAAAAAGATTAGTCTGAGCCTGCATAATAGCAACTTCCCAATGATAGGTTAAAAGAACAAGACTTAGATCTTTACACACATTTAAAAAAGAAAATAGGACTGAATATGCAGTTGCAGAGTACAATACTATTCAAACAATAAATAATGTTCCTCCATTAAGTTAATCTTGTGCATTTCCTAACCCTGAAAACACCCTTAATTATGCAAAGGATGTAATAAAGGCTTTAATTTGGAATTTGATATTCTTTTCCAGAGGTTACAAATTAATCACAAGCTGATTATTAATCATTCTAAATCAGCTCCTCCAACTTATCAAGTGATAATTAAGTTGCAAATAAATTGGAGCAATTGGTAAATAATTTTATCAGGAGGAAAAAGTCATTTTAAATTTAAAAAGTAACATCAAAAAATAAATGTGTTTAAAGGAACAATAACTTGATTAACAATAATTCAGGATGATTATGGCAACACATTCAATTCCATCAGAAACTGCTAGCTTTTTGTACGTTTTTGGTATAAAATTTTTATTCAAAACTGAAGAACATTCTATTACCATACTAAAAAATTTTTAGAAATTTTAAGTAATATACTTCAATCTCATTCATGGCCAATCATATTTGATTGATTAATTTTCAGTGTCATCTGCCTATATTTTGAAAAACTGTTAATTTTTAAATTTGGCACTAGAGTTAGGCAATAGGCACCATCTCTTATTAAAATTAATAATTATAATATTTAATTAATTAATTTAGATTAAACTAGGAGAAAAGAATTGGCCTGAAGCGGGACTCAAACCTGCAACTCCCACTTACCGTGCGGACGCGCTGCCAGTTATGGTACCTGGACCTTCAGTCCGATCTCCTCTTCCAACATATATAAGACTGAGATATAACCATTGATGGATATTACAGCACCAACTGGGGACACATCTGCACCCACTGCCAGAAACATCCACTCAAGGCACTCAGTTGGCCATTGCAACCCCGGCAAGGTATATATCTACAAATATACGTCAAATGAAACCAGATATCATAAGCAAATACACCAAGAACTGCCATAAATGATCGGGCTAAATTTTGGATATATGATTATAGATTAGAAATAAATTTGGCACTAGAGTTAGGCATTAGGCGCCATCTCTTATTAAAATTAATAATTACAGTAGAGCATCGATTATCCGACCCTCGATCAACCATCACATCGGTTAACTGACCACGTTCTAGTCGGCAAATTCAAATGTTCACTGGTGATGTGATGCTACAATATTTAGCTGTCTCTTGACTACTTTTATTATTATTAAATTCCTACTATTAGTTCACTCTCTCTCTATATATATTTATTTATATATTTATACATCTTGTTCAAATTTTCAGTTGTTAATAAAATACTTTTTATTCATCCACTCAAGTTCAAATACATTTTTTGAAACTTGTAGTGGATGACACTTGATGTTACAGTAGAGTCGTTAATCGGAATCGCCGGTAATCGGCACGATTTTCAGTCTGACTGTGTCGTGCTGAATCAAACGTTTTTGATACTAAATTTACTTCTAAAGTATAATTTTCATGTTTTTATATTCTTCAATATATTTATTTTGTTTGTACAAAATGCAGAAATAATTTTTAATGATACGATAGCCTCTATTATTATTATAAAAATTTTCGTTAGGCTTAAAATCGACGAAAATTCAACACGAAGCGACACACAACGGAGAAAAATTTGAACATCGGACAGGTTAATGTATTTTTTCGTACATAATGGGTAATCGGAACAAATGACTAATCGGAACAACCCCAGTCCCCAATTGATTCCGATTTTCGACTCTCTACTGTAACACAGGTTTTCAAATATTAATTCATTAATTAATTAAATTTAAACTGTGATGCCCATCAGCAATATGCTGATTTGGACCGATAGAGAGCACAAGGAGAAAAAAAGCAAACTTTGTAATTATTCAATAAGAAGTAACTAAAATAAAATTTTTCTTTGGCCTAAGAAGGAATTGACTTTAGAAATTTTTTTTACGTTACTTGTTTTTGTTAAATTTTTGTGTGTTTTAGCTGACAACACTGGCTCGACCATAAAAGAGAGGCCAGTATTTAAACCAGGCTTAATTTTATATTTATTTTGTGCAAAATAAAGAAATAATTTTTAACAATACAATAGCGACGATTATTATTTTAAAAAACTTTTGTTAGGCTTAACATCAATGAAAATTCAATGCAAAGTAGGTTAAGAGTGATATACTAATATACTTATTACATGGGATATACTAATATACCATACTAATAATGTATTTTTTCATACTTTTCGGTTATCCGTTTTTTTCAGTTATCCAACCAACCCCAGTCCCCAATTGAGTCAGATAATCGATGCTCTACTGTATAATATTTAATTAATTAATTTAGATTAAACTGGAAGAAAAAAAAAAAAATCAGCCTGAAGCAGCACTTGAACCCACAACTCCCGCTTACCGTGTGGACGCGCTGGGGTTATACCTTGCCAGGGTTGCGATGGCCAACTGAGTGCCCTGAGTGGATGTTTCTGGCAATGGGCGTGGATGTATCCCCAGTCGGTGCCATAATAACCATCAATGGTTATATCTTAGTCTTATATATGCTGGAAGAGGAGATCGGACTGCAGGTCCGGGTAGCGTAACTGGCAGCACGTCCGCACAGTAAGCGGAAGTTGAGGGTCCAAGGCCCCGCTTCAGGCAGATTCTTTTCTTCCAGTTTAATCTAAATTAAATAGTATAATTATTAATTTTAATAAGAGATGGCACCTAATGCCTAACTCTAGTGCCAAATTTATTTCTAATCCATAATCATAAATCCAAAATTTAGCCCGATCATTTAATGCAGTTCTTGATGTTTTTGCTTATGATAATTGGGTTTTGTTTGATGTATATTTGTAGACAGTTGATTCAAAACTGGATGGTTGTCAACCCTAGCTACTAAGGATAGGTTAGGTTAGTTAAATTGTACACCTGAGAATAAGAGGCAACCTGTCTGAGGTATTAAGGGAACAGAAGAAAGTGCATAACACCCAAGCATTTTTACTTTAATTCCATGTAGCTAATGAATATACAGTAGAATCTCATTTTAACAAATTACTCAGGCTGCTAAAAATCATATGGTGTTCCGAGAATTCATTATACAGCGGGTGATCGGTTAATGAACAGTTTAGACTGCGAACAAATCGGACAACGAACACTTTTGTGAAAGATTTTTATGTTCAGACGACAAACACATTTTTGGATAACGAACACTTTGCAGAATAAATGCAAGGAACAGCAACATAAAATAACAAATAACAATTGGTCTTCACTTGTTTCCAGGTAACAATTTAAAACCTTTTGGAGCATTGGTGACTTCGACATCAACGCTCGACCCAGTATATACTGATCGGATAATGTTCCTCCGAACTTTGAAACTCTCCCTTGTAATTCCAGCCTTTTGTTTGCCTTTGACAAATAATTTTTTTATAGTCTTCATGAGACTGTCAGACACACACTCATTACGTTTTGCATCAGTTTTTATTTTTGAAAGTTGAGAGTTTAACCATCCCATCAGATATTTATCAATGTTTCAACACCAAATTTAGAATTTCATCCAGGCTTCACATTTACATAATTTTTTGCACTAGTCGATTTCTATTTTCTGAATTTTTGTAAGTGCTTTTCTGAACTTTAGTTAAAAAAAACTGATATTATGTTGCTGATGTTGCTAGGCAGTATGGCTTGAACAGGTCTACAGTAGGCACAATCTTATCTAAGATATAATCAAGAAGACTTAAACAGCTAAAGGAGTAACAAAAATTACATCTGAGAAACAAACGACATTGAAGATTTGTATAAGATAATATCTTATCCCTTGTAAAGTCCATGAGAGGCAGTACACAAAAAAATAACACTCACTTATTTTTTTCACGTGATTAGCAATATGCAGGATTCTTTCGGATTCCAAGTCTTAATGTTATTGTGAGGCTCTGGACAGGTCCGAACCTCACTGAAATTCGCGTTGAAATCATTTATTTTTAAGGAAAAAATAATCTTTTTTTTAGAGGAAAAAGATAGAAGTTAGAAACAGTTTTTCTTAATGAAAATGATGTAAACTTTTAAACAATAGAACAACAAAGAAATGAAGATAGTCTATCTCCAAATGAGAATCGAATTAAACTCTGATTTTGACCTCTCCCACGCCCCCGAAAGGTTTCAAATTGTCACCAGGTGACGAGGAGAGACCAACTGGAAAGTGGAATCGGAGGAAAACAGATAAAATCCAAGAATTCAAGGATGCAATGGCTTTTTCTCCCGAAAGTTCCAAGTGACGGATCTATTGTTGTGTGTGTGTCTCGTGCCCATCTTCATCTCCGTCTCCCGATCTCGGATCGACATCTTTCCATCAACGGAAGTCAACTGCTTCATCCTGGAGTCGTCGAGATGTCGAGGGAACTGGCCATTCGCAACCCAGGGGCACTCCTTCAAAATGGGACTATATTGGAAAAGAGAGGAAGACCCATAAGCTGCTGCCGACCTAGAACTTCCAAGATTGCGGAAATCTTATAAGCTTCTTTCGTGTTAAACGGTTTCTTGTAACCGTAGAGTCTGTCTCAGTGCCGATCGCCCACATACGACCCTTCGCGACCGCTCAACCCTCTTGACATAGTTGACACCCTGTCGGCAACCCTATATTATACAATATCCCAAACTGGGGTTAGGAATCGAGTGAATACAGAAGAAAAGAACACGCTCGCGACAAATAAGAAAAGACAGACTTGTAATCTCACACTAAATTATAAACTAAAAAGGAAAGGAAGAATAGCAAGAGAATTTAGTATGATAGAGGAGGTTATAAAGAATACCTGGGTTCTCTATTTGGTATTGACGCTCTTCTGGTGGGAAACTACTCTAAATCGTTTCTTGATGATCTTTTTCAGATCTCTTCAAAGATTCTCCTTATACAAGGGACATTCTCTCTCTCTCCTTAAGTTAGCAGGGTCTCTTCTCTTTCTGTAGGCCACCTTCGTCTCCCTTTATCCTTCTAGACGATGAGCAGGAGTGTAACTTTCACACGTCCACCTTCACTGAGAGTCCAACCCAAGAATGAACCTTATCATTCTAGTAGCCTCAGGGTCTTCACTTCCCATTGTTAACGTGGCTCATGGAAAGGGTTACCCCACCCACAGGAAGGAATGTTAATAGAAAATTCGAGAAAACAAAAAGAACAAAGAAGAAACAAAACTTAAAACTAAACTTATATCTAATATATACATTAATATGGCATATTGCCACAACATCAAGTGATTCTTTGGTGTGTATAATTTGTAATCAATTATGTAGCTATAGCAACTGGTGTTATCACATGTTCTGTAAATGTGGAAACAACATGTACAGTGAGTACATACGAATGTTGTCTGGTAATTCTTATTCAAACTTTTTGGATTTGTTAAAATTTAGCAAGTTGTTAAAGAAATTAGATGTTTTGAGCTAAAAAAAGTTTTATTTTATCTTTCCCCTTTGATGTTGTATTCATTTATATGTCAAATAAACTTATAATATAGATAAGAGTGATTTAAATTCAGTTATGGAGCAACTACAAGTAACCAAAGAATACACCTTCTAGAATGTAGAACTGATAAGGGTTTTGAAAAAATTTTGATTAATGCTGTTGAAATTGCAAAAGAACTGAAAATTCAATTGAATACATATCATTGCCTCAACACCGGAACATATTAACCAAAACGCTCTAACCTGTTACTGGGGCGTGCACTCTCCAGACGACCATCAACACAAAAAAAAATCAATGGAAATCGTTTGCTACTAACATTGAATTTGGTTTTCTTCAAACTACAGTCCAGAGGTTCAAATTTACCTGATGATGAACCAGTATTTCAGTTCGAAAACGTTAGTAACAAACAATTTTCATTGATTTTTTGTGTTGATGGTCATCTGGAGAGTGCACACCGGTAACAGGTTAGAGCATTTTGGTTAATTCAATTGAATTTTGAAATACAAAGAAACAGAAAGAAAAAACAAACTCAACAGTTCAAATATGAATGTCGAGATGAGGCTTTGCAAGATCCTCAGCAGAATTCAAAAAAATTGAATTTTACTATTGTGTCTTGGCTATACAGTCAATTGAAGCAAGGTTTGAACAACTACAGCAGCATAACATTCTATTTGGATTTCTTTATGATGTATATAATATCACTAAAAAACAACTGCTGATGTACCAAATGATTGCAAAAAATCTTGTAAATGTTTTGACTCAATGCTAATAAAAATTTTGATGCAGAGGATCTCTGCACTTCAAGCAATAGCTCAAACTTCCAAAATCCATGCCACCACAAGAAGTATCATTCTTTATAGTACAGCAAAAGCTTGTCGACTGCATAGCCAACATTTTTGTTACACTAACAATTCACATGACACTTCCAGTTTCAGTAGCAAGTGAATAACATAGTTTCTCAAAGTTAAAACTTGTTAAAACATACTTGCATTCAACAATGTCCCAAAACAGGTTAACAGATTTAGCAACAATTTCAATCAAACACAAATACATTAGATACAAAGGAAGTAGTAGAAAAATTTGCAAAATTGAAAGAAAGAAAAATTAAAATTTGATTTTCGTATATTATACATATTGTGTATTACTTCGTATATTATTATATTAAAGCATGCCAAAATAATTTTTTATATTTAAAAATTTTATTTTAAAAAATAATCTGACTTGTGAAATAAGAGAGACTTGTAAACCTTGCCTAGGGTGCAAAATATCCTAGCACCAGCCCTGTTCCCATTTAAGAAAATTTCCTGCTTAAGTAGACAGAAATCCTGGTCTACAGGAAAAAAAACTTGCTTAACTTTTTCAACTATCATATTGAAAATTTTGTACATTTAATTGCATATGGAAGAGAAAGAAACATTACAATAGAAAATATAGAAAATTTCATGTCATTTTACACACAATTTAGACTACTTTGAACACTGATTTTATAATTGTGTTACAGGGTACAAATAATTTAATAGAATTTGATTTAAGACATCTATATGTAGGCTTACCAGATTGTGAAGTCCCAAAAACAGGTTAACATTAATTATTTATATTAGAAGATTGTTAAAACGAATGTAGAAAATCGTCCATTGTTACAAGGGACAAAAACCGATCAAAGATCGGATTTGACGCGTTAGTCATTTGAAACCGCAACGCATGAAAAAAAAGGAGAAAGATGTCGAAAGACAAAAAGGCCTAATGTAAAATAAAACGCAATAATTGTAATGAGTAATGATTGTAGACGAATGTCCTCCAGTATAGATGGACCTTTGACAAGTCACTCGTATACGAAATTTAGATCATTAAAATTAGGAAAAAGGGAAAAGTTAATTATAAAAAGGAACTTCGTATCAAAGCATTGAATTTCAAAAATCTCTCAGACTAGACGACAATAGGGAAAATATGAGCGCAAGTTTCAAAGTTCCATCAATTCTTTCCATCCTGAGTAAACGGAGGGTGTCAAGTAAAATTCGTCGAGGCTGCTCTTTCTCGTGACTCGAACAGGGGTCGTTTTTCGCTTGGAAACAAGCGAGGGACCAATCGAGAAGAGAGAAAGGAAGGACGTGGAGCCAATCAACATGAACAATACAAAAAAGGGAGATTGAAGTAATCGCCGAATTGGAAAGACAAGAGACTTTTTCCGAGAGGTTTCAAGGGAAACAAGAGGTGTTCCAAGGTGTCCATTGAAAGGTCCGCTGACGCCAACCGACGAGTCGCTGCACCAGCCGCTGCCCCGGAGCCTTCTATCGAGCGACGATAGGAAACACATCGGCACAAAAACGTTCGAACGTTTACCTTTGTAACGATCTGTGCATAGTGTGAGTTGTTTTATGTTTAAATAAACGGGTTTCTTTGTGAGACACTTATTGTCTGTGTCACCTCCCTCACACCCACACATGAACGACCCTAGACCATCCTGTCGCGGGATTAACGATCCCCCCCTAAAGGTCGGCGAACTTACAAGATGTTCCCACTACGACTGGGATTGTCCCAGTTTGATGATGTGGTTCCTGGCCAGTTTGTCATTTTGTCTTCGTTATTTGGTAAAATTTTAAAAGTGCAGAATATACAAGTAGCAAAAATAGTGCAGCCTCGGGTAAAATGATTTCACAACTAAAATATCCCCTCTGTTACACTCAATGTTGCCAATCTAAATATTTTGTATTTAGATCCAAGTATTTTTAATGTTATCTAGATGTTTACCCTCAAAATTTATAGCATGTGGCCTAATGAATTTAGATGTTTTTATTTTTTCATCCCAATATTTTTCCAGTTTATAATAGCATGTGGCCTACGAGATCCAGATATATAGTTTTATTTCATTTTTTAGATATTTAGATATTTTGTTTCAATTAGAGTTGGCAATACTGAAACTTATACTGTCACGTCATTGTTGCACACATCCTATCTTAGTTGAGTTCAAATTGCTAGCAGACATTTGCAATTATTTTGTACTGTACACTAAATTAAATTTAATCTCCAAAATGCCAAAATGAAACTGTCTTTACTGATGGATTAAAAAAGGATTATCTGTTTTTGAAAAAAGTTTGAGATTGTATGACAAAGTGAAATATGAACTGTGCTTTTCAGAATTTTCAGTAACTCATGGTGGGTTTTCGGACACTAAAAATCACTTGAAATGTGCAAAACACAAGGCAAGCCTAGCAGCAGCAGAAGGAACTTCATCAAATATATTGTCATATTTTAAAAAAGGTACAGATTTAAGTGACAAAGAATTTTTAATAGCAGCTAAAGAAGCAACTTTTGCATTTTATGTTCCTTTCACAGCTTTAAGTCAGCTGATTGTTCATCTAAATTAATTTCGAAGCTCTTTGAAACAAAGTTTAGACTAGCCAGACAGTGGCATAGCTAGGGGGTGTGGTAGGTGCGGTCCACACCGGGCCCTGGAAAGCAATAAGCCCATGGGGGACTCAAAATCACAAGAAAAAAAAGACCCAAAAAATTTTTCACAGCAATCAGAACAAAGCAAAATTTGGCATTTGGATGCTAGAGCTGGGGCCTCTATTACACAGGAAAACCAGCAACTCAACTGTAATCTAGTTATACACTATATAAACCACTACACAAAAATATTTTAGTCCGTTTACGTAAACAAAACAAAAAATATACCTAACGCATCATTCATCAAACAAAAGAAATTGAACGTCTAAACGCAATGTTTTTAATGGAATAAATAAATTCAAAAGCTGAAATTTATAGAAAAAAATTACTTGTTTTTGTTTGGACGTTTCCGATTACCATTACAGAAAAAGGACACACCTGCAAAAAAATTTTTTCAGGGGCCCACAAATCTGGTTCTGCACTGGGCCTGGAGAACAGTAGCTACACCACTGTAGCCAGAACAAAAATGTGAAGCTGTCTTTGTTAATGTGATTGAACCAAAATGTTGTTTCAGCAGCTTTGTGAAGATTTAACTAAAACAAATTGTGATGGTATCAGTAGAGATTCTTCCAACAGGAAAGAAATTAAAACTGTGCCAATCGTTTTGAGGTACTTTGTACCAGATTATAGCATAAAAGTTAAACTTTCAAACTTTCAATCAGTTCCCAGTGAAACTGCAGAAATACTGATAAATCATTTAATGTCAGTTATAAAAACTCATAATATAGCAAAAATATTATTGGATTTTGTGGAGATAATTGCAATACTAATTTTGGAGGTATAAGAGAAGAGGTATAAGAAGTATAATTTTGGAGGTTCATAGAGGAGAAAATACTATTTACAGTAGATTGAAGAAGGAACTAGGAAGAAATGTTGGCACTGGTTGCGGTGCTCACATTGTACATAACTACCTTCAAACTGCAGTTGATGTTCTACCTATTAAAGAAGCTTTAATGGTCAAAATTTATGAATATTTCCACATTTATACCGTTCGAGTCACTGAACTAAGAGTTCTGTGAGTTTGTAGATATAGAGTATAAAAAGGTTCTTCAACATGGCTGTTTACGACGAAAATGCACTGTATACGAAATCACAATAATTGCTCAATAAAACGATCTTTATTGATTTAAACTCTCTCAAATGACTCAAGCAATACAATTTGGATCCCTCTTGAATCCGATACACAAAACAACATGGCGACAACGACAGACGACTCACATAAAAAACACGCAAAAAAAAGCGCCCCGTCACAACATTAAAGTTTTCCAACAAAAAATAAAAAATAATTTAAACATTACCCCCAGCCTTGACACCTGCAAGGTATCAATTACCTGTAGCTGGAGCGAACCGACAATCATTCGAATCTTAAATATTACTTAATTATTACTGGGTAGTGGACACAATTTTGTAACCGGTCTTATTAGCTTTCCAGTTGACGTGAATACAGTAACAACTCTTACGCGACTGTCACTACCAGGATGGGTCTGTATAACACGGCCAATTTTCCATTGGTTTGGAGGAAGTTGTTCATTTTTTAGTAACACAAGGTCACCAATTTCCAAATTCGGTGAGGAACGATACCATTTACGACGTTGTTGGAGAGTTGTCAAATACTCTGCATTCCACCGTTTCCAGAAGTGTGAAACTGTTTGTTGTACTAGAGTCCAACGTTTCAGTCTAGGGAGAGCTATATCACTCAAATCAGATTCTGGAATAGCAATCAAGGGTGCACCTATTAAAAAATGACCAGGGGTTAATACCTGCAAGTCATTGGGATCGCTTGACATTGGACAAAGGGGACGAGAGTTTAAGCATGCTTCCACCTGTGTTAACAACGTTACAAACTCTTCGTACGTTAACAATGTAGATCCTATAACTCTCTTCAAATGGAACTTCATTGATTTTACGGCAGATTCCCAAATTCCTCCAAAATGTGGGGCGGCTGGTGGATTAAAAATCCAGGTTATACCTTCACTAGCGATGAAATGAGCCAATTCACTACTCTTGTCGATAAGTGACACATTTTTATAAACTTCTTTCAGTTCTTTACCCGCCCTTTTGAAGTTGGAAGCACAGTCACTCACCATTTTAACTGGTTTTCCTCGACGCGCAATAAATCTCTTCAGCGCAGCTAAAAATGTTGGTGTAGATAGGTCACTAACCAACTCAAGGTGTACAGCCTTTGTGGAAAAACATACAAATATAGAAACATAGCACTTTGACGATCGAACACCCCTTCCACCTCGTAACTTAAACAAATAAGGACCAGCATAATCTAATCCAGTAATAGTGAAGGGCCGACTGGGTTGCACTCTAGGGGCTGGTAAATCACCCATTAACTGAGAGGCAGTTCTTCCCCTGGTTCTTACACAGGTAACACACTTATGTATAACATTACGAACTACACTTCTTCCGGACAATATCCAAAACTGCATTCTAAGAATACTCAAAAGCAACTCTTGGCTAGCATGTAGGTAAACTATGTGATAGTACGTTATAATAAGATTCGTGACATGACTCTTAGAGGGAAGCAAGACTGGATATCGTCGTGTTTCAGGAAGATTGGCATTCTTTATCCGACCTCCCACGCGGATAACACCTACAGCATCCAAGAAGGGAGTCAACTGAATTATTCCACTGTGAACACTTATCTCCTTGCCTAACCTTAAACAAGACATCTCCTCCCTAAAATATGATTGTTGTACAGACTTAATTATTGACATAATAGCTGTCTTTACTTCACTAGTAGTTAGAAAACCATGTAAACGGTTTTCTGGAGGGTTACGGCAATTATGCAGGAACCTCAAACATAATGATACGACGCGATATAATCTGGACCATGAAGAAAACCTTTTAAATATCCCATCTTCTTCAACTTCACAAGTAGCCGTCGTGTATGTCTTCTTCTCCTCAAGGTATATCTTCTCATCATCAACAGATTTTTCAGGTTCAGACCAAAGTTCAGGATTAATCTGTCTTAACCACTCTGGTCCCTGGAACCAAATCTCACAGTTAACTAACTCAGAAGGAAGAAATCCTCTTGTCGCACAGTCCGCAGGATTATGACTTCCACCAACGTGTCTCCACTTCACGGTAGGAATTGCGTTCTGAATTTTTTCGACTCTATTGGCAACAAACGGTACCCAACGATAAGACTCAGATGAAATCCAAGCTAATACAACGGTGGAATCCGACCATGCAAATATGTCACGTATGGGAACATCAAGATACTTCAATACTGTTTGCAATAAATTAGCCAATAGGACAGCAGCACAAAGTTCCAACCTGGGAAGAGATTGTACCTTAAGAGGAGCAACCTTGGTTTTGGATGTCAGTAAAGTGACCTTTACGTCACAATTAGTTGACATTGTTCTTGTATAGACTACAGCACAGTAAGCCTTCTCTGAGGCATCGCAGAATGCATGGATATCAAGGACGTTTAACCTTGGAAGTGAAACAAACCTCGGAATCTTTAAGTTCCCAAGAAGGGTTAACTCATTTCGAAATAACTTCCACTTATGCTCCACTTCAGCAGTGATGGGCTCATCCCATGAAAGTTGACACTTCCACAACTCTTGAATCAGAATCTTTGCATATACAACACATGGAGCAAGCCAGCCCAAGGGATCAAAGATTTTTGCTAAATCCGAAAGGATTTCTCTTTTAGTATAACCTGCTTGCTCATCTGAATATGGAATAAAAAATCTGAAACAATCCTCCTGAGGAATCCAGTTGATTCCTAAGATCTTGATTCCATTATCCTCTTGAAGCTTTACAGACTCAGAAGAGTCTCTTAATTCCTTAGGTATCTTCTCTAGTACCGATGGGTCATTTGAAGTCCACTTGCGTAACACAAATCCTCCTTTAGTCATCAGGGCCGTTAATTGGTCGACCAGCAACTGACACTCCTCGGTGCTTTGTGCACCTGATAACAGATCATCTACATAAAAATCTCTTATAATAGCCTTAGAAGCAAGGGGAAAATTGTCTCCCTCGTCATCCGCAAGTTGATGAAGCGTCCTTGTAGCCAGAAAGGGTGCGGGTGTTGTGCCGTAGGTAACTGTAACAAGTCTATATTCATGAATTGGATCACTAGCATCATTTCTCCAAAATACTCTCTGAAAATCTCTATCCTTTTCGTTAATCAATATTTGTCTAAACATTTTCATTATATCAGCAGTAATGACGATGGGAAAGGTTCTAAACCTCATCAAAATTGGGAATAACTCTTGTTGAATCCTAGGACCAACCATTAAAATGTCATTCAATGACACGCCTGAAGAAGATTTCGTCGATGCATTAAAGACCACACGTAACTTCGTTGTTGTGCTAGATTCCTTCATAACTGGATGATGCGGAATATAATAGGAAATACCGCTTGATCCTGACTGATCAACTAATTCCATATGGCCTAGCTCTATGTATTCTCGCATGAACTCCTTATACAACTCATATGTTTCTGGTGTTCGACTGAGCTTATACTCTAAAGCCTTAAATCGTTGTAACACCAACTCCTTAGTATAGCCCAAACACGAGGGGTTCTGTTTAAAGGGAAGTCTCACAACATAACGTCCACTCTTATCCCGGTAATGAGTATCTCGAAAATGATCTTCACATTCTTGGTCCAACTTAGACATTCGCCTTGCCTCCGGGACAGAGTCCAATGCCCAAAATTTCTCAACTAACTCCTTAGTGGTCAATTGAATATTATTCACAGAGAATATAGGTTGATTGATGGTATGGAGAAAGGCAGTTCCCGCAATAATCCAGCCGAGTTTGGTGCAAACAGCAAACGGCAGTGTCTCCTTTCTCCGTATTATATCTCCCTTTAGCATTGTAAAGAAAACATTAACACCCAATAGAATGTCAACTGGTCTTGTTTCAAAAAAGAATGGGTCGGCCAGAACTAGGTCATTAAAATTGTTCAGAAGATGTGGAGGGAGAGGTACATTAGGAACATCCGACGTTATTTTTTTAATCACGAATGCTTTTGTACTAAATTTCAAGTCTGAACTAAAATGGGGGGTAAAGGTCAACTCTATTTCACCAGAAGTCACAGCATGAAAAGATCCCAAGCAAGAAATCCGAACATTAGCACTGTTTTTCGTCAAACACAGTCTATTGATACAGTCTTCTGTTACAAAGGATGCCTCAGAACCGCTATCCAGTAAAGCTCGACAAGTTACGAAATTTCCAGATGAGTCGCTTACCTTGACTAGAGCAGTACAAAGTAAGACCTGTTTAGTTCCTTTAAGACCTACTCCGATAGTACTCGAAGGATCAAAAAGTCCAGCACAAGTAGTGGTAGTTGGACTCGATAAATCATATGGCGTCGTTTGGGAGGGAGGAGCATCAGTCAAGGGTGGACTAAATGCCTTCCCAGAATTCAGAGTTGAAGACACTTCAGAGTCTCTACTGATATGTAACATGGTATGATGTAATTTACCACATAGTCTGCATCTACTTAAGCTCATGCAGGTTTTAGCTTGGTGTCGAGCAGTAAGGCAATTAAAGCATAGTCTATTCCTTTTAACTACATCTATCCTCTTCTGAGTGCTCATCTGTGTGAACCTTGAACATTTCGATAAGGAGTGCTCATTCTTACAAAGAAAGCAAGTATTACTACCAGATACCAATGATGTCACTTTGGGATACGAACCACTTCTCGGTTCCTTAGGTGGCAACTTAATAACTTGAAGGGTTCTCGCATGATCCTTCAAGAAGGTAAGCAAGGTCTCTAGCGTGCCCAGCTCATCCTTCTTTAAGGTACGTTCCCACCAACTCCTAGTATTTTTATCGAATTTTTCCGTAATTAAATAAACTATTAGCACTTCAGAAAACCCGGTAATATCCTGGTCAAGCACACTCAACGATCGGACGCATTCATTTGTAATATCCACAGCTTGTAATATAGACTGAGATGAATCAGTGATACTCGGAATGGTTATTAATTTCTTGATCAAAGCATTTACCAGCTCACGTTTATTAGAAAACCGCTCGCGTAAGAGCTCCATTGCAGTTTCATAGTTAGAATCCAATATCGGAAGTGACTGTATAATTTTCAAAGCATAACCCCTACAAGATGATTTTAAATATTGTAATTTCTGACAATTCGACAGATTAGAATTATTGTCCACACTAGCCTTAAACAGGTCATGGAACGATAACCAGTCCTCAACATTTCCACTAAAGGTCGGAAGAGACAATTTCGGAAGTCTTACATCCGGTACCTGTGATTTTAAACTATCGGCATCACTTGTGGAATTAACTCGTTGTTTAGAGTTCTTCCGTTCTACCGTTAACCAAAGTTCGTCAATAGTCTCTTCAATAGATTGCTGTTCCTCTATATACATTTCAATTTCCTTATCGTTACATTGCGAAAAGACCTCGTGAAATACGTCATGTAATTCAACCCTAAGTTTCTTAATTTTAGTTTGGAACAGTTCTATTTGGGTATCGTCTGCGACCTCAACACCAGCACTTATCCTTTCCCTAAGCTTGGTAGTGTTGGACTTAAGGACTTTCTTTTTGGTCAACGCACACTTAAGACCCTCCATAACACCGGGTAATAATAAAAGGTCAACTCACTTGCTCGAGCGATTTAATCCTATCTCTGCGGAGTTAATCCAGAAAAGGGGAGTACCAATACTCGAAGGAGAAAGTTTCCAAAGTTTCCAATCCAGCAGAATATGCTACACGTTCTATTTGGGTATCGTCTGCGACCTCAACACCAGCACTTATCCTTTCCCTAAGCTTGGTAGTGTTGGACTTAAGGACTTTCTTTTTGGTCAACGCACACTTAAGACCCTCCATAACACCGGGTAATAATAAAAGGTCAACTCACTTGCTCGAGCGATTTAATCCTATCTCTGCGGAGTTAATCCAGAAAAGGGGAGTACCAATACTCGAAGGAGAAAGTTTCCAAAGTTTCCAATCCAGCAGAATTTGCTGGAACAGTTCTATTTGGGTATCGTCTGCGACCTCAACACCAGCACTTATCCTTTCCCTAAGCTTGGTAGTGTTGGACTTAAGGACTTTCTTTTTGGTCAACGCACACTTAAGACCCTCCATAACACCGGGTAATAATAAAAGGTCAACTCACTTGCTCGAGCGATTTAATCCTATCTCTGCGGAGTTAATCCAGAAAAGGGGAGTACCAATACTCGAAGGAGAAAGTTTCCAAAGTTTCCAATCCAGCAGAATATGCTACACGTCCATTACAGTATCCGCTGCACTCCGTTACAATCCGTTGCGATCCGTTGCCATCCGCCTCGACAGACCAAATGTTTACGACGAAAATGCACTGTATACGAAATCACAATAATTGCTCAATAAAACGATCTTTATTGATTTAAACTCTCTCAAATGACTCAAGCAATACAATTTGGATCCCTCTTGAATCCGATACACAAAACAACATGGCGACAACGACAGACGACTCACATAAAAAATGCGCGAAAAAAAGCACCCCCTCACAACATTAAAGTTTAAAAAACAAAAATAAAAAATAATTTAAACAATGGCAACATCCATTTTCTTTCACTACTTCCAGCTAGTGACAATACTTGAAATCTATGAAGGACTAAAATCTTATTTTATTTCACATGAACACTGTCCAGTGATAATAAAACAGATAATAATTGTGATGAAATGTATTTATGGTTTGTGCAAGGTAAACTCAAATTGTTTAACAAAGCTATCTTGATTATGGAAAGTACAAAAGCAAGTGCAACTGATATTGTCAGTAAACTTGGAAAATTAAAAAACATTGAGGAAAGGCATGATGATAAATTTATGCTTGAAAGAAAGAAAAAAAAAGTTTTAGAATACTAGAAAACAATGGAGGTATTAATATCAATACAATCCTACAAGAGTTTACAGCATTTTATGAAAGATGTCTTTCTTACATTGAGCTATGGGAAAACTGTTTTGGTGGAGTAGAATCTTTTACTTGGATAAACAACAATGAATTAACATGGTCTGAAATTGAAGTTTCAAATGAAAAAAAAATTGAAACTATTGCAAATAACACAAACATGGATCAACTGTTTGATGAAGTAATGATTGCAAATGCTTTTTGGTCAGCTAACTAAGAAATTTAGAAAAATACAAGTTGAAGAAAAATGGATACAACTTTTCGGTCATTTCAAAGAAAAGAACATTTCATTGCTCAATCTTGTTCAAAATATAGAATACATTTTCAGCATGGCAGTCTGCACCAGTCAAAAGAACATTCTCAGTAATGAATATCATATGCAAAATTAACAGTGAACTAAATTGTAGTGAATTTTTCAATGCCATTAAAAACAACAAAGAATTTTTAAAGAAAGTTTATACTAGTGATAAATATTAATAACTTCTTAATAATATGGTATGTTCAGTTGAGTTATTAAAGGTTGCTTTTAACTCATTTGTTGTTTTTTGTTGACAACTTCTTTATTTAGCCTTTTCAATCAGATACTAATGCTAGTAGGCTTTATTTTCTGTTGTATTTTCTCAAAATTGTCCTAGTTTGAGAAAAAAATATTATGGTAAGCCTATATATATGTAAAATATTTAAAAAAAATATTAAGTACTGTCTATACTCACAAGTAAGATGTAGAAAGAAAAGTGTACAATTGATACTAGTACTATAACATATTTCATGATCTATATCAATCTGGATTGCAGAACAATTTACAAATTTAAGTTTATTGTAGATTTTCATATTTTAAATGTGGTTGGTACTGCATTACCTAAACTCCACACAATGTCCTCAAAGTTCTGAATTTAACTCTTCCTTATTAAAATAAGATAACAAAGATATAACATATCTTCTTCCTCCTATAAAAGGATGCTATATATAAATGATTTGAAAGTCATTCTTAAGGAATTATACTCTCTTGACTCACTTTTGAAGGATAGATTACAATTTGCAATTGTGAGGTTTGCTGAACGACTGCGTTAGTCAGAATGTCGCACGGTCACGATCCACGTGTGGGAGTGGAAGAAACTCTCAGAGACAGACTTTCATTCATAACTCGTTTATATAACAAAAGGTGCTTACAACTATGATACACTTTTATCAGTGGCGGCATTCAAGTCGTCTGGGCCCCTTTTCGAATGCAAAAGTCCACAAGAAAAGTTCTCCGATGTTTTCGCAGGAATATGATGACCCCGGGAAGCACTGTTCAGTTTCTCGAGGGAGAGTTCCGGAAGCAGGAACGATTCAGATAACAGGTGACAAATCCAGGGGAGCGGGTGACATTCCAAAAGAGATGTAATCCAACTGCCGAAGATCACGGAAACACACAGTCATAAGATCGCGAGCCAAAGGTCCAAGAACCAAGAGAACTGAGAGAACTTAGAGAACAGAGAGCTAATAACCGAGAACGTCACATCCTTTTTTGATGGTTTTTTTATAACTTTCTTTTGCGTCCCAGATTGGACATTCCGATAGATCGATGCCGACTTACCTCCGCTCTCCAATTGGCCACCCCCTCGTTACGAATTATAACGAGATTGGAACCCAGGTCGTTGGATGAGTCAACATCGACGGACAATTCGATTCCTATCAGAGAGGGTCGATCTAAGTACTCAAATTCATCTATTGTTTCAACCTGAGAAGTCCAACTTTCTCGGAAATTTCTACAGACATGTCCTTTTATGGACATGTAATATTCATTTTTCATTTTCACTATTTTTTCTTGTTTGACGGTTTCTTTTTACAACATTAATTTATAACAACAACAACAACAATAATAATAATTATTTTCTTCTATACAAAAATTAGAAAAAATTCTTATTTGCACAAATAGTACGCCCACTTCCAAATCTTCACACAATATTAGCATATTTATGTCTGTAGACATTTAAAAAAAGTGCATGCGCGCACACACACACACACACGCCTCCCCAACAATCCAAGTATTTCATGCTTTACAAACATATCTTTAAATTTAGGCTTAAATGAATATTAAAAAAATAATATACACAAATAACTTATTGTTGTACTGTATGTGTGAATTTATTCATTTATAGTTCTTATATATTGTGTTGTATTTTATTTTTTTTAATACACATGTTATTTTTAGGTTTAATTTATAATTATATGTTTATTTTTGATTTCTATCTTTTTTACCTTTTGACTTGACATACAAAAGAAAAAAGTTGGTGGTAGTAATTATAAATTCAAATGAGTCAATCCAAGTACAATGCCTTTGTTCTATGAAAAGAAATACATTTCTTTTAACCAAAAATACATTTTCTTAATTATATTTACAAGTTTTGATGAAAAAAGATTTGTTGGAAGTTAGATTTATAAAAGCATCAAGTATAAACATTTTGATGTAAATTAAAATGAAATGCATATTATAGTGAAAAAAAATTTGATCTATTAGATGAAATAATTTGGTATTCTGTAACTTATGTCCAATTGTATTTACCCTGACAAAGTGTAGCATGTGTCTGCTATTAATTTTATACTTTAATAATTAAACATTGGCATATCATTTATTTCAAATTTTATTGAATGTTTTAATTAACTGTCTTTAAATTATTCAAAAAAATAAAAATAAATAAGTTCTCTATGTAACTCCAACAACCAAGAAAGCTCCAACAGCAGTCAAACACACATCCCTAACCCCAGGTGCCCTGTGGTGTAGTATGACAATAATTTGCATACATTGTAAAAGGAAATAGCTGACAATATGCATACCAAGTTAGCCTACAAGATAGTTCTCAGGTTATGTAAGTTACTATCAAACAGCAAAGACAAGGTCAATGAATGTAGGGCTGCAAGGTTCTGATGAGGGACAACAGACTCCAAAAGGATCTCGTATACATTGTGTCGAGTAAACATTCCATATGCAAAAAAGTACACAACATTATGATTTGAATAAAATGTACCACTGCTCTGTCCATTTACACCACAAATTGGCATGCAAGTCAACCTCCAGAATACCATATTAATTAAACAATCCTTCCGAACAGACCTTATCAGGGCTCTAGAAGCTTTATAAATACACAAAGCCAACCTAATGGATTAACTTTAAAGATGGAAAAAGCATCTCATATGCTTGGCAATGCTTTTATGAAAAAACCAGACAATACCAACATGAATTATAAAAATATCACAAAAATAATATTAACATTCTTATATTTGTATCTGTTTTAATTTTATACATCTTAAAAAAGGCAACCAAATCTTCATTCAATTTTCTTTATTTTTGTACCAATAATTTTTAAAAATTTGAAATTAGTTCTGTTCATTCCAATTTAGAATGTTTTTAACCTGAAGCAGATCTTGCACAAGATTGAAACATTTGTTGAATTTACATTAAAATTACTTACTGGATTGTAAAGGTTTTGTTTAATGTATTTAAAATATTTTTAGTTTTTTTTTTTTGTGTACTTTAAAGTATTTTTTTATAATAAAATATGGCTATAAATAAAACAAGATGTGCAGGTTTACCAAATCTGAACACAAGATGAAGAAAATTCTACAATATTTGCCATGTAACAAGGTTTGTTACGTTCTGATCAGTTCATTAAGTTGTATTAAAATATAGTAGAACCCAAATTATCTGAGGTAACATAGACTGATGCTACCTCAACTAAAAACTCAAAATCAATAACCACAGTTATTTCAGATTAAAAATTAAGTCCAAGATTTATATGGCATCACTTTTGAACCTCTATCTTAGTGATTTTAATCTTGTATAAAAAAACTTTTTACACCACTTATTATACAGTTAGTATGCAAAATAGTTCCAAGAATAAAAATATGTATTTATAGTTACATTTTAAATATTAATGGCTTGTAATGGTTTGTCTTATAATGAAGTTGAACAAAAAAAAAAAAAAAAGGTAACAAAGTTATTCTGCAATATACAGTGACTCAAAAGTTGCATACAGCAGTTAAAAATTTTTTAATGTCACAGAAAACCTTGATATTTGTTACTTCATTTTTTTTTGTGTGTAATAAATTGCTTGACATGTTTATGAACATATACAATGTTCATTGTTTAAAAAAGTTTATAATGCTAAAACATAAAACAAACCTGTCTACAAAATGTGTGCCAAAAAAGTCTGCCTACTAGTAATTCTCAAACTCTCACCCTAAAATACCTCTAAAAGTTGAAATTTATCCATTACTAACCATTATTCATTATAAAAATTAGACTTGTTTTACAACTGCTTTTTGTTCTTGCTAAATTTAAAAGATCATTAAAGAATATTGAACTCTTGATATTAATTGTCACTAAATATGCATCAATAATTATATTTCATAATGAAGGAAAAACACTATGAGATAGGCTTTTTCAAATAATGTTTCCTATTCCAGCATTCAAAGAGTAATTGATAACTTTAAAGCAACAGGCAATGTACTCTCAAAGTCTAGATCAGGATCATAAAAATATTAACATCTCCAGAAGAATGAAAAATTACAAAAAAAGTAAAAATAAACCCAAAAGTAAATAGCAGCAGAAACAGCTATATGTGAAAATAAGAAGGTTAGTACTAAAAAAATATTCAATGTTCAATGGATGCACTATCAGACAAACTATTGATTTTAAGATCATGCAAATTTTGAAGCTTCTTTCTATTTAATACGTAGAGAAATTGGAACACTTTTGGAATTTGTGTTTGTTAGTGATGATATATCCAATATTATATATTTGCTTCTGATGGAAGAGAATGTATATGGCAAAAGCCCAACACAGAATTTCAAGCAAAAAATACAAATGCCACTGTTAAATATGAGTGTTAATGTGACGTTGAGGTGTGGCTGCTGGTGGAGTTGGAACATTAAAATTCATCTATAGCACAATATGAACAGATATGATTAAATATTTTAAAGAAAAATTTAAGGCTGTACTATAGATTATCACCTATGGAATTTCGGAACAGAGCTATATATAGCTGTATATTTGAACTCAGGGACCGAGACGAGTTCAACGGTACCCACTTTTAGACCGGAGACAAAAAATAAGAAAGTCATCATACTTTTAAGTTATCATACTTTTTTAATGCTATCATGTAGATGCACCATAGTTGCTAGTACCACCATCTTGCGGTAAAGTCTGCAAACCATCTCCCGGTGATGGTCATCTCCTGGAGGGATAGGTTAGGTTTGTTGGAAAAGCTGTGATAGTGGCACGTAGTACTAGCCAATCACGAGTGATAGCAAGCATGTTTTCAGCTGAGGGGCCGTAGGCCCCGAGGTCAAGGAGCGCGAGGGTGTGCGAAAAGGACTTAACTCTAACTGCAGACAATCAGTGTGCTCGTGGATCAACATCTGCCTCTGTTGAAGGTATATATGGCTGACATGTCAGACTGCCTGTTAAACATGCAATAGGCTTAGCGGAGAGAGCAACGCAACTCCCGATCATCACGCGACTGCCGAAAAAAGCATGATAACCTTTTTATTTTTCGTGTCCAGTCCAAAAGTATGGTATCGTTGAACTCGTCTGTCTCCTCAGTTCAGATATATACTCAGTCCCAAAATTCCATAGGTAGTAATCTATAGTATCCCAAAATTTAATAGTAGTGTGCAAAAATTGGGATTGGAGAATAGCTTCATATTTCTATAGGATAGACATGGGCAAATGCGACTCTTTTTGAGGTAGATGCAGCTCTTGTTGAAAGTGTTAATTTCTGTTTATTATTATTATTTTTACAATTTTGTGAAAATACATTTAAAAAAAATAATATGACTTTTTTAATATATTATATTTATATTATATAATAAAATTGCGCACCTTACCATACTATCCACCATGACAGTACATAACTGCGGCTCCTATGCATTTTGCAAAACTTACATTTCGGCTCCCACTGAACTCTTGCTTGCCCACCCCTGCTATAGGACAATGATTGCAAGCATTCTTCACATATTGTGCAAGAATGGTTACTGTGTAATGTTCAAAGACAAATGGCATACACCTCCATAAATCACCCCATAGATCATTTGTGGGATTTATTAGAACAAGTAATACAAACCATGATGTTTCATCTAAAAATACACTAAAGACTATCTTGCAAGAAGAATGTTTAAAATAGAAGATGATACTTCAAAATATTTTATTCTTGATGAAACTAATTTTGAAGTTATTAGACAAAAAGGATTTCCTACAGAATACTATTATGAATTTGCTTAAGTTTATTCTAAACAGTTTGTATTTGTACATACTTTTTTGTTCCAAATTTCTGCATCTTAACATTGTTATTCATTATCTTATGTATAATGCTGGTTACTTTTTAATTTCTTATTATATATGCGGTGTATATGAAGACGATTACAATAAATATATACAGTGTTCCGAAACATGTGGTTTTTATAAATCACAGGACATTTGATGATTTTAATAACTATGCAGACTTTGAGTTGCCATATATCATCATTTTTAAAAACTCTTTAAAAAATCCTTTATTTCATAGCAGTTCCTCCCTTCTTTGCCATAATGTTCTGCAGTTATTTCATTTTTCATGCACAGCCTGTCCCAGATACATCGGGCTCACCACTCAACTGCCCTAGCCAAAGCTGGAACAAACACTGGAGGAATTTCTTCTTAACACCAACACGATGGAGAGTAAAAATAAAAAAGTCACTTCAGCACGAGGCACTCATTCAGCACGGTCAAGATTAAGTATTTATGCAATTACAGCAAAGTTTCTGTAAATTATAAGTAGCATTCACTTGTAGGTTTATCTCGTATAATGCAAAAGCTTGGTTAAATCGGGTTTGGATATGCTCGACGTTTTGTGGCCACAATTTTATATATTTGTAATAAATTACATAGTAAATATGAAAAGGTGAGCACATAATTGTATATAACCATATTATAGTAGCCCATTTAACAGTAACATTATTACATTTGTTTTTCCTTATTACATGTGTATTTCTTCCATAATTAAAATCATAAACATCCAGATTTGAGAATTTATATAAATATTTATATATAAAGAGTAATAATTTAATTTAAAATTTAATTAATTTGTTTTTTTATTTATCTAAAAAAGCAGTAATTTATGTAATTATTAAGGATATTTTAGGAATGAAAAATTCTTAGTTTATGTAGTAATTAACAGGAACGAAGTTATTTATATTCATAAGCTACGCATCGATTAAAATGACAAGATTCGTTTAAATTTCAGCTTATTTCTATTTTTAAAAATCCGAAATTCGTCGAATATTTTTCTGGATTAATTTCAAGAATCGTATTCTGTAGAATAATTTATACCGGCGAAAATTAAAATAAATAAAATTAAAAAAAAAAAAGCGCGAGCGGTCATTTCACGTCGTCTGTTCTGTCATTAACACAATAGATGCGTAATTGAGAGAATAAATAAAAATGAAAATATTCGAAATAAACCAGATGATGAAAGTAAGTGAAATCATTCTTACCTAAAATTAAATATGTCGATTCTCATCTAAATAATAACATCTCAAACCTGCACCACTTTTCTATCTTTATCCGAAAATGCAGACAGCGTTATAACGCCCTCTAACGTTACGTCGTCGTTTAGCCACATCCCTGCATTGGTACGAATATAAATTCGTCATTTTGTCATTTCTGTTGTATATTTATTTTTACATTTTCAAAATTAAAAAATAATAATCGTTATTCTTATATTAAATTTAAATTATATTCGGTATTTCCGATACTTTCTAACTGGATAAGAAATTTGAATGCGCATTTCTCGGCGTATTATTAAGAATTAAAGAGAAAATTTCATGATGTGCTATTGGATGCGGCTTTAATACAGCTGGATAAGCGAGCCAATGACAGTCGTTTTTGTTTGAAACGGACTATATCATTGGTTTGAATATCCGACCAGTATTAAAGCCGCTTTACCGCACAACGTGCCCGATGTTTACTTTTTAAAAATAAAATTTAGCTTCCACACGGAATTTTTCGAAATAAAATTTACTCTAAAATGCAATTTCTTAAATTACGTTAACGAATTGGCGAATCTCTTAAATAATATTCTATTTTATAATTGTTTTACGACAACGCGTTTAAAGTGACTGTACTGCTGTAAAATCCGTATTTACTGTAAAACACTTACATTTCGAGCTAAATAATCGCCATTTTATAACATAAAATGGCTATTATTTAGTCCTAAAAATAGGATAATTATTTCAAAAACCAACTTCCAGTTAAAAATAGGCCTAATAACTTTATCGATAAAGATATCGATTAACAAATTTCAAGTATTCCAGAGAAGTTTAAATATAATTTAACGGACGAGAACGAGAACAATCAAGAACGAGACAAAATATAATTAATTTTATATTTTTAAAAATATTATTAAGAGTATAAAATATAATTTTACTCTCTTAATAACAGTCCTATATTATTTTATTACTTTATTTTTTCCTATATTATACACATTAATAACATTCCTATATTTTTCCTAGATATGTGTATTTTTTTTTAGCAATTTCAACGATTTTCTTCGAAGATCAACGAGTTTTATAAAGACAGATTTAAGTAAGTTATATGAAATAATTCAAAATTACTTTTAATTGGGAAAAATTAATGGCATATATTAATTAAAACTAATTTCAAAATGATAAATAAATAAGTAAAAAATTATTTTTAAAGTTAAATAAAGTGATATCAGTTAGTAATGAAATGTATTTTTTAAATTACTGTTTAAATTTCGTTAATTTAGATTAGTTTATAAATTTTAATTAAAGAAATTTAATTATCATCAAATATTTAATCAAAATTAAGTAAATTAATATTAATTTATTTGATTTTGATTTAAAAAATGACATAAAAATTTTAAGCGTGGATAATATTAGAAAAAAAAAATATATATATGTATATATTATTAATAATAAACAATTTGGTGTAATAAATATATTGTGGCAATCGTTAAAATTATTTTAAAATAAAACTAAATAATTTTATCAATAATCAGCTTACAAAATAAAATATAAATTTTAAAGGATTTTATAAAGAGAATTCAGAAATTTTTAAAAACATGAAGAAACCCAAAAAAGTATTTGTGAGGGGGAAAAGTCTCAAATAACCTTTACAATATTTACTTTGGAATCATTTTGCATCAAGAATGGCCAAACGCGTCACTTTTTTTTGAATTTTGGAGTTATTTCTCATGCCAAAATTCAAGAACATGGTTTAATAGATTTTGATCTGCCTTTACAAGAAATTTTGTCATTTTCAAACAAAATTTCTCCTTGTTCAGAAACGATTACGTTGAAATTTCTATTATTTATTTATTTTTTTTAAATAGAATAAAAACAAAGGTTTAAAAATATTATTTTAAATTTATGTTTCATTTTCTTCATAGTACTGTTTCCTTTTGATTTAATAATTACAATATTCTGTACCAGAAAACTTTGTGTAAATTATTTATATCTTTAAGTTTTCTAATTTTTCATGGAAAGTTAATTGTTGTCTTTGTATATATATTTGTGGTCCAATTACATGTCAGGTAATGCTGTTAGAATGCCTTAAAATAGCCTTAGTATCTTATAAAAAGGCTCATTGTATTCCGAATGTTCAATGTTCTTGTTGTTTGGAGATCTTTGAATCCCGGTTTTTTTGTATGACGCAATCAAAGACATGACACACAACATCAAACATCAAACACAACAATCAAAAACATGACACACAATGACGACGGAGTTGAAAGACCGCATCATCAGACTGAGAGAAGCGGGATGGCCATTTTGCTGAATTTCTAACCATTTGGGCCTTCTTACGGTGAGGAGGTTCTGGAAGCAGTGAATACGGGAGACCCCACGTGGGTAGATTCTGGACACTCCAGACACCAAGAGAGATGATCATCTATCTGATCATGAGACAAGCACGAACAACTGCAATGGCGTCTTTGTCCATCATTCAGAAACAGGTGGAAGCCTCGCTATAGAACCTTGCCACTTCCCGTATCATTCAGGAAATCCTGTACTTCATGTCTAATCTTTCATGGCAGAGCTGCAAACATTCATTTCCAGCAAGATACGAACACAGGGGATTTCTCAGGAATGTCTGTTATGTTGTCACACTTCCTTGGCTCGCAAGGTTTCCAGATTTGTTATTCATCGAGCATTTGTAGGACCAGATAGAACGTTAGTTTCGGTTATTTACGAGTGTGAGAGATCTGGCAGTTGCAATGTTTGCAGGAAAATTTTTCACAGGATAGCATACTGTGCCAGTATACCTGACCGTATCGTCTCACGTATCCATACAAGAGGAGGTCTTAAGGCACTAAAGATTCCTTTAAATTGTAGCGTTGTTACACAGAAAATTCTGCTTTTGCTATGATATTATAATCACTTACAACCAGTACCATGATTTTTTAATGAACTTCAATAAGTGAATTTAAATATGTTTTTGATAACACTCGTATAATTATATTATTAACAGAATAAAATTTAAAGTGTTAATGAGATTGATTTTCTTTTAAACAAATTGAATTATTTTTTAAGTTAAGTGAAATATTGCAAAAGAAAAGAAATCTAAATACGGTAATACTCATTTTTAGACTTTGTCGCCTGTAAATCTTACTTTGCTGCAAAGCATTACTCTAAATCAGAATAGCCAGCTTTGCGGGAAACTATACCAGTTTTGCACTCTTAAAGTGTAATAATAAATTAAACTAACAAAATCGAAATTATTTTTAAAAATTCTATTTTCAGCAAAATAAAATAGTCATTAACTTTTAATTCAAAATTATGTTCCTTTAACGAAAATTATTTTGTTTCTTCGCATCGATTTCGTTTGATTTGTTCGATTAATTTTCTTTCAGTTTGATAATTCCGTTGTGAATCAAAGAAATTCATACTGAAGGTAAAGAGATACGTGAACAGAAGTTATATTTGTTTCTTTATAAGACGTTCACAATAATAAAGAAAACTAGAATTATTGTGTGATCACCAGCCAAGTTTTCTTGACGTTTCGCATTTAATTATTTAATTAAATTACCGTTACATTCACTGAAATTTATCATTTAATTTGATTTTCTGTAATGTAATTGTGAGAACCGAGGGCGATAGGGAAGAGATCTCTATGCCCCGCTTACCGGCACGGTCTGGTGAGGACCGTCACTGTGTCAATGGATGGCTTTAAGAGGGCAAGTAATTGACTGGGAGGGAGGTGAGTAAGTCGATAGGTGCTGGCCGTTTCTCAGGAATAGACAGATTTAACATAACACAACAATTTAATATCTCTAAACTAAGATACATGAAATTATAAAGTTATGGCTAAATATGGATATCGCGATAATCGATACAAAGATATAACCCGCGCGACACAGATTTCGTATGCCACCCGATATGCGGGTCTGCTAAATCTAGACGCGGAGAGAGAGTCACATAGATCTACTTAATTACCTCAGAGATCCCGTTCATACGATGTCAGCTGAGGAGTCGGGAGGGGTGACGGACAGAGCCTGTGTCCTTGCTTCTTCTGGATGGTCCGCGCCGAGGAGTGGGTACCTGCCTAGTTACCACTGTCTGGCTGATGCAAGCTTGATGCAATATGTTCTAAGTTCGAACTGAGTCCGGGTGTTATTTATACAAGCTGTCCGAAATCGGACGTTTCGATGAATTATTGACACTTTCTATCCGGCATTGTTACTCTTTTACTTCATAATCGCGATAACAACTATCAAACATACAAAATTAATTGCCGGTAGTGACTAAGGTCAGGATTTATATTACAACCTTAGTAATAATTGTTTAAATCGGAGAGACATTTAATCGGTCTTATCTGCTAAGAAATCGGGAGAAATAAGATGTGTGTGGGTTTTTTCCGTTGACCTTTTCCTCTCCGACCTTTTTTGGTTAATTGTAAGTTATTACTAATTAACTAAATTAACTTATCCCCTCAGAATGTCACATAATTTTAACAGTGTTTATAAATTTAAACTAAGAATACCACGACTTTAAGTTTGTTAAAACATACAAAGAGAGAAAACGAGTCAACTTTCAAAATACATCTCGTATCTGAATGCGATCTGCTGGGGCGATCTGCTAAGGGATGCCTTTCGGGAGGATTTTCTATTGGAAACTGACCCCCGCTTAGGTGTTTGTCAAGTTACAACGCCTTCATTTCTTATAAAAACAAAAACGGTTCCTATAACGGGAGGAAGCGAGTCGGCGCAGGTGCTGAAAGACGATGTTTTCGGGGAGAGAGAGAGGAATTTTGGGCGAGGAGAAGAGAAGAAGCTATCCCGTGGACTGATGGTGTGTGGTGGATTGTTGAGTCGATGTCGTTCGTATATGTTAAAATGTGATTTTTTGGGGGGAGCTCGAGAAATAAATGTGTTTACGAGGTTCTAGTGCATCGTCTGACTTAATTAATGAGCCAGGACTATGGTCACTCACAGTGTAAACACTTTAAGTGAACCTGAAAAAATCCACGTGTCTAGTCCGTTGGTCAGGTGTGAACCAGCAACCAACTACAAGTGTTCAGTGCTTTTATCTATTCGGCCATTGCTGGCCCGTGCTAGTAAAAGTTGGTAGGGAGCGACTCTGTTCTTAGCTTCAGTTTCTACTTGTTTCAGTGGCGTTTGGTGAAATTGATTGGAATTAATAGGAGGGAACGGAAACGATTTAGAATTTTTCTCATTAGAAATAATGAAAAATATTTTCCTATATCCGAATTGAAACATTTTAAATCTAACAATTATAGTGATTATCTGATTAGATATAAATGAATATGGAAACTGATTACGAATAACTGATTTAGTTAATTCCAATTAATGAACATGAAATTTTAAATTTGCAAATTGTAAAATTTCTTAAAAATTCCCTAACGTTAAAAATTCTAAACTAATCATCAATGAAGATAAGTTGAAGTAATTTAGAATACTTTTACATAATTCAATTTCGAAAAAAAATAATAATAATAAATCGATTTTAGAACTGATAATATTATTGAGTCATTACGAAATTTTAATAAAATTAAAATTAATCTCACTGTGTTAAGACTATTAATATAATAAATGAGTGTGTATATTATCAGTGGCGTACCCAGGGGCTGGGGCCAAGGAACCTTGGCACCCAGCAAAGTAAAAGGAAAAGAAACACTAGTAAATTTTCAGGAAATATTTTTCTAATTAGAATTTTTTTTGTGTGTCTTGTGTTCTATTTCTATATTATAAATTAGCGGTCACATAAGGTGGTAATTTTATTGAGTTCTCATTAAAAGATGTTTTATCCGTTCAACTCGGCTCCCGCAAGATTAAATCTTGAATGCGCCACTGGTATTAACAATCGTAGCCATTGTCGTAATCGTTATTGTAGTACCCACAGTGCAGATTTAGAAATGCCCCCAATATGCATGCTCCCCCTAAGCTAATAGTGCCACTTTTGCATCGAATGATTCTATTTTATAATTTTAATTCTGCAATAATCGCATTTTTACAGATATTTAAATATCAAAAGGGCAAAGGGCACTACTATTGAAAACTTACCATTAGTACTACCACTCCAAGCAAAATATATTCATATTTTAATGTTATTTAACTGATATGTCTTATTTTGTTTCTACTTAAGCTTTTGATTTGCACTAATTCCTTTATGAATTTGTTCCTACATAAAATTATTTTTTCATTATTTTATTGTTATTAATATTATTTGAATTTTTGCGCCCGAAAGTTTCGCGCTCTTAGTCCTGGGCGTAGTGAGCCTAATGGGAAATCTGCCACTGATTATCCTCGGAGGTTATTTGATAGCAAGGTACTCCTCGAAGATCAATCGTTTCTTGCTTGAAAGTCAGTCTTCCTTCAAAATCTGAAAGCTGACCCATTTTCCTTATCTAACACACTTTTATAGAAAGAGAGTCTTTGTATCTGCATTTCTTGATTAAGTTTTACAAAGACCAGACTGATTTTTTTATTTTTAGTAATCTATATAATAATTAATGTTATGTATTGCTATATATTCTGCTTAAATATGATTAAAACTTTCTTTAAAACAAATAAACAAACAAATTAAAAGAATAAGAAATTTTACTAGAAAGTAATCGGATAGCCACATGGTAAAATATCAGCCTTTCACTACGAGGAAATAAAGTATAGTCTCAATAAGATGATATCTGACCGCTTAGAATTCTCAAAATTAATCATGAAAATTCAGACCAGGCTGTCGAGCCCGTTCGAGTCCTATCTCTCATCCATGTTGGTTGATTCCAATGCGATTCAAAGCACGCTTTTTAAGAAGCAAAATTCAGTTAATTGATTCTGTTTGGTATAACAACACAAGAGCTTTTCGACCAAACTGTGCCAAATAACCGGTTAGGAAAAATTTGGGGTCGATTTTATTACTCGTATTCTGAATCACTGCATTAACAAATCAAATCAGACATCTAGCCTTCTGCGTGTTAGTCTCTTCTTTCCTGTGTCGTTATTTTCTAACCAGTGGCGTAGCGTAGTGGGGGCGGCAGGGGCGGCACTTTTAGGGGGCGGCATTTTTTCGCAATAAATAATAATATATCTTGTAAAAATTTGAACCATTTCATTTCATATTTTTGTCGCACCTACGATTCGGACCGATTGAAATGAGCACGGAATTTTTCATTACTTATTCTGTGACGAAACTGGGGAATCCCCTTTCTTTAAATGAATGTATAATAATGACATCTTGCTCATTGTAGCGACTGACAACACCGTCTGTACTGACTTGTAGGGATTCCCCGTATTTTATTTAAAAGGGGGGGCGAAAATTTAAGGGGTCGGCGAAATTTTCCTCCGCCCCAGGCGGCTGAAACCCACGTTACGCCACTGTTTCCAACCTTACCGTCCGATCATGTCACCAATAAAGTCATGTACTTTTGTCGGTTAGCTTCTTGTTCATTTCTATTATCTCATTCTATTATAATTATTTCGGTACAAGGTACAAGCTTTCTTTCCAGGTGCGGACGCAGCAAACTGCAAATAGAAAAATAAAATAAAAATCTTGTAAAATTAATCGCTAATTCAAAAAGGAAAAAAAATCGCAGTGAGTAATATAAGTTACTTGCAATATATATTTACTATAACTTTTATTCGAAAAAAATTTCTCGCGCGACACATTACATTTTGTTTACGAATTTCTTTTAATTTTATCTTATTTAAAATTTACCCAGGAAACCCCAACAGTCGCACTTCCAGAATCTCGATAGCATTTATGAATGCAAATTTTTAATTTTCGTTTTAATTAACCTATTCTAATAAATTACCAAAATTATTGGTAATTTATTAGGGAATAGAATAGGTTAGGTTAGGTTAGAACAAGTTCCCTGATTCCAGCAAACAGAAGAAAAGAATAATTGGGTAATTTATTAAAATAGGTTAGGTTAGGTTAGGTTAGAACGTGTGTACTCGGGCCCACGAAAATTAAAAATTTGCATTTCTAATCGAAAATGCTAGCAAGATTCTGGAAGTGCGGCTGTTGGGATTCCCTAGGTAAACTTTAACCTTTAATTTTTCGGCTTATTTTATGCATATAAATTAAAATTAATTTATATGCATAAAATAAGCCAAAAATTCTTATATTATTTACGATTTATGAATTCGGGGAAGTACCCTTCCGAATTTCTATGGAGTAATTTTGTCTTAATTTGCACAAATCTTCGTTTACGAATGTGCTCTATAAAAACGCATGCCTCTCACATTACGATCACACTCTAATAATACTTAATTAACTATTGATCATTAATTAAATTTACAAATAAATGGCTATTAATTAATAATTAATATGCCAAATCATCTATTAATTCTATAAAAATAACACTTTAATTATCCTCATTAATATTTTGCAAAATACTTTAGTAAACGGAAATGTTATAAAATATCTCATATGAAAAATTTTTTTGAAATTTCAAGTAAATTCAGAGTCGCAAAATAATATTTTAGAGTAATTTTTTTTATAGTTTAAGTATCAATTCGATTTATTCCGACATTCTTGTGATAATAATAAATTCTTACGTCTAATTCTGAGGCTATCAAAAAACTTGATTAAGGAATACGAAACGAAATGACGATCACAAAATTGCATTTTCATGACTCATTGACCTCATCCACGTGAATCTCAATAGGAACTGGTTTTTATTCGCATTCTACAGTTACTCATCCAGCGCCAAAAAGACCTCCCTGGTCTCATCTCTCCTGTCAGTTGCCTCCTGCAGTTTCGATAACAATGAAAGTCTATTTTTAGTTCTCCGAGAAACTGTAGAGATTTAAAACCCTGGTGATATTTCATGACTAATTCGGATCTGATTTAGAATAAAGTTGCGTTGATCAAATCTACTCAAAATTAGATCTAACCATAATTGTCAAAATTGAAGTCGAATAAAACCTATTGTGAGTTGATGTTTTGCATTAACCAGTCAATCCATTTCATTCAAATTTATTGTTTACAAATAGCCTCTTTTTTTTTCTTTTTAATTTCCTAGCTGTTATAGAATATAACGTAGGAAAAGTATGGTGATCGGTCTAATTTTGATCTCTTCCGGACTTTTTTATGTTTCGTGACGTTTTCACATTCCACGAGCCCAAAATTGTAAAAAGAAGCTTACAAAATTTTGTGTGTTGGCGTCTATTTTGTTTAATATCTAAGAATAGGGTAAAGATTAAGAGATTATATTTGGCACAATAGCTTGTATATAAGACATTGATGTCAGCGTGTCCACACACACTAACATCAATGTCCGGACGATTTTGTTTACCTTGTTTGTAACTTCTATGCTTTTTGTCGAAATTTTCTGAAATTTTACAGGGAGTTTTGTTTATTAGGAAAATTGATGCTGTTAAATTTTGGTGGTTAAAGATCGACGGGATGGGTAGATAAAGGAGTGTCATTTGTCATATTTCAAGAGAGGTCAAATTTAATGAAGATTTTACTCGTTATTAGCATTTACAGTTTTTATTTATTTATTTTTAATAAAACTCATCGCTATCGCCAAAATTACGATTTTTGTCATTTTATAGTAATTAAAAATATAAAAAGTTTTTATAATAAACTCTCATAACAGATGGCGCCATACACAATTTTACTTATTATGCTTAATAATACTAACAGTTAAAATGCAACATATAATATAAAAGTTAATATAAATAAATGCAAGGTGATAGAATTAAATCATTATAAAAAATAAATAAATAAATAAAATTATATCTGAAATAATTACAAAACAATGATATATGTATATATATAATTACAAAATTCAATTTAAAAAAATAATTATAATTAAGTACATAGAATTATTTCTTAATCATGCGTTGTTACGCCATCTGTTATTAAATTCTTTCATTTTTTCTATAGACATTTATTAAACGTTTAATTAACACGAACTTTTAAATCTAAATATTTAGAATATTCTGCACGCTGAAAATCGTTTTACACGTTAATTTCGTGAATATATAATATTAGGAAAATTATCTTTCTTTTTATAAGTACAGTAATACCCCGAACTTACGCGATAACCGCGTAAGTCGGGGTATAATTTCCCATATAAATACATACAAATTATTTTTAATTGGGGCCAGAGACTAAAGAAAACAATAATTTAAAAAAAATGTTTAATAAAATCTGAGATAATACATATGTATAACAAATTATATTATTAAAATCGTAAACCGAAGTCAGACGAATTTGTCAGATTTTATGAAATCTTCATCATTTTGATGTAGAAAACTTCATAAAATCTAACAAACTCGTCTGACGACTCAAAGATTGTTTATTTTCTCCCGCAAAATTTCTTCGTAGCATGCTAATAATTTTCTTATTTCTCGTTTTGTAGAAGAAATGCGCTCTGCTTTCGAGTCTATATTTTCTAAAATTTGTAGCCCTTTTTCATTTTTGTATCGAAGTCTTCAATAATGTTAACTTTTCATTCCAAAAATAAAGATTTTCATTTCTTGGTTGATGCAGAAGAATCAGTTCTACTTCGTTTGGATGACATAGTAGAGTCTCTCAAGTCTCTGTAGATATAACAAACTCGGAAATAAATAACACAAAATAAATTGTTGCTATGCGTCGATTCCGCACGACACGTCCGAACATGTAAGCTGAACAATAGTATGGGGAGAGTGAGTAATCAAGAGTTGCGTGGCGCTCAAACAAAAGACGAATCGACGAGATTTGAAAATCGCATAACTCCGGGTTCGCGTAAGTCGAGGTATTACTGTATTAGAAAATCCAATCATTTAACGAGGGACGAACTGAAATATGTTTTTTACTGTTATTGGAATTTAATGTGATTTGATTATAAATACCTTAAACTAATTTGTGCGTGTGTGTGACACATCTGATTCCCTATAATTTACTTAAATTTTAAATAAAATAAACAAGAATTTCGACTTCCCGGGGTGTCACGAAGCTCGGGTTGAAAATCACTGTTGTTATTCATAAATATAAGTAATTTATGTACTAAATTGTGACTTCTTTTAAATTTATTGATTAGGTACTTCAAGCCCTTCATTTCATTCTTTAATCATTGTATTTATAATTGAGTTGCAAGCATCAGCCTGTCCGTCTGTCCTTTCTTAATATCGAGAACATAGTTAGATAGAAGAAAATCGAGAACATATATGGAAAGCCTAGGGGTGGAGCAGGAGGCCCTGAATAACAACTTCCGATACAAACCGGAAGTCACGTTACTTCAATTCAAATAAATTTCCCTAGAGGAATTAGATAAATGACCGACACTACTTTATTGCTAGCAGGAAAAGTATGATGTACAGGGGCAAGACACTACAAAACTAGTTTGAGGTGGAGAGCATATATTTTAAATGAAATAAATTAAAAATATGATTAAAAACTGCAGCCCGGCATTGTGACGTTGTCACAACAAATTGTTCGTAAAAAATAACTTTTATATTATTAATTATTATAAAAAGACGGTGACTATAAAAATCCAGCGAAGAGTTGTTTAACTTTCCCGGCAACATTTGGTGGCGCCATATGTTATCATATTTTATTTACAAAAAACTTTTATATTTTTAACTATTATAAAATGAAAGAAAACTTAATTTTGAGGATAGAGATGGATTATATTAAAAAAGATTCTAAATGCTAATAACGAGTAAAATCGTCATTAAGCCAGACCCTATTGGAGACACACACGACCACCTTTATCTTCTCACCCCTCGACCTTTAATCACCAAAATTTACTAGCATCAAACCCCCTAATTCATAGACCTCCCTGCTGAAACTTCAGAAATTTTCGACAAAAAAGCACAGGAATTATTAAGCTTTAAAGAGGGTGAACAAAATCGTACCCCTCGTACACACACACACACACATACACAGACTAACATACATAAAAAAAATTACCCACGATTTTTATTCCTTTTTGCATTTCTCGACGTTTTAAGGTGTCCTGAGTCCAAAACTGTAAAAATCTGGGGGAGTAATTTTTTTGACCGATCGCCATATTATCCTTCTTTTATATATAACAACCCGAAAAGTAAAATAACATTAAACATCCACAAGACAATTTTTTGAGGTTTCCGGGAACGAATCCGCATACGACTTACCAGAAATAGACCTATTTCATGGACAATCTGTCTAGTTTATGTAGAACCCTGTCTCTCATTTCGTCCATTGTGAGCCTGGCCAAACCAATCATGGGCCTAAAAACGGCCCTAATAGTGCATACAGAACGAAAAAAGTTAAAAGTGAAAAAAATATATTTAAGTACGAATATCATTTATTTGAAAATATTGTTGAAATTACGAAGCAAGACAAAGTTATTTCCATGAGCATTCGATATACAATATCAATTAAATTAATATAATAAAGCATGCCAGTAAATTAAATAATTAAATACATGTTGTTCATAATAAGAAATAATAATACAATCCACGTAATTAGAATAATTAATATTTAATTACTTAATTATTAAATTCCTAAAACGAATTGAAAATTGGTTGAATACAATATTGTTGTATTCAAACAATTATATGTATTATACCATAATAAATAATAATAATAATAATAAACCAATTATTATGAATCTTGTATTCATAATAATTGAATACAAGAAACTTGTATTCAATTAATACTTTTTAGTAGAGTTTTACGAAACAGTATTAAAAATATTACCTACAAGCGTAATAAAATTTGATTATTTAGCTGTTTTGACTTAATTGAATTCCTTTCTATTCAGTACTTTTCTACCACCAAACTATTATTTGCCTTCGTGAAGAAAATTCGTGCTTTAGAATTTCCTGTTTCCTTGTGTATTTCGCAAAACTGAAAGAGGAATAATAAATAAAATAAAAATAAAAAATTAGATATAAATTCATAATGTAAAAATTACGATTTATAAATTTTCTCACTAATTCAACAAAAATTTATATATAAATATTCTTCTCTACGGCATTAGATAAACACGAAACTTTAAAGGAAAATTAATAAAAAGTGAACAGAATTTTATGCTTAGTTACAGGAATTTAATTTCGTGCACGAAATTAAACAATTTTCGACCTTCATCGAATTGCGTGGATTAGAAAATACGTCGTTGGCTTTTACGCAACATATAATTTGACACCCTTCCAAATCCTATAGAATTCTTTCACAGCTTTTTCCTATATAAACTCTCTCTACTTGCTAGTGGTTTACACTGATCCCAAGCATTCAGCCTTAAAATGAAGTATTTAGCAGTTTTAGCTTTCGTCGCATTATTTTATGTTTGCAGTAAGTATTCGCGATATTAAATTATAAAAAAAAATAAAATATGATTAAAATTGATATCTCTTTAAACGTTAGATTGCGAAGAGTGTTTCAGTTCGACAACTCAAGATTGTATTAAAGGAAAACTTGAAAAGTTGACTGTGAGTTAAAGAATTTTCTTTTAATTGTGTAGGATATATTTAAACGTATATAGAAAATGAATTATTATTATTATTATTATTATTATTATTGTTATAGGAGGAAGAAAAACAAAAAATTGAAGCTAAAGCTGAAAAGTGTTGCAATGATAAGAAAGATGATAAAAGAGTAACTAATCATAAATTAAATATATTTAATAAACAACAATTATTTAACATTATTTTCAAATAAATAAATAAATTAAACTAAATTAATTATTTATTAAGATATAACAATTTTCAAATACTTTCAATCGTAATTTATATTTTGTAAATTTAAATTTAAGTAATGCTATTTCTATATTTTAAGAATATTTATAAATTTTAATTAATTAATAAATTACTTTACTTTTAGTTGGTATGCATTATAAAACAGTTTCAGGTAAGAATACTCTTTTTTCGAAATTCTAAATTCCTTATTTTTATTAACACTTAAGTTTAAAGTAGTGATTTAAAGAAAAAACAAGAATTTAAAATTTTTTAAAAAGTATTATGCTCTCATTCTACCGTAACCGATTATTATATATTTTATAAAATTAAATTTGCATCTTTCTATATTGTTTTCAGGCCGTACTAGAAACTAAAAGCCTGGTGTGATCTGCAGGCTACGTGAAGCTTTTAATGGTTTCTAGTGACTAAGGTGGGGCCCCTCGGCCATATATGGCACAGTCTTAAGAGGGGAGCCAAATATTGCCCCCCACTTAAGACTTTTAAATCTTTCGCCGAACCTCAACCTTAAGTGAAAATAATCAGACATTAATAAAAAAGATGAAGAGATTATATATTATAAATAATAATCGGTTAGAGATGAATTATCATACATCAGGGATTGCAAACCGTTTTGAGTCCGCGTGCCATACAGTAGACATAATTATCTTTCAAATAATTTATTCGTGCCGAGGTTTCAGACTTCGAATGACTATTTTTAAAGAAATGAAGCGAATATACTTTAATTAGAATAAATTTTAAAAAACTGATTAAGAAAATGATGATATATTCAGCTGAAAACGTAAAACAATAACAAGTGTTTGTGCCACTTTGGACAAGCGGGTCATAGGTTTGCCACCCATGTCGTATATTTTTTAAATAATACATATAAAACAAAATAAGGGAAACTTCAATTTAAAATAATAATTTTTAAGTGAAATTTTTAATATAAATAAAAAATTAAAATAATGCGTGATACAGTAATGACCAATTAACAATTGAATTTCAGGATAATAAAATTTGGGAATGTGTTGAGGACGAGACGAAAAAGTGCTTAATGAACAAATTCAAAGAGAATGTAAATAACTTTAATAATTTAATACGAATTTTTCATCAAGACACCATTTGTTAATTTTTAATATATTTTTTCTTTTTAGAAAAGTATTAAGGATATCGTGAACATTTACGTAATTAAAACTATAAAATATTACATTTAAAAGAAATATATGCAACTTTAAAATTAAGTAAAATTGATCAATTTTTTCCAGATAACTACCGATGATTGCACTAATGTGTTTGAGGAAGTAAAGGTATTTTATTTAAAAACAATAATTTGTTTATATAATTTATTTAAGACTTTGATTATTGCAAAAGGTCCTACTTTACAGCAGGAGATAATTTAAATCGTATATAATTTTAAAATATAAATTACTTTCTGTTTTATAGAAAAAAGTGGATGAAATATGTTCCGATTACTCCGGTGATGATAAAGACGTCACATTCATGTGCGAATGCAAAGATATGTTTTATCAATAGTGAAAGTGATACAGAATCATTGTTAAGTTTTTGTTTGAGATTTGTAATTATATAAAATGTTTATTAAAATATAAGGAGCATTATCTAATTGTTGTTATCGATTAAAAAGTATCGCCGGTCGGATGTCAAGGCGGTTAAAACATCATCTTACCGCTTTGGGGAAACACGGGATTGAATCCGGACGGATCAAACCTCCAAGAATTTCTCGGGAACGGTCCTACTGGATACACGAACACTGTTTCTTTTTCAACCTCCGATAATCCATAAAACAAAGACAAATGTAAGTAACAAAATGAATTTATTACCAAAAGTTAGGTGCAAACATAGTTACTTTTCGACATAATCACCATGAAGATTGATGCATTTGTCTATCTTGGACGAGCTTTGAAATCCCCTCTTCATAGAATGTTGTCACCAATGACTCGAGATGGGCCTTAACGTTTTGATCGTCATTAGTCTCGAACCTCTGCCTTCCTAGCCACGTTTTCAGTTCAAAAAATAAGTGGAAGTCGCTCGGTGCTAAATCGGGGCTATATTCTGGGTGTTTAAAAAGTTTTAAGCCGTGTGGAAGTCTTCACACCTTTAATATGTGAAGATTTCCACCTCTTTTCTGAATTGAAAACGTGGCTAGGAGGGCAGAGGTTCGAGACTAATGACGATCTTCAAAACGACGTTAGGGCCCATCTTAAGTCATTGGTGACAACATTCTATGAAGAGGGATTTCAAAGCTCGTCCACAGATAGACAAATGCCTCAATCTTCACGGTGATTATGTCAAAAAGTAACCATGTGTGTACTTACCTTTTGGTAATAAATTCATTTTGTTGTTTACATTTGTTTTATGGATTATCGGAAATTGAAAAAAACCACCTACGTATATTCCAATTCAATTTCGTTCCTGTTGAAGAGCTAATTCATATTTTCTAATCTGTTTAAAACAAGGTCTGAAATGCCTAATTCCATTTGTTAAAAATGTTTTATATTTAAATAAGTTTCAACTACTGACAATTATTTGTTTCATCGGAAAGAAAATTCTGTTCACTTAAAGGTTTTCAATTCACTTCTATTGAATTAAATTGATACATAAGCTGCTTTACCAATATAAAAAGTGTTTTGAAGCAAAATAGATAAGAGATTAATAAATAAACAGGTGCGTAGTAGGTTTAGTATATCGCAATAAAACCTCGATAAATCGAACTGCGTTAAATAGAAGTGGCACTAACTACACAATACCACGCCATCATAACCTGGCGTCTTTTTACTAATACAATATGTTACTGACGTTCCGATTAGGACATAAAAGAGCGCTTTGATAACACCATAAACTGAATACAATTTTGTAATCATTCTACGAAGAGATTCTTAAGTAAAAGCTTGTTATATTGGTAAATTTACGGCAACAGAAAACTTTGAGAAAGTCGGTATTAAATTTATTAACTTGAAGTCGGGAACTTTTGCTCCTTAAATTTTCGACTGAACGCGGTTTTACAGTATTGAGAAAATAACACAGCAAATTCCATTATATTTATATAATTGGATAAATAATTTATGTCAGTTGCATTGTTATTTTTGTAAAAGATAAAACTCTATTAAAAATGTGAAAAACATTTATTATTATAGAAATTTCCGAAAATTCTTAATTTTGACATATCTTGAAGTATCAGAATATTTTCTCATAACAGCAAAACATTATAAATTTACCATGTAGGCCTAACTGTTAGATTTTTTATTGAGAATGTGAACAAGCTAGTTTAAACTTTAAAATAATAAATCTTTAAACTTATTACCAACAATTATTTATTCATATTAATTATTTGAAGACAAAGTCCTTCCCAAAAAATAAGGAACCACCATTTATTGTGTTCAGGACATTACATTTTTGGCGACTGACCTTTCCTATAAAATGACTTGTCTTTCAATATATATACATATATATCATGTAATATAATTTCTATTTTCTATAACTTGACACTAGGATCAAATAAGTAATCATAATTCATTGACGACACTTGATAATAGCATCAATCTCACGTAGTTAACACAGAAGACAACCCTTTTCAAGTTGCCACTACAAAAGTAAGTCCACTGAATAGTTTGTTTAGTTTAGTTACGGCAACGCGAACTCTTGGGCGATCTGCCTAAGGAGAATGCCTTCTGGGAGATGTTTTTTAAGAGTAATTGCCTCTATTCGGGCGTTACAGACGTGGAGAAAACCCGAAAAACTTCACGTGGCCAGCCCGTTATGACGAAGCGCGAACCCACGACCGAACTTCTAGTGTTCAGGGAAAGGAACTGCTTGAATAGGGGCCAATTACCTTCAAAAGATCTCCCAGAAGGCATTGTTTTCCGCACAACGACCGTCATAAACTCATAGGCCGCGGCTCCACTAGCGTAAAAACGGCCGTAAAAGCTTTTAATCACGTGACGTAAAGCTTTTAATTACGCCTGAGCAGGTCGTAAAACCAGCGTAAAAGCGAGTTGAGCAGTGTTCAACTTTCGACGCGAATACGACCGTAAAACGGTACCATCCACCAATCAAAAGTCAGTGAAATCTAGGTCATTGTGACACGTGCGAAAATGGCGGAAAACAAGCTTTTGTGTACGTTCTCTCGTGGCTACTTGGAAAAGATCTAGAATAAGATCCAGAAAGATTTATCGAAAACATCCGAAAGTATTCATGTATCTACGACAAGAGGTATCCCGATTATAATAATGAATGCCTAAAACACGAGATATGGACGGCCAAAGAAAAATCCTTCATTTAGAGGAGTATATAATAAAAAAGCTAAGCTTATAAGTGCTAAATATTATCTTAATAATACAATAATAAAAGTTAATATATGAAAGTAAAGATATTATTTTTACTACATTTGTAATTATAGTACAGAAAAAACTCGTAGAATATAATCATTGTCTTTATATCGATATATCACGTATACAACCGTAATAGTATCGTCACCGTAAAAAGCTTCGTTAACCGGACCTCCACCGCAAACCCAACGCAAACGCAAATAGGTCACGTGATTAAAAGCTTTTACGGCGAGGGGTTTTACGGCCGTTTTTGCGCTAGTGGAGTCGCGGCCATACAACGACAATTACGTCACACTTTACCACGGAGCGATATGCCTAAAAGCTCACGCCCAACTTGCCGATACAAGACAAGATGTCCTTGAGTCTCTCCACAATAGAGAGGTTGCGGCCGAAGTTTTCAACTCGAAAACGTGAACATGGACGTTCAGCGCTGCCATCTTGTAAGCTTAGAAGTTTGACAACGGCGTTTGAAACTTCCACCGACGATCCAAACGCCATTGTCAAACTTCTAAGCTTACAAGATGGCAGCGCTGAACGTCCAATGTTCACGTTTTCGAGTTGAAAACTTCGACTGCATGAAAAGTAAAATAAATTTTAAAATTTTTATGTCCTTTTTAAATCTTTAAAAATGTTCCAAAAGACTTTTAGTTCATTTTAATGAAGTTAATATAATTTCTATGTTATATATAACAGAGGAAAAGTATGACAATCGGTCAAAAACATATCCCCCAAAAGTTTTACATTTTTGTACTCTGAGGACCTTAAAACATCGAGAAATGCAAAAAATATTAGTAATGTTACGGGGTTTTTGTATACATCGATATTATGTGTATGTGCGGGGCGTTTATTTGTTTCCACCCACTTTGAAGCTTAATAACTCCTGTGCCTTTTGTCGAAATTTTCTGAAATTTTTCAGGGAGATTTATGTATTGAGGGAAATATTTCTAGAAATTTTTGAGGAAAATCAGACCATTAGTTTAGGAGATATTAAAGGTATATGGGCTATGTTTCAAAAAGCTTCTAACTTATGAAAGATTTTTTACTCGTATAGATTTTTAGTTTAGCAAAAAATATATGTATTTGTTTCCAAATTTTTGAAAAATCACCCATATTAACCTTTTTTAAATGTATTTTTATAACTTTTAATAGAATAAACCAATTGAGTTCAAAGTTTTTAAAACATGCAAGAATTAATAAAATAGTTTTAAGAAATTGATATTTTCCCAACTCCCAACTCTAGGTCTGGGGTAAAAACATATATATATATATATATATAAAGTATTTTTTATAGAAATTCTTTGAAATATATTTTTGTATTATTAAATCATAATTTTCTTTGAAATTAGGCCGAAACAAATTATATATTAAAGAGGTGAAAACGGTAATATTTTAAAAATACTATAGTAAAATAACTCGCATTTTTTACAAGTAATCACTCGTATTAGTAATTTTATATGCATCTGAAGAATTAAACGTAATTGCAGCAATTATGAAAATGAAAACATTGATTAGAAAAATGTAGAACGTTGTAACAGGGAAAACCCGGTTATTGCGGGTTTTTGCGACATTTCAAAGATTCCATTTAGTGTCTTTTAGCTCAAAATATGAAATGTTGGTAATTTCGTTTATAACGTCTATAACGCCTGAATAGGGACTAGTTACCCTTAAAAAAGACCTCTCGGAAGGCACCCCCTAGGCAGATCGCCCAAGTGTTGCGTTGCTATAACTTAAAACAAATAAACTGTACAATATATTAAATAAGTGATGTAATATTTAAAATTTTAAGCATAATTTTGGAAAATTCTTGATAACAATCTCCTGTTTCCCTTACGTCATTCTTCTCGATTATTGCGGTAATTTTCTTGGCGACATTACTCGCAATAAACGAGGTTTCCATGTACTGTACTTTCAAAAATACTTCTGTTATATATTTTGAATTATATGAAACTGGCAGGTAGACCCGACGTTGCTCGGGCAAAAGTAACGATAACGATAATTAACATTATTAAGTTATAGTCACAAAAAAGAGTAATTTAATCAACAAACTAAGTATTTCTAAAAAAAAGTCGAATTTGAAAATCGAGTG